>NC_045797.1:20143635-20765387 GCF_009873245.2 Balaenoptera musculus
TTGTAATCAGTAGAAAATAAGATGATTTTAAGTTCTGTATTTTTTTATAATAGGATGTATTTTAGATGATTATTTGATTCATAAAATCATGTGAATATTTTAACTAATCAGCATTCTGCCTGCATTTAGCACTTGATTTTCTTCAAAAAAGTGTCATTGGCATACCCATAAATGCAAATATTTTTGCAAAATGATGCCCTTTGCATTATATAGCAAAGCCTACAGTTCGGAAAACAAAAATAAAACAATATGAGGACACCTAGAGAATGAAAAGAATATAGTTATCTTCTCTTCCTATCTTACAGAAAATTCCATAGTTTTTCCAAAAGCGTTTTAAATTATCTACTAATATAGCAGTCTCTCCTTTACTGCCTATTTTTTAAAAATTATCAACAAACGACCTCTTGACAGGTTTCAAATAGAGTGAGTAATTCTGTTCCTTTTGAAAAAACCTGTGGGCTTATGTCAAATGCATGCATATTCAAAGTATTTTTTTTTTAAGGCTGGGGCAGTAGCTCCACTTATTTGTTACCTTTATCCTCCCACTCAATTGCTGTGTGCTCAAATGTGTGCTGTGTGCACACACGATCCCCTCCACACACACACATACACACATACCCTCCATATTCCAGCTGGTATATGAAATTCTGCCCAGCAATTAAAGAAAGCACTGTGACGTTAAGAGTCACACAAGTGAACAAAGTATTACTGCCTTTTGTATATTAGGAACACTTGTTTTACCTTCTCTCCCATCAATGTCAGAATATGGAATGCAGAAAAGGCCTGGGCTTGCATCTGGCTTCTATGATTGATAGACTGTGTGATGTCAAGTTGCTTTCTCCAGGCTTCCATTCCTCTATCAATATGATGGGGAATCTACCTCAACTATCTGAGGGTGCTGTGAGGGTTAGATTGATAATGTGGAACATTATCTTTGCAAATATTAAAGCACCCAGAAAACCATCAGCTTATTGTTCAGAGAGGTATTAAGAAATCAGTACCATTGCCTGTGGGGTCTGTGCATTCAGCCCAAGAGGACTCTAGGTTCAAGCTTTACTCAGAGAACATCTGAGGGACATCTTAAGAGAACATGACTACAGAGTGAATTGCTTGGCTTCTATGTAACACATCACATTCCCAGCCTCAACCCCAGTCCCAAACTGGTCTCAATTTATCCAAAGCTATAGGACATTTCACACTCCCTAAAGTTCTATAAATGGGAATTTTAGAGAGATTAGGCCAATCAAGCCTAGAGCCTGTGGCAATCACAAAGTCATTATAACATAAATTCCTCTAACCCCATCCAGCTAGTATTCATAAAATGATTTTTCTTAGATCTAAGTTGAAGAATATGCTGGACGGGCAACATTGCTCTCTCATACCTAACTGTGACAGATATCACTAATCTGTCACCGTCCGTTTTCCCGTAGAGACTAAAGTTGGCTTCAGAATCCTTCTTAACCCATTGATAAAGTGATTAGAATTGACTTTTTAGAAGCAGCCTTGGGATCCCTGCTTTAAGAAGAAGAGATACCACATAAAAGTGGTCAGAGAGGTTTGGTTCAGTGGAAATCACCTCCACCTTACAGATGTTTCTTTTGCATAAGTAAATTTCTTTTGTCAGTAAGATAACTGTAGAAATATTATTAAACCTGGTCCTCAGAAGCATTTATCAGACTACTTTAGACCTTGAAGCAAATTCTCTAGATCACTAAGTATGACTTTTAAGAAAAGAACACTGCTAGATGATCAAACCACTCACTGCTATGACTTCCAATCCATGAAGAGAACTTGAGAATGGTTTTCTCCAAATGTATGTGCTATTTATTATCTGTCCCAGGGCCCGCTTTGGTACTAATCCCTCAAATCCAGCATTTCTAAGAGTAATGCTCCAGTTATAAATATTATTCAGGAGGTTGAAACTGTCTTATTAAAGATCAAAATAGTGCTTTGAGTATAGTGTTTCGCCTCTAATTTGTTTTATATACTATCCATTCTATAAATAGGCACTATTACTATGGGAACTCATTCCTCTTCAAAGACAAGAATGTACTGAAAATATTTCACAATTATTCTATTCCTCCAAACGAGCCACTTAATTAACAGCAATAACATTAGTCATGTCAGAGGAAAAGTCATTTCGAATTTTTGCCAGGTGATCTCTTTATATATAAGCAGACACATTATCATAATGTGACACTTATGCTGGGTGCCCCCCACCCAAGGTCCAATGAATAGAACAAAGCAAATAGATCTTTGTCTATACAGGAGTCCATTAAATAAGCCTTTTTCTTGAACATTTTAAGAATACCAAATATTTTCTTTTCACACCACTTCCATTAAGAGAAATTTTAACTTGGAAATACACAATGTAGCTGCTCACAGTGAAAAAAATTTTACTGTGTCCCCTTCCTCACCCTTCTCCATGATTATAAGGAACTTAAATGTTCACTATGAATAATAAAAAAAACACTAAAATTATTTAGAAGAAAATTTAAACCACTCATGATTCTACCACCCAGATTTAAGTATCATTAATACTTGCAAATTGTGTATATTCTAAATATATTGTTAATGGTATTTTTTTTCATTTTACAAAATATTGTGGAGATCTTTCCCTGTAGATGAACCAAGCTCTACAGAACCATTTTAAAGCACTGTACAGTATTCCTTTGTGTGGACTAACTATCATGCATTCAACCAATTTCCTGTCACTGGACCTCTGGTTAATTTTCAATTATTTTTTTATCATAAATATCTTTGTTAACACTTTTTTGGTGCATATATCTTTGACTCATTATCTGTATTATTTCCTAAAGTAAATTCCCAGAAAACAAGTTGCTGGGTTAAAGGGTGTACACATTATTTTTTAAAACATTTAATTGAATTGTGCCACACAAAACTGTTGAGATCATAAGATCCAGGCACTATATAAAAAAGCATGAAGCCATTCGCAGAGGCTCTGAAGGATTCTTGACCCCTCACTGGCCTGTGGGGATGCTATTGCTGGCTTTGGGATGCAGCCACATGGTATTACACAATCTTTTTTTTTTTTTTTTTAAATAGGGGCCACCAACCTGGTTCCAACATTGTAAATAATGGAGTTTATTTGAACAATGGTGAAGGTGGCCAGGGTGTTTGCATGAGTATCCTATCTACCTAAAAATCACATAGCCAAATGACAGAGTGATTGAGAAAGGAAAGATCTGAGAGATCTGTTTCTGTCATAAGCATGCTGTGTGGTCCTCAGAGAGTCATTGACCCTCTCTGTGTTTTAATTGATTCATATTTCAAATATAAAATCTGTCTACAGTGTTTTGAGAATATTAAGGAGATAAAGAACAGTGTTTTGAGAATATTAAAGAGAATAATGCCTTGGAAAATACAAAATTTCTTTGAATGATATCTAAGCATCATTCTTTCACAGAATATTGCTTTATGGTAAAAAAAAAAAAAAAGGTTACAGTTAGTAGATAAGTATAAAATGTTATAAGGTGTGACCATTTGAAATAAACCTGATGTGCTGGAAACCTGGAATTTGCCAAAAAGATCAAGCAAAAAGCTATAATCTTCAGGAGTTTGGAATGCTTAATCAAATAAATTGAGAAGCTCTGACATGTAGAAAGATCAGTAAACATTTCACATTAGCTAATTTTTTATATATGTTAATGAACCAAACTTGGGTCCACTTGCTCACACACAGTAAAGCCAATCTATCAGCACTGGATTGTGGTGAAGGGAAAGTGTGGCATTTATTGCAGGGCACCAAGCAAGGAGTCCAGGCAGCTAGTGCTCGAAGACACCCGAACTCCCCGATGGGTTTCAGCAAAGCATTTTTAAAGGCCTGGTGAGGGAGGGGCATCCCAAGGTGTGTGATCAGTTCAGGCACAATTCTCTGATTGGTTGATGGTGAGGTAACAGGGTGATGTCACAGGGGTTAACATTATCAATCCTTAGGTGCCAGTAGGTCTGGGGGCTACATGCTCAGGGTTATCAAGTAGTTAATTTCTTCCATTTGGTGGGGGTTTTAGCTTCTATAAAACTACTCAGGAACTGTGCATCTGATACTGTTATCTAGGTACTTCAGAGAAGGATAGGGGATAAAGCAGAGGATATGGGGGAGAGGTCTGTCTCAGGAAGGCCCCATAGGGTCCTGCTTGCTTACATATATGTTATTGTTTCTTTGAATATTATTGCTCATATCTAGTTTTCAATATAAGACATTTTATCTGTGAGTCAATGCTTGATATGAAGTCAAAGTGAATCTTGCATATATTTATTTATTTATTTATTTATTTATTTATTTATTTATTTATTTAAATTAGAGATGGATCCGTGAAATTACCAAACAAATGCACTCTTTTTTTTCTTGGTCACTTCATGCTAAACATCATGCTAATGTGGTTTCCTGAATTCAGATGAAAAGAAGCTTCTGACTTTCTGGTGCCCTTCTGTTTTCAAGCTTAAACTATAATGCAGAGGAAAATATATTTCCCTATTAGAGAAGTGACAGATGACAAGGAACAGGAATAAAAACCAAAAGGAAGATCAAGACATCTGTTGGGAGACTCCATTAGAGGCCAAAGCAGGGGTCTCAGAGTTTAGCACCAACATCTTAGATCTCTGCTTTTCAAGTCAGATAAAAGAGGGCTGGTAGGTTAGCCATCCATCCCAGGTCCTTGCCTCCTTTAGACAAAGCTCTGGTCCCTGTTTTGTTCAATGTAGAAGTCAGAAGAAGGTCTGACTGGGATTCCGTCTTTCTTCTGAGGTCACCTTCTGAGTGAGCACACCTGCCCACTTAGGAGGCTGATGGATTTAAAAAAAACAAAAACAAAAACAAAACTGGTAGTAATTGCCTATGTGGGATTCAGCACTCCCAGCCCTTCTTGTTCTAGTCAAAGTCAAGTCACTCTAGTCTAGACTGTCCAGTCACGTGGCCACCTCATCTGTCACCCAGTGCCCTGGGCATGTGTTATGCTTCCAAAACAGCAGCTGCACAAGGAGCACTCTGTCCACCTCTCTAACTGAACAATGGGTAACCTTTACTCCTCACTCACTATCTACCTCAGGCTTCTCAGAGGGTAATTAACTTTAAGGGTTTTAAAAGTAACACCTGCATAGCCCATTTCCTACAATTCCATCCTCAAAAACGGCCCAGGAAGGCATCTTGCACTTCCCCTTGCCCACCTTCCTCCAGCATCACTCATGTCTCTGGCCCTCTATAGACACCCTCCTCTCACACGCACTATTCTGCACTATTCCGATTCCCTTCTTGCTCAGCTACCCTGATGCTTTTCTCCCAATAGTCTTCTCCTTGCACTTCCCAGCCTTGAGGCTATCTCTTCACAGTACAGAGATGTTGGCTTCAACGTGTTGAAATAATACAAAATTTCACATTTTAGGCATTTTTGATTTAATCTAAAAATGCCTTATCAGCTGGAGAGCTGTGATTCTCCAGATATTCCAATGATGCTAGAATTCTCAGAGCCACAGGAAGCCTGGAGCTAAGAATGAAATGAGTTTGTTTTTCCAATTATGAAAATCCCTACCCCTTTATCCTTTTAAACCTCCCTTTTGACAAGAAGACTACCTTGAAGGCAATGTGTTTGCTTCTAAAGGACAGACATGATATGCTCGCCTCATATTAGCAGGGTCTTGACCCTCTGAGGGCCATGACAGTACTAGACATAGCCCATCTCCCCCAGCTCAGGTTTCTTGGTGGGGGGGAATGCAAATTTTGAAGTCTGTGAGCAGAGGGAGGGGTTAGTTTGCATATGGATTTTCAAGACTGACTTACATGAGTCAAGGTCATATGATAAGTTCTTTCATGTCATCTCCCCAACTGTCTTCTCCCCAATCCTTCTAATAATAACATAATATCAAAAACATCTAATAAAAATTCATTATTTTCCAGACACTGTTCTAAGCCCATTTTATATCATCAGAAAGTCTTATTCTGTTATAACAAATGTTTTTCATTTATTTGTTTTGATTTCATTAGTATCAAGAATGAATTTGTCAAGTTCTTCCTTCATGCCCAGTGTTTTATAAGAAAAATCATGATTTCCTTAGTCACCAAACAACAATCTATAAAGAAGGTAGTAAGCCAATGTTTAAGTTAGACTTTTTAAAAACCTAGCATTTATTAAACCATTACTGCATACCCAGTCCTTGTGTATACATTATCTAATTTACTTCTCATAGCAACCTCAGAGGGGAATATCAGGACATCCCGTAAAATCATGATGCAGTTGTTCTTCCCAGCAACTGTACTTGCCTCTCCAGAAAAACCACACAGAGACAGACATTACCCAGAGTTCTGTGTCATCTGTGCCATTATCATCATATTAATGTCATTAACAATTTCCTCCTCAGTAGTCAAAAAAAGAAGGATCACTTGCCTTAGAGTAGTAACAAAATTACCAAGCTATTATGATGATGCAGTAACCAAGAATGAGTTCAGAACAGGGGATCATATTTTTTACTTTACTGAACTGACAACTCCACAATTAAGAGGACATGGTTACTGACATGACAAATGAAAAATCTTCTAATGAGAAATTTTACCTTATTGTGTTAAGAACAGGATCATGGTTTCCCTGGGATGGGAGAATACCACTGTCTTCTTTATATTGGAAGTCTCCCCTGATAAGAATACCGCATTACGACCCAAACTTAAGTCAAAGCTAATGTGTGACCTCTATCCCCTACCCCTTAATATTTCTATAATAAGTATAGACTCTGAGCTAGAAGAACTATCAAAAGAGAACTGCATCCATCAAGCTTCTGCCTTCATATTCAAGTCTTTGACTCAACAGTAATATGGATGCCCCTTTTTCCAGTTCCAGAGTAATCACTGGACATGTCCCACCAATGTCTAAAACAAACTTTCCTATGTCTATACACTCCTGAAACACTCTCCCCAGGTTGAGCTCTGCCCTTCCATCCTTCTTACCCAATGGTTTTTCACACAAAGCCCCTGCATAAGATCTCTCTCTCTCTCTCACTGCTCCCCCCACACACTCATGCTTGTGCATGCCTGCACACATGAACACACACACTCAAAATTAATGAGTAACCATGAGTGCCATTCTCCTTTGCCCACAGTTTTCTGTGTATCACAAATGACACAGTGGTGCTTGGCTTCCTCTGCCATCTAGATCTCACCATGAGAAGCTCCTTGCTATCAACCATGTTGTCCTAACTCATGCTTACCTCTTTGAGTGTTCGTACCTAAACAGTCCCATAGTCCTATAAACATACATACATTCTGTCTCCATCTCTTTCACTCTGTCTCTGGGTCTGCATTAATTTCCACCTCCCTCTATCTCCTCTCCATTCTCCACCATTCCCAACATGCTCCAGTCTCCTAGTAGATGCCACACTAGTTCTATTAAGGACTCTGCTAGGGTTGGGTGACCCAAGAGGGGATGGGAGGGGTCATCAGTTTCTCAGACCCTGATTTAGAGCCAATCATCAGAGTGTTTTCTTCTTTCTATTTTTTTTTTTTTTTTTTTTTTTTAATTTTTGGCTGTGTTGGGTCTTCGTTGTTGCAGGCAGGCTTTCTCTAGTTGTGGCGAGCAGGGGCCACTCTTCATTGTGGTGTGCGGGCTTCTCATTACAGTGGATTCTCTTGTCGTGGAGTATGGGCTCTAAGTGCATGGGCTTCAGTAGTTGGGGCACATGGGCTCAGTAGTTGTGGCTTGTGGGCTCTAGAGTGCAGGCTCAGTAGTTGTGGCGCACGGGCTTAGTTGCTCCATGGCATGTGGGATCTTCCCAGACCAGGGCTTGAACCCATGTCCCCTGCATTGGCAGGCAGATTCTCAACCACTGTGCCACCAGGGAAGCCCCCATTAGAGTGTTTTGATGAGACTGTCATGTGGGACAGAATCAAAGACTTGCTGTGGCTCATGTAGATTACATCTATTGCTTTTCCACTATCTCTGTGACCTGTCATTCTGTCATAGGAGGAAATTGAATTGGCCCACATGATTTTCTTTTTACAGTACCATGCTGGTTGCTACCCAGTTCCACAGGCTTCACTGAGAGATGGAAAATTGATTGCCAGATGCTGAGTTTGGGGGTCTTCCTAAGCACTGAAGGTGACTGATGATTTGATATAGGTGGAATTCACTTTATCCAGTGGCTGTTTCTCTTAGAACTTGTGAAAATTAAATTTTATACAAATCAGATTTTCCTTCCTTGTTGCTTTGTGTTTTTAGATACGTGATTTCAGATGGAGCCTTAATGGTCTGTATTTTGTGATGTTTGAATTGTAACATTATCCTCTTTCAATCCTCAGGCACTTTGGCACTTTGTTAATGAGATATATTATATATATATGAATATACTGGGTGAGCCATAACAAATAAGAAATATTAGGCACTTCCCTGGTGGTGCAGTGGTTAAGAATCTGCCTGCCAATGCAGGGACACGGGTTCGAGCCCTGGTCTGGGAAGATCCCACATGCCATGGAGCAACTAAGCCTGTGCACCACAATTACTGAGTCTGTGCTCTAGAGCCCACGAACCACAACTACTGAGCCCGTGTGCCTAGAGCCCGTGCTCCACAACAAGAGAAGCCACTGCAATGAGAAGGCCACACACCACAACGAAGAGTAGCCCCTGCCTGCTGCAACTAGAGAAAGCCCACATGCAGCAACGAAGACCCAATGCAGCCAGAAACAAACTAATTAATTAAAAAAAAAAAAAGAAATATTAGCCTAGAAATATTAGCTGTCAGACTATTTCCTAAAGTTTATATAGTGAAGGCAGAGCCCCTCCTAATATTAATAACTACCCTTTTTTGAACACTTATCATGAAACAAATGTCTTGCTAGGTGGTTTACATATATTTTTATCATTTAATCCTTCTAAAACCTTAGGTGGTGGTGGTTATCTCCATCTTTAGGTAATCCCACTGAAGCCCAGACATAATATATATTTTGCCCCAATTCGCCCAGAGGGAAGTGGTAGAGACAGGATTGGAAACCTGCAAATATGAACATATTATTTTCTCTTTTTAACACAAAAGGTAGCCTACTACACACACTCTTCTTTGTCTTAAGTTTTCTCTGAACAGTGTATCTTGGAGATCTATCCAAAATGGCACATAGAGTGGTCACATTGTTTGTTTGTTTGTTTTCTTCAGTTACATAATATTCATTTGTATGGATGGACCATACTTAATTTAACCATTTCCCTAATGACAGACTTTGGGTTGTTTCCTAATCTTTTGCTATTAAAAGATACCATAATAAAATTTTACATATCATTCCACATCACGTAAGGGATAAATTCCAAGCATAGACTTTCTCTATATTCTTAGGGTAGTATATACATTTGAAATTTTATAATCTTTATAGTTATTTTTAAATAGATTTCCACTGGAGTTGTACAAATTTATGCTCCCCCTAGCACTGTATGAGAATGTCCATTTCCTTATGGTCTCACCAGTAGAGTATGTTATCAAATCTTGGATTTCAGCCAATCTAATAGGTGGGGGGGGGGGAACAGTATCTCAATGTAGTATTAATTTGCATCTCTTTTATTAACAATGAGATTGAGCAATTTTTATGTTTGGATTTCCTTGTCAGTGACTATTTGTTTATACTCTTTATCAGTTTTTCTTTGGGGTCAAAGGTTTGCTTCAAAATTTCCAGACACCCTTTTTATATGAGGGAATTATACTTTTGCCTGTTAACATGAGGTGGAAATACTTCTCCCAGTTTATTATTGGTCTTTTAAATGTTTCCCCCATGAAGACAATTTTTATTTTCATATGGTTGGATTTATCTTTTTTCTTCAATGACTAATGGAGCTTAAGTCATAGTTTAAAAAGCCTTCCAACTCCAATCTCATAAAGGGCTTTGTCTCTACATTTTTTCTTTAGCACTTTTTTGGTTTCATTTTTTACATTGAAAGCTTTGATTTGTTTGTAATTTATATTGGCATGTGGCTTGAGATACCAATCCAACTCTAATTTTATGTATTTGTTTTAGACTACTATCTTATTTATTGAATGATCTCTTGTTTCCCACTATTTGAGATGGTGCCTTTTTCATACAATGAATATCCAAATGCATTTGGATCTACTGCCTGTAATTTGCATTCCTTCCCAGAAATCTATTCATATGCCTACAGCACACTCTTAATTCCTACACACTTTCATTGATCTTTTTTGGTATTCATACATTTTATAATTAGCTTATTTTTGCATATGAATTTTAGAATAGATATGTCTCATTCTACAAATATGGTGCTATTTTTATTGACATGATGTTACATATATAACTTGACTTAGTGACATCTGCCATCTTTATGCTATTATGTCACCTTATCCAAGCATGGGGTGTGTCCTTCCATTACTTCCAGACTTCCTTTGTGGTTTTCAGAAGTGGTGGAAAGTTTCTTTATAGGGTTCATGCAAAATAAAATGTTTATTTTGGAGTTTTTCAATTTTTTGTATGCTGTTTTAAATTGATGTTTTCTACCATCATATATTCTAACTGGCTATTTTATGGAGGCTATTGATTTTTACACACTAATTTCATATACCAGTACTTCAATGAATTTTATTTGTTTATAGTAATTGTTCAGGTATTAGTTTTTGATCCAAGATTGATATATTTTATCACATTAGAAAAGTATCCATGCATTTTTATTTTGAGTGTGTGTTTTTTAAAGAATGATTGTTGAATTTTGACAAATTTTTATTTCAGGATCTGTGGAGATGATTGTTTTACCTTTATATAAGTATAATGACTTGTATGAGTACATTCCTTTGTAGTGTTCCAATAAATTCCAACGCATTTTACCTGGTGGCTCCTTTCTGTTTAGCCATATTTTATGTAAGACTTTCATAATGGTATCCAGAAGTAAGACTGTGGTCAACAATAGTTACAGGCTGGCACGCTGGGTGAGACCTGCAGAACCGGTATTCCTGTGGTACTCTCTGAGATCTGCTCCACTTAATCCTTCCACAAAACACCTCAAGTCCTCCTCCTCTTCCTCCCAGGCAACTTTGGCTCCATCTCAGCTTTGACCTTCCTTATAAATACTTATGAAGTCTATGGAGTTGAGAGAATGTTAAGGAAAAGGTGAATCACTTTTTTTCTTTCTTCCTGTGTTTGTGTTATTTTTAAGAGAAGAAAAAAAAAGTCACACAGCCACCTTCAAAACAAATCCCAAGGTTTACTTTCTACATTTAGAACAAATGTAGTCGATTTTTATGTTCCACTATCACAATTATACGTGGAATCATTGTTGTTATTCGTATATTTGTTTAACCTCTTCTATTCTAGAATGTCCTTAGTTACCATCTGTACGTAGCTGCAACCATACCCATCAGAATTATTCAAATCTAACAATTTTCTAGACAGTTTTAAAAAAGTATGTTCATGGCAATACATGTTGAGGTATACAGCAATGCACTTAAATATTTTCACTGTAAAATATTTAAACAATATAGAAATCTATAAAACAAAAAGTGAAACCTCCCTTCTTTTCTTAGCTTATGTTGTATATGTTTTTAAGGATCTACCCTTCTGCACTTCTTTACATTTGTATCATGTATAATTGTTTTTAACAGATATAAGATCCAAGGAATATATACATCTTTGTGCACGTCCGTATGTCTGTGGGATAGATGCCTATGAATGGCATTACTGGGGCAAAAGATATACACATTTAAAATCTTTTATAGATATTGTCCCATCGCTATCCAGAAAAGCTACAATAATTAAGCTTCCTATCATGAAAATACCAATTTTTGCACACCATTGCCATAATTGGATATTATAAATTTGGGTTTTTTTGGTTCTTTTAGTTTGTATTTTCTTATCATTATTGATGTTGAACATATTTTCATGTCTATTGACCATTTATATTTCTTCTCTAGATACCCTTTCATATAGCTTGTCCATTTTTCAATTTTTTATTGATTTGTAGGAGCTCTTTAAATACACTGGAGATTAATTATTGGTTACATATGTTATGAATAATTCCTCCCAGTCCATCACTCAGTTTTTCACCTTAAATTCATGACACTGAAGGTTTTCATTTTTATGAAATCAAACACTCCATCTTTATATTTTGGCTTCTGGGTTTAGTGTCTTTGTTTATTATTTAATTAAGAGAACAAAAAACAACTATTGCTGGTAAATGCTTCTGCCAAAAGGATCTGCATCCAGCCTTGCCTTCCTGGCTTTGAAGATTGAGGACAATGATACAAAGCCATGATATCCAGATTCCCCAAGGTGGTGAGAGCATTATGACCCACAAGACAGTTGTTATTATTGAAAATCTTGTCCAAGGGCTTGAAACTTCACTCTTGTACATTTTCCCCATCAGTACAGTCATCAAATTTTGAGTGTTCCTTTGCTCACTAGAGATTGTGTGGGGTCATTATGCAGACTACACACTTTCAGTGTCCAAAGTTAGGGAGAATTGGGAAATGGGAGCTGGCCCTGGCACACTCCAGAAGATAATTAGAATTTCCTTTTCTTTCTTTTCCTTTTTTTTTTCTTTCTTTTTCTTCTTCTTCAAAGATTATTATCTCAAAAATGTGTGTTTTTGGATGGGAAACAGCCATGTTCATTATTAACTGAAGATGTTAAATAAATTACAATCATATTTAATTAATTCAAGTTTTCCTTTCATTTTTGTTTTCCACTTACATGTCTTTCTCTATCGGTTTTTCAAGCTTCTTTTATCAAAAAAGCATACTGTTTCCAACTTGTGTTTTCCAATCTTGTTTTCCAAAACCTGGGCAATATTTCCATATATGTCTTGGAGACTTGGCCCAATTATTTCCTTTTTTATGCCCTTCTCATTGGCCAAGGCCAACACTGACACGAAGTGCTCACACCATGGTAAAATGACGGCTCATTGCCTCCTCTCCTTTGTGGTTAAGTGGGCTTGTGGCCCAGGTCTTTATGTTTAGAGAAATCTACATTCTTGAGGCTCTTCATTGTTAACAATGCTCTTTCTTTTAAGACTTGTTATGTGTTGTAGTGTGTTTTTATGCTCTGTTCATGTGTACATGTGTAACACTATTCTATAAACAGAGCAGAGACCATGATGCACTGATATATTTAGTACCTCACTCCCTCCCTCATGAAAGGCCGACCCAGCCAAGGTAAGATATTTAAATTTTAGTTTGTGAATTAGAAAAAATTGTCAAGCTGTCTTGTCATAAGTTCTTTCTCACTATCCTTCTGCCTCTCATTAACTTTTGCAACCAGTAAGCCCTTCATCAGGAAATATGCACCTAAACTAGACCCTAAATTTAGGACCTAGGACCCTAGGTCCTAAATGTTAATTAACTTCTCTTAACTCTGAAGAAATGCCCTAAAGTTCTCTTTCTGTCATGAAGCTTGGAGACCCCTGAGATGAGAGTCAATGCAATGTCTCTAGAGATGTAAATTTATAATTGAGGCTAGTGAACCCATGCATGCACATTAGTTCAAGCCTTCCTATCCACCCACACCTGCGAGGTGCTGACCAGTGAGACTGTCATGGAGGAAGAAGTGAGCTGTAAATTTAAAAGCTCATGTCAAGCTACCTGGGACAGAATTCCAGACTAGATACTTATTATGCCTCAGTTTCCTATGTTGTAAAATAAGAATGACAAGGGTAGTTAAAACAATACAAGGCACTTAGTAATGATCAAATGCAGCAGGAGTAATCATAGCAGCAGGAGTAGTCATAATATCCCTCATCATAGACCTCAAAAAGAATAACAGTGAGATAAATTGGGGAGACCATATAAGCTCTTTCCACTAATAATATTTATCTGGTCTCAGCTCAAATCTCATTTGTTCAGAGTATAATAACAGAATAACGGTACATTTGTTTCCTATTGTTGCTGTAACAAATTACCAAAACCAAAGTGACTTAAAACAAACGTGTGTATATATATAATTATATGTATATATAAATAATATATGTATTATTTTACAGTTCTGGAGGTTAGAATCTCAAAACGGGTCTCACTAGGCTAAGACCAAGGTGTCAGCAGGACAATGTTCCTTCTGGTAGTTTTAGGAAAAACCTGTTTTCTTGTCTTTTGTGCTTCTAGAAGCTTCCTGCATTCCTTGGCTCTTGGTTCCCTTCTTTCATCTTCAAAGCCAGCTCTTCAAATCTCTGACTCTAGTTTTCTGCTTCCCTCTTCCACATTTAAAGGACCCTTGTGATTCCATTGTGCCCATCCTGAAAATCCCGGATAATCTCTTGATTTTAAGCTCAGTTGATTAATAACCTTAATTGCATCTGCAACCCTAATTCCCTTCACCATGTAACATGATATATTCACAGGTTCCAAGTATTAGGATATGGGTAACTTTGAGGGGCCATTATTCTGCCCCCCAGAGGCAGCACTACTCCTGGGAATGAATAGGAAAAATTAAAACATATTCACAAAGAATGGAATATGGAAACTTAGAAAAAACATATCTATGTTCCAAAAGTTCTCCAAGTTTGAAGTTTGTGTAGTTGTGATTTTCCCCTCATGACGAATACAAAAAGGAAGGTCCTTGTGGCCTATATGTGAAGGCCCCAAGAAATTGGGGAACTGGGGGATATTATATTCTCCTTGGCATCAACGCTTCCTGTGGAAGCAACTCTTGGAGATAATCAAAGGGGAATACCAGTTGGCAACAAGGCATATGGAACAAGCGAGAAAAAAACAAAAAAACACAAAAACCAGGTTGGTACCAAAGCTAGAGGCAAGGCAGACACGTGATGCCTAAGCTTTAATTGGCAGGAGCCACCCCACCCGAGGCTCATTTCAGGAACCAATCTGAAAATCTAGGCTTTTTAGTCCATTGTTTTATTGCATTTCGAAAAAGCCACACATCACATTTTGAACCTCACATCATCTTACATGAAGTTACTAAAGAAATCTATATTCTTTTATTTTTTCCTATTGATTTATATGGCTAATGAGACTCAAAGCTGATAGGTGAGATCAAATTTTTTCTCACCTTTCCACCTACATCCAAGCCCCCACACCTTACTAGAGCTGGTGAAATAGTCTCCTATCTGTTTTTTTTAATTCCTCTCTTGTCTCAACACCATCCATTCTCCATGCAGAGGCCAAATGATCTTCTAAAAATTTAAGCCAGATCACATCATAAACTTATCAAAAGCCTTCTGACATTTTCTCAGTGGAAGAGTGAAAATGGACTCTGACCACAGTCTCATCAAGGCCCCATGTGAGCCGCCCCCATGGACCTCACCACCCTCATCTTTTACTCCACTACATTCATCATGTTTCAACCACATGGTTTTCTATCTGTTCTCTGAACACACCAAGCTCAGGACTTTTGCACTGGCTGTCTCCTCTGCTCAGAAAACCTGGTCCCCAGTCTCCACATGGCTGACCCCTGTATATCTGTCTCATACCTGATCAAAGTTCACGTCCTTAGAGCAGCAAGTACTGACTACTTACTCTAAAAGATGCCCCCACCTCCACCTCTGGTACTTTCTAACTCATCATGCTTTTTTTGTTTTTACATCACTTACATTTTTCTGCAATTATTTCATCTATTTGTCAGTTTACTCTTTTCTTGTCTTCAACCCACACTCCCAACCTCCCTCCTCACAAGCACATTTTTTTAATTAAGTAGGGATCAAATTGGCCTTATTTGTGGCTGTAGCCCCAGACACCAGAGTAGTGTCAAATGCATGATAGAGACTTCATAAATATTTTTGAACACATAAATTAGGGGACTGTATTTATTTTACAAGAGAATTTTTATTGATAGTGTCTTAAATAGTAAACAGATGCACTTATGACAGCCATTTCATTTACACTTTGTACCTCAGTTTCCTCTTCTATAAAATGAGAGTTGGATTAGATGACAAATAAGGCTCTTCCAAGTAATTACAGTTCCATGATGATGACTTAAATCAAAAAGATTAATGCCAATTTTTTAAAGGACAGTTACTAAGTAGAGTAGTGTCCACCTCTATAATTTAAAAAATGATTCATTCACATCTGATTCATCCATAGGGATAGTTATCTCTTAACTCTTTATCTGCAGGTTTCTCTGTTGACCACAAATTTCTCCACAGCCAGGAGAAGAGAACCTCAGGCCAGACAAACTGTCCAGCAGCACAAATAAATACATATTTTCCACAAGACCAGAAGGTTAGGTCAGAGCTCCACAGAACACAAAATAAAGGGAAGATTTTATTTCTCTTTATCTGTTACCCCACTTTCTACCTATGGATACTTGCATCAATGAATCTTTGAATCAATGAAACTTTGTTTGCAAGGTTCTCTTGCAACTGAACCCACCCCATTTCACTCCCCTCTTTTCTCAGTCCAGCCACACTGACCTCCCTATTATCTGTAAAAAGACTCAGATGCTCCTCAGTCCAGGTTTTGCACATGCTTTTTTTCCTTCTGACTAGAATGCTCTTTCCCGGGTTGGTCTTCATGGCTTATTCCATCATCTTCTTCAGGTCTTCACTCAATGTCACCTCTTCAGTGAGACCTTCCCTAGACACCTTGTCTAAATTGCAAACATGTTCCCAACTCACTCCCTACTTCCTTGCCTGCTCTGTTTGCTCCTGTGCATTTATCACTAAGGAACGCACTGCATATTTGCTTACTTATGTTGTGCACTGTGTCTTGGCCCCTACTTGAATGCCAGCTCCAGAAGAATGAGATTTTTGTTTGTTCCCTCCATTGTTGAGTCTCCAGTACCAAGAAAGGGGACTGGCAGAGTAGCAGATCCACCAGTAGCTGTTGACAGAAGGACACATTGTTTTGTGACTTCCTGGTCCCATTACATCAAATGCCTCTCTATACCTTCTAATATGCCTGAGAGCAGAAGCTGTCACTGCTTATATTTTATTACCTTATCACAAGTTAAAATTTTTCACCAACAGAAGTAATTCCAAGAGTTTGAGAAGGCGATTCCACACTCAGCCTCGCCCTGCCCACCTCCCCGGCCTCCCAGCAGTTCCTGCCCTGCTCCCTGAGCACCCTCCACGCAGTAGGAATCCACCAGCAGCTCCCTAAAGACACCTTGTTTTCTCCCTTCTCATGACTTGGCGAGAGTTGCTCCCTCTTCTTGGAATGTCTTCCCACATCTCATCAATAAAGACAGCGCCACAATCTCCTTTAAGAAACTTGCTTTGGTGGAAGGGAAAGCAGCCATCTCTTCCTCCACGTTCCGTGTACATTTCCCTCTGTATCCCATGTACTCTCACTCCTCCACGCCTGTCCTTAGGGAGGTGCCCTGGCCTGACACACCCTTGTGCCTTCTCTACCAGACTAACTTCTCCTCCTGCAACACAATGCAGGTATAACCCTTCCCAAGAAGCCCTTTCTAAAACACTATCCTGAGTGAAGCTCTCTTCTACCTGCAGATTCATATCCAAGTATTTGTCACATTTAAAAAAATGTGTATTTTATATTGGAGTATAGTTGATTTACACTGTTGTGTTAGTTTCAGGTGTACAGCAAAGCAATTAGGTTATACATATTCATATATCCACTCTTTTTCAGATTCTTTTCCCATATAGGTTATTACAGAATATTGAGTAGAGTTCCCTATGCTATACAGTAGGTCCTTGTTGATTATCTATTTTATACACAGTAGTATGTATCTGTTAATCCCAAACTCCAAATTTATTCCTCCCCCCAACCTTTCCCCTTTCGAAGTCATCACATTTTATTGAAAAGGCCTTATGTGTCCCAGACTCCTAGGCGACAGCATTATTCTCCTCTTATTCAACTTTATATTGTCTATAACAATCAGTAAATGTTAATTGAGTTAAATTATATTTGTCTATGACATTAATCGACATATTCTATTTTAATCATTTATAAAACATATCCCATCACACTCTAGTAGACTGTAAGACCTCTGGGAACAGAGACTATTATTTATAATTTTGTATCTCCAAAGACTGACACACAGTAGGAGGTCAACACATATTTCTGAGGGAGCAGATTGCAGGTCCTGGATTCCTTGGTACAGGAATTTGCACAAAAGTGTTGCCATAGCCATCTAGAGTCACTGTGTAACTGATCAACTGATCATATGATATTAGGAAGTGTTTTATCTGCCAAAGAAAATCCCCACAAAGTCTGAAGCAATTTGGAAATATAGGAAAAGAGAAAGAGAAAAAGAGAGAAGGAAAGAGAACACTCCCAAGCACTCTGTATTCCAGTCCTTATTATGGCACAGCTTAGAAAATGACCTTCTAGAGGGCAGCATCTCAATGGACATTGTGCCTGTGGCATGGAACTAAAGAGGAATGAATTTTGGTATTACCACCTGGGAGAAGTTTGGTTTGGTGGCTCATAGAACAGAAAGGGACAGTCTACTGTCAGAAGCCCTGAAAGAAACAAGACTCTGGGTTCACAGTTGAAGGAAGTGATCGCCTGCCCCTCAGCCAGCAGAAAATTTAATTAAGAAGTAATTATGTAAATAATAGGCACAGATACACAAACTTTATAGAATGGAACTCACAGAACATTTTGGGTAGTTATTAAATTTATTAACTCTGGTAACAACCACGAACAATTTCCTAAGTAAAGTAATTAACTAGTACTCACTTTAAATATTAGAAATAGTAATATTTTATCATAAAAACAAGAAAAAAAAAGAAATGATAGGAGATGCAAAATGTTGAACCATATTAAATTTGTGAGTTTATTAATACAATGATTCTAATTTTTTTTTTCTAAGTCATGTACCCTACTGAGAATCCAATGGAAGTTTTGAACAATTTCTGCCCAAAAGATGCCCATGATACTATATTTTCTGTAATTGAGTGATTTGGATTATGGACAAACCCTGTCATTGCCTCTGGCACTTACCAATGAATAAGATCTAGTGGTTATTGGGTCATTAGCAAGATTCCAGAATTGTCTTTCCATTTTAGGGGGACCATGGACTTCTTTAAAGCCCCAATAACCCCAGATCTAGAAGATGTCCCTCTAAAACATTTAAGACTTTGTTAGTAGAATAAAAACCAAAATTGTTTAAAAGGCCTGCAAATAAAGTATTACCTGGACTTTGTCTGCCTCTTTCACCTCCTGATGAGACATTTCCTCCTTATTGTCACACTATACTACTCTTTGATTTCCTAGAAAGCAGCATCTCATGTGGTCTTTTTACTGAGATTTTTTCCTTCCTCTCCCTTACCCATTTCCATTCAACTAGCTAATTCTTATTTGTCGTTTAGGTCTCAGATCAAGTCCTCCCTTATCCCAGCCTGCACTTGAATTACCTCCCTTAAATTTCCTTATTAGCATTGTGTACTTATATGTGAGTTATTAGAGTGACGGCTGCTTCTGAACTTAACTTTAAGCTCCATGAGGAAGGGATCATGTCTCTCTTACTCAGTCTTGTATCTCCAGTGCCTAGATCCATGCCAGCCACACAGCAGAAGCTCATTTAAATAAATACTGAATAAATGAATGAACACCTACACAGCAGCAGTAGAGCCACAAAAACCCGCATGATTGTCAGTGACCAGAGATTCTAACACTGTAGTGGTAGATTTCTTTACACTTACACTTTGAAATTTCACATTTTATTGAACTGGCTACTTTTAACTTCACAAGATAAAGAATAGAGGAGGCAGATCTGGAAGGACAGAACTACAAACATTAGTCTTCTGGGAATAAAGGTAAAGAATATTTTGTTTACCATTGCAAACCAGATAGTACTGCCTTCAAATTTTAACAAATAATGTATTATTTTAATGTAAGGTGAACAGTTTTTGTGGATGTATGGCAGAGATTGAATAATTCAGTTATTTAGATCACGTGAGCATAGACAGTCATTTCCATTGGCAGCTACTAAAGTGTGGAATATGGTTGTCTTTTGGGAAGGAGTTTAGTATCACTCCAAATCTTAACCCATCCCTACGTACACCACTTAACATCTTACCAGGCATCAGCAAATAACTGATCAAATGATTTCAGTCCCAACATAAGAACTCTTGTATTATGTCTACATGTTCTTAGATAAGTATAGGGGCTTGCTCATTTCCACACTTTTGACCAAAGGGAAATGGATTTTTAGTGAGCGCTGTAAGGACTTTCTTAGGTATCACAGGGGAGGTTGCTTCTCTTTGGTTGGTCCACAGGATACCATGGCAAATAGCAAACAGGAAGAGAATTCATACACTAATGTAAGCACTGTATTCACACTTTCCAAACTCCTTTTCCTCTTATTTTTTTTAAGAAGGCTGATGGTCCATACAGCAAAGCAGAACATGCCAAATTCAGAATGGAAATGGACAAGTTGAGATGAAGAAGTAGAAAAATAGAAACACAATCTTTCAATTTAGAAATTGATTATTTTTATTCTAATACCTGAAAAGGGGTTCCCTGAATGGTAGAAAAGAATAGTCTAATCGAGTCTATCACTGATTTGACTATTCAGTCGAATGGTGAATATCACTTTATTGTCAATTACTTAAGCATAATATGGACAATCATTTAATAATCAATCTCCTATGAGCTTGGGGATCAGATTCTGTCCTTCACATCTGATCATTTCTCAGTGAACTGAAAAAAAAATCACATTGGGACCTGCAAAATGAAAACTCTATATTCGATACTACTGCCAATGGGCACGTATTCTTTCGAGACCACATGCTGTGAATGTTGCTGACCTGTAACATTCTGGGAGACATAAGTCAGCCAGACACCTCCACATGCCACGACATGCCCTTGTGCACAATAGGCCTTTGATTGGCATAGCAAGAGAAATCTCCAGAACAATTCCACTCCAGTGTCCTCATTCACTTTCCCTTGGCCTTTTGCAAATCACGTAACATTTCTGCCTTATATGCTTGGTTTGTACAATATCACAAATGAAAATATCATATCTGAGGAGGGTTGCATAAGCTCTCATTTCATTGTTATTTTAATTACTGTGTTCTCTAGCTTGAGCTCCTTACATAATGGTGCACCTGGCTAATTTCTAGCAGGGAGAGCAGTGTCTCTATCTTTTGTTAACTTGCTTTTGTAATAGTGCATGACCCATGCCCGGATGATCTACTTGTAACAACTACATTTTCAGGAAACTGTGAGGGCCTTAGAGGAAAAAAAGATGAAGAATGACAGGGGGTTAAATGTCTGATCCTGCAGAGACTATAGTTAGTCTATGAAATGTCCTGTGTTTGGATGCAATTAGACACATCACTTAGATCATAACACGGAAGAGAGAACAGAAGTGAAGAGCAGCCTTTGATTCAGCAGGGTTTACTCAGGATGTGGTCCCCCACTGTGTGGATGATGAGGACACTACTTTAGGAATCTCTGAGCTGGTTCTAAGGGGCAAGAGATGCTCAATTGTCATCAGCATGATGGCTGACAAAGACTGCGATCAGTCAGCCTCAAACAAAAATAAATGTCCTGTTAAGGAAATAAGAACTTCCTTATTTCTTAGAAGAGATTTTCTTCTAGAAGAGATTTTCTAAAGAGAAAACAAATCTCATTTTGGCTTGAATAATCCAAGTAGACAGGTTGGTTTCAGTGAACTAATGTGGTAGGTGATCCTCAGTTTGACGTTAGCAAACGATACATGCTTTCATGGTGTCTGAATAGGTTAGAGAAAAAGACTGAGGTTTTGGCTTGTTGTTTGCTTTCATTCTAGGTTAAGCAACTACAATTCTTCTCAATAAACAGATACTCGGTATTGTGAGTTCTTCATCAACCATTGCTATTTTCTTGGTTTCAACCATGCCTCAATTTAACTTATTCAAGTTACCCAGGATTAACCAAAGACCTACTTTTTTTTTCTTTTAAATTGAAGTATGGTTGATTTACAATGTCATGTTAGTTTCAGGTGTACAACAAAGTGATTCAGATATATATACTTTTTCAGAATCTTTTTCCTTATAGGTTATTACAAAATATTGAGTAGAGTTCCCTGTGCTACACAAGAGGTCCTTGTTGGTTATCTATTTTATACATAGTAGGGTGTATCTGTTAATCCCAACCTCTTAATTTATCCCTTCTCCTCCCTTTCCCCTTTGATAACCATAAGTTTGTTTTCTACATCTGTGGGTCTATTTCTGTTTTATAAATAAGTTCGTTTGTACCATTGTTTTTAGATTCCACATATAAGTGATATCATATGATATTTGAATGCTACATATCTTTAGATACAGGCAAAAGTGTGCTGGTAAACTGGATCTCAAAAAAGAAAAGAAAGGAACAAACAAACAAAAACAGAAAGCCATGATCAGTACTGTTTGCTGATTTTGTGGTACAGATATTCCCACCATGACTGACTTCAACTCACTGAATTAAGAGTGGGGAAGAGATGCTCAAAATCAACTGTCTTGAGCTAATGGGAGCCTGCTCTTGGAGCAGGAAAAATAACTGCGACAGCAAGAAAAACAAACTAATATTTACACAGCCCTTTCCAGCTCACAAAGTGCTTTTCTCACACAAGTGCTCGTCCAGTTCTCACAGCATCCTGAGACAGGTAGTATCCTTGAAACTTAAGTTCAAAGAGTTTAAGTGGTTATATCCACTATGCATAGTAGATAACAGATCTAGGACACATGCTTTATTTTCTGAAATCAAATTCCATGCCATTCCAAAGTACCTTCAAATTCCATGTCCTTAAAGTTACAAATTAATTAGTAAAATAGTTCTACTTTTCTACATAAACAATTGCTTACATTTTATAATAATTTACAGTTTTCAAAACATTTTTGCATCTATTATTTTAACCGAATGTCACAAAAACATGGTGAGGTAGGCAAAGGCAGAGATCATAACATACATTTTACAGATCCAAATTCTGAGGTTCAAATAAGTTAAGTGAGGGACTTCCCTGGTGGAACAATGGCTAAGAATCTGCTTGCCAATGCAGGGGACATGGGTTCGAGCCCTGGTCAGGGACGATCCCACATGCCACAGAACACCTAAGCCCATGAGCCACAACTACTGAGCCCGCGAGCCACAGCTACTGAAGCCCGCGTGCCTAGAGCCCGTGCTCCGCAACAAGAGAAGCCACCACTCGCCGCAACTAGAGAAAGCCCGCACATGACAATGAAGACCCAATGCAGACAAAGTTAAAATAAATTAATTAATTGTTTTAAAAAGTTAAGTGATTTGTGGAAGATCTCATAGTCAGAAGCACTATTTCACCATGTATTGAATAGATGAAATGAGTTCCTAGCCTATAGTGACAGGAAGGAATAAAAAGTTAAAACAGAACTTATAAGGAACATTAGTGTTGGGGCCCAGTGGAAGGGCAGTGTCTGGGATGAAACTGAACAGAAACAAGAGGTCCCAGGCCCTCTGAGACAGGGCTACCATCTTGCTTTCACCTATACCTGCACATTAGAACCACCTCGGAAGATTTAAAATTTTCAATCCCTGGGCCACACCCAAGACCAGTTGAATAAGAATGTCTGGGATGGGATACAGATTATCAATATTTTTTAAAGCTTCCCCGCTTGATTTACAGAGGTAAATTAACATATACAGAGAGAACAATCAATTTATTCTTTTACTTATTTATCACATTCACACACCCCTCCATCCCTCCATTTATACAACAAATATTGGTGCACACCTATTAGTACCTGTGAGTGCCAGGCACTATTTTAGATGCTGAGGCTACAAAACGGACAGAGACAGGATTTCACTCCCTCACTGTCCACTCCCGTGGTGCTTACATTCTAGAAAAGAGTTTATCCACTAGGAAAGCTGGGGGTTGGGAGGAGAGTGTAACAGAAGATAGAAACTCAAGAAACTTAAGCAGTAAGACCTTGGTTCTCTCCTGGTTGGCCCATGGACTTGTAGACTTTTAGAGGAAGTCACCTTTTTTAGGATCAGGGATCCTTTTTCTTATAATGATATTTCACCCTGCATATAAAATTAAGTGACAGGCTTTAATAGTTTGGGTAATAATCATACAGTTGCCTTAATGTATGCACTGGAAAGCCTCCTAAACTGTTTTGTGTAAATCATTTTTAAGGTAACACTGAATACTACTTTCCTATTAACTCAGATTATCATTTATCTTCATTACAAGTGAACTTTAGTTAGAAGTGGTTCCTAACAAATTTAGCTACAAATGTCTCACTGGGCCCTCTATTAAGCACAAATCAATAAAAAACAAATGAACCAAAAGACAAAAAATTCCTAGTAAATGCATAAGAGGAGTTACTTTTTCAAGTTAATTTCTACCAAGAGACAGAGATTTCTTAATTCCCTGATCCCCTAGTTCGAACACATGAAAAACTGTGCTTGTAAATATAATAAATCCATATTTACTCCCATTGGTCAGGAAGCAAACTCTCTTTTTAGGACTGATTTGCTCACATAGTTAACACTATTCTCTTAAAGTGCCATTAATTAAATTGATGACCACACACCACATGGAGGATAGCGGCCTTGTTCCCTGACACTTGGCTCTGCTTTCTTCCACTTTCTCACTGACTCACTTGGCATGCAAAGAATATTCCCTCCCTCTACAATCAAGTGACTCAGGACATGCCCCACCTCACCTCTGAGCAGCCCAGCACTCCACAATGACTCAACAGATAGCACTGTCACTCTGACTTCACAATCCCTCTCTCTGACTAGACTCTATAGGATAATGAGAGAACCTTGTCATCTCAAAGCCAAGGCCAGTTCATAGTACTTAATCGTTGCCCCCAAAGGATCAATGAATAAATTAATGATTTATTTAACAGTTAATGCAAATGATGCTCTTCTACAATGCAGAAATTTTCCAAGATCACAAAATGCTCACTTGTTCCTTCTTAACCAACAGAACCTCTTTTTATTAAAAAAAAAAAAAAAAAAAAAAAAAAAAAAGGAGGGGAGAGAGGTAAGGAATTCCCAATGTGGTTGCTATTCTGGAGACTTCTAAATGCTAAAATGACGCTGAATTGCTGAGGGGTGCCATCTTTTCTCAAGTGGAGGGCATCCTTTGAAGCAAATATGGATTCTGCAGACACTGATCATCAAATATGTAGTTTAGTCCTTCCCTTTGTCGCTCTCTTTATCCTTGCATTTATTTCCCTTTTGGCCATCTGATGCCATTAGAAAGTGGGTATGAAAATTAAATGGAACTCAAACTGAATACACATTTCCACTCAGCCAAGGAAGCAATTCGGTTGGCAAAGTAGAAAAGCCTAACAATCTTCAATCATGCAGTACTTGAGTGTTCATAAAAATGGCTCTCTAGGCATGACGTGGATTATCATCTTTGCTTTACAGATAAGAACAGAGGGTTATTTTTCCAATATCGTGCAGCCAGTGAAGGGGAAAGCTAGTAAGCAAATCCAAGTCTCCCAATTCCACGTCTTTTCTCCTTTGAACCACACCACATTCTGAGAGTTCCACCGAGGTACTCTTTCCTCCCCCACCCCTTCCCTTTACGATGGATAATGGAGAAACAGCTATGATGTGAGACAGTGGGTGCCCCTAACAGAGAGCACTTCAGGGTGACAGCTTTCATGGTGTCAAGATCAGCCACCTGATGACTCTATCTTGATGTAATGGCTGTGAATGAGCACTGCTTATTGTCATATCTATTACTGAGAGTAATTAAAGCCAAAACTCTTTCCCTTTCAGTTAGAACATTGGGCTGGTTTAATTTCAAATGCAAAGAGAATAGGTACACAAGCAGACCAAAAAAAAAAAAAAAAAAGATAGTATGTGATTTCAGGGCAGCACCAAATATACTTTATTCAGAATACATATGGAAGGTAATGCAGGCGTTAAAAAGAGGTGAGAATGAGAAAATGAATCCATTATTTGTTATAAACTGGCCAGAAAACATGTTGCTAGTGTCTATCCATTACACACCACTTATAAAAATTAAATACACAACCAAGATGGTGGGATAGTTGATTGATTTCTTGAATAATTTTTGTCCAGATTGGTTGAGGATAGTACAAAACTCCCTCCTAGAAATACTTGGATGACCCCACACTATGGAGTCTGTAGATTCCTCCTGTAGTTAACTACAGCCCTGTCTTAGATTCTCAGCATGAAGGGTATGTCCATGTTTGCTGAATATTTTAATGTCAGTATAAGATAATTCCAAAGCTGTTGTCTCATTCAGTGCATCTATGTGCAGAAAAAAGGGCCCTCTGAAGTCAGATAGAGTCTGCAAATGCTTCTTTTTTTCATCACAGTTAACCAGTATTTATGAGAGACGGGGGGAGAGAAGGAGTGGGAGAAGGAAAGAGCGAAAGAGAAAGAGAGAGACTGGCCTTGTGTCTTTCTATTGTTTAAATTAGAAAGAACATGCAGGGCAGTCTGGGTGTCATTAAGGTAAGCTGGCTGGCTGACTGGCATGTAGTCTTCTAAGGTGACTTACAGCTTGGTGCATTCACTATGGTTCAAAGTCTTTGGTGAGGATCCAGTGATATATAATAATATACGACAGCACTTTGAAAAACATAAAATGTTACATAAGCATAAGGCTTTATTATAGGAAATATATGTCTCAAGAGACGAGGAAAGCTTTAAAAAACAGGAGATCACAGAGTAAAATACTTTTATGAGAGCTCTTCCCTTTCCTCATTCACATTGCCCCTCCAGAACCATGCCCTTTGTCAACCCAGAAAGAAAGACATCTGCCTTGGTCTCTTCCTCCTGCAGCCTCTCCTTATACTTCTTTTATTATCCCAGTATAGTAACTATTATAGAAATGATCACTAAAATAATTAATTACTGATTAAAAAATAATGAGTATGGTGATTTACTGAAAGTCCCTAATCAGTGAGAAATGAACTGTATTTAAAAAAGATAACAATGGTCTATGGTGATTTTGTAGATATATAACCTGATAAATACTGCTCTCTTCTGTGATAAACGCTTCTAGACTTGAGTTCTAGCCATACATCTCAAATCCTAATTGTTTTTTTTTTCTTACATCATTTTTATTGAGGTATATATGATTAATACACAATAAAAGCATCCATTTAAAGTGTATAACTTGATATAGTCATACAATCACCATTATGTTATAAACATATACAGTCATATAATCACATTACAATCAAGAAAATAACACTTTCATCAACCACCAAACTTCCTCTGTACCCCTTTGCTATCCATCCCCTTCCCCAAACCCCAGCCCCAGGTAACCAGTGATCTAATTGGGTTTTAAGCACATCATTTCTCCTTACTGAGCTTCATGTATCTCTTTTGGAAACAAAGAAATTGTACTGGACAAGCACCTAGAAACCCTCCCAAGAGGTAAGCTATGAGCTATGATCAGATGACACTTTAGGTAGAGCCAGCAGAGAGAATTCATTTCTAGAGGCGAAACTTATGAAGTTCTAGTCGCTCTTGGCTTTGATTTTGATAGGCAAAATGGGATACTGGATGGCAGTGTCTGGACCACAGCTTGTGAATATAATATGCGAGAAAATGTTTGACCCATCACCCTCATATTCCACTTAGGGAGGGCCTACTTTGGCTTGGTGGAATGCCTGGACAAGTTGCATGGGGTGGAGTAGGAGAACACAGCAGCAGGGATGTTCCAAGAGCCAAGGCAACCAAAACTGCTCTGCAGGCAGCACAGTGAAGGCTTGGGGTTTACATTTGAAGAGTTGAGGAAGAAATATGGAGAAAGGAGGTTAATGTAAGTTTAGGGCTGTGTTGGAGAATTAACCAATGGGCACCTGCTAGTTCAGGGATGACTTTAAAAGACATTTAAAAATCGGGAATGCTTAATGTTCAATCAGAAGGTATCTGAATTTTGGCAATATAACTTCCTGTTTTCTCCTTCTCTAAATCTTCAGTAAAGAGTGCTATACTCATGCGTTGACTAAGTTTGGTTGTTAGTGCTTTTGATTGCTTGTTTACGGAAATCATGAAATGGGTTAAAATTCAAATCTGGATCTAAATGTGCAGGCAGAGATAACCTTGAGAATGTAAACTACCAGGTAATTAGAGGATCTCTTTGAGAATGTTTTAGACTTCAAGGAGCATGGAACAGGAAGACACCCAATCCCATAAGGCCAAGAAATCTCCAGCGATTATTTATTTTATCTACTTTCATGAGTAGCAGGTAAAGAAAGAGTGTTTTGAAATTTATGAAAACTTTGTGAGACTTCTGCATCATAAGCTAGGACATGAATCAGCAAACTACAATCTGTGGGCCAAATCTGGCCTGCCATCTGATTTTGCAAATAAAGTTTTATTGGAACACAGCTATGCTCATTCATTTACAGATCTACAGCTGCTGTCATGATATGACAGCAGTGCCAGAGACCATATGGTCCACAATGCTGAAAATGTTTACTATCTAGCCCTTTACCAAAAATGCTTCTTGATCCCAGAGATAGGAAGCTATTTTGGTGAGTAAATGCCTTTGACAGCCTGACTCAGTCTCAGGAAAGGGAGCCCCCTTCTTCCAAGAGGCAACAAGACCCTGCTCAATAAGACTGGCCTCAAGAATTGGCAGAGTATTTCTCCATCTGCCCCAAATGAATCATTATCTTGACAAAAGGCATTCCAAATAAGAACGCATATGGCAATGAGAGGAGCTTTTGAATCGAAAACTCTAATTGCTGGGTTTCCTCCCATCACAACCATTTGCACACTCATCTGTTCATCAAACAGGAATAAAGAACCTTCTCTCTGCCTGGTACCAAATTAGGTGATGAGAGCCCAGAGATCAATAAGACACTGCCTGCCTTCAAAAATCTCACAAAGGGAAGGGACAGGACACAGATTGTTGGAATGCAGTACAGTGGTTACAGTCATAGAGGCCTGTATTTGATACACCTGCTCTAGGCATTTCCTCAGTGTTCAGATCTTGCCCCAGTCGTGGGAAGCAGTATATGGTTGCTTCTGTTGGACTGAAATACCATTCAAACATGACACTTCTGCATGAAGCAGGTAAAGATAATGCTAACCACATCTTCAAATACTTTAAAATGAAAGCAATGAATGTTTTCTAAAACAAATATTTTTAGCACCTAACACAGAGACTGGAACATAACAGCTAAATCAATATTTGTTCAAGGCATATATGGGGAAAAAATGAAGAATGCTGAAGAACTACACTGCTTACATGGAGATAGAGAGTGAAGCTGAACACTTGATGGAAACCAATCAGTTAAAACAAAACAACAGAACATCAGAACAGGAGGACCGTAGAGATTGTTTAACTCCTTTATTGAATATGGGAAACAGGCCTGGGAAGGTGTGGTGATCGCCCCAAGTCACCTGCCTAGTCTCTGGCTGACCTAGGACTAGGATCCTGGTGTTCTGTTATATAGTTGGTTCTCTTTCCACTACACTAGTAGTTTCCAGCTGCTTTCAGAGCAACCCACATACTCTGAAGTGATGGCTCGGGCACAGATGATGAAGGCGGTACAGGCAGCCAGAAAGAGGCCAAGCACTTGAGAAACTAAGCCCCCAACTTCAACACAAGCAACTCTATTATCTGTTATGTATATGTACGTTGTGGGTTCTGCCCAAGATTTTGTTTGTAAAAGGATAACACAGCAAAAAAAGTTTTGAAACTATAGCAATGTACCATGCTGTCCTTGGTTGAAAATACATATCTGATTTTCTTAGTATTAGCCATGATATGAAGGTTTCTGTAATGCATTAAGTTTAGTAAGGATTCTAGGTTTTTAAAATGAGCACAGATCCTTTCCTCTTGTGGGGTATAGAAATGAATCTGCAGAAGGTATATTTCTTCTGTTTGGGATGGGGAGATTCCCCTTGTGAAAGGAGGTAAATTCCATGCTCTTGATTCAGCGATCTGATTTATAGCAAGAATGACGGTATTAACATTCCACTTAAGCCTTTACCCGTATAAAGCCATTGATTCTGTACTTGAAAATCTATACATGGAGAGCTGTAATTTTACAGAGATTTTGATGCTCTTCAATTTCTGCATGAATTTAGGGTAAGAGCAAAGATTCTTGAAACAGTTGCAAAATTTATTCCTGCAACCAAGAGGGCATGCTCAAAACAAATTGGGAAGAATTTTCTTTATAAGACCATCTTGACCATGTGCAACACCATTTTGAAAACTTTGTGAATTCTTGCATTTTTAAAACTCACCTAATGCAGTCGGCCTCCAGGCTGGTTAATGAGGGTAGCTGGGGAGTAACCTTGAGTTCCATCTCATTCTCCTGAGAGGTGTCCTGGGAGGTGCAAGTCAGATGAAAATCAGAAAAGCCCATGGCTTTCTGAGGGAATGTGTGAGAAGGGCGAGAAGAGTTTCATTACCTGCTTACATAAATCCCCACAGATAGAAGAGAAGAGTATGTAGGAAAATACTATTTCTCAACGTTTGTCAGACACTGTGCAAAGAACATATTACTTACATGATCACGCAATTCTAACAAAGGTGACTGGAGGTAGGAGGCAGCAGTTTTTTTTAATCTTTATTTGAAATATAGTTAATTTACAATGTGTTAGTTTCAGGTGTATAGCAAAGTGATTCAGATATATATATATACACACATATATATATTCTTTTTCACATTCTTTTCCTTTCTAGGTTATTATAAAATATTGAGTATAGTTCCCTGTGCTATACAGTAGGTCCTTGTTGGTTATCTATTTTATATTTAGTAGTGTGTATCTGTTAATCCCAACCTCCTAATTTATCAGCCCCCCTTTCCCCTTAGGAGGCAGTTTTTACAGATGAGTTAGTCTACCTTGATGAGTCTAAGTAATTCACTCAGGTTCATACAACTTTTAAAGTAACAAAGCCAGCATTTGAATCAAGAATCATCTGTTTCCAAAATCTGTTCTCTATAATATCTCCTTTATAAAGCACTTCTAACTACCCAATGCAGAGATCATGACTTAAGATGGTAAACTGCAAATAACCTGCTTAGATGAAAATGTATCTCCTCTCTCTCATGTACATGTGTGCACGCACATGTGCGCACACACACACACACACACACACACACACACACACACAGAATCAGCTGTGTAGAGCCCAGATCCTCGTTGGCTACAGTATCTTCAAAATCGCTTCGGATGAATGATACCTATAATCAGGCAGAATCACCTCACATAATAAACATGCTCTTATTTTCTAATTTCTTTCATTTATAACCTGTGTGTGTTTGCACACGCGCCTGTGTGTGTTAGGAGTATTGCTCAGCGCGAACACACAAGACAACTGCATTTCACAGTTGAGTCTTCAGGCAGCAATATTTTAGCAGAATGAACATCAAATCTTCCCAATGACTTGCGAGCTGTGAAAGACACTGAAGCTAACTCCAACTGTAAAAACTATATTGGCTTCAGAAGAGGAATGGCATTTGGAAGGCTATGCTTTAAGATGATGTTGGGGGAGAGCAAAATTGAAGGCTGCAGTTCTCAGAGTGAAATCATCACTTTGAGGGCCCAGGTGCAGAGCTGGAGGTGTGAGGAGAAGATCAAGGTCTCCTCTTCTGTTCATCACATTTGCAGCAGATCCTGCAGGGAAATGCAGCTGCAAGTGGGCCTTGGCCACATTCTCGGTCAAGGCTGTGATCATGCGATTTTACTGCCACCTTCTTCCTTCAGCTCTCTAAGATCTAGCACTGTGCAAGGTGGAAGAAGACGTCTTCCAGACCACCCAAGACATCTTTCTCCTGAGCCACAACTGGTAGATGCTGCTTCTGCTTTGATTTCGTTTGAATTAGCTCCCCCTGCCATTTTAGTGTCTCTGAAAGTTTGGGATATTTTCTGCTAGATCCTCCACACTAACACCTGGTTCTGCAAAAAGTAGGTGGTCCATCATTGTTTGCTAAATACAGGACTGATTAAAATATCTACAGAGGCAAGTTACTGAGAGGTGATTTTGTAACAGCCCCAGTGAGGGTGATACCACTGGTTCCGTTTTACAGGTGGTGAAGCTGAGTCTGAAAGAGGGTAAGTGATGTGTCCGGAGACAGTGGGGCTGGGACTCACACCCAGGCAGTCTGACAGCAGACCCTGCAGCCAACCTCAGAGGGAAACTGAATCCAACAGCTCCAGTGTCCTTTCCAGGAATCTGGGTCCACAGTCTCCTCTGCTCCTCCTACGCATGACTACTCACAGGAGAGTTAAGAAGAAAAAGAGAAGCTGATGTGCAAGGGGTGAAAAAAAATTGGAGAACTGCTTCAGTAGCCATCTACCAACACTGCCACCCCTCCTCTTAATTAGCAGTGAGTGCCTGGGGAGGAGGTTAGCTTTCCAAAGAGCTGGTTCACGAAAAAGCTAGGGAAACTCATTACTCCTCACCACAGGGGTTCAGCTCTCCCTCCCCAACCCTCCTTAAAAGCACAGTGGGGTGACTGCAGGAGAGATAAGGAAACATAAATAACAACTGTGCTTTCTAAATGGCCCGGTCTGCACCATGCTTCTCCTTCCAGAGAGGTGTCTGTAAATGCACAGAAGCCTGCTTTCCAGACCATGTAGTCAAACCAAGTCAGTTTCCATCTGTTCCTGGTACAGCAAGAAGCGAAGCAGGAACCTGACACAAAGCTGTGGATCCGGGTCGTAGAGCCCCACTGTAGTAAGAGTCTCTTAGAGTTCTATAGAATTTTACAGCTCATAAAGCCTTTTCAAGTGAATGCTCTCATTCCTCTTTTGAGCCTTGTAGGATAGTGGAGTGGGTGTGAGGTTCTTTTTCCCAGGGTAAGAACTCAAGACTAAGAAACATTTCAAAAGTCCCCCATCATACAAGGGACTTGAACCCCTGCTTTGACTGTAAGCAGGGTGGTCCTTGCACCATCTTCACCTTTTTCAATACTGGTGGGAAGGGCTGGTGCACTGGTTCTTCTAGGACTCTGTTAGTGAACCCCTCCCCCCTCTCCTGACAGGGAATAATATGGACTCTCTTTTCTAATAAAAACCACTAAAGAAAGCTGATATAGACCCAATGATATTTACTAGAAAGAGAAGACTGTTCTACTTCAAAGAGCTGTCGAGAGCATCTTCTTAAAGGCTTGTGAGAGGGCGGGAGGTGTTGCCCTCTTCCTCCAGTACCACTCAACTACACAGGCAAAGTGAGCAAGAGTGGAAACACACCTTCATGGCATGTTTTCAAAGGTACAGAAAAGTCAATCTCCCCCTAAGTCATTAGATTGAGACTCAGGAAACTTGAGTTTCCTTCTGGTTCTGCTACTAACCAGATTTAAGACAAATCATGTAAACGTGTATCCTGGTTCTGCCGATTGGTAAAACACGAGGATTTTTAATGATCTCTTCCAGTTAAGGTGGTTGATAAAGTCTGGATAGAATTGGAAAAGGAAAAATACTTGAAAAATGAATTGTAGTTCAAATGAGATGTGGAACTGACATATGAATCCAAGATTCATATATCTCTGGCTCCACTGTTTCCAGTGGGAATAGATATGAAAATTCCCACTTTGAGAATTATAATCTAAGTACCTCACATATTAATGGTAATATTGAGACATTACTAGCCCCAAATGCATTAGCAAAGATTCAATGTGATGTTGAAGAGATAGGACCCAGAGTGGTAAGATTTCATGCACTAGTGAAGGGGACAGTAAGGTCTCAACTCTGGGGTCATGTCAAAGGAGAAGGGTCTGAATGGCGATTCCAGTGAGAACAGAGTAGGACAGAATAAGGAAGGCAAAAATGGCAACTAAAGAAGAGAGGGTAATGAATGAGAAACAGACAACATTTCAAAGCAATTTACTAAGATACCCTGATCTGTTAGTATTTCTGATAACCAGTGTAGTGCCCACAAGGAGAACAGGTAGGATATAAGATGCCCAGTTGCCAGGCCTCAGGACCCACATCCATACTGTAAACTCCACTGTTAGACATTCCATTCCTGGGATTAGGTACATACCAGAATAGAAATTTGCACAGGCTGCAGCAGATGGAACTAAATCCAAAAGCACCGTGGTTAAGATGGGTGTGGTGTCCGATGTCTTTATTTGAAGCATGGCTCTCTTACAAATTAGCTGTGGAGTTCTAGACAAGTTACTTGACCTCTCTGTGCCCCAGTTCCCTCATGTGTATCTATCTCATAGGGATGTTGTGGTGATTCTGAAATGATGTGTAGAACAGGTAGCACATCTTAAGCACTTAACAAACAGTATTATTATTGATAAGATGGCTTTGAAACTCTTTTTGCAAATATGCATGTTGCTATGGTCTGAATGTTTTGTGTTCCCCCAAAGTTCATATGTTGAAATCCTAACCCCCAAACATGATAGTTTTAGGAGGTGCACCTTTGGGAGGTAGTTAAGTTATGAGGGTGGAGCCCTTATGAATGGGATCAGTGCCATATATAAGAGGCTCCAAAGAAATCCTTAGATCCTTCCACCATGTGAAGACACAGTGAGAAGGTGTCAGCTATGAACCCAGAAAGAAGGCTCCCTCCAGAAGGTGACCATCCTGCTGGCTCCTTGATCTTACTTTCTAGCCTCTAGAACTTTGCACAATAAATTTCTGTTGTTTATAAGCCACCCAGTCTGTGGTATTTTGTTATAGCAGCCTGAATGGGCTAAGAAACATATCTAGAGCCATGGTTCTCAAAGTACGTACAGGTGAAACACCCAAGTTATATTGCTAAATTCATGTTTGGTCTCCCTCAAAATCATAGCAATTAAATATGGTCAGAATCATTTTTTTAATCCATAGTTTTTTCTTTAAATATTAGCCACCTTCTACATCAACCCTAAGGCTACCTTATTTAAAAACTGCTAAATAACAGATACATAATAGAGAAATGTGTGAATTGCAGTCGTTCATGGAAGCTTGTTCTTTCGTGGGCATGAATGTTCATGGGTATGATTTTCTATTGCTCCATATGACGTAACCATAATTTCACTGTAACACAAGCCCTAGTTTATGGAGTAAAATATAAAAAATAATGAAATAGCTCAATATCGTATTTCCCTCCAGATGTTCCACCACCTGAACTAGTTTGAAAACCACTGATCTAAAAATTGCCTCATTCTTTAGCTGTCCTTGCTTAAATGAAAGAAACAAATATATTGGTAAATTTGAGTACTTTGGATTATTTCTAAAAACATAAACAAATAAATTGAGCATGTAGCTGGCCTATTAATAAAAATGTTTAAATCCATAAGTAGAACAACTCTTTTTTTTTTTTTTTTCTCCAAAGCTGGTTTATGGGTATAGCTGTCTAGAATTCTCTTTTCCCATGACACCTGCTGGATCTGGTGCTCTCTACACCATTAAGTACCAATACCATGATTTCTATTATACCATGGCAGGTGAGTGAAAAACGTGAAGTATAGACATTGCTAGCCGCCAATAAGTATTCTTAAGTGTTTTCTTCTTAAATATGTCTTTCAAGCTCACCATGACAAACTTCCATGATGCAGGCTCACTGGAGGAGATGGTGGACTAGGGGTTTAAAAGGCTTTCCCTCACTTAACATAAATAGGGCCATTCCTAATCCCTAAAGCATTTTAATGCAAAATTTTAAAAGTGATCCTTCTTCTTGATTGATGTAGCCCCTACCTGCCCCCTCCATAGGGTGGCTTGCACAGTGTACAGCTACACAACTACATGCATACACAACTGTATGCGGTGGCCCTAAATGTAATGAGTCTAAATTCCATCCAGAGTCTCAAGGTCATCTGCAATCAAGCACTGCCCAGTCTTCCCAGCATTATTTCCTACCGGCACCACTCACACCTACCAGCTAGTCTCCCACCCCTACCCACCACCATCTTCCTGGGCAGGGACCTTGTAATAAAGAGCAGAAATAATGGGGTCGGATGACCTGAGTTAAACACTGGCTCTGCTTCTTAGTAACTGTGATTCCGAACAGATTATCCCACTTCTCTTCTCCTCTCTACAAAATGGCGAAGATGGTAGCCCCTATCTCAAGAAGATAAAGTGAGAAAATGAAGGTAAAGCACTGACCTATCTGCTTGGCCCATAAAAAATGCTCAGTAGATATTGCTACTGTTAATTTTTTTAAATTAATTTATTTTATTTTATTTATTTTTGTCTGTGTTGGGTCTTCATTGCTGTGCGCAGGTTTTCTCTAGTTGCAGCGAGATGGGGTTACTCTTCATTGCGGTGCGTGGGTCTCTCATTGCAGTGGCTTTTCTTGTTGAGGAGCATGGGCTCTAGGTGTGCAGGCTTCAGTAGTTGCGGTGCATGGGCTTAGTTGCTCTGCGGCCTGTGGGATCTTCCTGGACCACGGCTCGAATCAGTGTTCCTTGAATTGGCAGGTGGATTCTTAATCACTGGGACACCAGGGAAGCCCCTGCTACTGTTAATCTTATCTTTTCCTTTGTCACAATTATCTCTGACTTGCTCATGACCGTCCATCTTTCCAAAATCCATGGGTCCTTTGAAGACCATCCCTTTCTCCACTAACTTACTCTACGCCATACTCCTGACTTTCTGATTACTTATAGCATGCACCCCATACAGTTAGCACTGAATTATGTCCTATCTTATTATTTCCTAGCAACAAAGTCTGCAAGAAATATTAGTCCTGTGAAATTCTCCTCAAAAAAAAGTTAACATATTCAACTAAGTCTGGGGGGCCTGCACATTGTCTCTCTCTACTTGGAAATCACAAAACACTCAAGGGTCTGAAAAGTCCTGCAGTTAAAAAAAAAAAAATCTATCAAACATTTTTAATCTCTATTTTCTCACCACTTTAAGTAAAGAAACCTTAAAACCATTAAACCTGAAACCATTAAAGGGTTTAATGTAAAATATATTAAGAGTCCAAAGAAGTAATGTGCCACATATCACACTTTGGAAAGTTCTGCCGTATTGTTGAATCTAGTGGAGCTGCTGGTGTCTTGGGGGTGGAGAGAGGGGTGATGCCCACATCCTTCCCTGGTTTCCCCAAAGCTGCCTTCCAGAGAATTCCATGGCACCTTAGGGACTATTAAGCAGAGTTTAGAAGCCATCAACATACATTCCTTCATATGGTCCCCAGAAAGCAAGAGGAATAGTGTTATCTTTATTTTACAGATAAGAAAATTGTGGTTTATACTGGTCAGGATTGAATGCCCACACATCAACCAAGCAGTGTGGCCAGAACCACTTCCAAATAAAGTGCTCCTTTCACTGGGCCTTGCAGAGTTCTTTAAATGTGCAATAAACATACAGAATTCTACCTACCCTTTTGTACTGGGTGACAGCTAGGAGGTAAGAAAATATACAAAAAGGAATCACAGCTTCAATTTTTCTCTCTACTACTAAAAATGGTGTCCTGATTATGACCCAATATTTTCAAAGCACAGTGCCCACTCCTCAGGCTGAAGAAAACCTGTATGCTGGGTGAAACTGCATTCTTTATATGGCTTTGAATTGGCATCTGCATGAGTGGCATCGATTCCAGTATCCAGTGGCTTGGCAGCTATTTCTATTTGCCCTTGACACTCACACCTCAGTCTCAGCTTTAAGATCAGGAAGGGAACTGAGGAAAAGCAGAAGTCATGAGGCAATTATGAGAGGGCAGGATAAAGTGAAACAGACATGACAAAGATGACTTTCCCTTAAATCCCAGCACAGTTCTGTACTTAAACTCCAGTACGACTCCTTCAAGATGAACCTGAGCTGGTAGCATCAGGGGCGAGACAGCAATGGTGACAACAGCTCTCTTGTCTCAGACACTACTGCCTCTAGTAGAACCAAGACGCTGACCATCACTAATCTCCAAGAGAAGCTTTTAAAACGTTTCACCACTTAGCTTGAGTGAGTGGAGAACGTTCAACAAATGTCAAAATCTTGTGGATCAGAGAAATTTTGCCAAGTAGGGATTAGCCTTCCAATGTGTATAAAAAGACTCAGGCAGGACAGGCGATTAGTCCTGGGTGGCTATAGGGAGGAGTGAAGGGGAAGGAGGTCAAAGAGGGGTTGTACACTGGTCTGATGAGGGCTGACCCTGTCCTGTAGATAGAGGAGCATCATGAGGAGGGTGGAGACACAGCTCCATGGAGACTGAGACCAGGAATACACACTGGATAGATCAGGGTGCAGAGGAGCAGAGCTGTGATTAAATGGATACAGCACAGCTCATTGGTCTCAGCATCTGGGCAAGAACCCAGATTTCCCTGTTCTCAGTGTAGAATTCTCTCCACTAAAGCCTACTGAGTCCACAGTAGAATTCCCTTTCATCCCTCCTTTCCTTGCTCCCTCCCCCTCCTTTTTATTGCACAGCCTGAGGTTCAGAATTAAGTACTTCTGTTAAATTACCTCCCAGGGTTTCATGAAGAATAATAATGTGCATGTTTGATCTAAGATCAGGGAAATACTGTAGACAATGATTCAGAGCATCCATTTTCCACTTGGCCAAACTCACTTTGACGGAACTTCTCCCAGACGTGACTGAGCCAAAGTCTCCCTTAACTCGGGCCGTGGCTTTAGTGAAATCAAAACTACTCCTCGGGCTCTCTCAATTTTCCTCTTAGTGTAAGTGTGTTCCCTGTGACACTTACACCCCAAACCAATGCTTAGGGATTAAAAGGTAGCTCTGAAGAACATTCTCAATAGACTTAACTAAGGAAGTGAACCTATGTGGGACTATCTCCAATGCGAAGAATCAACCCATAAGCTTCCCAAAAGACAGCATTACAAAGTCTATCTGAACCATGGAGACACTTGGAATAGTTTAGGGTTGTCACTGAGCACATTTAAAACCTACATCATTTAAAGCCTTAACATTTCTGTGAGGGGTCAACAGCTTAGAAGTAAAGAGAGATGTGTTCACAAAAGAGTACATTCTGAGTTATTTAATGAAGCAGAATCTGATGCCCAAAGCTTTAGAAAGTAACAAATGAACAGTATCCTAAAATATAGGGCAGTAGTTTTTAAACTATTTGAAAGCTATAATAGTACATTTCATTTTTTTTTCAAATGAAATTGTACATGGAATCACAATATAGAAGGTAGATAACTGCAGAGCTGGCCTGGTGTCACTAGGCAGGACGATCCTGAGGCTGTGTCCACCGGGCGTCTTCCTCATCCTTCATCCTCAAGGCATTTTCCTTTAACATCAGCGACCCATACAACTCAGTCTGCAAACTGCTGATCTTGTTCACCTCTCTCCCTTTACCATAGACTAGAAAGTACCTTAGGTCAGGTTAAGCAAGCATAGCCCTGGCCTTTATTCCTGTCTCTGCCTATTACTAGCCTGATCCCCAGGAGAAAAATCACCTAAATGACAACTTTTCTTTCTTCTATAAAATGTGAAGAAGAAAAGTGTGTGTGTGGTGTGTGTGTGTGTGTGTGTGTATCTCAAAGATGTGTTCAGGATCAAACTAGATTTTAAAATGCCATTTTTTACACTCTAACATTTAGATAAATGTTCAATGCTGTTGGCCATACAGTTAATTCATAGAAACCTTCAAAAGAAAAGAATAGAATGATAAGCCTGAGTATTATGATATAAGGAGAGAGAGAGAGGAAAGAAAAACAATTCTGAGTTTGGCCATAACCTTAGCGGGATATTTCATTTAGGAAACCTTCACTGAATACTTGACTGACTGAAGGGGTAATAATGACTAAGGCAGAGTTCTCATGTGTAATACAAACTCTAGGGAGAAAGCACCATCAATTACTGGTCATCTAAATCTACACACATAAACATATACACAAAAAGAAGCTGCGTAAATGGGAAAAAATTTAAACCAAAACAAGGAACTCATGCCAGGTGTAAAGGTAGTGGTTTGGCTACCATCTCCTGGAATACTGGATTAGGTCTTCTCTGCAAATGCTGTTCGCTCACTGGTTAGAAGCATCTACCAGGAGCCGGACGGCAGCTACTCACACCTGGATGGGAGCATTTGGGGTAAATGTCAAAACCTCAGACACCTATGTCAGATGCTGACTTGCCACCTCCCCCAGCACTCACCTCTTTTCCCTTCAACCTCTACTCACATTCTCTTTCAACAATTTGCCACAAATGCCTCAGCAGGATGGGAGGTGCAGCCCTCAGGGGCTCTCTTGACTCAGGGCAACTGAGAATGAGCACTTCTCTCTTTCATGGAGAATTCAAGGTCACCAGTATGTCCTCCTCCCCCATGGATTTGTGATCTTGAGGCTTTACGAAAATAGAGTCTTATCTCTCTGTTCTACCCCCTGCAAGAAGTACAATAATTATCAACTTGAAGGGACTGTTAATTGGGTGAGGTGGCTAGCAATGGAGGCCAAACATGAAAACAAGGCAAAAACTATCAGCAACTGCAAACAGAAAGAGTTCTTAAAAATGCTGTCCCTAAATATTAAAAGGGTGAGCTCTATTAATTCTAGATTTCTGCAGCAATTGCTATTTTGTTTCCTCATTGGTCTTTCATCATCTCCCACCACCCCCTAGCAGATATTAATTCTCCTTTGCATCAAAGGCTCTCTTTGCATTATCAGAAACTGAAAATACTCATTTAATGCCTTCAAACAATGCTATAGAGCAGTGTGCATGATATAGCTGTGTCTCTCTAATTATGTGATATTTGTAAGTCAATATGACAGCAGAGAAATCATCTTTTTCCATTTCCCACCGTTCTCCAAAATATGTTCTTATTAATTAATTCTGCCAAAGGCTGAACACCAGACGCCCAATTCTCTAAACTTGGAACCGCAGAGTCACTTTTGAGTCCCCTCTAACTTTGCTCTCCATGTGACTCCAGTGGCCAAGAACCAAGACTTCTTCAGCCATAAATATTCTAATATCCATCCTTCCTCATAATTTCCACCCCCTTGGCCTTCTCCAGGCCCACATTATTTCTTGCCTGGATACTGCAGTGTCCTCCTAACAGGTCTCCCGGCCTTGCCTCTTCCCATCTCATTCTATTCTAAACACTCTGCTGAGTTAAAATTTCCCAAGCACAACGTGAGCACCTCAGTGCATGACTACAAATGCCCTCTGGTCCCTCTGCTCAAAGAAGACTTAAATGGTCAACCGCAGATAATATGATTTGCTTAATCCCTTTCTCTCTGATTTGAACATAAGCTACATGAGCATGGGGTTTTGAATTTGAACTGCGCTGGGCATGTAGTAGGTGCAGTAAGTATTTGTTAAAAGAATAAGTGAATATTAAATGGATGAATAGTTGGATGGATCAATGAATGGATGGATGGGTGGTTGGATGGATAAATAATGCCTCCTTTAATGGTTTGTTTACAATATTCAATGGAATAATGTACATAAAAGATCCAAGCACAGGGTCAAGTTTTGTCAAATGTTAATCCCCTTCCCTTTTTTCTCTATTAGTCTTCTAGTACTATTCCATCCCCATCTCCCAAGCATGAAAGGTTAAGACCAAACCATGGAAGTATCATGTACTCCACCCTTTTGAATTTGTACCAGATACTGCACGCAAGGGGGAAGTACTCGATTCTGGGTCTTTAGCTTAGGAGAGATGCCCCTGGCTGATGTGTTAGGAATCAACTCTGGTGGAGAGATCCTGGAACACAAGAGGCTGCCCGCAGGTATTAGATGGGCAGGGATGAGGCTTGCAACAGGACAAGGATAAGGATATCCTGCACCGGGATGATGTAGAGAAGAGACAAGTTTGAGAGAGAATCCCCAGGCAGAACTGGTGGGCTGATGGGGGAGTGGGATGGAGACCACCTTCTCCACTTGTCCTCAGCCTCTCAAATTCTGCCAAAGGCTCAAGTGTCCTTCACGTCTTTTGTCTTTTTTTAACATTGAAGGTAGAAATAATGTGACTTTTGATAGCTGAAAGCTAGCAACAACAAATCCTTGTATAGCAAGCTTCCACTGCCTTTAATCACTGATGTCCTGGGGAGTGTGTTCCCCTTTGGAGAAGGTGGAAATGCCAAGGAGCAGAACTCCCTACAAGGAGAGTGTTTTAAAAGGCACTTTTTTTAAAAAGCCCATTTTGTGGAAAAATTCAGCTGTCTCTTAATTGCTATCTGCACTGTGGTTTCTCCTGGGGGTTGGAGAGGGGAGTGGATTAAAGAAAAAGTTTTGAAGGCCATATGCATGAATATCCAAATGATATGAATTTTAATATATACTTTTTAAAGGGTTAGGCAATGATGGAAAGATACGACAGCTTTGCTTTTATTTCTCGGTTCGATTAAAATCCCTACAAAAGTGCAATGGTTACTTCTTTGGAAACTTTGCAGAATTTTAAACTTTGGAAAGATTTTATCTTTCACAGTGACAGCTCTATGCAAAAGCCTTTGGCTGCAGGAGCCTGGGATCCAGATCAATGGTGTGGCAAAGTCTTTGCATGTGTTTCTGAAAGGTAGCTGGCTTGGAATGAGCACCCTCCCAGTTAGAAGTGAAGCCACCTAGTTATCTAAATGAAATAGAAAGATGCATGAAATATTCCCCTCGTCCCAACTAGATAAGAAGACTGAGCTCTCAAAACATTATCCATAGTCAATCATTTAAGGCTTTTCAGATTATCAACTACAGCATTTCCTAAAAAAAAAGTCGTTCCAAATAACATTGCAAATTTCACTCCCTACTCAATCCATGATTCTGAATGCAACAGGCAACAGGCATGCATTTAAATAGAGTGTCAAAGAAATTAATCCCCAGTTTATTGCAACTATTCATCTTGGCTAGTAAATGGCCTCCATACTATTCTTCCTTCATTAAAAATGGTTCATTTCCTTTGGCCTTTATTCATTGCCTAATATTCCTAATGAACTTAATGTAGCAAGTGATGTAATCAGACAAAAGAACTGTAAGAACCTTTTTCTGCCACTATAAGCAGAATTAAATCATATTTAATTAGGAATTTAGTGTTCACCAAAAGTCTTGATTAACTATTCATCACCCACACTGCTGTCTTTCCTCAGGCTTGTTCCTTTCTCCCGCTGAAGTAGGAGGAAAGCACTAGCTCTTAGGCTTCATTCTCTATGTCAGACACAACCATGCACCAGGCAGGTGCCTAACTAGTCCCAACCATGGATTAGTCACCGCACTGGGTGACCCTTAATCCTCCATGGCCAAGAGTGCGCGAAGTGGTGTACATGAGAGAGGAATGAGGTGACATCCACAGTAGCTTCTTTATAACCAGAGCAGAGAAGAGAGTCCAGCAAAGCTGGGAAGAGTTGAGAGGCAATGGCTTCTGGATAGCTTTTGCCAAAAATAGTCACTACCCTGTGGTAAGGATGAGAGAATTCTATTTCCAGAAAGGGAAATTGAGGATACAAAAAGATGGTGAATAAAAAAGTCTGCCAAAAAAGCATCAAGGACTTCAAGAGGGGCAAACCACAGCTGGAGAGCCTGCCTGAAAGGCAGACTCTGTGCCAGACCGCAGAGGAGCAGGAAAGGCCTGCAGGGTTTGTTCTGTTTTTGTTTGCTTTTGCTTTCTTAGCAGAAATAAACATGGTGGAAAAGGTGTTTTGAGAAACATGATTTGGTACTAAATAGTGCAGCTGGAGAAACAAGAATAATTCTGCAGCTGCCTGGTCAGGAGGCAATAAGGTCTTGGACCAAGGTGGTAACAGTGAGGTACCGAAAGGCGCCTTTTGCAACAGGCCCAGTGGAGCAAGAATTGGTGATGCATTGGAAATCATTGTGGAGAGGTAAAGGAGAAAGATGGGTTAAAAACTGCTCGATGCATCTGAACCAGTTCTTACTCTGACCTCCACAATGTCTGTCCTTCCTTCCCATCAACCAGGGTGCAGCTCCACACCACCCATCCATCATCTCAGAGTCACTCAGCTGAGCATGACTCTCCCCACACTGAGCTGGTGCAGCACATATGGGCAGCGCAGGCCACACAGCAGCCCTTCTTGGTGCATTTCTGAGCAGGTTTCATATTGCTCTTAGCTCCTCGGGGCAACAAGTTCTCTGCAGCATATCTATAATTACCGCCATGCCCCAAGGCCTGGTGCACATAGCACTGTAGGTGTCAGGTAAGTATTTGTAGAGAGAATAGTGAGAATTTAGCACCATAGTTGTCTTCAAGTATTTTCAATAAGGGCTAAAGTCTTGGTTACGTGAATAAAATCTCTCCTTTATATAAGTGCTCTATAGTGACTCAAAATGATTATTTTCTGCCCAGAGCTGCTTTCTTTTTTTTTTAATAAATAAAATAAATAAATTTATTTTTTTAAAAAAGGCAATTGAAAGTGGAAATTTTTATTAGGAAGTTAACAAGTACAGGAAGCGGGCAGCAGATCTGGCTAGTGTTTATTCATTTAGATGTTGCCGACTTTTTAAAATCCCTGCCAATGACCAAAATAATGATGATTTGCCCAATAAAACCATATTTTCCCTGTTCTCTTCTATACTATGGTTCCACATGTGTGAAGTTCAAGGGTAAGAGGGAAACAACATATGTATATTCCAAATAAATTAATTGGTCCTAGTTCAAGTTTAGTATCTGGTAGGAAGAGCATTTTTTTCCCTTCATAATTTATTCCTCGCAGATTTCCATTCATGGGTGCGTATAGACTCTTAGAATGTTCGAGCTGGCTGGATCTGTGCAGATCAGATCACTTACCCCCTTAATTCACATTTAAGGACACTGAGGAAATGACAAAGATAAATTTACTAGGATTATAAATTCTAGAACCTTTGTGCTCCAATATTCCAGAGGCTTTCTGCTAATTAAAATGTTTCGTTCCTCTAAAAAAAAAAGTAGTCAGCAGAGTCTGAGATTTCCCCCCTTCCCTCTATAGCATTGCCAGTGTTACCCTTCAAGGCCGTGATCAAATGTCCTCTCTTCTGTGAAGTTTTGCAGCCTCAGATGAGATAAGCCATCTGAGTGTTGCAGGAAAGAAAGTGGGGCCGGAGAAGATGGTCACATCCCAGGTCAGAGGCAAGTCCCTGGAACAGACAGTAAGCGTGGATTCTTGGCTTCATGCAGGGAAGAATTCAAGAGGGAGCCATAGTAAAGTGAAAGAAGGTTTATTCAGGGAGATACACACTCTATAGACACAGTGTGGACCATCTCGGAAGGCAAGAGGCCCAGACTTGCTTTCTGATAAAAGCCAAACAAGCTTAAAACAAAAAAGCCTCCATTTGATTCGACATTCCTGAAGAGAGACGAGAATCTTGGTTGATGATAACCTCTACCTTCCTTGTTCTGCTTCATCATCAGACCACCAGGCAGGTACAAGACTTCTCACAGGTTTAAAATATACATTCTTCTGAGTTTTCTCATTTAGTCATTGGTGAAGGTAATTCCTCCCAGGGAAGATGCCAAATATCAACCATCAATTTGCATAAAGGAAGATCTCAGTAGGATGCTATTTATGCTCTGTGCACACTAATATAATCTGTCTCAAGTTTGAAGGACACCTTTACAAAAATAATTTTGTGTGGTACTCACATATTAATAAGCTATTGGGAGCTCAATATATAGTAAATTCTTCTGACTTAGGCCAATATTTTAAGGCTTATTAAGAGACAACAGTAACTCGACAATTGAGACACAAGCATCTCAGGTATTTAGTTGGTATCTTGACGTTCTCTATGTATCTTAACAGCCAAGCAACCTTAAGACTCAAAAGTGGGCACTGCTCATGCCCACTCCAGAATAAGCCTGAAAAAGAGAGATCCTGAACTGGCACCAAAGAGGCTGAGTGTCAGAAATGAATAGTAAAAATTGGTGACTTCCTGGACAAATCAAGTCTTCACCACATAGTTTTAACTCTATATAAGTAAATTCATCTAATCAAATAGTGGCTACATCTGTATTTGAATATAGGAGACATTCCAAAGCAAAACAAAACTTTAAAAAAATTATGATTCATGTTGAATTACCCATGTGTCAGATTTCATTCATCTGTGCAGAGAGTCTGGATTTGATCATCATAGAGGAAAATGATTCTAGACTATGGATGCTAGATGACTGCAAAGGGGCTAGTCTCCTTCCTCACAGATTCCAAACCCTAGGAGGGAATGAATAAAGAAATAAGCCCCAAGGAGCTGATTAATGGGCATCCCTTCCAGAGTGATTCATACACCACCCCTGCCTGTGTGACCATTATGGATTTATTAACATTAAAGCAATGTTATTCAGACAGGTATCAAAACATGTTAATGTGATGGAACGCTGGATGAAATATTATTGCAACCTTTCAGCAGACTGAAACAAGCTGAGATTATTGTACTGCCAAGGAGAACAGACTCAACCTCCAGATGCCACTTAAGGCCCTGAGTTCTATCTTCCAAAATTGCATTATTTGATGTAATAACGGCCTAATGTTATGTTCTGAATCAGCTCCCCCCATATTGTGATACCCACTGGATACCACTGATTGCACCCCCTGTTCCAATACATCTTCTGAGGCTTAATTGCAGAATCAGTGAGGAATCCCAGGCTGAGGAGCTTCTGTCATTTCCTGGGCACTTCCTGGTACAGCCCTGGTTCATTGAGGGTGGGGTGGGGGTGGGGTGTGGAGAGCAACAGGGTGGAGACCAAGGCCCTGTCTCTCCAAAGAGTCAAGAGCTGGAACAAGACAATTATTTGAGAAGAGACATTAAGCACAAGAGCAACAAGTACAGACTACCAAACAAAAGTGAAGCCATGTTTAGAAAATATACCAACATCCTTCTTTTGCATTTTTCTTCAGTGCGGTTTTCATTTCTGAAAAAAATATTAATTTCCTACTTTCTGAATTTAGCTGTCTTTTCCTTCTATTCTATACCCCATCCCCTGTGGGCCTTCAAATCTTTTTCTATGGGACAGAAAGAAATAGAGCAGTGCCTGTCTTCAGCAAGCTTGTCACCATGGCGGGGGTCCCATGACTGTTCATGTGATAAGTAAGCTGACCATCCAAGGCAGATGGTGGTCACCAAAAGTCATTTTCAGAAAGCCACTCTCTGAAGGTGGTAGTGTGTGGATGAATGTCAATGAACTAGGGGAATAAGAGCAAAGGAGTGACAGAGTCCAGCAGGTAAAACCAGAAAGTTTTGTTTGAATATAGGTATAGTCACACTTTTTTTCCCATGTTTAGTACCAAGGCCATTTACTAAATGCTCCCAAGGACAGATCCGTGACCTCAAGGAGGACACTGGGTTATTTTAAACCATGATAAGCTCTCTCCTCTTGCTTATTTCATTCTGTATGCTGTAGGAGCCTGGTGGGTGGCAGAGTTATTATACAAAACTTCTTTTTTTTTTTTTTTATTACCCTAACTATCCTCCTCAGTCTCCCAAATTCCAGAGCATCTCCACCCTCAGACCTTTCTTTTCTCAATCTGTCCCCGTGAACCAGAATGTCTTTTCCCTCTTTACATACACTGACTGGTCTGGAGGCTCCTGCTCAAGCTCCCCACCCCCAACCAATGGCACTGCCTTCCTATTCTGGTTTCCTAAAATACTTGTCACTTAATCATTTACTACCTTTGTTGTTATTCCATTTCTTCACGAAACTGTGTACTGCATCTTTGATGAGATCTTAAGATGCCCGAGGACAGCAAATTGAAAACTCCTGACCAGGTTTCAGTTCTTGGTAATGAATCAAGCAAAGTCCGAAGGTGTGCCAAGAGCTGTGGCTCAGCTTGGAGCTTATGTGGGATCACAAGGAACGGGGAGAATTAGAGGAGACAGAACAGGCCAATGGGTAGCATAGTGATTTTAGGGCCAGCTCTGTACCTTGGAAAGTCACTGGAGATACAGGGCAGGTGTAAAGACAACTTAAACACAATGCTAATGGATGCTTCTCGAGGACAAGGGATTAATTTAATAGCACATTTCTTAAATGAAATGAACCAACCTCTGTGGCTCTAAAGCTGCAGACATAGAAGTCGGAAGGTAACCCCTCTGCTACATTATGCATGCGTTTAATACTTTTTCCTGTTCTTCCCCTCAAATAAACTGCAGGAAAGGCTTGAGAATCTGTTCAAGAGAAGTGGGGAGAAGCAAAGAACCCAGAAAGAGGGGACCAAAGAGGAGCAGTTGTGAACATAAGATTTTGCCAATTTCACAATTTGGCCAGGACAGTTCTACATTCCACCAGATCTTCTTGGAGGGGGTGAGCCAAGAGACAGTGTTCAGTTCTGGTCCTACTGTCCCTCTTCAACAGATCCACATCCAAAGAGCTTCTTCAAAAATTCAAACTAACTGAAAATTTCCATTAGCCCAGTTTGGTATATCCCTATTATACTCACAAATCAGAGAAGAAAACAAACCACAAACTCAGAAGTTCTCAGTAGAATAATACAAAATACAACAACGTATCAACCACCAGCACCATGACAATAAAATCCTAATAGAATCCTAGCAAAGTCCCTATTCAGTCTCAAATCTTCTCCATATCTTACTCCAGTGATGACACTAGCAGATGATATCAAACTAAGACAGGAAGTTAGATTCAGACATTTTAGAAAGATTCTTGTACCTATAATTGTAAAACCATCATCTGCTTAAATACAACAATGAGAAAATTCAGTTAACCAGAATGCCTCATTCCTCACATATTTTGGCTCCTGGGGGTTTTACTGCCTCCATTCTGCCATATGCAACATTAAGTATGCCTAATTTTCAAAGCAGAACATATAATTATTCCTTTTGTCAATGAAAATCTTGGGTGGAAATAATCACCAATATGAAATTTGCCATTCCAGGTGGTTAAATTCAAATGAATATAAATGCTGTTCTCTGTAAATTATCTTTCTAATTTGAGGCATAAATGGGCTTTTTGCCCTCACCTTCAAGGCTTGCCTTTAATATTCTGTGAAAGATAAATTACATTATTATCTAAGGAAAGTCTGCTGAAAATTATTGAATTTTTAGTCCTAGACACTGAAGATATTTCTTATTTGACAAAGTATATCAATACTTGTCACTGACACAGAGATTGGATTTTTAAGGCATTTATGGAGCAAAAGAAACAAAACAAATTTTACCCTGAAATTCATTTAAAAGCAAAACATCTAAATAAATCACATCTGGCTAAAAACATATCTGGGGCCTTGGCTGGATTTAATTACACATAGAGTTGGCAAATCTACAGTCATAATCAACAAACAGACAGCAGTACTTCTCAAATCATCTCAACACTGACACATCACAGGCAGTTGACTTTCAAATACTTTGAGCCAGAGCTGATAAATGGCATGGCGGCCGCCAGAGGATTTCGCTGATTATGGGCATTTAAAGCAACTTCCTCTATTTTAGATTTGGTCTTCCTATTTGTGTTGCTTTTTAATGGTAGACTAGGAATTAAGACGACCACTCACAATGAGAGTGGAAACACACTTATGGTTTACGGTCTGATTCCATGCTGAGGATAATGTTCACTGCTGCATATGCGCTTCATGGGTTCATTTGTTTAGAACTCACAGCCCTCTGAGTTTGCTATGTTGTTCATTTCACAGATGAGGAAACTGAGTCCTAGAAGAATTAAGCCACTCGCCTAAGGTTACGAGGATAGTTCACGTGACAGAAGTACTTGAATCAGTAAGTGAAAAAAGGGTTATGTGAAAAAAAAAAAAAATAGGGAGGAGAATCTAATGGAATTCAGTGGAATACTTAAATTCCATTGACAATAATTCCTTTCTTTCCTTCAAGTTTCAGTATCAGGAGACTCTAGGTACTAATCTCCCATCCCCAAATTTAGGTGCCTGAAAAATGTACTTGTCCTTCTACTTATACAACTCAGTAGTAACAATAATAGCAAATACTTACAAAGCTCTTATTCTGTGCCAGGCTCCATTGGTAGCACTTTATTATTATCATCCCCATTTTACAAGGGTGGAAACTGAAGCATGGTTAATAGATTAATTTGGTTAATTTGCCCACTGTCACGTGGCTGGTAAGTGGAGGAGCAGGGATTTTGAGTGGGAATAATTTGGCTCCAAGGTCTGTTTTCTTAGCCACCGTGAATCAGTACAATTCCTTTGATCTAACTTCCTCGAACATCTGTGTTTACTGTATTCTTCCTTGTCTCAATGGAGCCACAGGAAACCTGGTGTGGCTCTCTAGGACCTTTGGTCACTTCCAGACTACTCTTGAGGGCATACAAATAGTTATATTCTGCTGCACCTTATGGACACAGGGAACTCTGGAAGGCTGCCTCAGTACCCCCTTGAGCGCATACCCTGAAGTCATTGTTCCCTGGGCTTGTGCTGTTCCCTAAATTTTCCCTAAAGAATGAGGCACATATCTTCCCGAATCTACCTAAGATCCTTCTGTTGTTCCATTCCTAATCCTCAGCCTGCATGCAAGAAGAGCACAGAATTTCTTCTCAGGCACACAATCAGGATCTAATCTTACTTTGCTTCCTCTCTGCCCATATCTACGAGGATCTTATTCTCAGTGGTTATCCATCATGAGTTTAATATCTCTGTCAGTTGCTGAGGATACGAATAGGAGGACAAAACTTGAAATCTTCCCTGTCCTCATTAACATTTCAACAAAGGCAGATAGGTCTCTACCTCCACCCAATTTATTTAGCTATGGAATTACCAAGAGACCTGGTATGGTGTCATGCTGTCACTGACCCATCTCCTGGATACCCTCGAAGTCCAGGACAGATCTTTGATTTGACTCAGCTTCCACAGAAGATTGAGAGGAACACAGAAATACATAAGGAGGAAATCAGGCCCAGAGGGGTTAATCCTCAAAAACTCTCAAAGGCAGGCACATCTCAGTCACTAACACTCCAGTTTTGAAGTGTTTTCCACAGAAGAGGGAACCATACTTCCATCTCAAAGCCAAGAGTAGGCTAAGAGCCTAGAAACATGCATCGGGAATAAACTCAACATTATTGTTTTTTCTGAAACACTTAAATTTTGTTTTTTATGTATTTGGACTATAAAATCCTTAGTTTTCAAGGGTTTCTTTGAGGAATACTTCCCCATCATTGCATAGCTGGATTTAACAGGTATCACAATCACTTCTAGCAGGCTGGCTTCTTTGGCACAAAGTAATAATGAAAGTACTATGTTTATCCAGCATGCTGGAAAAATGTCAGTCTGTTAGACCTTAGGCAAGCAATGGTCTACAGTTAGGGGCAAAAGTATTCCCATAACTAAATCCTTGGAACAAGTTATCCAGGAAAGAGAACTTTGACATTCAACAACTACAACTTACAATAGACATTTTTCTAAAATGTGTATGTAGGGTTTTATTGTCTCATCTTGATTCATGAGCTTCAGATATGCAACATTTTATACAAAGAGACTTTCTTGAACATATAACTTCATCCTAGACCTAGACTCACCAACTGATTTTTCATTCCTTAGGGTCACTGAAATAAGCAGACAAATTACATATATCTTTTTAAAAATTCTCTAAATGTATGAACATTAGAATCCCAATTTTGTAGGAAAGTTACTTTCCTCTTTGAGCCTTAGTGTCCTCCTTTGTAAAATCAGCTATGAAAGTACTCAAAATTCTTGTAGGATTACTTCAGGTTAAATAAAAATATAGATGCAGAGTTCTTAGCATAGTGTCTAGTACAGAGTATGGCTCTCCAAATAGAGAGCTAATGCATACACCCACACACACATATGTATGTAATTCACACAGAATAGTAACACAAAGAAAGCTAAATCTACTATTTGTTTTCTGATGTAGCCCCTTAATGATCTGTGATGGGTCAATGGGTAACGTAGAGCTTAAAAGTCAGGTGCTGTATTCAAACAGACACAGTACATAGGTTTCTGGCTGCCATGACGATGTTGCTAATGATGCTGGCACTATTCTAAGCTCTTGCCTGTACCCTTTGATGGGAGAACCGAAATTACCCTACTTTGCAAATAAGGAAACAGAGACATGGAGTGTTCAAATGACTTGCCATGTCATACTGCTGGTGTACGCAGCAGCTAGGATTGGAGCCCGGGTAGTCTGATTCCACAGTACATGCTCTTAACCTTTACAAAAGGAAATGCTCCTCTGACCTGCCCATTGTCCAGTTCTCTGGATGATACAGGCAAAAGCTGCTCAAAGGAAAACCAATGAAGTCCGAACTTTTGTCAACTCTCAGGAGTCAGGAAGTGATAAGCCCCACGCAGCATGGCTGACCTGACTTCCTTCAAACCAGGGTTGTTTTGAGAACCAGATAGGATAACCGTGTGCCCTAAGAACATGGTGTATTTTAGTCACACAGAAATTGTGTGACTCTGAATCTGAACTAACTTTAAAAACAACTTAAGAGTGACTGGCATCACGGCATGTGCTGCATTTTCCACTTACAGCCACTCATCTCCAAGTGTTTCCAAGTGGACACCCACTGCTTTCCACCTTTTGACATGGTTGTGGTAGAAGTACTATTTTCAGAAATGTTAAAAAGAGTGCATGTTGAAACAAACACCTTATAACATTCCTACTATCACGAGTAGAGGGAAGGACATAAAAACGTTGTTTATTTATTTATTAGTATTCATGGTCTTAAACCAGGCAAATCAATGAGACTCTACATACCTGCAATTTGTAGCTTCCGCTTATTGAGGTCCTACTATGTGTCCGTTATCTTTAATCCTCAGGCCAAAGTTATTTTTATTCCTTACAGCCATTTGATGAGTTAAATATTATTACCTTTTACAGTTGAAAGAAACAGCCTGCCAGAGATTATGTAACTTGCCCAAGGTCATGTTAAGAAGCAGAGGTGGGGTTTGAACCTAGTTCTGCCTGAATACAAAACCTTCACACTGTCCTTCTATCATATCAAGCTGCTTCAGTGAGATGCCAGAAAATGAAGAGAGTGAGCAAGCTTGAGACAAATGGGGATTTGAATAGAAACAGGAAGTGGGATTCTCATGGGTGGACCCTGCAGATTTCAGATCACTTTACCCCAAGTCACGCTGCTCACCCTGAGGACAGAGTGGAGGACACAGAGCTTACGCCCTGTCAAGCAAGGGCCAGTGCTGTGTTTCATTTTCTTGGGGAATCATGGTCTTGACTTTTGGCAGAGTGACAGCTTATAGCTGGAGAAAGAAGTGGGTTCTGTGAAACACAAAACAACACATAACTCTTGGCCTGGGGCTGACAGTCCAGGAAGTACCCCTGGCCCACTCCCACACCCAAAAACTTCCACCTGGAGGCAGCAAGATTGAATCTTGTGTTTCCATTTCATCTCCACTCATCCATGAGAACTCAGGAAGACCAGAGTATCTGCTATATTCCAGCTGAAATAAATCCTTAAAGACAGGATGTGGACAGAAGCCCTGAAGGTAGCATCTTTCGGGAGCAGCTTGGGTTACTCCCCTGCATCCGTGCTGCAAAGATGGAACACTGAGGGCCCTGCCCCGTCTCACCCATCTAACCTCCTCTTCCTTTAATTCTTCTCCATCTTCTTCCCCTCAAAACCTTTCCCCAAAAGGGCCTGAGGGAAGAGGTGAATGAAACGGTAGATTGCATGTTTTTGGTAAGCAGGGATATCACTAGGCCAGGCTGGAGAGGGGATGGCAGCAGTGGGTTTAAAAATGTAAGCAGGGGACCTTCCTGGTGGTCCTGTGGTAAAGAATCCACCTTCCAAAGCAGGGGATGTGGGTTTGATCCCTGGTCAGGGAACTAAGATCCCACATGCCATGGGGAAACTAAGCCCGCGCACTCCACAACTACTGAGCTCATGCACCTCAACTAGAGCCCGTGTGCCGCAAACTATAGAGCCCACGCACTCTGGATCCCATGAGCCACAACTAGAGAAGAGAAAACCCACACACCACTACTAGAGAGAAGCCTACGCACCGCAACAAAAGATACCGCATACCTCAACGAAGATCCGGCATGCCGCAACTAAGACCCAATGCAGCCAAAAATAAATAAGTAATAAATCTTTTAAAAAATGTAAGCAGATAGTGAGCTTTTCCATCCCAAACCCACCTGCATGTGACTTCCCGAAGAAGTAATATATGGGGCACGCAAAAGGACAGAGGGGGTGGAAGAAGTAGCATTCTATAATTCTATGAAATGGATCCTTTATTGAGCTCATTACAGCCTTGGAGATTCACTAAGAGGCTGTCAGTGGTCCCACCTCCAGCTCTGCAGAGGACAAAATAAAAGCAAGCCACAATGCCACACAGGGTGCTGAAGGTAGGTCTGGGGACCAAGCATTCATAGCAGAGGGGGTAGCAAGTGGTGGTTACAAAGTGAAGAGGAAAATCCTCCAGGCCATGAGGATGTCCTCTGTTCTCAGAGAAGGAAGCCACGGCAATATTTCCACCTTTCAACGTTGAGCTCATTGAAGGCATTAAAGCAGCAACAGTGTCTGAGCAGGCATGGGCATTTGCTGAAAATTTAAGGGGTCTTGACAATTTTTACCAACACATATTATGATAAATTAAAATTAGATGTTAATATTTTGGCAAAAGTATCTGACACAAGTGGAGTCAAAATGTGTCCTTCGAAGAAGAACTATGCATCCCATGTACATTCACAGACATACATTAAGACAGAGGTTGGGCTTTGGGACAGAAGTAACCAGAAAGCAAATGTCTAATCTTACTTTTTCTTGCGGTATAGAAAAGTGATCCCCAAGAGAGAATAAGGGCAGATATTTGCTTTCTGATGGATACCTGGAATTCCGGCAAGTGTATGTACCTATCCTGGCCTGCAACCTGGCAGTTGTTCCCTTGCCTTGTTCCAGGTCTTCTAGGAGAGGCCTAGGAAGTTGGGGGCTTGCTGTTGGCACATGAGAGGCCAGGCAAGGCCATGCTCAGACTTCCCTGCTGCTGAGCCTGCTGCTTGCTGCTTCTGTTTCTGGTACTATCTCCACTGAAGTTAACATATACAGAAGATTAGCTTGCTTAATCAGTAACATTAATATATTGATTAATGCAACAATGCAACAGCCCTTGCTTTTACCCCAACAGGTCCTTTGTTCTGCTTACATGCAGGATGGCACTTCACTGCCTTCCTATCAATTAAACACCTATTTACTGAGCACCTGTGCCTAGGTCTGATACTCGACTCTGGGGAAGGTCAAGACACTCAGAAGGCTTCTACTCTGTGGAGGCAGGGTTCATACACTCAAGAAACAGGCAACTGATGATGCCTGGAGTAAGGTATCCTGAGCAATGTTGAAAGGCTGGCACAGAAGTGCACCTAGGAGGCATGAGGGTGAGGCGTCAGCATGAAAGAGGATGGTTGAGAGTCACTGGGGCTGAGGAGGTGCAGTTAAGAACTCCAGACAGGGAGTGCAGAGGTGTGGAGTGTGCAGCATCTGTAGGAACAGTGAGTTATCCACAGTGGCTCAGAGTAAGATGCATTGGAGGATCTGGCTACAGATAAGTCAGCAAAATAAGCCAAAGCTAGCTTGGGAAGTGCTGTACTTGGGGTGTGAACTTGATCATGCAGGCTAGAGGTCAACAGTTTCTGTACAGAGCCAGATGGTAAATATTTTGGCCAGACAATCTCTGCTGCAACTACTCAGCTCTGCCCTAATAGGGCAAAAGTAGCCATAGACAATAGGTAAATGAATGGGCATGGCTGTGTTCCAATAAAACTTTATTGACAAAAACGGGTGGTCAGATTGATTTGGCTTGCGGCTGGATTTTCTAATTCCCGCTGTAAGCAATGGGAAACCCTGTGAGGTTTAAGCAAGGAGATTATGACCTGACAGTGAGTATGTCACGTAGGTCACAGTGCCACTGTTTGGAGGATATACTGGAGATGAGGGGCAGAGGGAATGACCAGGAAACGATGACAATGGGTCTTTGTATTTCTGGTAGACATCTCTGCAAGTCTAACACTCTGGTACACATCATCTGCGCAGTGCCCCTCTCCTCTCAGGGCATCTACTCATAGCCACACTCCAGTCTCGAGTTATACAAACTAAGGCATCATTCTGAACCCAGATGCATTCCCTAAAGGACCACACTGACAAAGATGTCTATTAAATTAAGTGCAGATTAGCACAGAGCTAACTTGTAAATCTGACAGTGTGTGGGAGATGGAAAGGATGGCTTGCAAAGGAAAATGTGAAAAATCAGGGTTTGCTTAAGATAAAACAGGGACAAGCATGATAAATGAGCACCATCAGCCTTTTTTTCTTTCAATATTGAAGCGAGAAAAAGGACTTGGATCAACGTCCTCATCAATGGCTAACTCCTCTCTCTCTTCTCAGAACAAAACTAACTTGCTAAATGAGGAGATAAGAAACAACAACAACAAAACCCAGCCTTTCTTGAGCATCTTTCTGAAGAGGGTTTCCAGACAGAGGCTCTGCCAATCCTACTTTTATGAATACATACAAATTCTGTGGTAATTAACAACATCCACCCACATTAATATGTTGAAGGTTCTGCAAACCAGAATTAAATTGAATGTGCCAACTCTAAATCTACTGTTACAGGGAATTTTGTATCAAGTCTCCATAACAGGACAAATGTAATCTTCAGTACAGCCTGAGTAGAAACTAAGATTTTGGAGTAATGAGGTTTTTTGATAAAATGAGGACCTGATTTAACACACTTCAATGCAGGATGCCCCCATCTTAAAAAAGAACTATGTTTCCAATTTTTCTGTGCAATTTGAATAACGTTTTCTCTCAGAAACATGGTATAAATGTGGGTTAGTTCCCAGGCTAGCCCTTCAAAAGCTTATTTAAACCAAAAGAAAAATGAAAACAGTAGGAAGCCATGGCTTTTCAGTACTAGTAATTAAGCAAATCAAAAGCAATTAAGATTAGAAAATCATTTTTTTTTTTAATTTCTCTTAAAAACAGGGAGTTTGGGCTTCCCTGGTGGCGCAGTGGTTCGGAACTCACCTGCCAATGCAGGGGACATGGGTTCGAGCCCTGGTCCGGGAGGATCCCACATGCCGTGGAGCAACTGGGCCCATGAGCTATGACTACTGAGCCTGCGCTCTGGAGCCCGCGAGCCACAACTACTGAAGCCTGCGTGCCTAGAGCCCGTGCTCTGCAATGGGAGAGGCCACCACAATGAGAGGCCCACACACCGCAGAGAAGAGTGGTCCGGCTCGCCACAACTAGAGAAAGCCCGCGCACAACAACCGACCCAATGCAACCAAAAATAAATCATAAATAAATTAATTAATTTTTAAAAAACACAAAAAAACAGGGAGTTTAAGGAAATAAAAGTGAGACAAAGGATTCATTTTGAGATTCTCATCAGTTTCAGCCCCCTCCTCCCTGATCATTCATTAGATCCCAGACTCACCAGCTTTCTTGCTATTCTTTGAAGACTATAAGCTTGTTCTTGCCACTGGGCCATAATAATAACTGATCCATCAGTCAGAAGCATATTTCCAAGAGATACCTGAACGTCTAAATTCTTCTCATCATCAAGACCTCTTAGCCCTCTCCATGAATATTTAAAAGAGACCCTCCCTAACCCAGTCAGCATTTGTACTATCACCCTGGGTCACTTTCTTCATAGTTAATATGAAGAATTATGTTATTTGCTTTACACTTGATTTACTTGTTTACTGTCTGTCTCCTCCACACATACATAAATTGCACACAAGCAGGAACTCTGTCTTCTTTATCTTGATAAGTGTTCGATTAAATATTTTTACTTTTGAATGGACCCTGTAGGGATGGTTGTATGGATGCTTTCCAAAGTTTCTTTATTTTGTTATTTTATGATTTCTTTATTTTCTCTAATATAATTTCTAATTTTTTCTAATTCTTTAATTCCAAAACCAATGCTCATCCATTATTTGATATAGAGACCCAGGTCAAGAATCAGTTTTTTAATATTTATTGATCAACACAAATAACTTGCTTCCTCATAATGTAAAAATTGTGGTCAAGAAGAGGGAGAGAGAGGTAGAGAAAAGTAGGTTAAAGAAAAGTTATGCATGTATCAATGGAAAAGAGAGTATAATGTTGACCCAATTAACTTCATGTCTATAAAAGGCATAAAAATAGGGGAGATCAATAAATGGGTGGAAGCAAAATCTCCCGAAGACCAAAAAGGGAGGCTCCAAGAATGGCAGAGCAAAATATTGCCATAGACCCCTAAAGGGCATTGCTGGCACAGTGTAGAGCTGCTATTCAAAGTGTATTTTATACTGAGTAGGGAAAACTATGCTAATAGCAAGCAAAGGACATTTATTGAAACTCTACCATGAGCCAGAAACTTTACTAAGTATTTTTATATTTAATTCTTATAACAATCTTTTGAGGTTCACATTGTATTATCTTTATTTTTCCAATGAATGAAACTGAAATTCAGGTTAAATAATTTAAACCAGAAAACATTCTGAGTTATGCATCCAGATTTGAACCAAAGTTTGTCTAGGAATTTTTTTCCTATGACATTTCTCCAGAAAGAACATATATGAGATGTTTATACTTATAAACACTGTCACCAAAATTTACAAAACAAATAATGAGCAAGTTTGATTGGGTATTTTCTTTTTAAAAAAGTAAATTTTGCTTAATAAAATTGCTTTAAATTATAATAATATCCAGTTATTCTAGGGTCTGTGAGAATAATTTTAATTGCAAAAAATTTTGCACAGTGGTTGTATTCCCCAATTGTCTCCTATAATCACCACCAGAGTCAGGGGGGTTGTAATAAGCAGATTCTGTAGTGAGTTACAGGTACCACATCCCTGCCCTTCCCTATTTTCATGACAAATGAACAAATAAAACACTTGAAAAGTTACTCCACAGAACCCAAAGCAGGAAAAATAAAAAGATCAAATAGACAATTTTCCTATATTAAGTTATCTGCTGCCAGCACTGAAGATCCACCTGAATTTCCACATACCATGTCCTAACCATGGCTGGCATGTGGCCCTCTTGTAGATGGGGCCTACATGGGTCAATGAAGAAGCAACTTCTCCTTCCATTTCTCTGTCCACAGAATTGTGGTACCCGGTGTAACGGTCAGAATGCATGCAGGTGATAGATCAAACGTGAAAAAGTAGCTATGGGTGTGTTATTTGATCTCTAACTCTAAAAATGTGTACTTAGACCTAAACTGTGGGTCTGTACCTTTGCAAGCACACCGCCCCCAGCCAGCTGGCAGGAACTTCCCTGGCAGCACTGGTGGGGCGGTGCCTGGGGCCTGCTGGGTGGGCAGCTGCGCAGGAGGCTTGGCGGGGCCACGGCCACTCTGGGTATGCGGGTCTCACCCTCTGCACACGGCCAGGGCCGGGAGCATGTGTGCAGACGCGGGAGAAGTGGAGAGACAGAGCTCAGATTTTCTTCAGTGAGAAGTGCTGTTACTTTGAGTATAAAAATTTAATGAAGAGAAAAGTTGAATAAAATATTCTATTAGAGGGCAGACAGCAGAAGCAAGAAGAACTACAATCCTGCAGCCTGTGGAACAAAAACCACCTTCACAGAAAGATAGACAAGATGAAAAGGCAGAGGGCTATGTCCGAGTTAAAGGAACAAGAAAAAACCCCAGAAAAACAACTAAATGAAATGGAGAGAGGCAACCTTCCAGAAAAGGAATTCAGAAAAATGATAGGGAAGATGATCCAGGACCTCGGAAAAAGAATGGAGGCAAAGATTGAGAAGACGCAAGAAATGTTTAACAAAGACCTAGAAGAATTAAAGAACAGAAGAACAGAGATGAACAATACAATAAATGAAATGAAAACTACACTAGAAGGAATCAATAGCAGAATAACTGAAGCAAAAGAATAGATAAGTGACCTGGAAGACAAAATGGTGGAATTCACTGCCGCGGAACAGAATAAAGAAAAAAGAATGAAAAGAAATGAAGACAGCCTAAGAGACCTCTGGGACAACATTAAACGCAACAACATTCACATGACAGGGGTCCCAGAAGGAGGAGAGAGAGAGAGAGGACCCAAGAACATATTTGAAGAGATTATAGTCGAAAACTTCCCTAATATGGGAAAGAAAATAGCCACCCAAGTGCAGGAAGTGCAAAGAGTCCCATACAGGATAAACCCAAGGAGAAACATGCCGAGACACATAGTAATCAAATTGGCAAAAATTAAAGACAAAGAAAAATTATTGAAAGCAGCAAGGGAAAAATGACAAATAACATACAAGGGAACTCCCATAAGGTTAACAGCTGATTTCTCAGCAGAAACTCTACAAGCCAGAAGGGAGTGGCATGATATACTTAAAGTGATGAAATGGAAGAACCTACAACCAAGATCACTCTACCCGGCAAGGATCTCATTCAGATTCAATGGAGAAATCAAAAGCTTTACAGACAAGAAAAAGCTAAGAGAATTCAGCACCACCAAACCACCTTTACAAGAAATGCTAAAGGAACTTCTCTAAGTGGGAAACACAAGAGAAGAAAAGGACCTACAAAAACAAACCCAAAACAGTTAAGAAAATGGTAATAGGAACATACATATCAATAATTACCTTAAACGTGAAGGGATTAAATGCTCCAACCAAAAAGAAATAGGTTTCCTGAATGGATACAAAAACAAGACCCATATATATGCTGTCTACAGAGACCCACTTCAGACCTAGGGACACATACAGACTGAAACTGAGGGGATGGAAAAAGTTATTCCATGCAAATGGAAATCAAAAGAAAGCTGGAGTAACAACACTCATATCAGATAAAATAGACTTTAAAATAAAGAATGCTACAAGAGACAAGGAAAGACACTACATAATGATCAAGGGATCAATACAAGAAGAAGATATAACAATTATAAATATATATGCACCCAACGTAGGAGCACCTCAATACATAAGGCAACTGCTAAGGGCTATAAAGGAGGAAATCGACAGTAACACAATAATAGTGGGGGACTTTAACACCTCACTTACACCAATGGACAGATCATCCAAAATGAAAATAAATAAGAAACAGAAGCTTTAAATGACACAACAGACCAGATGGATTTAATTGATATTTAAAGGACATTCCACCCAAAAACAGCAGATTACACTTTCTTCTCAAGTGCGCACGGAACATTCTCCAGGATAGATCACATCTTGGGTCACAAATCAAGCCTCAGTAAACTTAAGAAAATTGAAATCATATCAAGCATCTTTTCTGACCACAATGCTATGAGGTTAGAAATGAATTGCAGGGAAAAAATCGTAAAAAACACAAACACATGGAGGCTAAACAATACGTTACTAAATAACTGAGAGATCACTGAAGAAATCAAAGAGGAAATCAAAAAATACCTAGAGACAAATGACAATGAAAACATGATGATCCAAAACCTATGGGATGCAGCAAAACCAGTTATAAGAGGGAAGTTAATAGCTATACAAGCCTACCTCAAGAAACAAGAAAAATCTCAAATAAACAATCTAAGCTTACACTTAAAAGAACTAGAGAAAGAAGAACAAACAAAACCCAAAGTTAGCAGAAGGAAAGAAATCATAAAGATCAGAGCAGAAATAAATGAAATAGAAACAAAGAAAACAATAGCAAAGATCAATAAAACTAAAAGCTGGTTCTTTGAGAAGATAAACAAAATTGATAAACCATTAGCCAGATTCATCAAGAAAAAAAGGGAGAAGACTCAAATCAATAGATTTAGAAATGAAAAAGAAGTTATGACAGACACCGCAGAAATACAAAGCATCCTAAGAGACTACTACAGGCAACTCTATGCCAATAAAATGGACAACCTGGAAGAAATGGACAAATTCTTAGAAAGGTATAACCTTTCAAGGCTGAACCAGGAAGGAATAGAAAATATAAACAGGCAAATCACAAGTAGTGAAATTGAAACTGTGATTTAAAATCTTCCAACAAACAAAAGTCCAGGACCAGATGGCTTCACAGGTGAATTCTATCAAACATTTAGAGAAGAGCTAACACCCATCCTTCTCAATCTCTTCCACAAAATTGTCGAGGAGGGAACACTCCCAAACTCATTGTATGAGGCCACCATCTCCCTGATACCAAAACCAGACAAAGATACTACAAAAAAAAGGAAGTTACAGACCAATATCACTGATGAATATAGATGCAAAAATCCTCAGCAAAATACTAGCAAACAGAAGCCAACAACACATTAAAAGGATCTTACACCATGATCAAGTGGGATTAATCCCAGGGATGCAAGGATTCTTCAACATACGCAAATCAATCAATGTGATACACCATATTAACAAACTGAAGAATAAAAACCATATGATCATCTCAACAGATGCAGAAAAACCTGTTGACAAAATTCAACACCCATTTATGATAAAAACTCTCCAGAAAGTGGGCATAGAGGAACCTACCTCAACATAATAAAGACCATATATGACAAACCCACAGAAAACATCATTCTCAATGGTGAAAAACTGAAAGTATTTCCTCTAAGATCAAGAACAAGACAAGGATGTCCACTCTCACCACTATTATTCAACATAGTTTTGGAAGTCCTAGCCATGGCAATCAGAAAAGAAAAAGAAATAAAAGGAATACAAATTGGAAAAGAAAAAGTAAAACTATCACTGCTTGCAGATGACATGATACTATACATAGAGAATCCTAAAGATGCCACCAGAAAACTACTAGAGCTAATCAATGAATTTGGTAAAGTTGCAGGATACCAAATTAATGCACAGAAATCTCTTGCATTCCTATACACTAACAATGATAGATCAGAAAGAGAAATTAAGGAAACAATCCCATTCAGCATTGAAACAAAAAGAATAAAATACCTAAGGATAAACCTACCTAAGGAGGTCAAGACCTGTACTCAGAAAACTATATGACACTGATGAAAGAAATCAAAGATGACACAAACAGATGGAGAGATATACCATGTTCTTGGACTGGAAGAATCAATATTGTGAAAATGACTATACTACCCAAAGTAATCTACAGATTCAATGCAATCCCTATCAAATTACCAATGGCATTTTTTACGGAACTAGAACAAAAAATCTTAAAATTTGTATGGAGACACAAAAGACCCCGAATAGCCAAAGCAGTCTTGAGGGAAAAAAAAGGAGCTGGAGGACTCAGACTCCGTGACTTCAGACTATATTACAAAGCTACAGTAATCAAGACAATATGGTACTGGCACAAAAACAGAAACAGAGATCAATGGAAAAAGATAGAAAGCCCAGAGACAAACCCACGCACCTATGGTCAACTAATCTATGACAAAGGAGGAAAGAATATACAATGGAGAAAAGACAGCCTCTTCAATAAGTGGTGCTGGGAAAACTGGACAGCTACATGTAAAAGAATGAAATTAGAACACTCCCTAACACCATACACAAAAATAAACTCAAAATGGATTAGAGACCTAAATATAAGACTGGACACTATAAAACTCTTAGAGGAAAACATAGGAAGAACACTCTTTGACATTAATCACAGCAAGATCTTTTTTGATCCACCTCCTAGAGTAATGGAAAAAATAAAAATAAACAAATGGGACCTAATGAAACTTAAAAGCTTTTGCACAGCAAAGGAAACCATAAACAAGACAAAAAGACAACCCTCAGAATGGGAGAAAATATTTGCAAACGAATCAACAGACAAAGGATTAATCTCCAAAATATATAAACAGCTCATGCAGCTCAATATTAAAAAAAACAAACAAGCCAATCCAAATATGGGCAGAAGACCTAAAGAGACATTTCTCCAAAGAAGACATACAGATGGCCAAGCAGCACATGAAAAGCTGCTCAACATCACTAATTATTAGAGAACTGCAAATCAAAACTACAATGAGGTATCACCTCACACCAGTTAGAATGGGCATCATCAGAAAATCTAGAAACAACAAATGGAGAGGGTGTGGAGAAGAGGAAACCCTCTTGCACTGTTGGTGGGAATGTAAATTCATACAGCCACTATGGAGAGCAGTATGGAGATTCCTTAAAAAACTAAAAATAGAATTACCATCTGATCCAGCAATCCCACTACTGGGCATATACCCAGAGAAAACCATAATTCAAAAAGACACATGCACCCCAGTGTTCATTGCAGCACTATTTACGATAGCCAGGTCATGGAAGCAACCTAAATGCCCATCGACAGATGAATGGATAAAGAAGATGTGGTATATATATACAAAGGAATATTACTTAGCCATAAAAAGGAATGAAATTGGATCATTTGTTGAGTTGTGGATGGATCTAGAGACTGTCAAGTCAGAAAGAGGAAAACAAATATCGCATATTAACGCATATATGTGGAACCTAGAAAAATGGTACAGATGAACAGGTTTGCAGGGCAGAAATTGAGACACAGATGTAGAGAACAAACGTATGGACACCAAGGGGGGAAAGTGGCGGGGGGGGTGGTGGTGGTGGCGTGATGAATTGGGCGATTGGGATTGACATGTATACACTGATGTGTATAAAATTGATGGCTAATAAGAAGCTGCTGTATAAAAATATTTTAAAAAATTAAAATGTGTAGTTAAAAATGAAGCCCTGGATTTTAGATTTCTAAGCGCAACTTTTTTTGCTCTGTTTACTTAGTTGTATATCATTTATTCTCATGCTTTACCCTGCAAAATAAGTGCAACTCAAGCTCTTTCAAAGAAACCACGACATAAGCGAATGCATCATTTTGACAGCGGAAAATGACAAAACATCTTTCAGAATCACTCCATACTTGGCTGATAAATGAGCCACATCAACTCCAAATTCTAATACCAAGCAAAGACCAGTGAAAACAAGTGAGTCCATTCAGAATATAAAAAGGAAGACAGCACAGAGTATTTGACAGTTAGAAAAGGAAAAAGATTGATTCTTTGTTGATTTGTTAAAAATGAGCAAAGTAGAAAGTAAATTATATTGCAACTTAAAGCTCTCAGTTAATTACTTATTTACCTAAGCACCACTACAAAATGATGATTATGATGCCTTTATTCCTAAATTAATTTCTAATTCCTTATTTTTTTTTCTAAAACAGGCAGCATGAAAAATTTAAATCCATACAAATTAGCAAAACATACAAATAATGCACATAAAACAAATTGACTTACCCCCCTTTGCTTAACATTATGTTTTACCTACAAAAAATCTTTAAAATAACTTTTAAGGATGTTTACATAATTATAATGATGTTTATATACATAAATGGCAATATCAATATTACAAATGAGTTTTTAAAGTTTAAATATGAAATTGTTAAAAATAATCAGGGGGCTTCCCTGGTGGCGCAGTGGTTGAGAATCTGCCTGCTAATGCAGGGGACACGGGTTCGAGCCCTGGTCTGGGAAGATCCCACATGCCACAGAGCAGCTGGGCCCGTGAGCCACAACTACTGAGCCTGCGCGTCTGGAGCCTGTGCCCCGCAACAGGAGGGGCCGCGATAGTGAAAGGCCCGCGCACCGCGATGAAGAGCGGTCCCCGCACCGCGATGAAGAGTGGCCCCCACTTGCCGTAACTAGAGAAAGCCCTCGCACGAACCGAAGACCCAACACAGCCAAAAATAAATAAATAAATAAAGTAGCTATAAAATTAAAAAAAAAAAAAAATAATAATAATCAGAATTCTCAGTAAAAATCCCTACAATTTCAAAGACAGAGAGTCACTAGAAGCCTAACTTGTGCCATTATAAAGCTTTGCAGCTAAAAATATTTAGATCAATGAAGGAGGTATTGCCAGTTCTAATAAGTGTAATAGTCCTCTAACTTTTCTGGGCATTCAAAAAGAGAAAAAATATTCAAAAAAAGGCCATGTGACCAGTTTTGGTCTATGAAATATGGATAAAAATAATAATGTCATTTTAGGACCAAAGCAGCTTAAATCCTTCTATGACTCTCCAGGCCCTCTTGTTGAGCAGGGGGAATATGAAGCCTAGTTTTGAGATGGTGGGGTCACCGTATTGAATCAGCCTGGTAAACATCTATGTAGAGAGTCTCCTCCAGGATCTGCAGAAAATTTTGTAAGGAAGAAAAACAAGTCTATTATTAATCCATCAAGATTTCGGCTGGGGACTTGCATGGTGGTGCAGCAGTTAAGAATCTGCCTGCAGGGGACATGGGTTCGATCCTTGGTCCGGGACCACATGCCGCAGGGCAACTAAGCCTGTGCGCCACCACTACTAAGCTTGTGCTCTACAGCCCACAAGCCACAACTACTGAGCCCACGTGCCACAACTACTGAAGCTCACACACCTACAGCCTGTGCTCTGCAACAAGAGAAGCCACTGCAATGAGAAGCCCACGCACCACAATAAAGAGTAGCCCCTGCTCGCCGCAACTAGAAAAGCCCATGCACAGCAACGAAGACCCAATGCAGCCAAAAATAAATTAAAAAAAAAAAAAGATTTCAGTTGTTTGTTATTGCAGCACAGCCTCTCCCATCCCTTCTAACTGATAACTGCACATTTACACCTTTGTTATTGCTTTTCTTCAGACTTGGGGACGTACCTTTGTGAGACATCTAGATTTCTAAAAGTTGCAGACAAAATAAGTTAGAGTAAATTGTTTTAAAATGTTCTATTTATTCCTTTATCATATCTGAGATGCTTTATCCCGATTTCTGATAGGTCTTTAGTGTATTATAAAAGAAGTGAATCCTAGGATTTTTTCTTACTCAGGGAAAGACATTTCATTTCATTTTTTTTGGTAATATGAATTCTTTATTGGGTCGAATGACCATAAACAGATACTTTTCTCAATTGTAGAGCAACAAGACTTCCTGGTTCTAAGAGGTCAGGAAATTAGGAAGGAAAAAAAAAGAAAATACAAATCTAAGAAAACACAGGTAATTTTCCCATTAAAAACTGGAAGGTGTGCATTAAGTATGAATGAGGCATAAGTCTTGGACACTTAGAGATGGAGAAGAATTTAGAGATCATCAAATGTAACATCTCTAGCTGCAGATGAGAATACGAAGGCTCAAGTCACGTGACTTCTTCAATTTCCTAGTTAAGTGCCTACCGAGCAAAGGGGTTTGCTTTACGTTGTTGACCAGCATCTATCCAAGCTCCCTTCTTTGTATTGGGTGCTAGTAGTTGATATTTAAATAATTGATCTAGAATTTATAAGTGTGCAGGACCTTATTTATTTATTTTTGGCTGCATTGGGTTTTCGTTACTGCACGCAGGCTTTCTCTAGTTGTGGTGAGTGGGGGCTACTCTTCATTGTGGTGCACAGGCTTCTCATTGCGGTGGCTTCTTTTGTTGCGGAGCATGGGCTCTAGGCGCATGGGTTTCAGTAGTTGTGGCACGTGGGCTCCGTAGTTGTGGCTTGCAGGCTCTAGAGCGCAGGCTCAGTAGTTTTGGAGCACAGGCTTAGTTGCTCCACGGCATGTGGGATCTTCCCGGACCAGGGCTCGAAACCCTGTCTCCTGCATTGGCAGGAGGATTCTTAACCACTGTGACACCAGGGAAGTCCCAAGTGTGCAGGACCTTAAAGCATCATATTTCTAGCTTTATCTTAGTTTTTTTCAAATACTTATTTTCCCTTTCCTGAGTTTTCTCACTTCCTTTTTGTTTTGTCATTCTTTAGTTTCATTATAAACCACTTCAAATGTTTTCTGTAATTAGGTAGTTGTAAAGAAATTAACAAATAAAATTATATAATTGCAAAGGCCCCTTCCAATTCCGACATTCTGTTTTTCTAGGGAATAGGAGAGGCAAGCATTTTAGGTATTAAGTTTGACTATAACTAATTTAACCAATTCTCTATTTGTCATTATGCTCATTTGACACATGAAGGTTAAGTAATTTGCTCAAGGTTAAGCATTTTGTAAATGGTAGAGCTTATCAGTTTGAACCCAGGGAATCCATCTCTAGGTTCTTCTCACTTACTGATTATTGATTATTCTATGATATGTCCCTGAGGGATGTATCTTGGATGAAAGCAGTGTCTCTAGAAAAACTCTGATAAAGTAGATATGTGGGCTATGGGCTGTTAGACTGTCATCATGATGACCTAATACTTTCTGGTTGCATCATTAAGATGGCCCTACCCCACTTAAAACACCTGCCTAAGAAAACTCAAGGCTGCCAGAAAATCTACATCTGAAGATAGGGCCCAGTCTCCCAGCTTTTGCAGGAGGGTAAAAGCCTAACTTTGACAAGCACCTGTTAGCAAATCCAGATGGTTTCACATGAACCAATCCCCATTCACTTCCCTGAATCTGCTCAGGATCCTGCCACTCCGCTTCCTACTCCCTCATTTAAAAATCCAGTCAGCTCTACACAAGTGGGAGCTGAGTACAGTGCTTTCCCTACTGTCAGCTATTGAATACAATCAAAAGAGATTTAGCTAATGTCCAGATGTGTTTCTTTGATCGCCTCTCGATTCTACCACCTAAGCATCACTCAGTTCCATCCATGCTTCTCCATTCCTTCGCTGCAATTCTGGTAACCATTGTCTCCCACTTGGAGTCCTGCACCAGCCTCCTAAAGAGGTCTCGGCCCCCAGTCCTGCCTTCCTCCAAAGCACTTTCTACACAGTGCAAATTGATCAGTGCCCCCTCCCACTCCCTACTCAATGCTCTCAAAAATGCTTGCCCTTGATCTCAGAATACCATTCAAACTCTCTAAAATAGTCCTGTGGACAAAAAAAGAAAAAAGAGACAGACAGAAGAGATAATGAGACACCATGAAAAGATGAAGAATGAAGGACACCAAAATTAAGTGCACTTTCCGTAGGAAAAACCTAGTGGCATTTCTCCAACTGCTCCTCAAGAGTAGTTTCTGGCTCCTCCAGCTTGTGATCTACTGGGCAGGCAAGACCTGGAAGCAAATGGCCAGATCTGAAACCAACTCCTGTCTTCCCTAACATCCCACTTAAGCCCTACTAGACTCGTATCAGATTGCTTGTTGCCACTGAGCCAAAAAATGAAGGTACCTAGTTATTAAAGCTTTGGATGGCTTGAGGCTCAGAACTACTGGTGAGGGCAAGGGGTACTGTCCCCTGATGATAGTCATCACTATAGGATCTACTGCCAGAGGATAATTCAGTCCTCCCAACATAGCTCAGATGCAAACTTCTGACCATCACAGGTGACAGATGAACTAGACTCAAATCTCAAGTCACGGGCTTCCCTGGTGGCTCAGTTGTTGAGAGTCTGCCTGCCAATGCAGGGGACGCGGGCTCAAGCCCTGGACTGGGAAGATCCCACATGCTGCGGAGCAACTGGGCCCGTGAGCCACAACTACTGAGCCTGCGCGCCTGGAGCCTGTGCTCCGCAACAAGAGAGGCCGCGATAGTGAGAGGCCCGCGCACCGTGATGAAGAGTGGCCCCCCCTTGCCTCCACTAGAGAAAGCCCTCGCACAGAAACGAAGACCCAACACACCCAAAAATAAATAAATAAATAAATAAATAAATTTATAAAAAAAAAAAAGAAGATGGGCTAGAAGCATGTCATTAGGGGCTATAGTCTAGGACCTGTGGGGAGACATTCAAGCAGGAGAGAAGCAAGATCTAATCTGTAATTTAAGAAATGAAAACAGAAATTTAAATTACTTGACTATCTATAAACTGGAGATAAGATACTTCTCAGGGCCACTGTGAGGTTAAATGGTAATAATGTTGGAACTGTGCTGGATGCAAAAGCCCTTAATAAATGCTTATAAAAATCTAAAATGTATGGAACAACTGATAAAGCCATACGTAAAAGTGTTAATCCCCTGGCAAAGCAGTTCTTGAACTTGCACTGATGAAAAGGCCTGAAGGAGGCACTTCTGCTGCCAGCCAGAGCAAGTGGAGGTTCTCTTGAGTGGAGAAACATCATCTGCTTACATCTCAAGGAGGAAGGGGCACTCTGCAGCACCAGATCGTGCACAATGGATCATGGTTCAATTCTAGAGTACGAATGTCTGCTACTTAATTCTTCACCAATCACCAACCATCTCTTGTTCAGCTGGCTTGAATTTCTTGTAGTACTTTAACAAGGAGAAGCAAGCAAAAATCCTTGTTATACCAGAGACACGCATTAATTATATTTCTACGGAATCATTAAAGAAACATGCTCACAGTTGAGAAAGGCTTACAAAGTTTTCCTCTCCTAGGTCGGAAGAGTGAACAAAGATACAGTAACTCAGAATGATTCCACTTGGGAAGAAGATCTGAAGACTAGGCTCCAGAGGAATGATGATACCAGGGCTGGAGTTTCCAGTCTGGGTCAAACTTAAACTCATTTTGTTACCTAAGGGAAGTCACTTCTTATTTATTTCAGATGATGAATGCATGTGCTCGCTACCTCACGATGGATGTTCGAAGGACAGAAAATAAGACATCTCCCACACTCTCCTCTTCATTCACTCTGCTCCAAGCTCTCTGGCCTTCTTGCTGTTCCTGAACACCTTGGGCCTCAGGGCCTTTGCACTTGCTATTCCCTCTGCCTGGCCAGATGCTCCTTCCTCCAGATATCTGCCTGAAAAGTCACCTCAATGATGCCTTTTGGAGCTTCCTGATCTAAGTATCAACCTCAGTCCTGACAACTCATTTGGTTAGTTTGACTCCTTTCTGGTTTAGTTTCTTCTCCTTAGTACTTTTACTATTTAATATTGTATATGTTTATTTCTTTATATTTTTATTATCTGTTTCCCACACTAAAATAGAAGATTCCAACAATAGGAATTTTTTTCTATTTTGTTCAGCTTTTGCCTAAGAGTGCCTGACACATAGTAGGCCTTTAATTAAAATGCACTCAAAAATACATGTGAATGTGAGTCTAATTAATAACATTACACAGAAAAAAAAATCATAAATGCCTCCAACTTTAAACTTTCCTTTGGCTATGAATTAGGCAGAGGAATGATGGTGAAGACTGAAGATCAAGAATTTAAGTGTGGTCTGTTTGAGATTCGGTTGGAGACGAGAAATTATTTTGGTAGCAGAAGTAGACATCCTTAGGCCCAGTACTGTGGTCAAGTTCTATGTCTTAAGTCACAATGAAACTGGTACCCCAAATAAGATGTGTTGATCTTTCTAGCTTTGAAAATTCCACATGAATCTGTTTGCTTCTAAGGGCAATCAGCATTTGATCTTTTTCATGCAAGGACTGGGCTCTATCTTTAGCTCAAGTTCTTATATTTTATCTTCACAGGTAGGTTTCTATGAGTATCCCCATTTACAGATTGGTAAACTGAGGATAAAATAAAGAAACGAGGTTACATACATTTCCCAAAGTGATAAAAGTTTATTAATTTTTACTTATTTTCACCTGAGTATACCCTACTCCTCTTGTTAACAAGTTCAGATTTTTTTTTCCAATAAATCTCAGTTCTGCCACTTTCTCAGTGTCTGTCCTCAAGCAACGTATTTTATCTTTGTGACCCTTTTGTTTGCTCCTCTACATGGAAGTGATAATAATGCCTACAGCTTGCAAATACCTGAAAGAGTGTAGCCCTTAGTATCTCCTGATCTTTCTGCCAACTATCAACATTTCCTCAAGGCCACCTTCACTTCAGGAGACATCTACAAATTCCAGAGGATGTCCTTCAGCCTGCAGGCCTGCCTTCCTTTGCATGTGCAACCACTGATTTCAATCAGAATAGGGGGGGAAAAAAGACTTAAAAAGAGAAAGGGAGTTTAAAATATCTGAATTTGAAAGAAAGTGCCAAAAACATCAGAAGGACAGTAATCTTTTAGCATTACATGGAAAGGAAAATAGAGAATTTATTTCAGGGCAATTAAAAAAAAGATTTTTTTCTCTTTTGAATTAAGCTGCCACGTGGCCTCTCGTTCTCTCTCTCTCTCAATGGAAATTTGAAATGGGAAAGTTTCCCAAATAATTTTAGATCAATCATGAGTTCATATGGTTTTGACATCATAATTCTTGTCATGTTACCATGCCAACAGGCAGTGAGGAGCTAAAAGCTTTCCAAAGATATGGAAATTATGGGCTTAGATGTGATTCAGTTCTCTGTGGGGTGAACACTAACAATATCACCGACTATAAATAACAAGGGCTGCCATAGCACCCTCTCACCCACTTTCCCTTCTTTCTTTCAATGAGCACTGAAAATATGCGATCTATTTTGGAAACAAAACCTGAAGCTCCACTTCCCTAAATGGACGCCCTGCATGTAGTAAAAGTTACACGACTCTTTATTGCTACTCTTGGAATAAACTACCATGTTAATCTGGCACCCCCAGCTCTTACTCATGTGTAACCTAACCCCAGCATATCCAATTTTTACTCCTTCATTTGCACTTAGAGGTTAAGGATGTGTACATGTTTGAGTACCATTTCCCTATGCTGTGGAAAGCATGTAAGTTAAAGTGCCTATAACAAAGGGGTGCACACGCCAGAAATCAGAACGGAGTATAGTTTGGTCACTCTTGCTCTTAAAAATACCCACAGAATAAACATGCCAACTTGTCCGATGTGTGCTATGTTTCTTATTCATTTATCTTGCTTGCCAGTTTGTCTTTGTTTTGGTTTTGGTTTCTGTTGAACTTCTGGGGTATCAGGTACTACTTCTACAGAGCAGAAGCGGAAACTGTATCTTCTCTGTTTTGACTCTAGTGCTGAATAGATGGTAATAAAATTTATAGTTCATGGATTCTTATATGATAGCAAAAATAAATGAAAAAATGTTTTGCTGTCTTCGTGTGGTAGACACTTAGCTTCAAGCAATTACTGTGAACCATTCCTGCTGGCTTTCATGCCCTTGTGTGGTCCCCTCCCTTGAATTTGGCCAGTCCTATGACTTGCTTTAACCAAAGAATGCTTTGGAAGTTGTGGTGTGCCAGTTTGGAGCCTGCACCTTAAGAAGTCCTGGCATCTCCTGCCTTTGTGCTTCAAGAAGCCCAAGCTAGCCCTAAAGTGAGGCCATGTGGAAAGCACTGAAGCACCCAACCTATAGCCCAGGCTGAGAATTAAGCCAGAAGCCACAACCAACTTCCAAGCCATGCAGGCAAGGTCACCTTGGATGGACCTCTGGGACCAGTAATACCGCCCAGGCTGACACACAGATGACCTGTCCCCATCAACCTCTGTCCAAACTGCAGAACTGTAGTTATTTTAAGCCACAAAGTTTTGGAAAAATTTGTTTCATGAAACTAGGAGATCATGAGTATATTTATTAAGAAAGAGGTACAGAAAGACAAACCTGAGTTCAAATCCCTCTGACATCCCTTTGGTGTGATTTAGGAGTATACTAAAGCCCCAACTCCAACATCTGAGAAGAAGGGAAAATAGTAATACCAAAGTCATTGGAGGTTGAAAGGAATAAATGAGGTCATCCATGTAAAATACTTAACATAGCACCTACCTAAGGATAAACACTAATACTGGCTAACATGTATAGTGTTTATCTAGGTACTGTGGGGAAAACAAAAGTTCAATTCCCAGGCATTCATTTAATATGGGAAATAATATACATATGTAAAATGATGAACAAATAATTAATATAAGGAAGGATGATGATATTAATGATGATACCATTTTATATGTGTTTTAAGGAAGAGAAAAGAGATGAGGCCAAAGAAAATATATTTTCAAGTGGAAGGTGAGGGTAGGGACATGCCTGTGCATATCTTTTTCAAATTTAAAAAGAAAAAAAAAAACAAACACTGAACAAAGGACTAGAGAACTAAAAGTCATGTCTGTTATCCTTATTAGTCTTCAACCAACAGATAATAAAGGGTTAAGGAACCCAGGGTGGGGCTGCCTAAACGCCCGGCATTGTGCATCTTTTCAAACAGAAGAAACTGAATTCTTGGGCCAGTGTTCCCAGCCAAATATCAGTTAGACTACAGAAGCCATTTGTATAAATGTCCTTGCTAAATTGACAGAATCTAGGAATAAGGCCAAGAAGTTCCACAGATGCATTAATCTTGGACAGAAATAATGCTGTTAAATCTCAGTACCTCCTGGAGTCTTCCCCTCTCTGAGTAGTGATTTCTACCACACTCCCAGGTCTGCCCTCCATGTGTGACTTTCCATTTTTTTAGATGTTTACACCTAGATTTCACCTTTAGCTTTCATCAGAGGATGAAAGGATGTCAAATTGCTTTCCTCACAGTAATTTACTGGAACCCTCAACCCTCCAGTATGGCCTGCCAACTATTATTATTGGATCTAACACCCCGACAGAATAGAATTCCTAGGGAAATCCTCCCAGTTGCAAATGGAAGGTGGAAATATACTTAATGTAGATGCTGTGGATCCAGGAATTGGCTTGGAAACAACGTTCCTTTTCTCCATATGGGCAAAGCATGCAGCCCAGTAGGTGGCAGCAATGGCCACCTTGGCCCATTCAGGGCATAGAGGAAGAGATTAAGAGGTTGAGTGTTTATTGACTAAATTACAATAGGTACCCTTCAAGCCCAGGCATATTTGGAATTATGTTCCAGAAGAAAGACAGGTACTTGAATACAATAAGCATAGATAGAATTTCTTCCCCAAGGCATTTTGAAAAGAGAGAGGTCTCAAGCAGCCACACATCAGTAGAGTGGAAATGCACCCATGATCTAGCAAGATATTGGCATAGATGTGAAGCCCGTTGATTGTTGGGGAAGCCCTTCACTTTGCCTTCTCTCACTGCCTTCCTCCTATTCCCGGCAGGCCCCTTTTTCACCTGAAATCTCTTTCTCTATGTTGCTCTTCTCAGAAGATATTCACTCACCATGTCCCAAGAAAGGACTTAGTTCATGAGGCCCTAAACTCTTGCTACTCCTAGGATTATACATATTTGCTATAGAAACCTAAACCTTTAACAAACTCAAATATAGTAATAGTAGAATACCAGCCACTTTCCATTTAGTAAGTTATTTTCACCTACTCTGAAGCTAACTCTTGCTCATGCCAGATATATGCACTCATTTGTCAGTAAAACCACAATTTGGAGTGGTGTATAATCTTAGAAACCACAAAGCCAGACAATATCTTGCACTGAATGTTAAAATTTGAAAAGCTGTCCCATTTTAGTTGATTGTACACAGAGATGAATATTGTACTTTCAATAATCACTGGCCAAGAGTGAAAGGCAAAGGAGTGAAAGGATGGCAGACAGGGTAAGAGCACAGCAGAGGTAGGTTCCTGAGAGCTCAGGAGACCTGCATCAGGGTGTTGCAGCTCCAGGCTAGAGAATCAATAAGAATGTCTTTATCTGCCTCTATGTGGCCTCCTTAAACATCCATCTCCAAGTAATTTACTTATGGTCTTCTCTCAAGGTATTTGGAAACATTTCTATATCTGGAATAAGGGTTTGAAAAGCAGGATAAAAGAAAACTGTGATGTCTTTATTTTGGACCCCTTTCTTTTGACAGTTTTATTGAAATGGACTGGATGCAGGGACAGTCCTCTCCTTAGCCACTTTCTTATGCAAAGTGTTTAGTTAATTGCCTTAATCAAGAAAAAACTGATATAATTTGCAGTCCTTGAATTTCAAAAGAGTTATCTTTAGAGCACGGGGCTCACAAAAGAGGCATGAGAGACAGTTGGTTTAGTTTGTTGTTCCCTAAAATACTGAGCTCCATCCATAGTCAGTTGCCTAAAAAATGTGTGCCCTTCTTGTTCACATCATAATTTTGTTTTTTGTGAATTTAGTGGCTTAAACTGGATTCAGCATTTGTTGTCCTTGCTGTACAAGGAAAGAAAGGATGCTGTAGTCATTTGACTTGGTTCCTGAAGTCAACAGTCTGAACTGTACAACCAGTTCTGTCACTTAATAGATAGTGTGACTGTGGACCAACTACTTAACCTTCCTGAGCCCACTTCATCATCAGTAAAGTAAGGGTGATCACAGAACCGGTCTCCAAGGGCTATTAAGAGTATAAATGTGACTATGCTCAACTCTTTCTCTAACACATAAAAAGCACCTAAAAAATGTTAGCTATCATTATTATTTAAAACACTGACAAATATAAAATCAGAAGCGTATTGTTTTTTCAAAAAGAGTTTGCATCTCAAAATTTTTTTTTAAAAAAAGAAAGCAATGTAACCTTCCACTGTTAAAGAAGGAATTTGTTTCAGGAAGACAAGAAAATAATTTTGCAGAACTGAGGGAGAAACAGATCAGGGGCATTAAGACATGGGCCTTGCAAACTTAGGGATCAGTGTCAGATATGTTCCCCAAGAGAGGTTCTGTACCATGGCATAATTGCACAGGCCAGGATGCAAGGAAGCCGAAGCAGGTCTTTGGGAGGAGCAAACAATTGCAAAGGACTAACAAAGACTGATATATGGACCTCTCACTGTTTCCAAGGAAAAACTACAATGCATGGCAGACAAATCCCAGGCAGGAAAGAAACATCCAGTTCCACCTGGGCTATATATGAATGTTGCAAGAAGATAAAATCCAAGGGAGTTAGAGTAGGGGAGTGAGAAATGGGTACTTTGGGAGGTCCAGGCAGTGACAAGGTTTAATGTCAAGTGTAGGTCTAGTTGCTGGGAGAAGGCTAATTGGACGCAAGGCTGCCAGAATCTCTGTGTCAAGGGAAGGATCTAGATAAGTGAAAACCACTCAGGATCTAGAAGGATGAGGAAACAAGACCTTGAGGTAGAGTGAAGCTGGACATATAGAACTAATGTCATTCCATATACTCCAAGCTCAACTTGGGGCTATTTGGGAAGCTGCTGTTCAAATGAAGCTGAGAGGTCCACAATCTTCTAAGGACTTCATCACTTTGGGTTAGAGCAGTTGGTTGTTACTTCTAAAATCCCAGCCACAGTAAGAGAGGAAACCTGATGCTCTGGTAGGCTGGGCTGCCAGTGGCGGAGGAGAGATGGGGCAGCTGCAGATGACCAGTGATATCTGGGATATGACTGGGACAAGGAAGGAAGTCAAAGTCTAAAAGAAGAATAAATACACCATAGAAATACTGGAACTTCAACTCCCTAAAAAAGGCAAAGACAAACATGTGACAGGACTAACGTAAAGATAATAAATCACCAGACGAAGTGAAAGTTTTGGCACTTAGACTTTTATTTTCTTTGTATGTGACTTTATTTTGTATGATTTTTATTTAAAACTATTGTATTCATTATTGTATTCTTTCATTCTATATATAGTCACTATGTTAAAGCATCTGCCAGTATTCCATTTCCAGGGGATATAGCAGTGAACAAATTCCCTGCCCTCATTAATGATGCGTTTTACCAGGAATGTTCTAAAAAGTGGTCACACTGTCAGCCTGCTTGCTGAGGCTGAAACTGACCAGGATGTGGAGCAGAAGTTCCAGTTAACTCTAGATGGGCAGGTGACAGGAATAAAATCTATTTTTTAAGTGGAGATAAAATTCACGTAACATAAAGGTCACCATTTTAAAGTGAACAATTCAGTGGCATTTAGTACATTCATAATGCTGTGCAACCATCACTTCTATCCAGTTCCAAACCATTGTCATCACTCCAGAGACCCCATACCCATGGAGAGAATGTTCCTCATTCCTCCCTTACCCCAGCACCTGGTAACCACCACCCTACATTCTGTCTCCATGGATTTACCTCCTCTGGATATTTTATTTAAAAGGAATCATACAAGATAGGACCTTTTGTCTCCAATTTCTTTCACTTAGCATAATGTTTTACAGGTCCATCCACATTGTAGCATATACCAGTTCTCCATTCCTTTTTAATAGCTAAGTAATATTCTACTGCATAAATATACCATAATTTATTTATCCACTCATGTGCTGATAGACATTTGGGTTGTTTCTACCTTTTGGCTACTGTGAATTTTGCTGCTAAGAACATGTATGTGCACGTGTTTGTCTGAGTACCTGTTTTCAATTCTTGGGGTATATACCTAGAAGTGGAATTACTGAGTCATACAGCAATTCTGTGTTTAACTTTCAAGGTAACTCTGTTGTTTTAAGAGAGATTGCTTGTTACTGTGGGATAAACTAGTTCATCTTGATTGATCCACCATGGTACGGCATTGGGATTTTACTCTGTAGGGTTTGGATGGAAAAATGATATACTATTATATGTATTTGTTAAAGGTCATCCTAGCTCCTATTTGAAGAATTGACCACTATGAGGCAAGAGAGGAAGCAGAAAGACCAGTGAGAAGTTGTTATAGAACTTTAGTGGGTGACACAGTTGGTACTGGTATGATAAGACAGGAATATTTTGAAGGAAGGGTCTGTAGGACCTACAGATGGACTGGATGTAAGGAATAAGGCAAATGGAGATAAGCAGAACTTGTAGGTTTGGTACCTGGGCAACTGGATGGTGCATGTACTGAGATGGGGAGGATCAGGGCAGGACAGGTTGAGAGGAAGCAGGCTTGAGTAGAGAGAACAGTGATTCAGTTTAGACATATAAAGTTTGAGCTGCCTATTGGACAACCCTCTAGAGATCTCAAATATGCAGTCAACACACACACACACACACACATGCTGGAGCTCAGGGGAGAAATCAGGGATGTAGTTATAAAGTTGAGAGTAATAAAGTGAATTTCCAAGGAATGAGTATAGAGGGAATAGAGCCTGGGTACTACAAAATTTAGAAGTCAGAAGCAGAAGAAGCTCCAGGAAAGTGATGCTGGAAGGAATGCTTGGTATGGTAGGGAAAAAATACAGAAGAGTATGGTGTTAAGGGGGAGAGGGTTAAGGCAAGTTAGTTAATTAGTTTCCATAAAGGCATAGTAGTCCCTCGGCTTGAAAAATCAAAGAGATAAAAGTCAAAAAGATATGACGTGCAGATTTGGCAAGATGGAGGTCATCAATGCTTTGAAAAGAGCAATTTTCATGGAATTGCAAGTACTAAAATAATTTTGGTTTCTTTCTCCCTTCCTTTCCTTCTTTTCTTCCTTCTTTCTTCCTTTCCTTCCTCTCATGAACACAGGTATGTTATTTTCCTGGGGGCTGTTAGAGTCAATGATGTAAGTGTAGAAATTCCAATTAAACTATGTATATAAAATACAAGTATAGAGAACATAACCACCAAGTATTAGCCAAATAAATAAATACCAGTCTAAAGGAGAAAATAAAATACATGCCCTTTTGAACATGGCCCCAAATGTCAATAAATTATTTGAAAATAACTCACCATAGAAAAATTAATAGATTACTAATGCCTCTTTGGATATGAATGACAACAAATGTGCCTAGAATTCCATTGGCAGGAAAAATAATATATGTATTTATGATCCCATTACCTATATCCACCAATTCTTTTATTTTTAGATGTTATGAGACACCAATATCCTCATTATTAAAACTATTATAAGTCGATTTTAATAGACAGCATGTATTAGGAACATCTACCATAAATGACTCAATAGTTAAAACATTATTTATGACTATAAAATCATGTTCAATATGTCAAATCCATATGGTAGAGTTCAGAAAAAATATTGATTTGAAATTGTGGAAAATGTTTTAGACATTTAAACTAATCATGAGAGAATTCTGACCCACATAGCCCATGTAACATTCCCAAGGGAATTCTGATTATTTCAAAATTTTGTAGTGTAGCACATGCCAAGCCATGCTAAATATCACGCAGCCTGGCAGAAAAAGGTTGCATTTCACATCCAGTGTCATTCAGCTTGAGCTCTCTTTTAGCTGGTGCCCTCCTACGACGCGTTACAGGGAGTACTTGTCACTTACATGCCATAAAATCATGAACAGACAGGCAAGTGAAAACGACTCCTCAAAGAGTGACTTGAACAGAGGAAAAAAATTCTTGGAATTAACAATGCTTCGATATGCCATTCAAGCTCAGGGATTTCATTCTGCCAATTTCTAAAAAGTCATACTAAAAGGGAGTTGTATATACAGTCAAGTATCCCCTGCCACTTAGTGTGGCTTGCTGAGGTCAAATGTTGGCATCCCTCCCATATGTAGCTTGAGTTAGACCATGTCATTTATTTTAGATTAGAGAGGCTGGGAAAAAGAGCTCCTCCAGTCATCATGTAGGTTTCACACATCTAATTCTCACGTTTTCTGAGACTGGTCAGGTAAAATGAAGAGGAGAGATGAGGTTGGTGAGGGTGGGAGGAATGAGGGATAGCCCAGGGTGAACAAGATGATCTTGTACCAAATGAGTCTGCATAACAATGCTATTTGTTATCATCTCCATGCTTCCCCAGTAACTTTCATAGTTCGTCTAATTGCATCATCTGGAGAATCACCTTAACTCTCTCAAATGTATTCTTTAGTAGACAGCACAGTATAAGTCACATCTTTCATAAACCAGAACCTATTAACCTTTGGTTATTAGAGCAAAAGAAAGATTTTGATGACATTTTCAAAAGAAAAACTTTGTAAAAGAATTTTCTTTTTCCTCATGAGTTGGTAAAAGAGGAAAAGTAATATATTTCGCTGGATACGTTTTTTCAAACCTGAATTTGAATGTTGGTTCTGCCATTAATGAATTTAAGCAATAATGTGAACATCGTGGGTAAAGGCTTTAAATTCTATGAGCCTTAGATGTCTCATCTGAAAAATGAGAAAATGTCCACATATCAGGGTCATTGTATGAATTAGATGAAATGACTGTGAAGATCCTGGCACATGGCAGTGGGTCAGGACACATTAATTTCCTCCCTCCTTCCATAAAATCAACCTAATTTGACAGAGAAAAGAACAGAAGATAAGGGAAAATCATGAGGTGGGATTTCTGAATGAATCCACTTGCCCTGCAGGTATTCTGGGCTATATTCTGTCTGCAGAGCATACAGACTTATAGCTGATGGCCCCTGGAACACCCAAGGGTATTTTTCACTGGTTTGATGTTAAATTCTACTTCATTCAAAGGCTGATCCCTACCTTCCTGGAATCACCAGCAATAACAAAGGTTTAGGTAGGCACAGCTCTATACAGATGCAGAAATAGAAACAGGGCTAAACATCAGTCAGGAAGATAAGTGATCAAATTTCCAACAGTCCACTAGGCAGGGGTTGGTTATGCTTTGTTACATCATTTAGATCATTTCTACGGACAAAGGTAAGATGCATTAGCACTGAATCATAAGGGAAATGGGAATTTTGTGGCAAGAAAATTATTTAGCCCACTGTTTTGGGGGGATAAGGTGGATGGGCTGGCCCCTGTGGAATGTGCCCTGTGGCCCACATGACAGCAGTGGCTATTTCTCCTGGCAGCAAAGACAGGACTGTTCAATGGCCATTAAAGTGACCTTCTCAGGTAAGGGTGACAAATAGCAATTGGGTTCCTACTAGCATTGACAACAGTGAGTAACTGATGGTGGCTATCAGGAATTTGGTGCTGAGGTGCATTCCATGGTTTGATTAAAAAAAATTCTGTAATCAATTAGTGATGTCTGGCAGGGCCCCTAAAATGGAATGGGGCAGCACAAGCACATCACATATGTCCTCCATGGTTTAGGGCACTTACTGTGCAAGGGCTGACCTAGACTGTGGTCCTGGAATTAGCCCTCCATCAGCAGCACCCCAGCCTGATGAGAGAATGGACAGCGCTGGGCTGCTGAATGTGGACATGTCCCCACTTCACTGACACAAGGATGGCAGTCACACAATAGAAATGAGCACATATATGCTTTAGGAGAAATGTGGGACTATGGGACACTTTGTTTCCAAAATTAAATTGGACATTGTCAGCCATTCATTTAGAATACAAGCTTCCAGGCACCATGTGAAATACAAAATCTGTGCAACATTGATTCATTGCAAGAGAAGTCAAATCTCTACAACCAGGCCCATGTGCACCAGCAGCACGAGCTGCAATCACATCCATCAGACCATGTGAGGGGCCCACCAACTGTAACTCAGCCACTCTGAGACCCGCCTCCCTTGCCAGCACAGCTGGGTTTCAACTGTGCTGGGGGTTAATAAAGCATTTAATAAGCAACATTAAACACCTAAAACAAAGCAAAACTGAACAACCGAGCCTCTGGTTATTGACCAATTAATGCACCTTGGTTTTTGACAAATAGAAAAGAAAATGACAGAAAATGTAAACAGTTTCAATCCAGACTCCAAAAAATAAACCAGTAAAGATGTACCTTTGGAAGAAAGCTATTTGCCTAGGGTATGGCTTTGATCTTGTGGCTTCAGAATGGCCCATTTTTTGACAGAAACAGACCAAAAGCTCATTACTGTGAGTTTACGTCCCAGCACTCACAGGTAGGTACCTTTATATTACAGCTGCTGAGGCTCCAGGTCAGATGGCTGGACTAATTAAGAAGTTTGCTAGCTGACCGGGGTCCTCCCATTTTAATCCCTTCTACATCAACCCACTAGAATGCCAACAGGGAAGCTTTAAGGTAGACCCTGTCCGCCTATTCCCTGATTTGCATATTGTTCTCAAACCCTTGCCATTGAAATCAGAAACCTCACTTTGTCTGGTGGGTCACTGAGCTCTTTCCCAGGATGGCCCTCTGTGATGCTTGAGTGTTGATAGGGTAGCCATGCCTCAGGCACTGAGGGACATAGTGCTTGGAGCTGTAAATGGCAGGGCTGGGGCTAGAGAGAGATAAAGGTAGCACAAACTGATGGTTCACATGTCAAGAATCTGCACACGTAAGTGTCCAGCACAGAGTAGAAGCCTAGGAATTTCTAGTCTGACACAGACTAGCACAGTGTACTATGATGAGCCTACAGCTCCCCATCTTTTTTTTTTAAAGCTCACTATTTTAGAGATAATATATCTTGAGATTTGCAAACAGAAATTCTTATTTTCCTATTCTACTCTTTACTCTGTAATCAAATATACCCACAACTTAATTCAAACAAGGAAAAATCTAAATTCTATCAATGAGGTTTTAGGCCTACATCTTAGCTTGTTATTATCTCTAGATTTGATGTATGAAATCAAAGAAAATAAAAATGTAATCTAAAAATGTTTATGCTTATATTTGTTTTAGTCACAATTTGAACAATTCAATGCATTTAAATTATAAAAACCCTCATTCTCCAGTATAAATGAGAAGAAAATAAATTGATGCTTGTCATTTAAGAAAAACAGGCATGGTGTTGATTTTCCATTTCTAAAGATCCTCCTTTTGAGGCCACCATGGTTATGTAAAGGTCACTGCATCACCCAGAGATGACTGAATTGGGAGCTCCTGCAAATACATGCTTGTCCTTTAGCGCTCAGCAGGCTGTAATTCACCCTCATGGGCCAGTGAAATGACTTATACTGCTTAGGGTTCAAAGCCGAGTCCTTGCTTATCACTCCAGTCAAACAATTTCATTTCTATCAGTTGGTAGTTGTACTTCAGATTTTATGGATCCAATGGGTCTAGTGAAATTTTATTACCCTGCAATACAACAAGAAGAAAAAAGCTCTGGGGTAAAAAAAATCAATATAATGTTTAAGGTCTTTGTTACCTTTATAACCTCCAGTGTTCTTTTACATATAAACTAATAAATCAACCTTTTAAGGGAAGTTGCATTCCTCAATGCTTGCTCAATACGAGGTGCTAAGTCTGATCATAAAAACGATCAAGAAGTAGCTAATGGTTTAGCTACCTGAACAAGCACAGTTAAAGTAGAATCAATTGCAGAACAAGGATATTGTTTGCAGGTGTTTTCTCCTTGTTAGTACACGGTAATCAGTTGTTACCAGATGAAGGCAGCCACTTAAAAAAAGTAGAGGGCTTTCATAAGCAATATTGTGCTTGTCTGAATTTGCACATGCATGGAAATTAGATTAAACATTTCAACCATCAAATTCCTTACTAGTGGCCACTTCTCAATTGCATGAGATGTACTCATTGTAACTTTACAGTTGAATCAGAAGAATTACAAGACAATCTTTCCCGCAACCTTCAAGAGAATGGCTTTTTCTTATGTCAGGATCTTGGGTATATGACTTTAGTAGATTTTCCCTAGTGGATTTTAAGAAGTAGATATGAAGATGCTAAATATTAGAATAAAACTAAAATGAAGTTCTACTCATTTCGGTAATGAATATATCTTTTCTCATAAATGTCTTTGTCCTGGGACACACTGAGGATTGGTAAACTAAATTCAGAAACTTTTCAGCATGAATTAACATCATGTAGCCAATTTGAATATTCTGCATTAAACTAAATTAAATGAGAAACAGGTTTGGGGAAGCAGTTCATCTATTTATCATGAACAGAACTCTATGGCTTGCTGTATAACATGGCAAGTACCATTCAGCAGCTGAGACAAATTGATAGGGATCCCATTCCAACCAAGTGCCTAGAAGAAAATACTACAAGACTTTCTTTGCAAGGAGAAACTATGATACAGCAAAGAGCAAATCTCACTGCTCTTGCTTGTGTAAATGGCTTAGAAGGGGCCACAAGACCACTAATGTCCAAAGCGAAGAAGCACAACCAAGTCAAGGGTTACTCCCATTGCACTATTAACAAGGTAGCTAATTGTTTACTTGATGGCCATTAATAAATGGAGTTATTCTTGCAAGTTCCTAAAGGATTGACCCTTTCAGGAGCCCTGCATTTCTACTCAGAGGCCAGGCATAAAGAGTGGCTTAATACAAGTCCATTTTAACCATTGAAATCGACGGTGTAAAAGAACAATTACATCATGACAAGGATTCCTTTACTTCTTTATGTGGATTATCAGCACAGTCATAATGATGAGATTGGTATTTTGATTTTTAAATTTTCTCAATTGTGTTGCAAATTTCTCACCAGCCTATTTTGTTACTAATTTTTGATAGAATTACTGAAGTAGTAGATGGGGCAGGGGGAGGATACTTTCTCTAAGGATCCTTCTAATTTTTTTAAAAAAAGGTTATTTAAAAACTCTGTCCTGATCGTCTGGTAGATAAGATAGATGAATAGCAGCTAGATGATGATACAGTTGAGTAGGGTCACGAATGTTGCTGATTAATATCTAAGTGTTAAATGGGAGAAAAATACCGAACATCAAATCTCTGGATTTTCATCAAGGTCCTGACATCAGTATCTACATTAGCAACATGGTTACCATGCAGAGCACATTTGTGAGTGAATGAATCTTACACAGAAAACTAACACACTAGATGATGAAAACATGACTGAAGATATTCTCAATATCCTGGAATGATGAGAAGAAAAGGAAAAACAAATGAGATCGACGTTCCACACAAACTGAATTCATTTTCTCGTGAACTATAACAAATTACCATAAATGTAAACACCAAAATTTATTATCTTACTGTCTGTAGGCCTCAAGTTTGAAAAAGGTCTCACTGGACTAAAGTTAAGGCATCAGCAGGACATCATTTCTTTCTGGAGGCTCCAGAGGAAAATCCATTTCTTTGCCTTTTCCAGCTTCTAGAGGCCTCCCATTTCCCTTGGCTCCCAGCCCCCTTCTTCCATCTTCACAGTCAGTGACAGCAAGTTGAGTTCCCAGGTCACATCACTCTGACCTCTTCTGCCTCCCTCATTCAGTTTTGAAGACTATCATGATTACATTGAGCTCATCCAGACAATCTCCCCATCTCAAGGTCCTTAGTTAAATCACATCTGTAAAGTCCCTTGTAACATGTAAGGTGACATATTTACAGGCTCCAGGGATTAGCATATGGACCTCTTTGGGGGAGTCATTATTCTCCCTAACACACAAGGTTAAAAAAGAAAAAAAAAAATAGCTGCAGAATAAAGGTTGGCGGAAAAGAGAAAAGAAGAAAATGTTAGTGGAAAATAAACAAACAAGGTTAGCTCCAGTGTGGTGAGATGTCACCTGTAATATTAAGTTCTGATCATTACAGTGAAAGAGGCACAATCTTGAACAAAGATGTGTTCAAGAGTGACCAAAATGGAGGGGAAACTTACTACTAAGTCATGTGAATAACATTTGAAGCAATTCAGACTGATTAACTCAGAGAAGAGAAGGCCTGGGTTCAAATGCCACTGTTTTCCAGGATTTAAAGAGCTGTCAGGAATTATATTTACTCCTTAACATGAGGGAACAGGTCATCATTGTCAGAATTTAGGACCAAACAAATTTAAGCTAAAGATAATAACAAAGCCAAATGAAAAAGGAATGGGTAGTTTGAGGCAATAAAATTGAAAACAAACCTTGCACTACTCATTAGAATGTATAAAATGCTTTAATTTCATACATTATTGCATTTGAACTTCTCAACACAACTGAGAGAGATCTAGGACAGGTACTTGGCAGAAACAAGAAATCCAGTGCAGGTGGTACAAGACACTTGAATAAGGGAATGGCTCACAGAGAGGCAAGAGCAGGGTTAAGGTAACTAACAAGGAACATCGAGATTCACAGAAATTGCAATAGCAGGAAGGGGAAATTTCTGGAACCCCTAGGCCTGAAGAAGCAAGGCAAGAACTGACTCTACAATGGCTGGGTGAGAGCCAGAGCTGTTAATAAGAGACCAGGAAGCTGTCGACAAGGAAGGATGCAGATACAGCGGCAGACCAGAACAGTCAGAGAAGAGTAAAGAAGTACCTGCCCTCTCTCCTTGTGCCTTGCCTCCACCTCCTGTTGGTGCGTTCCATTGGCCCAGCCAAACAGGACCCTGGCAGGCAAGGGGACAAGGAAGATGCTTTCTGAAGGGCCAGGCTTCAAGGGCACAACGTAGGACAGATAACTGTAGAGAATGGATAGGGTACACAGGAAAATGGAGAATGACCACCATAGCACTACTCCATTTCTTTTACAGATGAAGATATCAGGACTTAGAAGAGGCTAAATAACTTCCTCAAGCTCTCCCAGTAGAAGTCATATTGCAGAGCCAGAACTCAAATCTGTCCTTGGAATCACCAAATGCTAAGCATTCCCCACGACAGTGCGCTGCCTGCCTCTCAGGGGCTTTCTATCACCGGAAGTTTGGGAGGCGGAGCTGAAGATGTTGAAAGGGGATTCTTATTTGTGATGAGGGTTTGGATGAGATTCTGCAACTTTTCCATATGGAATTTTCTTTTCTTTTTTAAAAGTTTTTATTGAAGTATAGCTGATTTACAATGTTGTGTTTGTTTTAGGTGTACAGCAAGTAAATCAGTTATACATATACATATACCCACTCTTTTTTAGATTCTTTTCCCATATAGGTCATTACAGAGTACTGAGTAGAGTTCCCTGCGCTATACAGTAGGTCCTTATTAGTTATCTATTTTATTTATAGTAGTGTGTATATGTCAACTCCAATTTCCCAATATGTGGAATTTTCTGATTCTGTTTCCAAACTCATCATCTTTCACAGTATCTACCTGATTTTTCACTTCCTTTCAAATCTGACTACCTTAAATAGCTTTAAACACTTCAGAAAACACATGTACTCATGGTAAATGAAAACTAGTCAAGATTCTGCAGACTCTGGATAAGGCAACACATAAGACAGTCATTCTGTCTCTGTAATACCTATCTTTATCTGTCTGCCCTTCTGTCCATTAGAGTGGTCAGGGAGTATTCCAAGGTATGCATTGAGATGAGATGACGTGAGACTTCCAAGATAGGTTTGATGGTTGAAAAAAAAGGGGTTGACAAATGCTTTACTATTTTAAAAGTCATACTGTTAATGAATTTTATGTTCATTAATCAATCTCTAGAAGTTGGAAATAATTACAAAATAAACAGCCTTTCCTGTCCCTTTTGCCCAAACCTTCAAATAAAGGAGTACTTTATATTACATAAGGTATGGCTCTTAAAAATTGCATGAAAGTACTTTCCCCTTCTCCAAGTGCATCTTCCCATCACTTTCAATATATAATTATAGTGTGTTGTCTTTAAACATAAATATAGCCCCAAGGTATCACAAGATCACTTTTATAATAGCACAAATTCATAAGTATTCTGCAAAAGGAAAACATTTTGTGTGGGACTAAAATATAAGTGATGAAAGATAAATGTAAACTAACTGATTAGAGCAGAAGCAACATTTCAAGCAAAATTTTCTGGAGTCTCAGTGCATATTAAAAGTCAAGTTCTCCAGATGAGTAGGAATGGGGGGAGTCACCCATTCAATCTCTTACTGGTTCCTTGTGACAGCCTCTGAGGTTCCTTTGCTTCACAGGTTGAAACCAGTATGCCTGGGTTTTATATTTGGTCACTAGCACAAATCCATGTAGCAATTTGAGTGTAAATAGGAATTGTATATGTCCTATTATTTTGGCAAACTGGTGAGAGGATCTCCCTAAGAACATGTGATCCAAAGGGGAAAGGGCATCTTTTTCATTTCCCAGCAGAAGCCTGGTGTGCCGGCATCATCCCAAAACCTCTACTCCCACAGATGCCTGGCAAGAGATGGTGATGGATGGCCTGTGATCTTAGTGACTCCTAGCAGAGGGCAGGTGGTTCCTGTGAGCGCAGCCTTGCATGTGAGCTCATGAGATGGCCCCTGGGAACTCCAGAAATGTTTGCAGGCATATTGCGGGGAGTTGAAACCCTGAGTGAGCAGGTGAGGGCCAGAATCAGCTGCATTTCAATTGTTCCTATTACTGTAGCCTTCTCTACCCTCTGACTGGTGGAATCAGGATACAGGCATCTCAAAGCACACTGGACTAAATGAAAGGTCATCTCCTCCTTCTCTCTCCTCCTTCTCTTTCCTAGAACGCTACAAAAGCAAAGCATGAAACTCTTCTTGACTGTTCTCACTTTATTTGGATTCTAAAGCTTAACATATGGAAGTTTATTTTTAAGGGAATTTTCTTAAGTTTATTTTTTAAACTTGATTATATTCAGGGAAAAGAGATCTTGAATCACAATAGAGGGAAAGTAGCAAAATCAGGGAGGGGTGCATTTATTGCACCCCATCTAAACACTTGGACCCTACCTTGCAAAACCTGCCACAGTGAAACCTCTCAAATATACACATGAAAATGGGTGCTTTAAACTGATACTCTAAGATTAAAGGCAACTTCTACTTTGGAATGAAATGATGTCCAAGAAATTATGACTAATATAGGTTTGAGGGAGCATTCATGGAAACAACCGGATATCATTTTTATTTTCATTTCATTTGAAGAGAAGGGCATTTTCTTCTGAAGTGGATTTACGAATTCTGAAACAGTAGATTTCAGGTTAAATATATAAAAAATGTTCACTCTCTTGAATCGTGTATGTTCCCTAAATAACAAAGAGAGTGAGGGCTTCCCTGGTGGCGCAGTGGTTGAGAGTCTGCCTGCCAATGCAGGGGACACGGGTTCAAGCCCTGGTCTGGGAGGATCCCACATGCCGCGGAGCAACTGGGCCCGTGAGCCACAACTACTGAGCCTGCGCGTCTGGAGCCTGTGCTCCGCAACAAGAGAGGCCGCGACAGTGAGAGGCCCGCGCACCACGATGAAGAGTGGCCCCCGGCTCGCCACAACTGGAGAAAGCCGTCGCACAGAAACGAAGACCCAACACAGCCAAAAATAAATAAATAAATAAATAAATTCAAATAACCTTTAAAAAAAAAAATCACCTTAAAAAAAAAAAAAAAAGAGAGTGAAAAGAGAAAACCCACAGGTTCAAATCAAAAGAAGATAGTTGAAAACCTGGCTCATTCTTTGCATAATCGTCACAGACCTTTACTCTTAGACACTTACACTCAGAATTTATGAGACAAGTATGCACAATGTAGATGATCCCAAAGTTTTTTGTTGTTATTGCTTCTTGAACCTTGCAGTGAAATAACACATGAAGGTAAAGTTTACTGAGTCTAATTATGCTCTTTGAAAAGATTAAATAATTTGTGTAGCAGGAAATTCTGAGTAAAAATTAGGTGAGGTCAATGGCTTTACAAATAAGACCTTTCTCTGACAGCTATATCTGTGATATATAAGAGTGAAAGAGAAGGATGCTGGTAGTGAATCGAGAAAAGAATGGATTTGAGATCAGTAGTCCAGAGTGAAATAGCTGAATTCATCTCTTTTTAATCATGAGACTGAGGTAAGTCAGGTCCCTTTTCTGGTTCAATTATACACTGGTACATAGTCTGCTACTTCATAAGATTCTGAAAGCATGAGAATGGGGATGTAAAACATATGATACTGGACCTCATTTTAACTACCTGAATCAAAATTAATGAAGAAGCATTGAACTAGTATTCAAAGTTGAAATAATACTAGGTAAAACGTGCTTTGACCATTCCATTCATGCCAAACAACCCGTTCCTCACAGCAACCCAAAGAATTTACTTCTATTATTTTCTCATTTTACAGATGAGGTATCTGAGGCCAAGTTCACACAGCAAGCAGGTGGAGCTGCCACCATCCAGAAGCAGCCATCAGATCCCAGGACCCACACTGCTACCCAATAACTGACTGCCCTGTGCGTCAGCTGCACTTCCCCAGATGATCTACAAAGTACTGGTGCGAAGGTGAGGTGTTGACAGCATCCTCTGTCTGGGCTTTCCTTGTTGACACAGAAGAAAGTAAAGAGTGGTGAAAACCCAGAGCAGGTAGTTTGGGATAAGAGAGGAGGAGTCAAAGAAAGCTGGCTGCTGCTTCATGACGACAGGGTCGGGAACTCCAAGGCACAAACCGTCATATTTATCTATGTGTCTCTCTTGTCTGCAATTTTGCAAAGGCAGAATGTTCAGTTCATGTTCTTGGAGGGAAAATTACGCTAATTATTTTCAGTCAAGGTGCAGTGAGGGAAATGGTTTCAGGGAGAGGCACTGAGTGTAAGAGCGAAAAGTGGGAGCCTTCTTTCTTGGTCGAGGATGAGGATAAGCTCGTGAGGAGGGTGGCATTTGAGAAGGGCTTTGAAGGACACGAAGGACAGAAGTGGGCACTAAATGTCAGAAGGAGGGCCCAGCATGCCTAAAGGCCAAATGCTGTCTTATATTAACAGAAACTCTGATGAAAAGGGGCATCTTCATTTTTTAGGACTTGAATGTCACAGGGCTACATCCTGAGTCATCACAAAAAAAAATCTTACCATTATCAGAAAGACTTTTTCAAGGATTTCAGCTCTTCATGAGTATGCAGTAGAAATGATACAAATCAACATAGCTTCAAACACACTCTAAAGCAGGAACCAGCACACTGTCTCTGTACAGGACCAGACGATAAACGCTTTAAACTTTGTGGAACATACAGTCTCTGTTGCTACTACTCAACCCTGCCCTTGCAATGAGAAAGCAGCCGTAGATAATATATACAATTTCATTTGCAAAAACACATGCTGGGCCATAGTTTATTGCCCGGGTTCTCAAGTTTTATATGATAAGAAGCACCACAAACTACCAGTCCTCAGGACACTTCCAGAGTAGTGTTCAGTTTTGCTCTTGTATGAGTGCTTTATCTTTTGTTTCTGGCTAGAAAAATCAAGTCAATGCAAAAATGCCTTTCATAAAACTTTTTACCTCATTTTTAAAATAACAGCTTTATTGAGATATAACTTATATAATATAAAATCAACTTCTTTAAAGTGTCCAGTTCAGTGTTTTTTTGTATTTTCACAGAGTTGTGCAAACCTCACCACTAATTTTTAGCTCCTTTTTTGACCATAATTGTGCAACAGATATTTATTGAGCAGCTACTATCTGACCAGCCCGGTCATGGTGGTGGTTGTTCTTTTGCTTTGCTTTGTTTGGCTTGGTTTGACTTGGCTTGACTTGGTAGAGGGTGTGGATGGAGGATGGTGGGTAATGGGAAAATATAAGATATGACATATCTGAAGCCATCAGCTAACATAAGAAAATAAGCAATGAGAAATCTAAATTAGGCAGTGTGGAGACCACAGACACAATAACACTGCATTTATAGAAGGGTTGGGTGCAAGGTGCTAAGGACTTGGTGTACTGACCTTGAGAGGGAACTTGGAATTGGATGGATGGCATGCAGCCTGAGTAGAGTGGATTCCAGAGAAAAAGCAGAGCTATGAGCAAAGGCCTAGAGATGAGAACGGCCTGGCCTGGGAGATGAGCAGCTCTAATTGGGGACGTACTCAGAACTGCAGATGAAATTGTCCAGCGAAGGTGGCCCAGTAGCTGTAGGACCTCAGGAAACTGAGTTTAGAGAAGATGATAGATTTGGCATCAGGATCCTCAGAGGTTAAGAGTCCTGAGGCTCCTGGGGAGGTGAACGGTTTTATTCAAAGACTGTTTTTGGAAGATTGTCTGATAGTTGTATGTAGGATAGCCTGGATAGAGAAGCTTAGAAACCTTTTGGGTGTTGATTTTACCTATGAGAGTAAAGGTATTTATTGGACAGCGACTGTTAACCTTGGCTGTATGTTACAATCATCTGAGTACTTTTGAGGATAGAGCTCCAACATCTGTATTTTTGAATAAGCTCCATAGATGATTCTAACATGCAGCTAAGGACTATTATTGCAGGGGAATAGATAGGAGACTTTACATTGTTTGTGAAATTATAGTAATAAGCATGGTTTTCTACTTCTTTTTCTGGAATACAGCCATTAATTAAATCAGATTTCCTTAAAATTTTTCTGATGGTTTGGATTTTACAGAGTAGCAAACAAAGAATGATGATTTGAAAAGCATAGGGGCTGAATACATTATATAGTGTATTCTGGCAAGCTCTTAGAATATCTCCCTAAAATTAGTCCCTAAACCCAGGCATGTTTTAGAGATTTAAAACTTTAGACCTACACATGACACTGCTTGCTCTGAGTTGCACGTAATGCACAACCCAAACACCTGTATATGTCGGGTAAATGTTAATGTATTCTGTCAACAACAGATTACGTTACATGGCTAAATTACTCAATGCCATTATCTGCACCAGCCATCTGTAAACCTAATCTCCTCTGTGTTCTAACCTCCCAAGCGCCTGCTACACTATTTTTATTTTACATTCCTGCATAAATCTGTTAAGCTCAATATGTTACTGCAAATTCTCAAAAATCAAAGGCAATCTGCCGGCCTATAAAACACTGGTTACTGAGAATCGAAGGGTATAATATGGTAGCAATTCAAGCAGTCAGTAAGCAATCTTTACAGGGATGGGGCTGAACCACAAACTAACTGAACCCCTTAGCGAAGGCCTGCCGTAAATCAGATATGTTCTTTCAATACACACTGCAGGCTCAAACCCATTCATGTCTTTCATATCTAATAAAAATCTGAACAGTTGGAGTGATTGGATTTTAAGTGATGCAAATTTGAAAATCAAATAGGCAAACTCCCTTTAGACTTCATTTATTTAGACCGTAATTGTAAAGAACGACAAATTACATTTACCACACTATTGAATTCCCCAGAGATTCAATATGAAATTTGCAGAAAGGGACAAATATTTGCAGGTGTGGTTTTTTTTTGTTCACAATGAATGCAATTTTTTTCTCACATAGGATGCCTTCTCCTGATGTTGCTACAGTTTCCTTGATACAACCACTAAATCATGTTTCTTTCACAAAATCTTTATTGATTAAGCAACAATGCTACCGCTGACATGTAATGTCAAGTTATATTTTAGCTGAGATTAAATTCCCCTTTACTCAGTAATTAGGAAGCACGCGTTTGCTTTTTTATTTACATTTTCAGTCATATAACTAAGTCACTTGAAGAGACACCTAGGAATCTACCCTCTGAAAATATTTCTGTAAAGTTTAGAAAAATCGATCATCCTACAATTATAGTTAATACATTAAGAAACATCTGGCTCATAACATTCAAATAACCACATAAAATATGGGAAAAATTGAAAATTCAGCATGTGGAAGTCATTTTTTAGCATTATCAGGTATTTTAGAAGTTAAGGGGTCTCTTCATTCTTTTTTAATAAACGCTATTATCCTGAAATCTGAATAAATACCAGTTCTGAAAGTTAAAACAGTCATCCATATAACTCATGCAAATGTTAACATTTTCCACATAAAGTGATCAGTCTGGAACTTCCTATTACATTTGAAGTATTTTCAAATATGAAAGAAGTTTACACAATTATAGAGGCAATTAACCCGCCCCTATTATTCCCTTATCAAATCTAAACAAGGCCTTGGGGGGCATAATATACTTTCAGCTTACAATACGAAGTATAAATGGTATCCTACTGTGACTTCAAATGCAAAGCAGAGATTCTTTAATTGTGTGTATTGTTTCCTTCAAATGCATCTGCATTTTAAAGTTTGCATGATACCTTCTTATTCAGATAAAACTCTCCAACTTCAATGGCTCATATTTATAAACAACTTGGTAGGGATTATCAGACTGATAGGTTAAATTAAATATGTTTACTGGTCATCCAGTATTTTCTTGAAATAGACATATGGATTGTTTACACTTGGTTACATTGCCTCCTGTTTCTCCTAACTAATTGCCATATCTTAAGCTCTCTCACATCATTATCTTCTCCTTTAACAAAACAGAAAATAATTAACCCTAAGTGCCAGGCACTGTTTGCACCATTTCACTTGCATTAATTCATTTCATTCGCACAGCTACAAAGTCAGCATTATCATTATGTCCATATTACAGATGAATAAACCAAGTCCAGCAGCTCATACAAGGTAAGGCTGAGACTGAACCCAAGCAATCTCCCTTCGGAGTATCTATTGCTAGCTAGCCATTAGGTTATGCTGCCATCTTAATTGCATGACATTCCCCTTATTCAATGTCAACACAAGACATAGCGACATTAATTTCACTAATTAGATGAACCTGTTGGGGTACCCTGGGCTTTACCAGGGGCAGACCTGAATGTACTGTGAGTATCCCTCACACACAGCCCTCTGCTGGGGAAGATGAATGAAATGCAGGGGAGGTCACTGGACTGCAGTCCACTGGGGTCCCACACTCTTGTTAACAAAATAACTCCCTAATAGCTATGGACTTGACTACAAACTTCTCTTCCTTTTATCCATCTAGCAAATATTTCTCCAGGAGACTGCAGAGACCACTGCAGGGCTCAGGCACACCTTTCCTACAGGTGAGGGATGGGGACTCTGGGTGTCTCAGTCATCCAGGCAAGCTGTGGTCCCAATCCCCACACCATTCCCTGTTGCTGCCTTCTTGTCAAATGCCCTCTGATTTGCTACCTTCCCTTTGTACAACCTTATCAAACTGCCTCATCAAGTCCGTAGTAAATTCTGCTTCTATCATGAAGTCCTTCTAAGCCCTTTTACCTCTTTTCCTTTTCTCCCCTTCTTTGGGACATTTATACCACCTCATGACACATCTCCTAGATGCCGGGTATAGAAACCACGTGGGCAGAGCCTGTACCCTCTAAAGCATTTGTACCCTTCCATCCCCAGCACTCAGCTCATACCAAACACCTGATAAATACTAATTGTATTTATTTTGGTTGAAAGAAACTTACCTACACTTGAAACCAATCTAATGACTTACAAGTTCCATAACAAAGCAAATCCTAAATTTCTGTTTTATTTTTTGAGGCTATCGCATTACAAAGGAGATATTGCTTTATACAAATGTCTGTTCTATCAGTGTTTCTCTGCATCATTTTAACTATAGGGTATTGTTTTTAAAACCTTAGAAAACAAGAACCCCAAAACTCCAATTTCAGAAAAACCAGGAAAATAAATCCTAGACCAAATTGGATCCTCAATCTTTCAAAACTTAACTAGGACAAAATGTGACCCATCTGTGTATAAGAGAAACCCTTCTAATCACCATCAGTGAAGGGCTTCAGGAAAAAAAAAGAAAACCCTCATTAAGAAGTCAGATTCTCCATTGGAATTGATGATAAATCTTTTCATGAATGACTGCAATTTATTTTAACATACCAAATATTATCCCAGAAATATGAAAGTGACCTCTGCTTATGTAGGATTTAAAATACAATAAGATAGTACTTTAAGCCCTGGATAATATAACCATTGTGAAAATATAATTTACACATGTTAGAAAATCGACACTTCAGAATTCTTAGGGAATGGGGTTCTGGTTGTTTGACTATTTATAGTTAAATTAGTCCCTTTCCCTCCAGGTCAGCAAAACATAGTATATCTTCCATGCATGAGGGCCATTGCTGTAAATATTCTTTCTGTTTTTTCTGCCAAAAACTAGAAGTCTGGGCTCATTGTATACTGACCCTAAAAGTGACTTTCTGAAATAAATCTCTGCCGATTCACTTCAACTCTAAGCTCCCAAAGGGCATCCTTCTTGCTGAAAGTAACAAAGAGTTCTTAACACAGTGGGGAGCCCACCATGGGGGTTCAGAACACAGTGTCTGGCATGTTATCAACTTGTTGTCGGATAACACGCCTCTATCTTATAACTTCCTCTCCGAAAGGAAAAGCAAGATTAAATTATAATGGAGGGCTGAGGGGTTCTGGTTAATTGAAGTTTTGGTGTATATAATATTGGACTATACCAGGCATTTATCTTGATTTCTCTGACATAGATATTTTGCTATGTGAATTTAAGAAAAATACTGTTTGAAAAAAAAATCTCTCTTGCCAAAGTAATAGAGTCAGTTTTCAGTTTAAAGTAACAGACTTGTAGGTCAGGCCTCAGTGTAATTAATTAACATACTGAGCCAAGGGTCTCCAAATATTTCTATTATTGGGAAGTATTCTTGATCATTCCTGTCTTTGGTGTTGAATATGATATGGAGTGGCTTTTATCTCTGGCAGCAGCACACGCTCTGATAGGGTGAAGTTCAGAGGCGTAGCTCTAGTTCCCATTTGGGCTTTCGTTCGTAATGTGAATTTCAGCACATTAACCTCTCTGCATCTCAGTTCCCATCTGGGAGGAGAGGGCATTAGACTGGATCGATGCAGAAGGCTCTGACCATTCTGATGATGCTTGATTTTTATTCCCTTTCTGTGTCATGGATTTCCCTTTGCCTAGAATATCCTTTCCTACTTTTATACCTAACTCCTTTAAAAATCAGCCTAAACATCACCTTTCCCTGTACCATTCTACCCCTAACTCCCTAGGTTTAATTTAATAGCCCATTTTTTTTTCCTGCTTCCATAGCAACAGGAAACATAGCTGTGTGCAGCTCTGTCCCAGTGTCCATCATACAACAGAGGCATCATGGGATCATTCGTGAGTCTGCCTAATAGAATGTCTTGACCATTGGGTTTGTGATGCCCAGCACTGTAAAGGGACATAGCAAGCACTCAACTAAACATCTGCTGAATAAATGAATTTCTCTAAAATTTGGCTCTTCATCTCCAGGACCTAGCAGGGTACTTGGCATCTATCAGTTACTCAAAGAAATAAACATATAATTTAATAAACAAGTTAAGTGCTTGCTGATTTGAAGTGGAAAGCTAAACTGTCATATAAAAACAAAGAGACAGAGACATGACACATTGAATACACAAGATGCCAACTACATAGAAAAAGAACATTAAAACCTTCAAATGGAAAAATACTGGAAAGATTTGCATCAAATGTTAAAAGCAGTTGTGTTGGGTGATGAAACAATATAGCATGTTTTTTTTCTACCCTGGTTAATTTTATATTTTCCAATACAGGGAGTATGTATTACTTTCAAGATTCAAATGATTTTAAAAAAACCAATACCTGTATTTTTGAGAAAAAGTGAAAGTACTAAGTGACATCATTTGACCTTTGCTCTTCTGAGAATTGCAATATACATGCCTACAAGTAAATGTTGGTACATAAAACAGGGTGCCTTGAATAAAATGTGGTCGTGGACTGTCTTTAAAGAATACTTAAAGGCTGAATGAAACAGTTATAACAAATGCTGTCACTATGTATGGAGGGCACAGTCTGGGCCCCTTTTCTCCTTCTTTGCTTATTGAACATGACAGTTTCTTATGATTAATGCATATACATAATTTGAAGTGTTTTACTTTTCTATGCCAGAATTTTCTTCACACACTTAAGTCATTGGTATATTTCAGATGTGGGCTCTTGGATTTCCTTGTTTGGCCCTTTGTTGCAATCACTGTCAAGCTTAAGTTTCCAGGTTTCCCCTCAATTCTTCTTTGCAGTCTCTGATTTCTGCACCATGACCCAATGTTAGTAGTTCCACACTATACCAGGAGTGACCCAGTGGCCTGTGTAACCAGTTGTCAGCTTTTGAAAGAGGAAGTGGAAAGGGCAGACACCCTGTTTGAATAAACACCTTATAAGCCCAAATTCCTCTTTGAATATATGTTGGGTACTTATGACTTATTGACTAAATAAAGTATTCAATTCCCTGGTTTTGCATAGTAAATGAAATACTAATCAACATCTTCATTCAGAAACACTGGCTACGTACAATAGCTTTTTTTCAAGGTGTTAGGACAACGTCTGTGAATGAAGTGATTAAACTGGGCGGCATTTAAGGGTAGGGTCTGTGTTTGTCTTGTTACCAGTGGCCCTTCCTGTGCCCATCCCAGTGCCTGGCGACTAAAGGGGTTTCAATAACTATTGATTGAGGATGGGAGTATTTCAAAATCTCCCCTTTGTTTATGTCCCTATGAGTTGTTTCCTCTATTTTAAGCAACTTTAAGATACAGCATTCTAATTTAGAAACAGATATATGGAAAGAAAACTAGCATACTATTAGTTAATTGGTGAATCTATTCTCAAAAATATCCAATCCTAAAAAAAAAAAAAAAAAAAAAAATCCAATCCTCAGGCATTCTACACCAGAATTAATATAAGCTATACAATGCATTTTATCACCTATCTTTAGGCATATTATATAGTAATTACACCAGAATTACCGATTTTTAGAATCTCCACATGCCTTGTGGCAGAGGCTACCAGTTGCCTAACCAATATCCATTCTCGAGCTCTTCTTCATTTATAAAGCCCCTAGATTGTTTGCAGCAGCAATATGCCCAGCTAAAAAAATTACACCTATCTTTATTTTCAGCCTTCTTTATAGAAAGGATGGCCAATGTGCTGCAAAAGCGTTAGAGAGTGTTTTGGGGAAACCTGAGGGCAGGTACTGAGCTGACAAGCACTCTTTTGCTTTTCCTTCCTGGAATGAGGCTAAGATAGCTAAAGCAGGGTCTATGAGACCCTGCAGAGTACCAAGTCAGCGCAAAAAAGAGCTGAGAGATGGGAGGAGCCTGGGGCACCAACAACATCACAAAAGTCATCAAGAGCATGTCTGTCACAGGACTTCTTTTTTATGCAAAATACAAATAAACATCTAACGTTTTGAAGCCATTGTCCTTTGCTCTTGTTAACCCCTGAATGGGGTGATTTTGCTGAAGAATCCAGACTCTTTTTCAACTTCTTCCTCTGAAAAGGTGTTTTATGAGCTGTGTGTTTTGAGTGACTTCCCAAACGCCAAGCTCAATGAAGCCATATGTAGGTCCATAAATGGAACTTCGTGCTCTCAATGTATAAAATGAACCAGGGGGTCCATACGGGGTTTTTCCTTTCCACACTGTGTCTCATATGATTTTCCTCCATGCAAGGATAGAATGTAGAACACCAACAGGATTTGTAGCCAGACAGATAGGGATCCTAATTAATCCCGACTCTACCACTTACTGGGGATAATAACTGTCTCTCTGGGTTGGTGACGCAGGCAAAATGTAGCTCAGTGTATGGGAACAATAAATGGTGGGCATGATCAGGTATGTTATGCCAGGACCCCTCACTTGGCATTCGTTCCCACCATCAGGGGTACTTTCCCCCTGGCAGAATCAAACCATTTTAGGATTCAGGGCTCACTGTATTCTATCTCTGCTGCTTTCAGTATTACCTTCTACAATCATGCTTTCCCTTTAGTTTTCTTTGTGAAAACTGAGAACAACCCCTTAAAAAAACAAAATCTAGAATTTCACTGCGGGAGGCTTGATGGATCACCTTGCACTTGACTTGGGGTCCATGGGTCTGACGACTTAGAGCAGCACAGCCACCGACTAGATGTGAGACCTCTGGGCAAACCGCAGCCTTCCTGACTCTAGGTTTCCTGGTCTGGCAGAATCTGGATTCAGTCTGCATGGATCTGAGTCCTAGCACAGTCACTTCCCAGCCACGTGACACTGGGCAAGGCAGGGACCCTTTCCAATGCTCAAAGTCCTCAAATGTGGGATTCCATTGATAACAGCCCTCCTCATATTGTTGAGCTGATGATTACACAATTGATATAAAGAACTTATGCCTGGAACATAGGTACTAAATAAAGATGTTATGGTTGTTGTTGTTACTGTTTTATTATTAATTCCAACATGAGAAGTTGGACTGTAGGATCTCTAAGAACTTCTACAGCTCTTTTTAAAAAGTACTTTTCTCTTTTTGTACTACTTCCTTGGCTTAAGAATAGACACCATCCACTACTCACTGCCTGTACACCCCAAGGCATCCTTACTCAGTGGGCGTCCTACTACTTGTGGATCAATTTCATTAGTGATATTTATGCATCATTTATTGTGAGGTAGCAGCCTCAGTGTCTCAAGACAGGCCCCAGAGTGCAGTCAACCACCCAGAATAGAAGTCATGACTGCTGTTGGACTCTTCTGCACAGCCAGAGCAAAACAGGAATGGCAGAGATAGTGGCCAGATGGGGGATTGATGTAATCTGTTCTGAGATGGTAGTAATGTGTAAGACCACACTGAAAGGCCAACTTTCAAATACAGGCTATAGGAATACAAAAGCTGTTATGGAGAAACAGGCTAGCCAAATAGAGGATATTAATTTTTGAATAATGTTGCAAAAAAAATGGGTCTAGAAGTCAAACCTGAGAACAATGCTGGGATCTGCAGGAGCCATGTAAAATGGACCTGGCAGCTACCCAGTTGGTTAGAAACACAGAAGCTCAAAGCTTCTGGTCCAAATATATGTCCCTCAGGAGGCTTGCTGTGGCTGCTTAAGTTCTTACGATAAGGATCACTCCTTTGGGATAAATCACTTCCAAAAATGCAAATATGTAGCTTACGAGGAATACCCTCTAACACATATCAAATTAACACACATTTGTTTATCTCCTCATCAAATGTCCCCTCAATGGAAGAGTTCTGAGAATAAAGCAGGGAAGCATAGATTTTGAACAAAGAAAATATAGTGAAGATGGAAGAAGAAGTGAGAAACAGGACACAGGATGTTTAAATAGGCAGGTAACAGCAAGAGGGCTCTAAGTCCTTGTATAGATAGCCTAGACATAGTTAAAATCCACTCGAAGTATATATGATCGCATATTTATATGCATCAGATGTTTTATAGAACAGTGAGTGTGACTGTTTCAATTATTCTTAGTCCATGGGACCCCATACAAAGGTTACAGTGGGAACTCTGTCAAAGGTTGGAGATTAGACCATTGAAAATCCTCATTGCTACTGGAGAAAAAAATAAATAAACATTACATTGCTAGTAGGCCAGTGAAATTTGTGCAGCCATAAATGATGTTTCAACTCTTTGCAAAGCATGCTTGTTTGGGGGATCAGCTCAAATAAACGATTCCTCTAAATTTTGCCACTTAATGATCTTACTTTTTTGGTAAGTAATTTGCCTAAAGATCAAAGTTGCAGTGATGGGATTAGACTTCAGGGTTATCTATCTGGTTTAATGGCTCATTAATAAAGAAGTAAACCCTCTGCATGAAACACGGCTGTGTCATTCCAAGTTAATGAGCCTTCTCTGTGCATTGTCTGTCCATCCACTACTGTGTGGGTATGAGTTTCCTTTTTTTCTTTTTTAATTTTTTATTGGAGTATAGTTGATTTACAATGTTGTGTTAATTTCTGGTGTACAGCAAAGTGAATCAGTTATACATATACATATATCCACTCATTTTTTTTTTAGATTCTTTTCCCATATAGGCCATTACAGAGTATTGAGTAGTTCCCTGCGCTATACAGTAGGTTCCTATTAGTTATCTATTTTATATATAGTAGTGTGTATATGTCAGTCCCAATGTCCCAGTTTATCCCTCTCCCCATCTCCAATAACCATGTTTGTCTTCTATATCTGTGACTCTACTTCTGTTTTGTAAATAAGCTCATTTGTACCCTTTTTTCTGATTCCACATATAAGCGATATCATATGATATTTGTCTTTCTCTGTCTGACTTACTTAACTCAGTACGACAATCTCTAGGTCCATCCATGTTGCTGTAAATGACATTCTTTTGTGTTTTTTTATGGCTGAGTAATATTCCATTGAATATATGTACCACATCTTCTTTATGCATTCCTCTGTTGGTGGACATTTAGATTGCTTCCATGTCCTGGCTATTGTAAACAGTGCTGCAATGAACACTGGGGTGCATGTACCTTTTCGAATTATGGTTTTCTCCAGGTATGTGCCTAGGAGTGGGGTTGCTGCGTCATATGGTAGTTCTATTTTTAGTTTTTTAAGAAACTGCCATACTGTTCTCCATAGTGGCTGTACCAACTTACATTCCTACCAATAGTGTAGGAGGGTTCTGGTTTGAGTTTCTTATCAGACTACACATTTTGTATGAAAATAACACAGAGTGTTCATTTGGGGTCTGGGGGCTCAGACATAACAGATATTTATCATACTGCTAAGATTAATAAGAGTTACCATATGCACAGAGTGCGAGATTCTTGCACACACAGATGTGTGTGCTTGACACTGAGTCCTGTCTTTCAGCACTGTAGAAAGACCCCCCTAGGTTGGAAATTAGTTCTCTCTTCTTTGAATATATTAGTGCTTTATCTTCACTTCTCCAATAGCAGGGTTTTATAAAACATCTCTTTTCTCCTCTAACAGACTGCAAGCAGCTTGGGGACCAGTCTTTGGGTGCCTTGCAAAAAGTAGGTGCTCAGTAAATGAATGAGTGCAAAAGGCTCACATAACAGTTGGCTGACCTGGGCCACTGCATGTTTCTTCAGAATTGGAGATGGATTTTCTTGCTTTGATTCCAAACCTTGGAGCCTGGGGGTCATAGCCTAGAGAGTTGTTCACTGAGCTAAATTGGGATTAACCCTGGAACGTTGGCCCAACTGGTAAGGTGCTCTAAAGAAGCACACTTGCCTTATAGACCACTTAAGCATATTAACAGAAGTCAGAGAGGAAGAAATTTTCCTCTACCCTTCTAGGTTCTTCTGGCTGGTCTAGGAATTAAGTTGACATGAGACAATTAACAGGAGACAATCAAACAAAAGTTTAATAACATGTATACATGGGAGAGACACAGGAAAACTGAGTAACTCACCAAAATGGCCAAAACCCTCACTTTAAATGCCTTCTTCAACTAAGGACAAAAAGGATGTTGGGAGTAGTGGTTTGGGACTTCAAAAGGGATGAAAGAAAGTCACATGGAGATGGAAAAGCAAATGTTTGGTAAACAAATGTTTGCTGGGTCATGCAGAGACAATGGGACATGGAGTGGATCTGATCTGTAGACCCACATTTCCTCCATGACACCTAGCCCATATTCTTTACTGATACCTCTGGTGACAGCTCTGTTCCAGAAACAGGTCCTCTATCTAAGTTCTTTTCGGTAGTTAAGGGGAAGGTCAAAGTTTCTTCCTGAGTCTTTGAGCCTTGATTGTTTTCAGCTTGAAATAATTTGCATGCATAAGGCTTGATTTGGAATCAGATGCTATAAGTACTTCAAATATATAGATTCTACATTCATCAGGCACTCCACATACTCAGACACAAACAAATTGGTTCTGTGCCTTGAATTTTTGTTTCAAAAAATACTAACAAAAAATAACAAATTTTATTGTTTAACAAGTCTTATCAGCTTAGTAAAACTCCATTGATTCTGTGTTCAAAATCCTGTAATACAATTAAGGGCTCAGGCTGGGCCTCTGGTTTTCCACTGCTCCAGGTAATACGATTATGTTGGACTCCAGTGCTCTCCAGCTATCAATGTCAATCTTCCTGGACTGCTCCATGACATCCTTTATCAGTGAGAGCCTCCTGGTCTTTAATGCAAAAGCCTTACAGAACCAAATGTTTTATTACATTAATATGTTTCTCACTAGTTCAACCTTATCTACTTATTCACCTTAGCTTTAAAACCCAATTAAAATCTAATTTATCTGATCTTTGGATTCTGAACACTATTTGGCAATGAATCTAACAGCCTTGTAGTAACTACATTATACACATTGTTCCTTAAGGTGTTCTAAAAAATACTTTAAAAAAAATTGGCAAGTGCCATTTGAAGCTACAGCAATCTCTTTGAGGCTGCCTCCATCTCATTTGAAGAACAAATGCTTTGTCCTTATGCAAAAAGTATATAGTATGATTTTATACCTGTGATTTTACTTATAATTCATCTGCATAAATGTGAATAGATCATTGCTTTTCTTAAATTTTGATTCACTTTTTAAAAATGTCAGATAATAAAATCTCCTGACAGCTACAAATTCCTCCAGCACATACATACACAACACACACACACACGGAAGTGTTTTAAAATCTTCCGAATTGTGGCTATACTTATACGTAATGTTACACTGAGAAAACTCTTTATTTAGAATGTCAGTCCAAAAAAACCCACACTACTGTGTTTCTGATACTCCATTTTCTTAAGCTGTGAAAAAAAATCATGTAATGTTGACATTAATTCAGTTCTTTAAAATCCAGCTCTAACATGTACTTTTATTCGTATCATTGAATAAATTATAAATGATAAAATGTATACAAACAGAGGGCTCCTGTTACTTAAGCACTCTACACAGTGCAATAGATTTTGTATATGTATATATAGTGAAAATATACAGTGAATATATATAGTGAAATAAATGATATATACACAGTGACTATACACAGTGAAATGGATGATATATATTAGTGAATATACACAGTGAAATAGATGGCAGTGAGAAGATTCCCCACCCCCTCTTAATTCCCAGCTTCTCCTTGGTTGGGAAGAGGGAACACAATGAGGGCACTACCATTCATGAGAGCCAAACACTATTCCAGGCATTTGTACATACATTGATCTTATTTAACACAATAATCCTGGGAAGTAGGTATTATACCGATAAAATCTGAGTAAAAAACATGTGAAAATATGACTTAAAAACAGGGTAAAAACATTGGGGCTTGCTCAACGTCTTATGACTTACAATTCCATCTGGTAATAGGCTACTGATTGAATCTCAAAAGACATGAGGAATCACCACAGAAATAAATGCAAATATCTTCTCCATCAGTTCCTCAAAGGTGATCTCAGGTAGAACCTGGATGTGTCATTAAGTACCCCTGATTCACTCAGAGGAAAATGCAGTCCCCTTTTAATTCTCTTTGAAGTTTTCTGATTAGATGGAGAATAAAGTCTAGCTGCTAATTGGTTACCTGAAGCCTCTCCAGCCTTTTCTAATCTTCCTTTTTAACAGAGGGAGCAGGACTCAGGCAGGCCTCAGTTACTGCTTAGTATTTATTTTCACTGTATTTATTTTTGTGGTTACCTTGTACTTGATGGCAAATGATACTGATGTTCTTTTGAAAGCATAGTAATATACCATTAACCTTATAATTACATATGATTTTTTAAAGCTAATTTATTTATTTATTTATGGCTGTGTTGGGTCTTCGTTTCTGCGCGAGGGCTTTCTCTAGTTGCGGTGAGCGGGGACCACTCTTCATCGCGGTTCGCGGGCCTCTCACTATCGTGGCCTCTCTTGTTGCGGAGCACAGGCTCCAGACGCGCAGGCTCAGTAGTTGTGGCTCACGGGCCCAGTTGCCCCGCGGCATGTGGGATCTTCCCAGACCAGGGCTCGAACCCGTGTCCCCTGCATTGGCAGGCAGATTCTCAACCACTGCGCCACTAGGGAAGTCCCACATATGATCTTAAAAGTGAAGAATTTTAGAGAAATATCAAATAATAGGAGGTGTGTGTAGACAGGGCAAGACATCATCAGAGTGAAAACATGGAAGACTGGGAGCAGCACACGAAGAACACCGAGTGAAACACCAGATTGCCTTCCAGGTCGTGTACCCCGGCCCAAGCTTACAAGCAGCTTGTTGTCTCAAATTTCATTTCTGAACCTGTTATTTGGAGCGCTGGTAGTGGCTTCCTTTTTAACAGTGCTATATGTGGTTGTTAGTTTTTGCAGCCAGGCCAGAAAGCCCTAACAGAGTAGAGCTGAACTGGCATATATTTGAAAGAAAAGTGGATTTTTAAAATACAATGCAGCCTAATACTATGATGCTGCTGATAATTAGGCAGAACTGATAACAAACTGAATAAAGAATATCCTCACACTCATTCTGAATGCGTGTTTGGGGTGGAGATCTGATTTAATGGAGAGAGAGAGGAGAGATCATGAAAACACCTCGAAAGGTCAGTGGCATAATTTGCTTTGTCTAATTTCACCTCAAAATGATACGGAGTACTTTCAGGCCAAGACTTAGCAACCAGGATAATCAGAGTGTCTTTTTAGTGGCTTTTCTTTAGCTCATATAAGGAACAAATGTGTGCATAATGTGACAGAAGAGGGAAAAAGGTAAGTGTAGTGAGGATAAGAAAAATAAATAAAATCTAATGGATTTTAAGTGCAGGGCTCTTCACCAGCACAGCCCCCTCCAAAACTCTGTATCTAATGTTTATTCATCTTTTTGTATTCTTTTTTTAAACAATGACCCCTGTTGAAGTTCATTTCTATATTAGGATGCACAAAATGTAGGCTGCCCCTGTGCCCTGGCCCACATCACAAATCTATACCTAAGTCAGCCTACACTTATGGGAAACATGTATCAAGGAAACCTAAAATGCACCAATCACAATCCTCCAACTAATCTTTCTTGAGCTCTCCTTATCCTAGAAAGCAGGACCTTCCCATCTTCTAAGGAAATCCCCGACCTCTTAGCGCATCATGCTCTGCTTCCATGTTGCCTCTTACAACCTCTTAAAACTCACTCTCGCCCCAAATCCCTCGAGAAGAGTCTCCACTGCTTATGAGACACTGTACTCCCCCAACCCATGGATTGTTCTTGCTTGAATAAAGGATATCAGACTCGTTACTAAATTGTTTTAGTTTTGCCATGTGATGCCTCCAAACTGTATAAACTTCAGACATCTACCCATAGAGATACTGTGAGACTTCCTAACACAACAAGCCAGAGGTAGGAAGATGAATGGAGATGAAGGAAATGATTATGTCAGTGTCCAAAAAAAGTAAGTTTCCTAAAGGATGATTCTGGGACCTAAGTCTACTGTGTGTGTGGTGATGGGGAGGGTGGGGGGAGGCCCCACACCAACATACAATGTTCTAGACACCATCTGGATGTCCTATAATTCAACTCAATTCTGACACTCTCTACCCAGAGACAGCATCAGATCCCACAGGTTAACGGTTCAGTCTCACAAGGCTGCCCTCTCCCCTCAACACACACACTGCAGATGCCAGTTCCAAGGCCACGTTGTCACCTGTGTTTCTAACCAACTGGCTATAGATTGGAGCCTCCAAAGACCACTCCCTTGGTTTCAATTAATTTGCTAAAGCAGCTCACAGAACTCCAAGGAGCATTTTATTTACTAGATCACCAGTTTTATTATAAAAGGATTGAACTCAGAAACAGCCAGATGGAAGAGGTACATAGGGTAAGGTGTGGAGAAAGTGCAGGGAGCTTCCATACCCTCTCTGAGTGGGTCACTGACCCAGCACCTCCACATGTTCACCGTCCCAGAAGCTCTCCAAACCATGCATGACCATTTGGGTTTTTATGGAGGCTTTGTTACAAGGCATGATTGGTTAAATCATTGGCTGTTGGTGATTAAACTCAGTCTCCAGCCCTTCTCCTCACTCCGGAGGTTAGGGGGTAGAAACTGAAAATTCCACCCTTCAGTCACAGGATTGGCTCCCATCCTTAGGTGAGTTCCCCAAATTGCCTCATTAACATGACAAAAGACACATTTTTCGGGATCTCTTCACTTAGGAAATTCCAAGGGTTTTAGGAGCTCTGTGCCAGAAACAGGGATGAAGACTAAATATATATATGGTATTATAAATCACAGTGTAATGTCTCCCTGAACAAAATTAAGGATGTTGAAAACTGAGATGAGACGAAGATGCTGGGAAAGAGATGGAGTCTTGGAGTTCCTGAGACGGCCACTAGGTGGTGCCAGAAGAGGGGGTCAGTAAGGATGCCAGGTGGGCACAGGGATGCGCATAGGAGGCAGTGGTGCTGAAGACAGGAGGAGGGAAAGGGCATGGGGAGTAGTATATAACTCCGTTCCGATATGGCACATTCAGGGAGTGGGTTCAGAACTGGTGGATTTCAGTATTCCTCCTTTTAGCAGCAAAGCAAATTAAATAATACTGTAAACTCTAGATCAACTTTATAAGCTCTCTGTCATCAAAAACGTTCACCACTGAAACTGCTTTGGTGACAGAGGGGAAAGAACACCCCAGCATGGGGAAAAACTTAAAAGAAAACCTTCAGAAATACTGAGGAAACGTGCTGCCTTGGAAAGGAAAAGAGATTCAAACAAATGTATTCTTTGCATTTAGAATACACTGAATAGAGTATATTGTTCTTGTAAACTTTTGAATCCAGTGTCTTATTAGAAATCCTGTACCAAATAAAAATAACCCTCCTATTTTATTTATTAAATCTCTCTTCACTGCCACTGTACAGCATCAGCATACAGATCACTTAATTACACAGGGAACAGTTACAGCATGCAAGTCTGCCCTCTTCTGGACATTTCCTTGGAAAGTCTAAAGAACTGTGACTTGCATTAATTTTTACCTCAACAATTCTGTAAATAAACAAACCTACAAAGAAAAAATGCTATTCTAAAAGGAAATCTCTGTAAGGCAAAAGAACCAAAGATGCATTATTTATCAGGGCCAGTAGTTTTCAATATCCTTTGAAAAATAATCAACAAAACCAAAAACATTTTAGAATGGCAATTTTCAAATGGTGGTCACTTCCCACTCTAGAAAGACTTATGTACTAGTCTCATGTATGGTTTTTGTATAACTAGAAGGGACACATATTCTTCAATTTCAAAGATGTGTAAAGTTCAGAATTTCACTAGGGCGTTGGACAAGGAGGGCCACACTGGGCTTAACATAAGATCAGCTAAATCCAGGACTCTAAAAATAAATGATGGACTCTTCGAGAAGGCAGTATAACAGGAGTGTGTTATGGAATGGGATAAAATGTTAACAGGCAAATCTGAGTACATAGAGCTGTTCTTTGTTCATTTTTTCTTTTTCTTTTCCTTTTTGGCAGCTTTTTGTAAATTTGAAATTACTTGCAAAAAAAAAAAAGTAGACAAAAAGAGATAATAAAGGCTCTGGGGCAGACCAGAGTCTAAATTGTGGTTCTGCCTCCATGTTACTTTGGACAAGACATTTAAATTCTCTGGGTCTCTGCTTCCTCATCTCTAAAACAAAGATAATAATGGTTTTGCCTAATAGGGCTGTTAGCAAAATTAAAAGAAGTAGTAGGTAAAAAGCACCTAACACTATGGCTGGTACAGAACAGCCTGTCAATAATGTGGTGGTTGTTATTGTTATTTTCATTATTGTTACTATGAATTGGGGAAGAAGATTAATTTCCACCAAGGAGATGTGCTAACTCAGCTCCCTGTCTCTGGCAAACATTAAACCAATACAGGAAGCATCAATTCATGACTTGTTAATAATCTATGCAACCCATAATCTCATCCAAATAATGCTGGAGGCTTTTTATACGTTCATCTTAAAACACTCCTTAGGCCCATGACTCCAAACTTTCTACTCATCTTCTAATGTGAAATGTTGTTGCATTTATTATAAATCTTTTTTCAGTACCAGTAAGTATGTTTAGAATATAGGATAGGATTTAAACCATTAGGCTGGATCCTTCCATTCCACCAAAGGGTCCCGTGTTTTCCTTGGGGAGAACCAGGAAAACCTCTCCTTGCTCCCCTCTATAGAATCACGTCTGCTGGTGTCTAACTCGGAGCTGCAGAGACTGGACTAGGCTTTCACCAGGGAAGCAGCAGCCAGCCCCCTGAGCCATGGCCCCTCCTACTTGAGAAGCTTAAGGAATTGTGGGCAGTAGGGCCCTCCTTTGAAATGATGTAAGGAGAATGGGTTTGGAATTCTGGAAGACCTGGGTTTAAACTCAAGTCCCATCTGTAACACATCTTGTGACTCCAAATTAACTTATTTGAGCATCTATTTCCTCCTCTGTAAAGTGGGGACAATGTCTTAGTCTGGGCTGCTTTAACAGAGTGGCTTAGAAGCAAAGGAAATGTATTTCTCACAGTTCTGGAGGCAGGATGTCTTGAGATCAGGGTGACAGCATGGCCAAGTCCTGGGGAGAGCCCTCCGTGCTGCAGACTACTGCCTTCTCATGTTCTCACATGGCAGAGAGCAGAGAGAGGAAAAAGCCCTCTCCTGTCTCTTACAAGGGCACTAATTCTACTCATGAGGGCTCCACTCCCATGACCTTATGGAATCCTAATTACCTCCCATAGTCCCCACCTCCTAATACCATCACATTGGGGGAGGGGGTATAAGGTTTCAACATATGAATTTTGGGGGGTCCCAAACATTAATTCCATAACAGACAACTCAACGATTTGGCAGAGGTGCAGGGTTAAAGATAATATATGGTTTCTGAAGTAAGCAGAGTGATACTGTTATTAGTGTATTGCTATTGTTGATATTATTAGAAAGTCAAACCATCAGGCCACATTTATTTTCATCTTCTTAATTCAAACCCACTCAAAGTCAGAGAAAGTAGATTTTCTTTAAAATTTTTTTTTTTCAATAGGTAAAATGAAAATAGTTCAAGACTACTTTTTAGGTTTGGGGTATAGATTTATATAACGTTAAAGTTAGACCTTAGAATTTATGTAGCCTTGCTTTCTCATTTTATAGATTAAATAAAGTATTTGTCAAAATTTACAGTCAGCTTCAGACCTGAACCTAAAACACAAACCTCTGTTTTTCATTGTGGTGTTCTTTCTACTACTTCATGTGACTTTCTTAAATTTTATTTTATATTTATTTATTTTATATTACTGATCTTTAAATGCTTCATATACAATGTTATTTGGAGATGGGTTCAAGCTGTCATAATTCTCATAAGACATTAAAGAACTAAAACCACATAAAGTGTTAATACAGATAAACAAAGTACAAAAACATTTTAAACATGCTTAAAAGTCAGTGGGCTGGGGGATCATGAAAAGAATAGGGTCTGCAGAATCCCAAAACCTGGGTTTGAATTTCAGTCTCATTGTTTAGGCTAATGGCTTAACTTCTATGAGATTCAGTTTTTTCATTTAGAAAATGAAGATAAAAATCCCAGTCTAAATTGTTCTCAGGAAGGTTGATTGTGATAACATGTAACATCTTCGGCACATAGTATGTAATAAATGTGAGCTCCATCACCCCACTCTTTTTTTTCTATCATGCCTATGAATCTCTACACAAAGGTTGTTCTATAAATACTAATGTGGTGATGGTGATGTTGGCAATGATGCTCACATAGAAACCAAAAGCCCTATTAAAGGAGAAAAGATAGCGAATTATATTATAAATATACTAATACTTATATTAAAGATATCCACAAGCCAAAAAATCTCCAATTAGAACTAATCAAACATATATGCATGAAATTATCTTTGGTAGCACAGAACTAACCTGAAATGACATGCGTGCATAAAAAGAACAAATTAATGACCCCTGAAGTACACACCCCTCAGAGATCATGGGGACCAGTGCACACTATTATAGTGGACACAGTCAAGGTCCACAGGATGAAATACGAAGTGAGATGGTAAAAACCATAGGCTGAAGATTGAGTGACTTAACTTTGTAACGCAATGAAGCTAATGAAAATTTTGATGACCTACTTTTTCAACTCTTCTATTAAAAATGCGCCTGGTTCAACTGAACATAGCCTTGAGTATTCTCCAACCAGCAATTACATGAAATGCAAGTAACTCACTTTATTTACACTCAATATTGAGAATTATTTTAATATTTCATTTGGTGTGGTTCATAGTGTCCACAGATACAGTGCACTTCAATAAATGGCCCATTTATACCAATAATTCAAGCTGGAACAATATTTTTGAAACAAATATCAAAATTAAAGGTTCAACTCAATTGTTCTAGAATCAAGAAAACATGAAAAAGGAAAGAAAGAATCTCACACACAAATACTTCAACATAGGTGGCTGAGAGGTGACCATGGTTAGAAGACAAAATCTTTAAGGTTTTAAGCTATGGTGTGACATATCTTCGAATGCCAAGTTCCCTCATTCATTCCCTCTTCCATATCATACAGCATGATTTTTTCCCTGCTCCCCTTCCCTTTCATCTGCTTTTTCTCTTTTCTTCAATCCTGTTCCTTTTCTTTCAACTGAAAAACTATAATAAGGTGTAAATTGGTGCAGCCACTATGGAGAAAGGTTCCTTAAAACACTAGAAACAGGGTTGCCATATGATCCAGCAATCCCACTCCTGGGAATATATCCAGAGAAAACTATAATTCAAAAGATACATACACCCCAATGTTCACTGCAACACTATTTACAATAGCCAAGATATGTAAGCAACCTAAATGTCCATCAACAGATGAATGGATAAGAAGATGTGGTATATTTATGCAATGGAATATTACTCAGCCATTAAAAAAAGAATGAAATAAAGCCATTTGCAGCAATATGGATGGACCTAGATTATCATACTAAGTGAAGTAAGCCAGAGAGAGAAAGACAAATATCATATGATATCACTTATCTGTAGAATCTAAAAAAGTGATACAAATGAACTTATTTACAAAACAGGAATAGACTCACAGACATAGAAAACAAACTTATGGTTACCAAAGGGGAGCAGGGGAGAGGGATAAATTAGGAGTTTGGGATTAAAATATACACACTACTATATATAAAATAGATAACTAACAAGGACCTACTATACAGCACAGGGAACTATACTCAATATCTTGTAATAACCTATAATAGAAGATAATGTTCAACAAGAATATATATATATATATATATATATGTATAACTGAATCACTTTACTGTACACCTGAAACTATCACAACATTGTAAATCAACTGTATTTCAATAAAAAAATTTAAAAAAAAAAAACCCCACCCTAAAAAACCTGTAATAAGGCAGTACCGTTTCAGAGCAAAGGGGATCTCTGAAGGTAGAGAGTAGAGAAGAAGGCAGTTCCAGAAGCCATTGACCCCATGCTTTGCAATCTGGGTGTGCAGTAGTTAAGACCTCTTCCTCCTCAACCCTAAGTGGATGGGGCTCATTACCCCAGTGACCCCTGGATCCAAAACTCAGGGTCCTCAGCTCTGTAAGTTAACCTCATGAAAGAATGAGATGGGTGAGGGAGGCTAAGTGGGCAATTCCAGACAGCATGCATATTAAATGGTGCCTTCTAGATTAGAGACAACTCTTCTAATCTAAAAGATTAGCACTGAGGAGTTTGGGCACCATATGATAGACAGGGTAAGGAGAGAGGGACTCTGAGGGCAGGTGATCTATCCAAGTTCCTCATGTCATATTTGGATTCGAAACTTTGTAAAACATTAAGCTAGTCTTGCTTACCTATGCTGCCTTTGAGGACATCTGTTTGCCCTTTTGTAGGGGTCTGCCTTCCTCCCCTCTTTTGGTACTATCCTCTGAAAGGAATAACCAGTACTTCTCAAACTCTGAGTACTTTTTTTTCCTTTTTTTTAATTCCAATCCGCTGTAGACTGATTAACTTTTTACAAATTCAATGAAATTGTTGTGGTGATGTAAAAATGCTACAGAAGTGTCTAAATGCTGACTGACAATTTTTGTATTTGTCTTATTACAAACTAGTGATAAATAATTTATGGACTAGTATTGGTCCTCAGATCACACTTTGAGGAGCACTGGTCCACACCAATTAAGAAACACATTCTTTATCATTAAATTTTATATTTTAAAAGATACCCATTACCTACAACATGCAAATAAAATTAATAAAGAGATAAAGTGAATTTAAAGTATATAAAGCCATCACTTATCAGAGAGTTGGTTATACACAAGATCTTCTAACCACTACTAAACCCACACACAGTGTTGACAGAATAAATTTTCACATATTTAGGTATGGGGAAAGCATTCTGGCTTATACATGAATTTGATGCTAACTAAAACAGCCTGTTGGTGGCTTATCAAACATACATTGTACATCTGCTTTAATCATTAAAGAAAAGGGTGCATTGACCAGAAGTAAAGAATTTCTATGTTAAAAATAAAGATGAAATGCTTCCCTTCCTGGGATGCCAATGCTTGTTCTCCTTCCATGATAAGACTCCCTTCCCCGGAGCCAAGACTTGCTGTGTACATGCTTATCTGTGGTTTTCTTTTCTTTTCTTTTTTTCTTTTTTTAATCTTGAAGGAATACATCCCTGACTTGTCTAATGTTCTTTGTTCTGAGAAGATATAAAACTGCTGAAAACCATGCTTCTTTGGAGAAGTTCCTTAGAGTTATCTGAGAGGCTGTCTCTTGGGCCATAGTCCTCAGTTTGGCTCAAATAAAACTCTTTTCTATCCCTACTAAAGACTGTTTATTATTTCCATTAACATTGCATGGAGTAGCCAGCAGGGTATCAAAAAAACCCAGCTGAGGTCACCTGGAGTCTACCCTGGACCGGCACTTGGTAGGAAGCATGGGCCACTCAAGCCCCCCACTCCAACCCCCAGCTTCATGGCATCCTTCAGGTGCTTCAGTGATATTTTCCTGATATCTGGATCTGCTTGTATTAAGTTGCAGTCCATGACTTTTATTTGAGCTGTTATCTTAAGACTTGGAGTCTTAAGGGGGGCACTGGTACATTTCCTAGCTAAAAGTGACCTAGGGGGAAGTTCCTAGGCAGAGGACCTAGAGGGAATTTCTAGGAAAGGGACCTGGGGGGAATTTCTAGGCAGGAAAGCCTAGAAGGAATTTTGGACTGAACTGGGTTGGCTGACCTTTTTTTTTTTTTTTTTTTTAAGTGGCTTAAAATTGGAAAGATTTGTACTTCACAATAAAACAAAAGTAAAAGTAAGGATTGAGATGCACACACTGCTATATTTAAAATGGATAACCAACAGAGACCTACTGTATAGCACAGGGAACTCTGCTCAGTATTATGTAACAACCTAAATGGGGAAAGAATTTGAAAAAGAATAGATACATGTATATGTATAACTGAATCACTTTGCTGTACACCTGAAACTGTCACAACATTGTTAATCACCTATACTCCAATATAAAATTAAAAGTTAAAAAAAAAGTAATTGAGAACTTGTGCTTCTAAAGCCTACCAGTACGTGGACAGGCAGCCACCCACTGGAACTTCGGCTGGCTTCGTGTATAATTGGTTTGGAGCCAAGGCTGCAAATACTTATCTAACACTAAAATGGCCAGGAGGGATCTCTTTTGACATTCCGGACTTGATTTTCTTTTTTTTTTTTTTGCATATGCAGTAAAGAAATTTGACTTAATAAAAACTTCTTTTCAAAATTCTGACCTTGAGAGAACAAAAGTACTCCTAGGAGAAAGCTTGAAGTTACAACTATTATAATGTCCTTGAAATACAAACAAAACCCACATTGCCTGAGACTATAGCCTTGGCTCAATTACTAGAATCTAAAACGGAAAAAAAAAAAAAAGGGAAAAGAGGCCTTTTAAAACTCAAGCAGAGGGGGAGGCACCTTCAAGATGGCAGAGCAGTAAGACGTGGACATCACCTTCCTCTCAACAAATACATCAAAACTACATCTACATGAGGAACAACTCCTACAGAACACCTACTGAATGCTGGCAGAAGAATCAGACTTCCCAAAAGTATACTTTTTAGCACTTGTTATCATTGGTGGATTTGTTTTTTGGTTTGGTTGCTCTCTTCTTTCTTTCTCTCTCTCTCTTTTTTTTTATTATGTTTTCATTTATTTATTTTTAATATTTTTTTTATATTTTAATAACTTTATTTTATTTCATTTATTTATTTTTTCTTTCTTTCGTTCTTTCTTTTTCTCCATTTTCTTCTGAGCCATGTGGTTGACAGGGTCTTGGTGCTCTGGCTGGGTGTCAGGCCTCAGCCTCTGATGGGCAAGAGCTGAGTTGAGGACATTGGTCCACCAGAGACCTCCCGGCCCCATGTAATATCAAACAGCAAAAGTTCTCCCAGAGATTTCCATCTCAACGCTAAAACCCAGCTCCACTCAATGACCAGCAAGCTACAGTGCTGGACACCCCATGCCAAAAAACTAGCAAGACAGGAACACAACCCCACCCACTAGCAAAGAGGTTGCCTAAAATCATAATAGGTTCACATACACCCCAAAACACACCACTGGATGTGGACCTGCCCACCAGAAAGAAAAGATCCAGCTTCATACACCAGAACACAGGCACCAGTCCAATCCACCAGGAAGCCTACACAACCGACTGAACCAACCTTACCCACTGGGAGCAGACACCCAAAACAACGGGAAATACGAACTTGCAGCCTGTGAAAAGGAGACCCCAAACACAGTAAGTTAAGCAAAATGAGAAGACAAAGAAATACACAGCATATGAAGGAGCAAGGTTAAAAACTCACCAGACCAAACAAATGAAAAGGAAATAGGCAGTCTACCTGAAAAAGAATTCAGGGTAATGATAGCAAAGATGATCCAAAATCTTGGAAATAGAATGGAGAAAATATAAGAAACGTTTAACAAGGACCTAGAAAAACTAAAGAGCAAACAAACAATGAGGAACAACAAAATGAATGAAATTAAAAATCTCTAGAAGGGATCAATAGTAGAATAACTGAGGCAGAAGAATGGATAAGTGAACTGGGAGATAAAATAGTGGAAATCACTACCACAGAGCAGAATAAAGAAAAAAGAATGAAAAGAATTGAGGACAATCTCAGAGACTTCCGGGAAAACATTAAATGAACCAACATTCGAATTATAGGGGTCCCAGAAGAAGAACAACAAAAAAAAAGGGACTGAGAAAATATTGGAAGAGATTATAGTTGAAAATTTCCCTAATATGGGTAAGGAAATAATCAAGTCCAGGAAGCACACAGAGTCCCATACAAGATAAATCCAAGGAGAAACACGCCAAGACACATATTAATCAAACTATCAAAAATTAAATACAAAGAAAAAATAAAAAAGAAGCAAGGGAAAAGCAACAATTAACATACAAGGGAATCCCCATAAGGTTAACAGCTGATCTTTCAGCAGAAACTCTGCAAGCCAGAAGGGAGTGGCAGAACATAGTTAAAGTGATGAAAGGGAAAAACCTACAACCAAGATTACACTGCCCAGCAAGGATCTCATTCATATTCGATGGAGAAATTAAAACCTTTACAGACAAGCAAAAGCTAAGAGAATTCAGCACCACCAAACCAGCTCTACAACAAATGCTAAAGGAACTCCTCTAGGCAGGAAACACAAGACAAGCAAAAAACTTACAATAACAAACCCAAAACAGTTAAGAAAATGGTATTAGGAACATACATATCGATAAGTACCTTAAATGTAAATGGATTAAATGCTCCAACAAAAAGACTGGCTGAATGGATACAAAAATAATACCCATATATATGCTGTCTAGAAGAGACCCACTTCAGACCTAGGGACACATACAGACTGAAAGTGAGGGGATGGAAAAAGATATTCCATGCAAATGGAAATCAAAACAAAGCTGAAATAGGAATTCTCATATCAGAAAAAATAGACTTTAAAATAAAGACTATTACAAGAGACAAAGAAGGACACAACATAATGATCAAGGGATCAATCCAAGAAGAAGATATAACAATTGTAAATATCTATGCACCCAAAATAGGACTACCTCAGTACATAAGGCAAATGCTAACAGCCATAAAAGGGGAAATCGACAGTAACACAATCATATTAGGGGACTTTAACACACCACTTTCACCAATGGAGAGATCATCCAAAATGAAAATAAATAAGGAAACACAAGCTTTAAATGATACATCAAACAAGATGGACTTAATTGATATTTATAGAACGTTCCATCCAAAAACAGCAGGTTAACTTTCTTCTCAAGTGCTCATGGAATATTCTCCAGGACAGATCATATCTTGGGTAACATATCAAGCCTTGGTAAATTTAAGAAAACTGAAACTGTATCAAGTATCTTTTCTGACCACAACACTATGACACTAGATATCAATCACAGGAAAAACTCTGTAAAAAATACAAAGACATGGAGGCTACACAATACACTACTTAATAACCAGGAGATCACTGAAGAAATCAAAGAGGAAGTCAAAAAATACATAGAAACAAATGACAATGAAAACACGATGACCCAAAACCTATGGGATGCAGCAAAAGCAGTTCTAAGAGGGAAGTTTATAGCAATACAATCCTACTTCACAAAACAAGAAACATCTCAAATAAACAACCTAACCTTACACTTAAAGAAATTAGAGAAAGAAGAACAAAAAAAACCCCCAAAGTTAGCAGAAGGAAAGAAATCATAAAGATCAGATCAGAAAGAAATGAAAAAGAAATGAAGGAAATGATAGCAAATATCAATAAAACTAAAAGCTGGTTCTTTGAGAAGATAAACAAAATTGATAAACCATTAGCCAGACTCATCAAGAAAAAAAGGGAGAAGACTCAAATCAATAGAATTCAACATGAAAACAGAGAAGTAACAACTGACACTGCAGAAATACAAAGGATCATGAGAGATTACTACAAGCAATTATATGCCAATAAAATGGACAACCTAGAAGAAATGGACAAATCCATAGAAAACCATAACCTTCTGAGACTGAAGCAGGAGGAAACAGAAAATATAAACAGACAAATCACAAGCACTGATATTGAAACTGTGATTAAAAATCTTCCAACAAACAAAAGCCAAGGACCAGATGGCTTCACAGGTGAATTCTATCAAACATTTAGAGAAGAGCTAACACCTATGCTTCTCAAACTCTTCCAAAATATAACAGAGGGAGGAACACTCCCAAACTCATTCTACGAGGCCACCATCACCCTGATACCAAAAACAGACAAAGATGCCACAAGAAAAGAAAACTACAGGCCAATATCACTGATGAACACAGATGCAAAAATCCTCAACAAAATACTAGCAAGCAGAATCCAACAGCATATTAAAAGGATCATACACCACAATCAAGTGGGGTTTATCCCAGGAATGCAAGGATTCTTCAATATATGCAAATCAATCAATGTGATACACCATATTAACAAATTGAAGGAGAAAAAACATATGATCATCTCAATAGATGCAGAGAAAGCTTTCGACAAAATTCAACACCAATTTATGATAAAAATCCTCCAGAAAGTAGGCATAAAGGTAACTTACCTTAACGTAATAAATGCCATATATGACAAACCCACAGCCAACGTACTCCTCAATGGTGAAAAACTGAAAACATTTCCACTAAGATCAGGAACAAGACAAGATTGCCCACTCTCACCACTATTATTCAACATAGTTTTGTAAGTTTTAGCCACAGCAATCAGAGAAGAAAAAGAAATAAAAGGAATCCAAATCAGAAAAGAAGAAGTAAAGCTGTCACTGTTTGCAGATGACATGATACTATACAAAGAGAATCCTAAAGATGCTACCAGAAAACTACTAGAGATAATCAATGAATTTGGTAAAGTTGCAGGATACAAAATTAATGCACAGATATCTCTTGCATTGCTATACACTAATAATGAAAAATCTGAAAGTGAAATTAAGAAAACACTCCCATTTACCATTGCAACAAAAAGAATAAAATACCTAGGAATAAACATACCTAAGGAGACAAAAGACCTGTTTGCAGAAAATTATAACACACTGATGAAAGAAATTAAAGATGATGCAAATAGATGGAGAGATATACCCTGTTCCTGGATTGGAAGAATCAATATTGTTAAAATGACTATACCACCAAAAGCAATCTACAGATTCAATGCAATCCCTATGAAACTACCACTGGCATTTTTCACAGAACTAGAACAAAATATTTCACAATTTGTATGGTAACACCAAAGACCCCGAATAGCCAAAGCAATCTTGAGAAAGAAAAATGGAGCTGGAGGAATCAGGCTCCCTGACTTCAGACTATACTACAAAGTTACAGTAATCAAGACACTATGGTACTGGCACAAAAGCAGAAATATAGATCAATGGAAAAGGATAGAAAGCCCAGAGATAAACCCACGCACATATGGTCACCTTATCTTTGATAAAGGAGGCAAGAATATACAATGGAGAAAAGACAGCCTCTTCAATAATTGGTGTTGGGAAAACTGGACAGCTACATGTAAAAGAATGAAATTAGAACAGTCCCTAACACCATACACAAAAATAAACTCAAAATGGATTAAAGATGTAAATGTAAGGCCAGACACTATCAAACTCTTAGAGGAAAACATAGGCAGAACACTCTATGACATAAATCACAGCAAGATCCTTTTTGACCCATCTCCTAAAGAAATGGAAATAAAAACAAAAATAAACAAATGGGACCTAATGAAACTTAAAAGCTTTTGCACAGCAAAGGAAACCATAAACAAGACAAAAAGACAACCCTCAGAATGGGAGAAAATATTTGCAAGCAAAGCAACTGACGAAGGATTACTCTTCCAAATTTACAAGCAGCTCATGCAGCTCAATATCAAAAAAACAAACAACCCATTCCAAATATGGGCAGAAGACCTAAATAGACATTTCTCCAAAGAAGATATACAGATTACCAACAAACATGTGAAAGAATGCTCAACATCATTAATCATTAGAGAAATGCAAACCAAAACTGCAATGTGATATCATCTCACACTGCTCAGAATGGCCATCAAAAAAAAAATCTACAAACAATAAATGCTGGACAGGGTGTGGAGAAAAGGGAACCCTCATACACTGCTGGTAGGAATGTAAATTGATACAGCCACTATGCAGAAGAGTATGGAGGTTCCTTAAAAAACTCAAAATAGAACTACCATGCGACCCAGCAATCCCACTACTGGGCATATACCCTGAGAAAACCATAATTCAAAAAGAGTCATGTGCCACAATGTTCACTGCAGCACTATTCACAATAACCAGGACATGGAAGCAACCTAAGTGTCCATCAACAGATGAATGGATAAAGAAGATGTGGCACATATATACAGTAGAATATTACTCAGCCATAAAAAGGAATGAAATTGAGTTAATTGTAGTGAGGTGGATGGACCTAGAGTCTGTCATACAGAGTGAAGTAAGTCAGAAAGAGAAAAACAAATACCGTATGCTAACACACATATATGGAATAAAAAAAAAAAAAAAACAAAAAAAAAACAAATGGTTCTGAAGAACCTAGGGGCAAGATGGGAATAAAGACGCAGACCTAGTAGAGAATGGACTTGAGGACACGGGGAAGGGGAAGGGTAAGCTGGGACAAAGTGAGAGAGTGGCATGGACATATATACACTCCCAAAGGTAAAACTGATTGCTAGTGGGAAGCAGCCGTGTAGCACAGGGAGATCAGCTCGGTGCTTTGTGACCACCTAGAGCGATGGGATAGGGAGGGTGGGAGGGAGGGAGATGCAAGAGGGAAGAGATATGGGGATATATGTATATGTATAGCTGATTCACTGTTATAAAGCAGAAACTAACACACCATTGTAAAGCAATTATACTCCAATAAAGATGTTAAAATAAATGAATAAATAAATAAAATACCTTCCATTTCTAATAAAAAAATAATAATGAGGAAAACATTTCAGTGTACAAGTAAAATAAGATAGGTATTTTCAATAAAAGAATATATGAAGAATGGAAATGCATTTTATTAAGGGAAAAGAAAGTGATTTTGTCCTGAAGCATCTCAAAAAATATATTAAACTAATCAGGCTTATTTGGTATGTTAAATTACATGGAAAGCATTATCAAATAAAAGGTAACATTAAGCTTTCTTTATATTATATCTGTATAAATATATACTATAAATGCTCCAGAAATTATGTGACATTCCTGGAAATCTTATATATGCTGACATAAAGTGTTATCTGTTATCGAAATTGAGCCTCACATTAAAGGCACTGAACCCAAGTAACAGGGAAATGCCCTAGCTGACATCCATTAAAAGGCAACAAAAGAATCTGTAAAGATTATGGCACATGTAGATAAAGCCCATTCTACTACTGCAAAAACTAACCCCTCATTGTCAGATTTTGCCACCCTGATGTCCTTGTAGACTCTTAAATCAGAGAAATTACGGTGGGTAAACAATACTGTAAATGGAACAGTCAGAGCTATGGGAAATCCAAGATGGCCACTTGCATCTTCCGGACTCCTCCCCAAACCCCATTTTTTGGTTTGATGGCTTGAAGCCTTCCCTTACTATAAGGCTTATGCCCTCTCAATGACAAAAAAAAAAAAAAAAAAAAAACATTAGAAAATGCATTCCCACTTGGGGTATACTCTCCACAATCTCCAGTGATCAAGGCACCCACTTTACACAGCAAATCATGTGCACCTTAACAAAAACCTTAAAGACTGCCTGAAATTATCACTGTCACTATGACCCTCGATCATCAGGCAAGGTCAACAGAACTAATAGAAAAACTGGACTCAAGTAGAACAAGAATTACACGGGATTGAACAAACTGATAAATAAGATTATCATTTTTATGATGTTTGAAATATTACTGGCTTTTAATCTTTATTTTCCAGATATAAGGGAACCCTCCCCCTTAAGCTAATTATGACTTACAACAATTTGGTAAACTATACCTTGGTAAGCAGAATTGAAGCATTTATCTTTTCTCTCTACTTGATACCTCCAGAATTTGGAAATTCTTGGGTTCCCAGCAAGCTTTCCGATGAATAAGGAAGGCCACTTCCTGGCAGGTGCAAGAACCTCAGATATTTTAGACCTCAAGAAGAAAGAAATCCACCTAAATCTGTAGGTACTGCAGGCAGAATCTAATGGCAAATCCTTGGCATGACTTTCCTGGCCTTGAGAGACTTTTTAAAGTTCAATTTGAGATTCCTTATGAAAAGTTCCAGCCATGCCAAATTTAAAAGAGGCTATATGATCAATTACACATATATAAATAATCAGGCCAGGTTTACTGAAACCAGACTTAGTTTACAAACATATTAGTCTTAATTTGACAATATTTGGTAAAATGAGGATAATTTAGAGAAAAAAAATATGTTTCAATAATATACTTTTATTGATATTGACGTTTTATATACACTGAAATTTTGTATTTACTACCTACACCCAAGATGCCTCTTTGTTGCTATGCTATATTACTGTGAAGTTTAATTTAAATATTAAAAGGATATTCTAAGCTTGTTTCTGAAGATAACAGGAATCTATCTTTGGGTGAAGATCAGATGCCCCATAACCTGCACCCAGGAGATTATGAATACTGAAAAAGACATCACTTTAAGGAGTCTCTCTCCAACCTACATGGAAGGACACTTATCAGGTATTCTTAAGCAGCTCATGCACAGTGAAACTGAAGGGAATTGACTCTTGAATTTATATTTCCCACTTAAAAAGGGCCTCTGCACCAGACTAGTCTATAGAGAGGACTATTAACCTCAAACTCACCTTAAAACAACCATCAACCCAGGCCTAGAAGAAGACAACAACAGTGGTAGACCCAAGAATCTGGACCATGCCTGTATGACCCATCCTACTAGTTCAATTGAACTAGTTTACCAAATGTTTGTCTCCCTATCAAAATTGAAAGTTACTTTTTACTTCTAGCTATACTTTTGCCCCAATGTTCAGGATGGAAAGAAAATTCTTTAGTAAAGTTGTCACAAAGTATAGCTACTGGGGTAGGTCCTCATTTTACTTATTACTGACTTTTCAGATGTTCCTAGCATTAGCACTCACCAAAACCAACCTCCCTCTGGCCTAACCTTTCAGGTTCAAATTCTTCAGCATATTAATATGTCCATCCTTTGTTTGATACTATCCTCAGTCCTTAGAGACCCAGCACAACTTACCCTAGAACTCCCTTGCTCTGTCCCTTCTTTAATTGAAAAATGTCTTAAAGAGAAAAACATAAGTAAATTATGCCAGCGACTCCCATATGTTAAATACCATGCCAGTGACTTTTGGAAAGCCTACAAGAGAAGTGATCCATACTTTATATTGTGTTGACAAAACTTCCAGTTAATGAGATTATCAGTGAGTGCACTCAGGGAGTGCTCCCCCAAGTTTCATCTTCAGATGTGGCATTGGAATTGATCCACTTTCTCAAGGATGGGCAAATAAATGTCTTAATAGCTGGCAAAAAAAAGGTGGTTTTTTTTTTTTGAAACTTTGAAAGAATATGTCCCTGACTTGTTTGATCTTCTCTATTCTGACAAGATACAAATGGTGCTGAAAACCATGCTTTTCTGGAGCAGAGTTCCTCAAAGTTATCTGAGAAGCTGTCTCCCATGCTATAGTCCTCAGTTTGACTCAAATAAAACTCCTTTCTATTCCTATTATAGATCGTTTATTGATTATTTCTGTCTACACTGTAAAGGGTTTCATTGTACACAATACTGAAATTATCCACTCAATCTCATAATTCAAAAATTATGTGATCAAAATCACCAGATATAAAAAGCCATATATTATTTTTGTGGTTAATAAGTCAAACCACATGAATGTTGAATAACAAGACAAATTTCAACTCTAACTGCTCTTTCACAAAGCAGGAGCTAAGATTTGCTTTACCTTGTTGGGGGATGTTTACTGCTGTGGGATTCTTAAACAGATCTGGGGTGTTCCAAAGACCTGTCTAGTTCTACCTTCAGTAGGAACATACTTCATATATATTTTTAAGTGAAATACTAGTTAATTTGATGCTGGAAAAAGAGTCATACTAAAGTTGACCTCCACAGAAGAATGGGCCTACAAGAGGAGGGTCTTTATAGGGTAGAATTGATCTTACTGGTGGCAACCTCAGAAAATATAACTGCCAGTGCAGCCTTTGGAGAAAACTTGTCCAGGATCATTTTCACTAATTGACAATTAAGTGGCCTTTCACCTCAGGAAGTCTGCAATGGTGGCCAAACAAGAAGTCCATGACAGAAATCCAAAAGGATGTCCAGGAGTGAGGGTTTCATAATAACAAAATGACAAAAGTTCCATGTTCCACCAGATGCACCAACACCTAGCAGTCTTTACTGTTTCCAGGAACAAATACAAATCTAGGAGAACCCAAGACTGTGTCAGCAAAGGTGAAGCCAGAGTCTTTCCCAGTGAAGGAGGATGTGGCTAGCATCCGTATTATTTCTTATGGCAAGGAAGAATTATTCTCATCTTTGCTAAATCTTAGCCAAGTTCCTTCTACCTAAGCCCCTAACTCAGCCAAACACTAGAGAAGCAGCAACATTTTTTTTTTCTGTCAGGAACTGATGAAAAAGGAACGTGGAGCTGAATATCATTTCTTCTTTTTTTTTTTTTTTTTAATTTCTTCCTTCAACTTTTTAAAAAATTTTATTGGAGTATAGTTGATTTACAATGTTGTGTTAGTTTCATGTGTACAGCAACGTAAATCAGTTATACATATACATATATCCATTGTTTTTTAGATTCTTTTCCCATATAGGCCATTACAGAGTACTGACTAGAGTTCCCTGTGCTATACAGTAGGTCCTTATTAGTTATCTATTTTATATATAGTAGTGTGTATATGTCAAGCCCAATCTTCCAATTTATCCCTCCCCATGAATATCATTTCCATTCTGACCATTTCAGAACCCAAAGTCCCCTTACATTTTTTAAACTAACCTCATGTTCAAGAAAAACTAGACGAGTGTCATTCAAAGGACACATACTTTGCCTTAATGATGGTGGGGCTAACCTAAGTCCCACAGATACATTTCTACAAAATTATAGAAGTGATAACTTTGGGGTTGGAAGAAACTTTGAAGGTCAACCTCACTTTTGAATTTCTAGTTACAGTATCATTGCTAAATGGTCAGTCACATGTTCTAGTGCAAGGCACAATCACCGGTCTTTGAGGCAGCTCAATTTGAGGTGTTTCTGATGTAGCTGGTTGGCAAGCTCTGGCTACTCAAAAGATTTTGTCTTATACTGAGCCTGAATATTTCTTTGTTGTCTATATATACTTTTGGACTCATGTATATAAGTCTCTTTCTTTTGCAAAATAATTCTTCAAATATTTGAAGACAGCTATCCTCTTCCCACTGTCTTTCCTAATCAAAGTATCCTCCAGTCTCACTGTTTTGAGTCTCTACCATCTGATTACTTTTTGAAGATTACTGCCATAAGCCTTCCTCTGGAATCAGTATACTAGCCACTTTTGGATTCAATGATTTCATCAGTTCCTAATCCACTAAAATGCCTGGAAACCTTCTAAGAAAGACATTAAAAATGCTTTAAAGGTTTTGCTGGAACCCCAATACTCAGCATATTTCCCTGTCAAAGGAAGAAACGAAGCTACCCTTAAATGATCTGTATTTAGCAAATCCATCTAGGGTTGTAGTAATCAGAGACTTTTCATCTTTAAAAATGTCATCCTTTTAATAATGCGTTCTACAATTTTTTTCTATTATTATTATGAAAGAGATACTACATACTCCAAGGTCAGGGATTCAGTAACTACTGCCATGTTTTTTCAGCACTGGTTGGACTGTATCATCTGATAATGTATCAAGGGAAAAAGTGCATTTCCCAATGAGATTTCAAATCACACTAAGAGGGGTTGACCCTATCAAGTAAGCCTGCAAACACATGAAGCTGCTTCATAGGACCCATCTCTATCAACTATTTCACCTATGCTAAATGAAATTGGCCTCAGGTTGATTGGAAATTGGGCAGATACATCAGTTTTCCTGTGGGAGGTAATAATCCCTTTCTTGAATAATAATGTAACAAATTTCATCTGAATCAGATTCATTTTAATCAACACAATACTTTATTTGCATCATGTCATGAATAACCACTATGTTCAAAATGTAGCTATTTGAAATCAGAGATAATGAATAGAACAGTATATTATTTCTGGACATTAAAAGATATCATTCCCTTGAAGTTACACACAGTGGCTCTTCTATTCAACTTTGTATTCTTCCTGGTATCTAGAAGAGTGATCTGTTCATAACAGGTACCAAATAAATATTTGAACACTGGTGACTAACAAAAATAACACTTTGATTTAATTCAACAAACTGCCTGGCAATTAAAACCATAGCTGTCATGGGACAGAGGACTATCTAAAGGAGGACTCCGGGTAGCAGACCACCCTTAGAGGAGGTCCTTGAGATTCTTAAGGGGTGTATCCTGAGACCTTTGTGAAATCCCATACATATAATCCTTCTCTAATGCAATTTTAGACATACGATTAAAGTATATCTGAGAAAGTTAAATGACCCCTTCAGATTCAATAAACCCAAGACAAACATAAGTATATTCTTTTAAGGCCACTTTTTGTAAAACAATGAAATAATGTTTTTCATTGTGCTGAGAATGACCAGCTGAGTGGCAGATACTGGGTAGTTTGCCATACTGCTCAGGAGGCCAGTCATTGGCCAAGAGACCTGCAAATGGACCCTGGGACGTGAGATCCAAACCCAGCACTCACTGGGACCACAACTTGTTTCATACCATGAACTTCTGGCAGCTTTAAATGTTACATCAAAGACACTAATGGTCTACTGTGTGAATATAAAAAGGAGTAAATAAAGACCAATATTTACCTAGTAACATCACAGGAGCAAAACCAATACGTGGCCAACTTTTAAACACTGTGAAATGCACTTTTTTGGGGGTCGGGGGTGTAAATAATATTGTCAGTGAATTTGATCATCCCCAATTTAGAAACAGGTTAACCCAATGAATAATTAATAAGTAGGTCTCATGAGAACATAAAAGCAATATTTTTGTTTCCTTCCCCCATCCTCTCCTCCAAAACAAACAAACAAACAAAAAATAGTCATCAAGTTCCTTCTAATCCTTCTTTCTGAATCTGTTTTTTCTCTTTTTCATTCCCACTGTCTTCTCCCCAATTGGGACTCTATCATTTTCTGTCTGGACTTTCTTAAGAATCCACTAACACGTCCCCATGCCTCCAACTCCAGTGTACACTCTCAGAAGCCACTCTGCCCTGGAGGAGGGTGGCAGCTCCCAAACACTGCATGGCTTACCAGATATCACTCCCACAGTAAAATCAAACCAAACCAAACCCAAACAAGCAAACCTTCAGTAAACAACTCCCTACCAAAATAAAGGATGCACGTCTTAATCTGGAATTCTAGCCCTCTGTAATCTAATCTCAACCTTTCTGTGCAAAACCTTTTTTTCTCTATTTAATGTTATTTTCTCTAACCAATCTGGACTACTAGTCATACTCAAAGTGTACCATACACAGTTGTTTAATGCATTTTACATAATATCATTCTTCACACCTGGAGTAGTCCCTCTATCTTTGACTTCTCTTCTTCCTACACACCTTCAAGTTCAAGTGTTACCTCTGCCATGAATAATTCAGTTCCCCCACCCAACTCTCTCTCTTTAAACCTGATTCATAACTATCTATTTATATCTTGCAATCCATTTTCTATTATTATTTGGAAGGGACTTAATAGCCTTACAACACTAAAGAGCTCCCCAGGGACTTCCCTGGTGGCACAGTGGTTAAGAATCCGCCTGCCAATGTAGGGGACACGGGTTTGAGCCTTGGTCCGGGAAAATCCCACATGCCGTGGAGCAACTAAGCCCGTGTGCCACAACTACTGAGCCTGTGTTCTTGAGCCCGTGAGCCACAACTACTGAAGCCCGCGTGCCTAAAGTCGGTGCTCCGCAACAAGAGAGGCCACCGCAATGATAAGCCCGCGCACCGCAACGAATAGTAGCCTCCGCTCGCCGCAGCTAGAGAAAGCCCGCACACAGTAACAACGCAGCCAAAAATAAATAATAAATAAATAAATTTATTTAAAAAAAGAGCTCCCCAAAAATGTTACTAGTTCTACTGCACATGACTCTTTGCTCCTGTGTCCGAAGATAACTCTTAAAACATAACAGATACTTAATAAATTCTTAATAATTTTTTCCAGTTTTAGATGTTCAATCTAAATTTTCTCTTTAAAGAAATAAAATTTCCCTCATGCTTGCCAGGAGGCAGCTCTACAGCAAATATTTTCGGTTACTGTAATAACTTTCTATAAATTTACAATATTATCCTTACATTTATTAATTATTATCTCCTTTTCGTGTTAAAAAAATGAATAGACTGATTTACCCAGCAAGTGAGTAAGCATTAGTTCTGCTAAACTGAATTGGTATAATTCAATTTATCATTACAGTGTAAGAATTAGCCTCCAATTCATCTGTAGCTATTATGAAAGAAAATGACACACTATAATGAAAATAAATAAAATGTTTTATGGCGATGTTTTAGAATATTCTAACTTATTTCTGCTGCAGATATTATGTTTATGCTATTCTAAAAACTGAAAATCATGACAATCTCTAAAGAAAATGATGAGTGCCAAGAGTTTTGGTATCATACCTTGTAATCCGTGTGCTGTTCTTGGCTTAAAGGGCATGGCATAGAGTCTGTGCTGAGTCATGAGGGAAGCTCCATGGAGTGGCAGATCGCACCAGGAGTTGCTGAGAAACTCAGGGACAAGAGAGAGAGGTGGCCCAACCCAGTCTCACTTATTTAGGTAAACTTTATACTTAACAGCTGGAATGTGATGAAAAGCTCTGAATTTGTATTCATCTGGATATTTCAGTTCATGCCTGCCAATCTGCTAAGAGCTGGGCTTCTCTATTTATCATAATTTTCAGATCTATAAGTATAATCACAGATTGGCCAGATACCTAAATAATTCATGCTTTACAATTAACTTTCCTGTCAATTATCTGGTTACTTCAGACAAAGGTCTCATTATTTTTCAAAATCTGTCTTACCAATGAGATCTGGGTTTTTTCCAAATTAAATTTTATATGAAAACCAAATATTGAATTCTATTAGAATCAGGGCTTCTCAGGAAGAAGTAAGTATGGGACCAGGCAGAGTGGAGGTAACTAAGTCACGCTCATTCTTAGCACATCCGCTCCTGGGGTCCCTGAACCATCTAGGGCTCCAGGAAATGCAGTCTCAAAACTAATAAACTAACTAAGTAGTTTTTGGTTTTTCTTACTCTTTAAAGATATAGACACATGTCAGACTACATATGATTTGCTAGTCAATAATCTTTGGTTTAGTGAGAATCATTTGATGGGTGTATTTATCCTGCAGGGAAAATTTAATCAGGTGTCATGCTAATAATCACAGTATATTAGGGATATACCACAAGAACTCCAATGTCTGTCTGGAATGTTAAATACCCCACGTTTCTTTCTCTTACCATGGTCTTTAACAGCTGGATATGGATTTTATACAACAATATGAGTTGACAAAAATATCAGTGTGGCTGTTTATAAACTGAATCATTAAGCCATATGAGTAATAAAAGCTCTAAGGATATGAAAACGTATGTGCCAGAGTCATGTATAAAATAGCATCAAAGGGGGAAAAGCTAATAATACAAAAGATAAACTTAAATGACTTAAGTAACTTTTAGAAAGCAAAGGGATTTACGAGAATACTCCATTTACAAAGATGCTTCAGTGAATAAAGTTGGTGACTCTCAATATTTTGAAAGAGTCACTTAAAATTAATCAATTCTAAGAAAATGACTGAGATACTAACATTGGTCTTAATTCTCCCTTAACACAATGCTGTGGATCATATTATGGTATCATCTGTGCAACTGCTATCAGTCAATAACTAAGAAGAATATATCATCAAGTAGACATAAAAACAATGAAAATTTCTGAAGGATTCTTCATCATCATGTGATAAATGCTCTGCTTCTATAATTGCCCTACATAAACTCCAAAGATAGGTATTCACAAGCACATTTTCTTCAAGGTCTAAATTGGAACCAATATCTATAATGTTTTTGTTAGGAACAGTATGACACTGAAATATAGCAGAGTGTCTGGATGAAATAGATTTCCCATCTAAGCTTTATTCCAAACATTATGTCTCACCTCTACTTTTATCCAAAACTCTCAGCTCACTTTGAAAATGTGCTTTGACCATCTTAGCTCCATTCATCTCCTTGGTCAAGTTAGGGTGCAAAACAACATGGACTCTGGACATAAGTATGGAAGGAACCTGTAATCTTCCTTAAAATAAAAGTAAGATATGGCTGAGATGGCAGATGTAATACATACATTTATCACTGATCTTTTCTGAAAACCCATCACAATGACCATAGAGCAATTTTCTTTTAAAGGTCTCAATCCGAAGGGCAAAGAAAATAGGAGAAAATGGCCGCAGCAATATTCTGAGAGGCAAGTGTCCTAACTCATTTAGCAGGTCTGTGAAAGCTGAATTTCAAGCCAACAACGGGGGAAAGCTCAGAACAACCCAATTCATGCTGCAAAACCCTCAAAAATGACAGATATTTGAGGCTTCAGCTTCTTTTGGAGGAAAGGAGGGAAAATGGTGAGGTTAAAAGCAAAACGATTGCTTGAATTCACTTAAAAAGCAGTTAGACCCTTAGATCCTCTCTCCTAATCCAAGCTGCAGGCAACCAGAAGTTTATTTTCAGAAAAAGGTAAAAGGTAAAAGGCAGGTCTTAGGACAGACATGGTTAATCAAGAACAGAACCACCACATTGGTGGGCAGTTATGGGCAAATGCACATGCCAATGCTGGCTCATCTGGTTGTTGCCTCTACTGTTGTCTCCTACAAGGTACACAATCTCTACCTAGAGACTGAAGCCAGGAGAAGCTACACTGTTGACAAAAAATCAGATTCAATTGTCTGCTCCCTTAACACCTTATTCCTGCCAACAAAGGCTCCTTTTTGTTCCTTCAGAAGGAATTCTGGTGGCTGTCCCACAAGGCTGCTCTTGTCTGCTTTTTATCTGGGGTTCTGACAGGGTTCTGGTATGATCTATAGATGCTTGGAAAAGGAAGATTTGTTTGGAGTCTACTGTCCAACTAACCCTGAGAAATCAAAAAGAATGTTAGGGGAAAGATGAGTCATGCATGGTACAGGGCTTTAAATGGAGAAAAGGAGAATATCAAAAATCCAATATAAAACATGAAGTAATGAAAAGGATCAAAGAATGGCCATAAAGAAACCAGAAGACCTGAATTCCAATTTCAGTTCTATTTACATTACCTTGAAAATGTCCTTAACCATTTGATTTTTTGCAGATATCTTGTTGCTCATTTTCATCTTAATGGCCTGAAATCAGAAAACAGGGGCTTTAAGAAAATGGATGGGGATCCTTTGACAATTCTAAAAAAAAAAAAAGCAAGGAAGGATGCGATTTTATAGGTTTTACAAATGCTAGAAGAAAAATTAAAGAGTAGGGATAGAGAGCAAGCAGGAAAAATAACAAGCATAAAATTAGGCCAATGATGAAAAAAGATGCAATATATAAGATAAGATGAAGTTTGGAGAATTGTTATTATTTGCAAATGTCTCACAGATACAGAGAAAAAAACCCCTTTCCCCAAAGATTTGTGTGTCTGTTTTGCAGGGATCAAAAGTGTGAAATCAGCCACCAGATGGCAGGACACTTAACTGATTCCTCCTAACCCCCAAGTATGCACATTGAATAAAAAAAGGCCAATATTGTCTTCTTCTTCTTTGTATTGAGATGAAATTCACATAACATACCAATGTTGTTCTTGAGGCACATTAGGGGGAAAAGGGAAAGGAAATGCAAATGTCTGCAAATGTGTGCACTGGTTCCAAGGCGGGGGTGGAGGAAGAGGATTTGGGGGGTGAAGATTAATAATGATAAATAACACTTTGAAAACATTATTGAGAAAACCAAGGAAGAGGAAAATATGGTACCTCTCTCTGAATGTGATACTGATTAAGCTGGGTGATTCTGCCATGCTGGACTAATCCAAGGCTGGTAACAAAGGCTGGAGGAATGAGAATCCCTTGGAAGACTTGCTAAAATACAGAATCTCAAGCTCCATCCCTGAAGATTCTGCTGTTTTAGAACTGGTAGGGCCCTGGAACATGCGTTTTTCAAAATCTCCCTATGTGGTTCTGATATGTAGATAGATCTAAGAATCCATAGGACAGTCAGGCAAAATGTGGCTTCCTCGTGGAAACAGTACCCTAGAATAGTCCCCAAAAGGACCCAGAGCAAAAGCCCAATTCAACGTGTGAACTGGCAAAGGCAAAGCTTGGGGTTAATGCTGTAAATCTGTTAGCTGTGACCCAACCTACAGAGTTACTAGAAACTGAAGTCAGCAATTAAGCTGTTGTTAAGAAAAAGGATTTTGAGTAATCTGTGAAACTGTATATTTTAGTTCTGGCACTTACTGAGAGCAGAGTCCTTCCACAAGGATGATAAATTATCTTTTTACAGATGGCAGAGTAATGTATTGGAAGAGGTGTGTTTGAGGGAGGTGCGCTTTGGGAAAAAAAAAAAAAAAAAGCTACCCTTCAATTAATAGCTCACAGGTGAGAGGCTGGCTTAGCTTTGCCTATTTCTAAGGAATTCAAAGAAGATTAGCCATACAGCTTCACAAGTCTCCTCTGAAATCCTGAATGCCCAGGCTGAGTAATATACAGCTCAATAAGATTTCCCAGGAGATATTTCACTTGCTCCTTTCTTACAAAAGTATTTATCCTCATTCACAAAAAGAAAACCCATTTTAAACCCATTCTGTATTAAACTGACTCTTGAACTTATTACATCAAGGGTTCCCTAACTTGTCTGTTCATAGAAATCACTTGGGGTACTTGCTAAATGCAGATATTATCAACCCACTCTGCAGAAAACTGTGATTCTGTAGTCTGGGCTGGGCCTCTGGAAAGAGAGTGTCTAATTTTCAACAGGTGAATTATGATGCTTTTCTTCTGTTGATTTATCTCTTAGGTACATATACAAACTCTTTGTGCCTTCTAGGCAGGGATGAGTTAAGTAATTTCCGAAGTTCCTAGTCCAGCCTGCAGAATTCTGCAGACCTAAAAATGGCCCAGCTCCTCCCAGCCCTTAACATACATCCCCAAGAACTTAAGCCCAGACAGGTCACCCTGGAGGACACACTTAAAATGGAGGAATTAAGAGTGAGCTGTTTGGTGGAGCTCTTTGAACTGAAAAGCAAACGGCATGCTTCATATCACTTTTTTCCCTACTGATAGTCACAGGATCATTTTAGGCCTTTCTAGAAAGAATTGATGGGGGCCTTAACTATAGCTTTAACTGTAGGGAGATGTCTGGGCACCTCAAAGTGAGTCATGAAGAAGCCAAGAATAGTTAACTTTAGCTAATTTACTTATAGGTTTATCGAGGTAGATAAAGCAGAGAAAACAGGTGAATCATTATGTTCCAAAACATGGGATTCAAAAGACTCAAAATCTATGCGTTATGTCACTAATGCCTCTGCTGCTTTTCCTTCTCTGTCCCACCCCCCTCCTCCTTCTTCTTATTCTTTTTCTTCTGATGATGATAATTATGACTGTGATTATGATTATCAAAAGAAGAGGATGAGAGAGAAGTCATTTATTCATTCTAAAAATATGTATTTACTATTCCAGGCTAGATTCTCTAGATCCTGGGGATTGTGAATAAGACAACATCCCTCTCATGGGAGCTTAAATTCCAGTGGAGCAGACAATAACAGCACAAAGAGCTGCTGTAATTTCAGAGGCTGGCAGATGCTATAACAGAAATTAATATACTGAGATGACTAAGAACAACATAATCGAACTGAAATTTGAAAGAAGGGCCATCCATATAAAGTTGAAGGAAGAACATTCCAGAGGGATGGTAAGTACAAAGCTGCCAAAGCAGCAAAGAGCCTGGTGGGTCTGAAGCACAGGGACGCGTCACCACCAGTGAGACAGTTCTTACAGTGTCACAATTTCCTAAATGAATCAAGAGAAACTTTTCAGGGTGGTCTCACAGCAGCATTAGGCCCAAGCAAGGAGGCCCTTGGGAGCTTATCTTTGGAAGTCTTCCCACATCCTTTGGAAACACAAAGGAAAGGTTTATCCAGGTTCATGGGCTTGGTGGTGGTGTACAGCCTGCTGCTCTCCCTGACAGTTTTGTGAGGTTTTCCTTGAAATACTCAAAAGTCTCTCCCAAGAAGATCAATTGATGGATTGTGCTGTCCAGGCTGTCTTAAGTGGGACGGCCAAATCTGACGACCCAGCAGTCAACTCTGTCAGCCATCTCTACTCACTGATGGAGTCAGAGACAGCCCCTTCCTTTCTCATAATGTTACTTGCTCTTCCTCATCATATTGATTGATCTTGTAAGATTCAGAACCAACTTTCAAGGACTCAGTGAAGGGGTATGTTTGATAAGGAAAGAAGCTAGCTAGAATTCTAAGAATGGGACTTAATTTTGCTGTTAAAATGGATTTTTGTTTTCATCTCCTGTTTCATTTTAGATTTTCTATTCTTTCTGTCACCAAAAAGAGTTCCATACAGAAATCCACTGTAGATAAGGTGATTAATATCTACCCAAGGTGTTGCTGCAAGAGATAACCAGCTCTTGCTCCAGAAGTTACCAGCAGCACCACTCTGGACACTCTCAATGACCGTGTCTCTTTCTTCATTATCCCAGGCTGTTGGCAACAAGGAACCTGCTGTCCCAGCCCTTCAGATAAGCCCGTGTTCCTCCACCACACAACCCCCAACCCTGCCTTCCAAGGCTGCTCAGTCCATTCTCTTGTTTCATGATCACATTTACAATGTTCTAATTTCTTTAAAGGTAATTTATAACCTGTGTCTAATAATTGCATATCTTCAGCCCTTGTAGTTCTGGTTTACAATTGGTTGTTTGTGCCAACTGTCAATCATAGTGGCCTGTTTCATTTTGCTTTCAGTGATTCTAGAATGCTAATTTCTGCTCCTTGTAACTTTATCTGTGGAAATTCTTTGAGGCCTGTGTTTAAAGTGTATTCCTCTAGAGAAGATTGGTCTTTGCTTCTGCCAGGTACCTAGCAACCCACCACCTAGAATGACTTCAAATGAAATATTGAATAAACTTTAGGTCACCCTCAAATATAGATTCTGAGCCCAAAACTGAGTGATTTTGAGATCGTGGTTAGAAATTCTTGGTGGCAGAGGAGAGATTCTTTTCTCCTGCTTTTTAAAAGCCAAGACAGCATGTATTTCCATTGCTTCTCTCTGCGTGGAAGTTTTATTTTCTTAGCTCATGCCCTCGTAGTGACACCATCTGAGAATCCAGGCTTTACACTGAGGTCCCTAATCTGCCTGGCCATCCAGCTGGGTCTCAGACTTTGCCTCCTGTTCTTTACATATTGTATCATTTAAAAACAAAGTCTAGGCCAGGAGGAATCTGCAGACCTATCTCTAGTCTATTGTTTTCTTGTCATTTCTTTAGTCTAAGTAACTCCCTTACATTCTTGTGAGTTCTTCCATGCACTGAAAAGAATTTTAAGAAATTCTACCAGGCACAAAGGTGGTAGAGAGAAGAAAAGGGAGGGAGGGAAGAAGAAAGAGAGGGAAGGGGAGAAGAGAGAGAGGGAGAGAGAATGATTGCTCAGAACAGCTTTTCCTCCATAAAGAAGTCACCAGTGAGCTCCTGGAGTTATGATTTCCATTGCTCAGACTTAATTCATTATAGAACTAGACTGGGAGCCCCATTTTGCTGGTAAGACTACCTGTCTGTAAGGCTACCTGTCTGCTAAACTATCCACAGTGGGGAACAAAGGAGGGTTTCACGTAGGAAGTACTTTTCCTGGCCAAGGAGATAGTGTGTGAGACCGCACTGTGAATTGACCTTGATGATCCAAGTAAAACAAGTCTGGTTAGACTCATCTGTCCTGGGATCCTGTGAGTCATTTAACTGTATGTCATGAGCTGATGATAAGTAATAGCAAACATGTGTATGGCATGCTGTACTTTTCAAAGGGCCTAAATGCCCACTGGAATAAATTCCTACACCTGGGGTCCTTTGAGACCAAAGAGACCTGCCATGTCCCCACAGGGAATGGATGTTACCTACACCTGTGCTCCATAGCTACTGTGGGACTGTGCCCAGATCACTCTAGTATCAACCAACCACCTGCCAGTCTGGATCTCCTCCTGAAGCCTCTCGGAACATTCTCATGCTCTGTAGGATGCTTGGTTCTGGCACAAGATCTCTTACACTCTCACCTGCATTATTTCCTTCCAAGGAACATGTCTCACCAGCATAGCTGGACGTTCTCCCACCACCTGTGCCTGAGTGACTTCCACCTGCATGCCCCCCACGACACTCCCTTGGCTTTTTGAGATCCCACTACAGCAAAGGAATACAATATTAATATAAGAAGACAGAAGGAAAGGAAAAGATTAAAAATTTGGAAGATCCTGTTCTAGTCTCAGGGTACCTCTAGGAGTCACACTGAAAACTGCCTGGAAACAGAGGCAAATAGGATTGCAAATGCCCTAATTCAAGGATGGAGGCCTCATGCACTATCCAGATGACTTCCCACCCCAACCATATTCCACTGGAAGAGTAGATTCAAAGGATAGTTTTAGACATCAGAGAACAGACTGGTAAACTAATTGTACCTTTCAATATCTGAGCCAGAACCTCCAACTCAAAAGGAATTTTAAAACTGTCTCTTCATGGAAGCAAGCATTTTACATGAAAAGCATAATTGCACAGATGAATTTCAACCTCAAAATTAATAGAGATATGGTCACTGAACATATTTGAAGGCAGAGATTAGAAAGGGGGAAAAGAAAAGTTTCAAATAAGGAAAAGGCAAGGAAAACCTTCTCACCATAGGTACCAAATTTGGGATATTAGGACACTTTCCCTTGAATGATGCAACCAATCCCATTAAGATACCCCTTAAAATGGAGGGCCGTTATGGGGTGGGGGGAGGGTATGGGCAACATTAGGTCATAAACGACCCACAAGCATTTTTAAACGTTACTTTCTACTCTATTTTAAGCCAAACCTTTTAGTAGAAAAACTCAGAATTGGCCAAAGTGGTTTTTGTGAGTTTCATCCCCTCTTTTACATGATTACAGGAGGGAGAGAAATGAGAAGGCCTAGATAACACTGAAAACAAATTTTATGTTTAATCAACAATTACTCTTATTCTTATGTGATAACAACTACTCCATCTTTCTCCTGCCTTCCCATTTGGAGAAATTCAATATTATAACAATTTCTATGACAAAGTTATCTTTCTGATGACCCTCCCTTCAGAAGCTTTCAATGTCTTCTCTGGGATCTGGGTCAAATATAACCATTGAACTTGTCCTCTAGATGTTCTGAGGCCCTCTTGGCAGTACTACACATAGCCAACTTACAGAAATTCTGATAAATGAAAATCAAATTTATACAGAAAATCGATAAAGTACAGAAAAAATATACTTAAGACAATTTTAAATAGAACCTCAGAGGCATTTAAATTTTCTTTACTTACAAAACATTCATTGCACAAAATTTTCAGGGAGCCCCTTAAGCACAGAAACTGGGAAGCTGTGTTCTCCCCACCTTCTCACTCTGTTCCTCAGTCTTGCTTGGGATCGCAATCACTCTTCTCTACTGCCAGCCCCAGAAATCTTGCCTACTTATCTTTTCCAATATGCTATATAAAAATACTCTCAAAATGAATTGCTTCTAAATGAATTATTGCATATTTATATAATAAAATGCTATTCAGACAGTCAACATAAGGTTTGAGAATGTTTATTGATACGGTAACATATTCACAATATATTAAGTAAAGAAAATAGATTACAAGTCATCATTTAAAATGAGTCCATTTTTTACAACTCCAGGCATAACTTATGTGTGTCTCTGTGTGTGTATAAATATATCACTCATAGAAGTTTACAAACATTGCAAAGACATGTACAAAATTATCAAAGATGATTATCTTTAGGGAGTGAGATTGTGAATAAACTTTTTCTTTGTTTTTCACCCTTTACAATGAACATATATTTCTTTTGCACCATTTAAAAAAAAAAAAAAAAAAAAAAAAAAAAAACCAACAGTGTGAAGCCCACTCTTTTCAGAGCTCCCCAGGCCCTGGATATCACTCTACATGTTCCTCCTGTAATTTTGTATGCTGGAGCCTTGGTGGGGTATGGGCCCCAAACCAGGCTGGAAATGACCTTTTGAGATCTAATTTCAGACCTTAACCCCTCACAAATAGGTTCCATCAGGAACACCCTTTAAATTAAATTCCGCCCTAAAGCAAAGGCTATCACAATGACCCTTCAGGCACTTGTAATATGTATGTATGTTCCCACATCAATTTGTCCCCATGTGCTTTTAATGCATGCATTACATTAGTGGTTTACACACTGTCCCCAGGGATTCACTTAGATGCTTCAAGAGGTTTGAAAAAAAGTTAGATTCAAATATTTTGTAAAAATATATAATTTTAATTATTCATAAAAATAAAATTAAAAAATAACCTGCCACACTTTAACACAGATGAGACCAGAAAATCATTCCTTTATGCCACCCGAGTCTCTGCCATCATTGTGCTTTAACTGTGCAACTGTTTAAGAAAATTGTAGCTGTGCATTACTCTTTAAAGAAAAATTTAGAGCCACACAGAGTGTTTTTGCCTATGAAACTGAACCAGGCAGTTCAGCACCAAAACGCACAAGGTCCAGGCCTATCTGCTCATCACATTTCCTCACCAAAGCCTCACAGTGAATTGTGTCCAAGGTAGTAATGGTTTAACACATCTCCGTATTGTTCAGCATTTAGTTTTAGTACTTAGAATAAGCATTATATCTTTTTAGTCTTTTATATTTATAGGAATGTGAACCATACTTGGGTATTTTTGAAACAAAATTTTTCTATTGAACTCCCTTTTCAAATGTAATCTGTCTAACAGAGTATCCAGGCATTGCAAAGTGAGCTGTTTACAAAGTGTTACTACATCTGAGTAAATCAGAATTTTCTGTGCAAACAAAACAAAACGAAGATATCAAAACTGAAGATACCGTATTAGGGCGGCTGATGCAGCTGCAGCTGCCATTCACACTGCCCAATGTCCATTCTATGTTCATAAATAGTCAGATTTTGAGCACTTTACACTACTGCTACTCTTGGCACAAGCCACCATCCTTTCGTGAATTACTCCAGGGGCTCCTCCTCTGTCCTCCTGTTTTTGTTTTTTTTTTACCTTTTGAACTCCTATGACCTGTCCTCAATACCTAAAGTATGTCATTTTCTGCCCAACACTCTCCAATGGCCTCCCATTTCATTAAGGTAAAAGTGTAATTCTGAATAACGGTGCACAAGGCCCTACATAGTCTGACACCTTGTCTCCTTGCAGACCCCATCACCTGCTACCTTCCACTCACTTGGAACAGTCCGTGAGCCTCCCTAAGAAGGTTCCTCAAGAGCTCAGGCACCTCCTCACACAAGGTCAAGGAGCACTAGACCTTGCCGTTCCTTCCACCTCAAGTGCTCTCTGCTCCCTCATCTCTGAAAGATCTTTAACCAAGTGTCATCTTCTCAGTGAACCTTTTCCAGGTCATCCTTACAGCTACACTCCATGCTGCTGTCTCACAGGTTTTATATTTCCCTGTTTCACTTATTACCATCTGAGATAACTCTTACTCAAATTATTGATTGATTGATTGTCTGTCTCCCCAACCTAGAGTGTAAGCTCCAGGAGAGCAGAGCATTTTGTCTATTTTTTTCCCTTCTATATCCCCAGAATCCTAGAACAGTGTCAGGCACAAAGTAGGCAGGCACACAATACATATCCATTAAATAAATACAATATTCTAAATTCAAATCCATCACAAAATGTTTACCAATAAAATACCATGTTTACTTGTTTCCTATCATGGGGCCACTTTTAAGATTTTTTTTTTTTCTTTTTTGATGGAAAGGTAGTTGTACTGCCAGTGAAAGAAAGCTGTATAAAATTATAAGTTCCAGATACACGTTTATGTCTTCATTATAATTTGGATCTATTTATAGTACTCAGCATAATACTGCAAAAACCACTCTGATGGCACTAATCCAAAGGTCACACATCCTTTTGAAAAAGAGTCTCTCTCTACCCATTAGTCTCCGCATATGTACAATAATGATGTTCGATTTAAAGGAGGATTATTTTTAAGAATCTTCTCTGGATTACATCATTAACTTGATAAAAAATAATTAAGGCCACCGAAGGCTTTTCCAAAACCATTCCAACCATCTTTTCTAACACTGTCACATTCTGGGATCATACATTTTGCCACATGCATCTGCTCACTCAGCCCTTTTTCCTCAAACCACAGTTTCTTTTACATGCGTGACTTTGTTAAATCTTCAAATCACACGCACATTCATTAATTTGAATATACCTTTGTGGAAATATCCAACAAACAACTGACACCCTACTGAGCTCAGTGTATCCATGTGGCTAAAACATGGCTCATGCCCCATGCAGACAACTTTCTTCTAATCATTTAGTTTACAGCTCTTTTCCCCAATGTCCATCTTCCTCCATTTCATATCACTTGGCATTGATGTGTATAATTTTAGAACAGCTTCACCTACAAGTGAGCATGAAAAGTTGAATCTTCATCAGGAACTGATCTGGTGATTTTTAGAATCCAGAAATGTCAGTTTTGTCTACGGCCATACCACTCTGAATGCACCCAATCTCATCAGAAGTGTCAGTTATGCCAATTTCAAAATCTTTTCTTCTCAATCTAATTATTTCTTTATCCTAATGATATTGCCTAGCACATTAATATGAAAATCTGCAGAGTGATAACTTGATAAAACCTTCATGTCCAGAGCTTACAAAATTGAAAAAGAAATATCTTATAACAGCCTAGTCACAATTGACTAATTTTTTGGTTGCTGTTAACTACAACAGACTTTTTAGTAAGGCACAGATGCTATATCAAAATAAATATAAATTGATATTGTGGCAGTAGAAATGAGTGCACTAGACAGGGATTATGGAGCTGGTCTAGTTGCATCCAATTCTACCTTGAAATCACCAAAGAAGTGTGAAGTCCAAGTAAATTTTATACACTTTATAAAAAAGTCAGTAGGAGGTGTTTTATTTCAGCCTTTGATCCTGGTGGTTCAAAGTGAACAGAAATTTCACACTTTAAAATTTAAGCACTATACCAACCTACGTATTATCTGTAACTGTGTCAAAGTAGAAGCCAAATTTCCAATAAAAATACAAAACATTCCTGCATCACAAGGTTGTGAACAGAAAAACAAGCACCTGGAGTCAATAAAACACAGAAATCCATCAGCTCTGATGATCTGTATGAGTTTATACTGAAAGAAAAACTTCTACTTGACAACAAACTAAAAATTACATGTCACATCTCGATCAATTCTTCTTTAATCACATTCTGTGATTAAAAGAACACAGGAACATACTTCTTTTTCTGATTTATTTATATTGAGATCTTAACCATCACTCTGATCTCCACAGTTTCTACTTCCTTCTTTGGCAGTAATTCTTCACTGCTAGAAATACCAGCATGCCTTCATATAAAATCAAGTTCCACATATAAATCATTAGCCTGTTGCCATTCTGTTAAAAACAAACAAACAGAATCCCAGATTTTATAAGCCCTCTTTTTTTGTTAAATCCATTATTCACAAAGATTTACACAGGATGGAAGGCACTGGGGATCGACATTTCTAGCCGTACCCTGCGTAGCACCCGTAGACCAAAATCACAGAAAGTGTTGGCCATCCAGATCCTATAGAGAAGTCCTCATAAGCAGATGAATACCACGTGAGACATCCAGACCTTATTCTTTGTGTGCTGAAAATGGGCAAATCTTGCAAAATCAAAGAATCTGAAGGTGTATGGAAAGGAAACAGATTTGGGCTTTTAGTAGGGCATTCTACATCTTTTTGTTTTCTAGATCAAAGTTCTCTGGAGGGTGTGGCAGGAGCAGCTCTGTGCCTGACACTGCTGACTCCTGGCTTGACCTGAGGACCCACATGTCAGTTAGGGATGGGAGTGGTAAGAAGAAATCAGGCTGGAGGGAAGGACATGGGTTGCCTGCTCTGTCTCAGCTTTGCCTCAGGGTGTTCCAGCAGGACCCAGGGTGGGCTTCAAAAGCTGGGAGCAGACTTTCAGAGTCCCCATTCCCTACCTGACAACTACACAGGGCATTCCTTCCACATGTAATGTCAAGACCTCACTACATTTTCCCACTTTATGCTGAATTCTCTCAAACCCAGGAGTCCAGGACAGGAGGAACTCAGATCATTCACGGGTGCAAGCCCTCAGCATCAACAACATCACCTCTGCTGAATGAATACAGCAAATCAGTACAAACATAATTCAGTGCCTTTCAAAACAAAGAATATGGCCTCATCTCCTTCATCTAGTTTTCAGGTACACAAGAAGTATCACATTTTATACCTGTAGGAGAGAACAGCTGGTGTCTGTGCTGCCATATCACTAGATATTACTAATACCCATTTGAAAACTTGGAGACATTCTCCAGTTTCTAAATGCACAGTGAATCAATAAAGTTTCCCCAGGTTTTACTGCAGTTAGAAGTTTCCACCTTAACCAACTCTGTCCAAACTTTTGAAAATCTATTATAATTCCTAATGCCTCGTCGGGATGAAGATTCGCCATCTACAGCTGTCCTTAGCTCTGAAATTGCTCTGTGTAGAGGACTTCAGTGGGTCCTCAGTTATTTCCATCCACCATCTACTTTTGCCGACTGAAATCTTACCTAAATCAAAGGCCAGCCACTAAAACGACCCAGACATCACTCAAGTAAAAAGCCAAAGTTTTCCTATGAAACCTCTGCCACCAATCTCTTCCCTGCTACCAATGCATTCCGACACGAAATCAAGACAGGACTCTCCCAAAGCGGCTCTTGGGTTTCCCCTGACCGACTCTCTTAGGGGATCACCTGTCCTCTTTCCAAGCTGTGCCTGCTTTCCTCGGAGCCACCAGATCGCGCACCGGAATCCCCCGAGGGCGGCGCGGGCCTGAGAGCCCGGGACTTACGTTGTTCATGTACTCGCTGAGCAGGTCCTGGAGCGCCTGGCGCACGGCGTTGCACTCGGCCACGATCCGCTCGCGCCGGTCGTCGCGGGTGCACGAGGAGTCGGCCATGAGAGCCGCGCCGCTGATGATACTCTCCAGGCGCTCCTCTAGCGACGGCCGGAACCGGGCCTCGCTGAACGTCATGGGGTCCAGGATGATCTTGTTCTGAAAGGAGGACAGTGCAAAAACAATCAGCAGAGAAGAGGCGGCTGCCTCGGCACCCCGTTTTCTAAACCAGAAATTTCTGAGGCCAGGACAAGATGCTGCGTGGAGAAGAAACTGGCTACTTGGATAAATTCTAAAGTGGCCTTGACAAAGTCTCAACTTGCTGTGAGATACTTTGTCCTGAATCTAGAGAAAACACCATGTTTTGTTTCAAAAATGTGTTCTTGGCAAAGGCTTCCTCAGTGGAAGGGTTTTCAAACGAGATCGTGGCACTGGCTTGACATTTTTTTTAAATTTGTAGCCTTCGAGGAAAGCACGTTTCAGTGTAGCGCTTTGTGGGGCTATGGAAAGATTTTACAGCCCCAGACTAGACCATAATACATAACCATCAACAGGACTGGTACACACATAGCATGCATCCCCTTCAAGAGAAGCAGAGAGTCCCATGGCAGGATGCCTTTTGAAACTTGAGTAAATAGCATCCAAAAGGCATATACAGTACAGGTTACTTCCCACTAGGAACTAATATATTTTGTATAAAAACTAGCATTCTAGAAAAGGATTCATAATGTGTGTGCATGTATGTGTGTGTGATTTGTCACAATTAACTGACAGTATCCTGATAAAGGTGCTAACATGTTCCGAAAGAGCTTAGATATCTAAGGAGAAAACAGAGACGTTTCCTAAAGGGAAGGTGTCACAGAGCATTTATGCTTAGTTTTGCCCCTGCTAAGCCTGAGGATCCTGGAAACATATAGGTAGTGATGTCCAGAGGTGTACAGATATATGCATCCAGAATTCAACAGATATATCAGCCTGTATGAGGATCTGGAAATCATCAGGGCTATGCGGACACAAGGTAGTGAATGGCATACTAGCAAAGTGAACAGAACAAGAACAGACCAAAGAAGGCCCAGTTAATCCCAATTTCCAAAGGTTTACAGAAAGATAAGAATCAAAAGGAAGATCGAAAACATAGAGCAGAACCTGGAGAATAGTATTTCCAGCAAGTCAAGGGAGTGGAGAGACTGATGAAGTGTATGGTAACTAACTGCAGGAAATAGAGAGGCAACGCCGACTTTGCCCAATTGCTTGTTTCCACTGGGGACCCCTTTTCTGCTCCAAACAAGGAAGATCATTCCAACAACGTTAATCACAGTGGAATGGCCTGCTGCAAGAATGATTTGCTTATCTTCACTGGAGGTGCACACTCTGAGGTCCAAGAACCAGCATGGTAGGGATGGAGTAAATGGTCTTCTGACCCTTGGATCCTTTGATGGGATTGCCATTCCACTGCTATTTCCTTTGATGTTCATCATATATGTGTGTGTGTGTGTGTGTGTGTATACACACACACACACATATATATTTAGAAAACATAATTTACCATATCTACAAATATAATAAGGAAACCAAATGATAGTAGGTAGTCATGCCATTGCCCACTTGCCATCTGCTGAGTACCTACTATGTGCCTACTAGAGTGCTTAGTGCTAAAAATAGGGTGAAGAGCATAAAAGACACTTGTGTGATTTTTTTCCCAATAGGATATAAAATAGCTGCTTAATTATTACAAAATAGGTCCGAGCATGCTCTCTGGGAATAGCTTGCTAAAACTCTCCAAAATGTTCTAAGGTATTTGCTGAAAGCTGTGCTCAAAGTATCAGTGGCTCTGATTCTCTGCTTGTTGTTAAAATGCAAATCTCCATAGCAGGGAGATCCCTTCAGCACAAAATGATGATGTCCTAAGGAATGAGTGAAGCAGGTGGTGACTTCGAAAGAAAAAAGCACCCACTAAACACAGACCACGTCTGAGGTCCATTGGAATGGTGGATTTCCTAGGAAATTACTCATTGGTTGAAGCTCTCTCTTCAGTTTAGAGGGCAAATGCGTGAGGTCCTTCCTATGAGCTATTCTGTGGCAGGTTTCGGCATAAAGACTACCTTCACATTTGCACTTTCTTAGATCTTAGGAAAAGGATAATTTTTACTTAACTGGGAATAGCATTACTCAAATCCTGTCCCTTGTGCCTAAGTAACCTTCCAAACAGGATCAAAAAATCACATGGAGTACTCAGTACAGTGGATGGCTTTGCAGGGTATATCTTAAAAGTGAGATTCCCAAAGGAAACCTGAGAGGGGGCCACAGGTGCCCTGCCCCACCTGCCATCTGTACTAGAGCTGTGTCTTCAAGGACTCTTCCCAGTGGGATCCATTTGAATTCTCTCTCTCTTTCTTGTTCTCTTTCTACTGCTTTTCAGATGATTCATTTATAATATATATATATTTTTTTACCATGTAACATGCATTAAATACTGATACTCTAATTAAAGAAATACCTGATCAAAGTATAATTAGACTACTTTCCTTTATAAGGATTGCTGATTTTCAAAGCACTCTTTTATAGGAACCCATATTAACATAAAACAATGAAAAGTATTTGTTCTGCTTTGAGGTTTCAGGAGACTCTTCAGAGTTATATACCAGCTCTCGGATGGATTTTTATTATACTTTTGGACTAAAAAATATAAAGAAATGCCAATTTAATGGAAATACACTGAGGTAAATTTGAACCCAATAAAGGCAATTGTAAAACAGTTTCCCTGTAGAACAAGGAAAATGTACTATTGTCATTATAACATTATTTCCTAAATTATTTTCCATGGAACACTGAGCTTAGAGATGTAATGTTTTGATGAAAAAATAAGTTTCCTTAGCCAGATATGTTTTGGAAATGCTGCATGGCCCAGGGTACGTTAGCACATGAAATGCTTTGGGGAGTTCTGCATTAAACCGTTCTGCATTAAGTCCGTTTCCTGCAGCATTCCTCAAACCTATTTGAGCATAGAGGGGTCCCCTTTAAAATGCATGCATTATCTATGAGAACCTAAGGAACACGCTTTGGGAAACATGGCAAGAGAGAATTTACAGTGTCAGCCGAATGAGCTCCCCACCTGCCACGGCCCGGGGCTGTCATGAAAGTAAACGCACTGCAACATTGAGCTTCAAAAACTCTGCATAAAAGTTACACTGTTCATCACATTTCTAATGGAATTATTCATTATTTATAGATCACAGGGGAAAAGCTTTTAAAAAAAAGTCTCCCAGGAAAAGAAACAATAAATTTACAATATTCCAATCTATATCCGTGGTGGAGATGGGGAGTACTGCAATGATGGATGTGAACGGCTAGCAGGAAGAAGCCTCTTAGGGGAGAGAAAAGGCGTAAAGGGCATTGCGCACGTGCGTGTGCATCTGTGTGCATGCGTGTATGTGTGTGTGTGCATGTGTGGGGGTGTGGATTGCCTGTGTGTGCTTACCTATGAGTGGATGGGTTCGGGTTGTGTGTAATGGGTGGAGGGGGACAAATTGGCAGGAGGGGACATGGGTTGTTTGTGTGTGTGTATGTGTGTGTGTTTTCAGAGGACTGGAGAGCTCTCACACAGGCTTCAGAAAATCAGAAAAAGATAAGAAAAAAAAAAAAAAAAGAACCAAATGAAGCCAGGGGCTTAAGGACTAGAGGAAAAGACTATCTACCGTTGCTAAAGTGATAGGAAAAAACAAACTCCTGGAGGTGAATCCTGGGCAAAACTACAGAGATCGAAAGCCAAAGTGGAGTGAAGGAGGAGTATTACTTCTGCATATTTGGGAGCGACTTAAAAAAAGAAACAACTGGGCAGGTTCTCTTTGCTGGCACACTCCAGGGTCATTTCACATCAGCAAACAGATCTCCTGATTTCCCAGCATCAGCTCAGCCTGCCCGCGACTCTCTGAGGCTGCCCTCTACTGGCCAGAAAGGGAGCAGCAGCGGCAGCAGCATCCAGCTCGCTCCCTGGTGACGGAGGGAACATTTCATGGGTAACATGCAAGCACCAAACAGAGAAAGGGCAAGGCCAAGGTTTCCTATCTCTCCCTTTATGACGAAGGTGTGCTCCAGCAAGAGGATTTTATGCTGTTTCCAATTGTACAGACTTATTTTAGTTCACTGAGATCTTACATTTTAAATATCTAAGTCTCTCGTTTGCATTCTTAAAGCTCATTTAATCTTTTTATCCTTTTGATCTTTTAGTTCATCTCCTATTGTCATTTTAGTTCATTTTAAAATTGTGAGGCTACGTTTCTTACTTTATCTTTTTCTTCTTTTTTTTAAGTAAGCCTTACTTTAATTTCTTTTTATCCTGTCTATTCTCAGTCCCTTTATTTCACTAGCGTAATATTCTGTGCTTTGTGTTTTTTCCTTAACTTATTTTTTTATTAACATCTTTACTTTAAAAATTAATGTTTTCATTCTTACAGTTTATGGAGTGGCAACTGGAAAGCATGACCATAAAGAGAGCAGCCCCAATAATTCACCCCCAAGCAAAGGAGGCTAGGATCCTCTTCTGCCATCAAGCTGGTGCTATAACAGTCTCTCTTGTCCTACATAATTGATGTCCCATTTTTTCCAATGTCGAACTCTATAAAAATTGTAACTTGAAATAATTCAGGGAACAATATAGTTCAAAACTACTTCCCAAAATAATACATTTACCTGTACTCACCCCACATCTAATTGTTACAAGAGAACTGCTTTTAAATCGCACCTATCATGCATTCTCTCTACAGGGAGTAATGTGATCTAAAATTTCAGTACTATCCTGGGACACTGAGTTATACTTGTTGCAGGCTCCGATGCCACAGCAGGCAGCAGAGAGACCTCTGTCAAGGCAAGAAGTTGAATGCATTACAAATGGTTTGATAGGTCCAAAATTCTGTGTCTGCGATATTACTACCTCCATCTTATTGAAGAGGAAAATGATGCCAGAGATGTTTCCCCATGTTCGTGCAGCTGGGAAATGAGGACAGCTGTATTTGAACACAGGGCTTTTCACTTTAAGCCCAGCGTTCCTTCCACTGTTTCAGATTGCCCATATTCGGTTGAAATGAGTCTAACAAATCATAATTATAAAAATTTATTTCTTATTTTAAAAAACCATGAAATTCTCCTAAACCAAGTATAATGGTATAAGTATAATCTGTCATACTGTCTTCTTTTATGTCATCTGGGTCAACTTGCCCTTCCCATGGATAGTTGAAAGTATAGCCATTCATTCAACAAATGGGTGCCAGTTACTGTAGGTGTCTGAGGGCACAGACTGAAGAATCCTTTCTTTCAAGAGGTTCACTGTCTAGTAAAAATAAAAACAGAATATGTACAACCAAGTGTAATTTGGAAAATATACCGACAATGTTAAGAAACAGCTGAGTGATGGGAATTTGCACAGTTGGGAGGTGGGAGGTAGTCACAGAGATCTTCCTGGAGGAGATTACTCCTCAGCTGAGACTTAAAGAGTGAAAAGCAGTTGACCAAGCAAAGTCAGGGGCCCGAAGAGGCAATGCAGACAGAATAGGAAGTGGTAACAAATGCACAGAGGTGAAAAATATCACAGTATATGGAGAGTATCAAAAGAGGTTTATTGAAGCTGAAGTGTTAAGTGTGAAGTTACAGGTATGGTGCCATGAAGGGGCCCCAAGCAGCTTTCCTTTAAGAGAAACTTCTGGAAAAGATGAGGAGGCCAAAGCAGTGCTACTCGAAGACTCTTCCACGGTCTTAGCTAGAAGTGGGCTACAGAGTTCCTCTCAAGGTATAGAGTGCAGCTGATCAGAGTAAATAAACAGGGAGAGCCTTTAGAACTTACTTTAATGCATTTCTTCAGATCTCTAAAGTTCCTTGCAAATATTTAACTATGTATCAGGAAAAGGAGAGCTGAGGATAGAGGTCACTGCGGGTGTTTGTACCTCGCCGTGTACATACAGACACAGCCGAGTGTGGGCAGGTCTCTGCATGTGCCATGTATATATGGACAGCCTATAATGTGTCTCACATTTGATGATATTCCACTTTCAGAATTTCAGTATTTGTACATAGAAAATGGGTTGAATAACTCACCGTCGTCCTGATTTGTCTTATATTCATCATTTCTTAAAACTCTTGTATGTGTTTTTTATAATAAAAAATAAAAGTAAGCCATGCAAAAAAATAAAAAAAAGAGAAACTTCTGCATGAACATAGGTAACTGACCGTCTCCACCTGCTACAACTGTAGATCCACCAGTTTCACAAGGAGCCATACTCGACCCCAGCAGCCCGTCAATCACGGAGCCATTCCTGCCCAGTGGGGACTTCTCCAGCAGGCAATCTCTGATCCTGCCCCTGCCTCTGCACTGGCCCTGCTGAGACCTGCTCGGAACTGTGCTCAGGCCCTTCCTACACTGTCCTCTCTCTCCTGCTCTCCTGTCATGGGTGTTTGACCTGCACTGCAGTCAAAAAGCTCTCTTGGCCTATTTCTACTGGTTCTTTCCCACTTTATCCTTCAAAGGCAATTCCTTTTTACACATCTAATCCCATCTATCTTGGGATTTGCTTCTCCCAGGACTTGAACAGACAAAAACAGGAATAGGAGACAAAGTTGGTGAAAAGAGCAACAGCTGTGTTCTGAAGAGCCTTCTATGCCGTAAGACTCTTTCTCTCTGTAAATACCCCTTCAGACAATGAAGAGTCATCAAGAATTTAAAACATAGGAGTGATGTAATCCTGTTTGGCTGCAGAAAGTTTTCCCCAGAAGTAGGGAAGTCAGCTTTGGCAGGAGTAGAAGGAGAAGGCGGGAGAGCAATTATCAAGCCTTCAGAGCCCAGAATAAAGATGGGCTGAGTACAAGATTATGTTTGTATAAAAAAGATTAAGGGCATGTATTGGGACACATTCAGAATGTGAATCTGCAAAATTTGGAGATATACTGGCTATGAGAATGTAGAAGAAGGAGTCAAAGATAAAACCTAAATTTCTGGCATGGGTAACATCAAAATGCACACATCAACCAGTTATATCCTGGGTGTCAGCCTCCTTTTATGCAAATAAATAAGTTTTATTAGAACACAGTCAGGCCCATTCATTTACACACTGTCTATGGCTATTTTCACACTGCAATGGCAGAGTTTAAAATTTAGGACAGAAACTGTATGGGTCACAAAGCTTGGGATATTTCCTATTGGTTCTTTAAGAAAACATTCACTGACCTTGAACAACTGTGACAGGTAACAGATAAAGAAGAGCAGGTTTAGAGTGTCCATGATTCATTTAAGTGGAAAAGTCTTGTGGAAAGTTGATTATAAGTGTATGAAAATGGACCAGCTATAAAGATTGAGGATCATCAGAATAAAGGCAGGAGTGGAAGCTACGAGAATGGATGTGCTATCCCAAGGAAAAGAAACATAACGAGAAGAGCAGTGAGCCCAAGCCACACTGGGAAACCCTCAATGTATAACAGAGAAAGAGCCCACAAATGACATGGTAAAGAGTGATCAGAGAGATCTGACCAGACCCAGGAGATTTTACGGCCATAGTTTATAAGGGAGAACAGTAGGGAATTCTCTAAAGAGGACAAATAAGATCAAGACCAAAAATGTCCTTTGAAATTGGAAGCTAGGAAGTTATCAGTGATAAACTGTGTGCCTATATGTGTATATCTGTGTGTATGTACTTATTTATTTATAAATATTTTAATCCAAAAGGCACATCAGGCTCAATGGAAAGTAGAAGAAGCAATCTGACTACTGTTGAGATGAAAGAGAAATATTTTCAAATTCATAAAAAATTATTTAACATTTTCAGGAAGGTTCTAGAAAACAACTAGAAAAGAGAAAGAACTAAATGGTATTATAGATTAGGAAGGAGAAGATAAAACTACATATGTCCGATTGCAGATGTTATAACTGCTAAATCAGAAAAAAATGAGAATCAACCAAAAATTTATTGCAAATTTTTTAAAAATTCATGAAAGCACTTGTATTTATATGCAAAATCAGTTGCCTTCATATATACAAGAACTAACCAATTGGAAGAGCAAAATTACAATAACAAGAATTGCAAAACAAAACACACAGAAAAACACACTTAGATGTCAACTAAATACAAGAAATGTGCTAAAGAAAGATGAATCGTCCAGGCACACACTCTGAGCACAGGGCAGAGCTGGAACTGGGATGCACACCCTCTCGCTCCAGAGTCTCTGATTTGGCTACTACACTGCGTTTCCCACTGGTATCTATCTGCATGCGTGATGCTGGTCAACGCGAAGTAGTCAATGGAACGGCCATTTCTCCTTCTCAGACACTAAAGTAGTAGTAGTACTGTACATGATTCTTTCTACTTTAAGAGGGTATGGAAAACAGTGAACAATGATCAGGAATAGGGACTTCCCTGGTGGCGCAGTGGTTGAGAATCCGCCTGCCAATGCAGGGAACACGGGTTCAATCCCTGGTCCAGGAAGATCCCACATGCTGCGGGCCACAACTACTGAAGCCTGCGCACCTAGAGTCCGTGCTCCGAAACAAAGAGAAGCCACCTCAGTGAGAAGCCCGCTGCATTGCAACGAAGAGTAGCCCCCGCTCGCCACAACTAGGGAAGCCCGCGCACAGCAACAAAGGCCCAACGCAGCCAAAAATAAATAAATAAATTTATTTATTTTAAAAAAATGAGCAGGGATAAAAGCTCTTAAAATGCTACTTTATCCTACTTTTATTTGTTATCTGTCTCAAGCTGTCTCAGGCATTATAATATACTTTTTCTACCAAGAAGGAAAACACAAATATCTGTTCAGCTTTCTTGAGCTACGAATTAACCATCTTAAAGCTGAAATTTGTACCTAACTATACTAAAAGCAGTAACTTAGCATGACTGGCATACTTAGTAAGATCAGGAGCATAAAAGTAATATATTTCAATATCTAGTTACAGTTATGCCAGTAGAAAGGCTCTAGCACACTCATAACATTAATGGAGTGGTTTCATACCCACAGATTAAGTACCCAAGATTTTCAGTGCACAGCTGAGGAAGGTGAAGTGTTTTTCTTTAGTAGCCAAGAAACTGCTTGTTAACGACTGGGAGAAAGACTTATTTGTTATCTTTAGATCTTCTGGCTTTCAGTGTTAATTAAACTCTTTAGAGAACTACTTAGTCATCTCAAATGTACACAGAATTTTCAAAACGCCAGAAAAGATAACAAAGAAAACCGATTTAATCAATTGTTTTCCCAAATCTAATCTTATAAACATGGAAAAAGCAAACGCTAGTGGTATGAGCAAGTCCTGTGGTTTTCCTTGTTCTTTGTGACAACCCTGTAAGATAGATGTGCCCTGGGTTTTTACTACCTTCATAGTTCAAGGTGGCAACGAAGGAAAATGATAAATTGTGCTGTTGTACCTCATAAACACCAGACCCTCACCACCTGCTGTCCAACATAGCTATTTCGAATCAAACAAACAGAAGAAAGAATAAATGTCAACATACCCTTCCGCAGCCATTCACTTTCATTTTTTAAAGATGGCAAAAAATTCTCAAAGAGGAAGGTAACATTAGTTAAAGTCATTCTCCCAAAGGAATATGTCATTCTGATCTGAAGTAATTAAAGCAATGAAAATCAGAAAACCAAAATGGTGCGCATGTTTAAGTGAGGGACTATTTCTCTTTAATTATTCTGAGCTTTTTCCTAGAATAGGCAACAATGTACATGTCTTTACTTCCTTTCTTTTGCACCTTTACCATCACCCCATCCTTCTATTTACCTCTGTGTATTTAAATTGTGTACTTTGTCTTGTCTTGGGGTATAACTGGATAAGTTTTATGTTTCACTGATAAAATAGCCCTTCCTTCCTTCCTCTTTCTCCCAGGTACAGAGTTCAGAAGTCCTTCTGTTTCTTGCTGCATGGAGAAGTACAAAGACATGTGGTCCACTCCCTGACACCATACACAAAAATAAACTCAAAATGGATTAAAGACCTAAGTGTAAGGCCAGACACTATCAAACTCTTAGAGGAAAACATAGGCAGAACACTCTATGACATAAATCACAGCAAGATTCGTTTTGATCCAGCTCCTAGAGAAATGGAAATAAAAACACAAATAAACAAATGGGACCTAATGAAACTTAAAAGCTTTTGCACAGCAAAGGAAACCATAAACAAGACCAAAAGACAATCCTCAGAATGGGAGAAAATATTTGCAAATGAAGCAACTGACAAAGGATTAATCTCCAAGATTTACAAGCAGCTCGTGCAGCTCAATAACAAAAAAACAAACAACCCAATCCAAAAATGGGCAGAAGACCTAAATAGCCATTTCTTCAAAGAAGATATACAGATTGCCAACAGACACATGAAAGAATGCTCAACATCATTAATCATTAGAGAAATACAAATCAAAACTACATTGAGATATCATCTCACACTGGTCAGAATGGCCATCATCAAAAAATCTACAAACAATAAATGCTGGAGAGGGTGTGGAGAAAAGGGAACACTCTTGCACTGTTGGTGGGAATGTCAATTGATACAGCCACTATGGAGAACAGTATGGAGGTTCCTTAAAAAACTAAAAATAGAACTACCATACGACACAGCAATCCCACTACTGGGCATATACCCTGAGAAAACCAGAATTCAAAAAGAGTCATGTGCCACAATGTTCATTGCAGCTCTATTTACAATAGCCAGGACCTGGAAGCAACCTAAGTGTCCATCATCAGATGAATGGATAAAGAAGATGTGGCACATATATACAATGGAATATTACTCAGCCATAAAAAGAAATGAAATGGAGGTATTTGTAGTGAGGTGGATGGAGTTAGAGTTTGTCATACAGAGTGAAGTAAGTCAGAAAGAGAAAAACAAGTACAGTATGCTAACACATATATATGGAATCTAAGGGGGAAAAAAGGCCATGAAGAACCTAATGGCAAGACGGGAATAAAGAAACAGACCTACTAGAGAATGGACTTGAGGATATGGGGAGGGGGAGGGGTAAGATGTGACAGGGTGAGAGAGTGGAATAGACATATATACACTACCAAATGTAAAATAGATAGCTAGTGGGCAGCAGCCGCATAGCACAGGGAGATCAGCTTGGTGCTTTGTGACCACCTAGAGGGGTGGGATAGGGAGGGTGGGAGGGAGGGAGATGCAAGAGGGAAGATATATGGGAACATATGTGTATGTGTAACTGATTCACTTTGTTGTAAAGCAGAAACTAACACACCATTGTAAAGCAATTGTACTCCAATAAAGATGTTTAAGAAAAAAAAAAAAAAAAAGACATGTGGTCTGGAGAGAACAGTGCCCCAGCCTGGGTGAAACTTGAAAATGACTGAGCCTGCCCAGAGAACGGTAAGCTTTGGTCCAGCTCAGAGCGTCCTGCTGCTTTGGCATTGTCCAAACCATCTAGGTCACAGAGAGTTCCAGCAGGACCAAGATTTGTAAAGGCATTTAATTTTATTCATTGTATTATTTTGCTGCACTGATAAAATTCAAAACAAAGCAAACAAATGAACAAGTCCAGGCAGTACCTACTGATTAACTATTCACCAGTGTTATTTTTTAAATGTCTGTTATCCAGTTTAAAATATTTGACTAGTAATGCCTGAGGCAGTCTCTCTCAGTCTCCCATTAAAATGCCTATAGATAAAGAGAGGAAAAAGGAATTTTATAACCCTGAAAATTGAGAATGAAAGACATCTACTGACAATGAAGCATGATCATAATTCTGGCTCTGAATGCTTTAAACACTTCTTTTAAAGATTGAAGTCTGAGATAAAAGCATAAATCAAGGCCATTTTAATAAATTAACTGAGGTGTCTAAATCAAAAGCGTGTTATTTGTTTGGTTTTAAACATTTATTCTCCCTGTAGTGTATCAAAAATTAACACAGATACATTTTCATCTTTTTCATTCTTTGCCAAGCTCTTCCCAGTGAGAATCTTTCTATCTGTACCTAAAAAGTTTTTCATGGCCTAATTGGGGTAACATTTGAAATGGAAAATACTAAAGGTATTGAGTTTTAATCATCTATTTTTTTGTTAAGCTACAGAGAAACTCTAACCTCCATTTTTGGATTTGCCTTAATTTTTAAAATTGCATTCTAAAATCGATTACTTACTCTTTCTTCTCAGGCTTATACTTAAAGATAAACTAATTATACCATTTATAATATACTTAAGATATTATTTGTAATTAAACAGTTCAGTTTAATTGGAAATAAATGACAAAGATAATGACTTGATAATTATACAACACTTTTTATTCTTAGATATTTGATTTTTTTTAAAGAGAAATCTATCTAAGCCCACATTAATTTCATTTGAGAAAAGAATCTGATATTTAGCAAGACAGAGTTATTTATTTGCCAAAGAAATGGATAAAAAAAACTGAGTGAGGAAGCCCAGCTGTGGACTCTTCCTACTGGATGCTTTCATCTAGTGGGAGCTGGTTTATTTTGCCTAATTCCATCATCTGCGTGTGTTGCTGAGTTGTGGGCATGAAAATGAGCACAGCCTCAAGTTCTGACAAGAACACTAGTTAACAACGAATCACAGTAAAGCCGGGCAAAGGTAATTATCCTCAGCTTTACACTGTGGATTGATCAGAAAGCAAGTGTCCAAACTGCATTTAATCAAATTGAGACTTTAGAGGGTTTAAGAAAGAAAACTGACTTTACTCTTTGACTGGAAACACAGCCATAATATCACTTCACTCTCCTTAATTCTCTACATTGTTGACCCTCTTTTTTATCCAGTCTTCCTCCCCTTTGACCTCTGTGGGGTACTTAACACAATTTACCATCCACTCCTTAAATTAAGCTTCACCTGCACTTAAGGAAACGTTGCTTTACTGTGGGTCTCCTTAAACCTCTCTGACGGCTCCTTCTTTCATTCCTTCCCTAGTTCTTCTTCTGTGATTTACACGAGGAGCTGGCATATCTCAAGGTCCTGCTCCTCAGAAGACCTCTTAATACTCTCTTTCTTGGAGAGCTCTCCCACCCCATGCCTTAGCCATCACCTGGTCATGAACAAGAACTCAAATTCCATGTCCAGTCTTGACTCTCTTGAGGTCCAGACCCTTCTCTCTAGCTATACACCCACCATTGCCAGCTGGACGTCCAATTATCACCCCAAGTATAACATGTGAACTCTTCATCTTCTTCCAAAGCCTAAACCCTCATTTCTGTGGAGGAAAAACAAGCAGGAGGGAAACGGGAATCAATAATCTCACTTCATCCTCCTAGTGCACTGAGAAATTAGAACCCATGAGAAATCCTCGCTTGACAAAGGAATGAAGTGTTGGTCACACAGGGTAGGTGGCTTGCTAAAGACTACACAGTAAAAAGCTTGAGGAGTCTTTCTGGCTCCCAAGCCCCTGTGCTTGTAGCCTCATTCTCTCAGGCACTTTTGTTGAAAGATCAAGCATCCTTGTACTTTATAACCAGGTATAAAATGGTACAGAGGTGGACAGCTTGGATTAGAATCCTGGCTCCAACTCCTTCAAGCTGTGACTTCTAGGCTGAGCACATTGCTTAAATGATGAGGGTCTTAATTTCCTTATTTGTAAAATAGGAATAACAGCAGTATCTATATTATAGAGTTGCTGAGAAAATTAAATAAGATAATATATGTAAAGAGCTTAAAATACTATAGGGCACATAGAAGTAATAAATTTTAACAATGAAGTCATTTAAAATAACTCTTTTTAATGTAATACTTTATATTTCCACTGTTATTCCATCCTCCACCTTTCATTCAGGCCATTATCATCTCCCATTTGCTCAGTAATCAAAACTCTAAACTGACCTTCTTTTTTGTACAACTTATTTTTCCTAAGAGACCATTCTTAAAATTCTGTTTAATCATTCCACCCCACTGGCCCAAAACCTTCAATGGCTAGTAAACTACCTATGATCACCAACTACCTGACAACGTATAGATGCTGCTAATCTTACCTGATGGTTCTCCAATTCCACTTTCATCATTCCTTTTATAAGATATGTCAAAGTCCCCAATAGAACTAAGCAATCGGTTGCATTTTTCATCCAACCCTCAGAACTGGGATGTCATTTTCAGCAAGTACAGCCTAAAGAAATATAAGTTCATATCCATTCACTTCAAGTTTCAGATCCCTGGCCTTCAAGATTCTCCCCAATCTGACACCAGTATCTGCCTCTCAAATGTCATCTCCCAGGACTCTCCTCAGGAACCCTTGGCTCAAGCCAAAGTGGTCCCTGACTGCCTCACCCCACCCCTGTATGCTTCGTGGGTACTGTGGTATTAATTCTTCTCTATTGAATATTTCAGTACCTTCCACCCTGTTGCTTCTCTGAAGCCCATGTTTACCCTATGCAGGGCAGACTATCTTCATCTTTCTGTGTACAAGGCTCTCTCCCTTAAGCCCCATTACAGGACTCCTTTTCATTTATCATCCAGCTTACACATTCAGCTCTTGTCTGACATTACCATGCAGTGTTAGTGGTGTCTGTGTGTGTGTGTGTGTGTGTGTGTGTGTGAGAGAGAGAGAGAGAGAGAGAGATGTAGACAGAGAGACAGACAGAGACAGAGATAGAGACAGAGGATTGGGAAGAGATCACCAACTGGGATGCTTTTCTTACATCTTGATATCTTCTACTATGGCACTCAGCTGAGTGCTTTGCACATAAGTAGTTGACAAATATTTGCTGATTAACAGATTGAGGTTTCCTGAACAAATATGTCCTTTTTCCAACTTTTATCAAAAGGCTTCTGGAACACGATAGGGTACCCGAGTGAATCTAGTATTTGGAGGTGAATACATGTGGGGGGCCCTTCAATTAGGTATGCATATTTTGGTCTACCTTATTATTTGATGTGGCTCAGTGAGCTTGAGATTCAGAATTATTGGGGGAGGGGTACATCACCTATCATGATAACAAATGTTAGTTCTGCTTTCAGTGTGAGGCAGACTAGCTGAGGCTGCCAAATCTTTTGCTTGGCAAACTGCTACTGTAAAACCCTCGATCCTGATGCATCAAAAAAGGAACTATTTTAAGTTTCCATACAGTGTAAACTAAACCAATAGATATTCACAATGTGTGCATGTAAGTATAGAGTACATATATATGTAAACAGGAGAGTGTTATTGAAAGCAGCTGTGTCACAGAAATAAACATTCCACAAACATTTGAAAGTCTCATATGAATATTTGATTAAACCAGGGTCAGTAAACAATGGCTCATGCGCCAAATTAGGCCTGCTATCCATTTTTATATGGTTTACAAGCTAAGAATGATGTTTTTAAATAGTTGAAAAAACCATGGGTCTACCAACATGTTACATTTCTGTCTAAAATCCTCTCCTTAATTATATCCTTAAATAGTAAAAAAGATAAGCAAGCAGAGAAAAAAAATCAAGACATGACATGAACCCAATAATCCAGCAACTGAATAGTTACTGGATTATCAATGCTTTAATTTTTTCTAAGTTTAATAATAGGAGGAACAAACTTCTTATCCTCCAAATTAGTTACACTCTATGTCTGTGGTTTGGAATGTTAAATTATCCATTTAAAACAGAAAGACAATTTATATTTCTCGGAAGCAATTATGACTTAATTGCCGTTATCAACCTAATAAATTACTAGGTGATTTCCACAAACTGGTTATACACTCAAATTTCATGTCTGATGAAAGAATAATTATATCAATATTCTGCAAATATGAAAAGGAAATTGGTTCATTGGCCACAAGGGAAATGCATACACCTTGAGTGTAAACTCATCTATCTTTTTCTGTCCATTTTTAAGCAGGCAAATTAAGATGGGAAAGAAACAGTTTGTGTCTCACAGGAATAATGTGCAATACGTTAATTGCTTTTCAAGAAACATAGCATGGCTTGAAAAATATTCTTTGTGCTAAATGAGGATGTCATGTTCTCCTCTGAACTCTGTATTTTGATGTACATCTGTTGATGATAATTTAAATCATATAGAGTCTTTGTATAACATTGGAACACAGACACCTGAAAAGGGTTAACCCAACCAAGAAGATAATGGATGCCCATTGGAACAGAATAGAATGTTTACGAAGGCGTGCCACGTCTCCTGTGGGGAAATTGATATGGCATCAGTTCGGAAGGCTGGGAAGACATTATGGGTGGATATTAGAGAGCCACTAAGATCAAAACAGTGAGCATATTCACTTTTGTATCCATTGAACAAACATTTTTTTTTTGCTCACCGTATGGATGAAAGTATGAATGAGAGAGACCTGGTCTCTGTCCTTCTAGTGCTCACATTTGTAGACACAGAACTGGAAACAGAATAATACACTTACTATTAATATACACAAAGTATAATAGTAACATAAAAGGAATAGTGGTTTAGTTATTGGGAGAATTAGGGACAGTTTTAAAAAATAAGGCACCTTGCTAAGAATGAATATAAATTTATTACGTTAAAAAAAAGGCAAGAAGTTCAGACAGTGGAAATATCATGAGAGGGAATGTGTGAATGAAAAAGCAATCATACATCTGAAGAATAATAAATAGTTAATTATGACAGAACTTAGAATGGAAGGTAAGAAAAAGAAGGATCTGACATGAAATAGGTAGTCAGGGTTCTACTGAAATGATCTGATGCCATGCTAAGAACTTTAAAGTTTATCCTGAAGATGGAATTTCACTGGTAAAAAAAACATAATACCTGATTTCCATTTTGGAAAAGCTAGACCAGCAGAGGTGATGGAATGTAGGGGGAAGAAGTTGGGAGCAGGCAGAGCAACCAGTGAAGAAGTTATTTCAATGATTCAGGCCATAGTATGGGCCTGAATAAACCATGGTCGTAAACACGAAGGTGAGAGGGCCGAGGGCCAAGTCAAGAGTTGTAAAAGGAGCTGAATTCATAGGATTTCAAGATTAACTGGAGAGGAGAGTGGAGAAGACTCTCAGTTTTCTGGATTGAATGACCATATTCATGAAAGTCATGCTTTTATCTAAAACAAGAACTACAAAAAGAAAGGTTAGGCTTGACAGAGGAAAAACGCTAGAGTTAGTTTGATAACATTTTAGATGTTTAGAAGTCATCCCAATTAACATGTCATATATCCAGATGGACACAGGTCTGGAGCTCCAGAGAGAAGTTGGGACCAGGGAAACAGATGTGCAGTACATGGGATCCCAACCATCAGGCTCTCTAAGCCCTTTAGTGAGAATCAAACAGGGTAAAGAATACAACTCTAGGGAAAAACCTCATTTAGGTGGCTGGAAAGAGAAGCAAGCCCAGGAGATGGAGATGTAATGAATGGTCAAAGAGGCAAGAAAAAAATAAAGCAAAATAGAGTCATTCTTGAAACTTAAAGGATGTGACCTTGAGGAAGAAGCAGTTTAAGGAAAGAGATGCCTTAGCATGACAACAGTTACCTGGAAAGTTAAACCTCCACAAGTGACAGCTTTTTAAGGTAGATGGCTTGATGACTTGATGACTTTTATTTAAGTAAACCAAAATCCAAGATATATTGATTTAAACCTAAGAGCTAAAGCACAGTGCAAGGTCAATGACACATTATTACTGTTGTCGTTGTTATCAACAATTTTGCACCATCAATACCCTTCCACCTTCCTAAATGTAAATAAGTTTCAACAGTAATTATAACCCTTTAACTAAACTGACTGACTCATTTTGCCTCCTCTGCTCTCCAGCAGATACTGTCACTCATTTCTTCTTTCTTCCATTCAACAAATGTTTCTTGAGAGCTTACTATGTACCAGACCGTATTAAGCACCAAAAGTAAAATTACTACCACATTTTTTTTAATGGGACACATTTCAATAAAATATGAAATAAAACACATGAAAAACATGGGCATTTGCTGCTTTTTACTGTTCATGAAAGCTCCATGTGGAGAGTCATAGACTTCTTGAAAGACAGAAGTCCTGTTACTTCTGAGCAAACTGCCATCTAAGAAAGTGCAGCTCTGTTAGCTTTCTTGCCTCAATAAGTGCTATCTACCTACATTTGCAGTCCTAGTGGTTAGTATGTTCCTCTTGGTCTCAATTCGTTTAGGCTCTTTCACTTTATCTATATTGCTATGTTCTTTTCACTGCTGAGACTCCTTGTTCTACCCTTTACCTCCAAATCTCCACCCCCTCCAGCATCCAGCAATATAAAAATTACTGGCCCACCTCTCCTACCACTTATGTCTGTTCTGCACATGCAGCCTGTGCAAGGCCTGCATTACACATCAGCAGGTCTCAACTGCATGAGTTTAAACTAGTAACACTGTACGTGGTTTTGCCATAGTTATTTATCTCTTAGAGTCCTCTATTCTACTCTAGCCTGGCAGCAGTTAAGTGATAAGAAAATTAACCTTGGGAGGAGCTTCAAGATGGCGGAAGAGTAAGATGTGGAGATCACCTTCTTCCCCACAAATACATCAGAAATACATCTACATGTAGAACAACTCCTACAGAACACCTACTGAACGCTGGCAGAAGACCTCAGACCTCCCCAAAGGCAAGAAACTCCCCATGTACCTGGGTAGGGCAAAAAAAAAAAAAAAAACAGAGACAAAAGAATAGGGCCGGGACCTGCACCAGTGGGAGGGAGCTGGGAAGGAGGAAAGGCTTCCACACACTAGGAAGCCCCTTCGCGGGCGGAGACTGTGGGTGGCGGAGGCAGGAAGCTTCGGAGCCACGGAGGAGAGTGCAGCAACAGGGGTGCGGAGGGCAAAGCAGAGAGATTCCCGCACAGAGGATGAGTGCCGAGCAGCACTCACCAGCCCGAGAGGCTTGTCTTCTCAACCACCGGGGCAGACAGGGGCTGAGATTTGAGGCTCGGGCTTCAGTCGGATCGCAGGGAGAGGACTGGGGTTGGCAGCGTGAACACAGCCTGAAGGGGGCTAGTGCACCACGGCTAGCTGGGAGGGAGTCCGGGAAAGTCTGGAGCTGCCGAGGAGGCAAGAGACTCTTTCTTGCCTCTTTGTTTCCTGGTGCTCGAGGAGAGGGGATTCAGAGCACTGCTTAAAGGAGCTCCAGAGACAGGCGCGAGCCACGGCTATCAGCGCGGACCCCAGAGACGAGCATGAGACGCTAAGGCTGCTGCTGCCTCCACCAAGAATCCTGTGTGCAAGCACAGGTCACTATCCACACCGCCCCTCCCGGGAGCCTGTGCAGCCCGCCACTGCCAGGGTCCTGTGATCCAGGGACAACTTCCCAAGGAGAAAACAGGGTGCGCCTCAGGCTGGTGCAACGTCATGCCGTCCTCTGCCACCACAGGCTTGCCCCGCATCCGTACCCCTCCCTCCCCCCGGCCTGAGTGAGCCAGAGCCCCCGAAGCAGCTGCTGCTCCTTTAACCCCGTCCTGTCTGAGCTAAGAACAAATGCCCTCAGGCCACTTACATGCAGAGGTGGATCCAAATCCAAAGCTAAACCCCCTGAGCTGTGCAAACAAAGAAGAGAAAGGGAAATCTCTCCCAGCAGCCACAGGAGCAGCGGATTAAATCTCCACAATCAACTGGATGTAGCCTGCATCTGTGGAATACCTGAATAGACAACGAATCATCTCAAATTGAGGAGGTGGACTTTGGGAGCAATGATATATATATATATTTTCCCTTTCTCTCTTTTTCTGAGTGTGTATGTGTATGCTTCTGTGTGTGATTTTGTCTGTATAGCTTTGCTTTTACCATTTGTCCTAGGGTTCTGTCTGTCCATTTTTGTTTTTGTTTTTAGTATAGTTTTTAGCACTTGTTATCATTGGTGGACTTGTTTTTTGGTTTGGTTGCTCTCTTCTTTCTTTCTTTTTTTTTTACTACTTTTTAAATTTTTTTTAATAATTATCTTTTATTTTTTATTTTAATAATTGTTTTATTTTATTTTATCTTCTTTCTTTCTTTCTTTCTTTCTTTCTTTCTTTCTTTCTTTCTTTCTTTCTTTCTTTCTTCTTTTTTCTCCCTTTTATTCTGAGCCATGGGGATGACAGGTTCTTGGTGCTCCAGCCAGGCATCAGGGCTGTGCCTCTGAGGTGGGAGAGCCAACTTAAGGACATAAGTCCACAAGAGACCTCCCAGCTCCACGTAATACCAAACGGTGAAAATCTCCCAGAGATCTCCATCGCAATGCCAAGACCCAGCTCCACTCAACGACCAGCAAGCTACAGTGCTGGACACCTTATGCCAAACAACTAGCAAGACAGGAACACAACCCCATCCATTAGCAGAGAGGCTGCCTAAAATCATAATAAGGCCACAGACACCCCAAAACACACCATCAGATGTGGACCTGCCCACCAGAAAGACAAGATCCAGCCTCATCCACCAGAACACAGGAACTAGTCCCCTCCACCAGGAAGCCTACACAATCCACTGATCCAACCTTAGCCACTGGGGACAAACACACAAAAAAACGGGAACTACGAACCTGCAGCCTGTGAAAAGGAGACCCCAAACACAGTAAGTTAAGCAAAATGAGAAGACAGAGAAACACACAGCAGATGAAGGAACAAGGCAAAAACCCACCAGACCTAACAAATGAAGAGGAAATAGGCAGTCTACCTGAAAAAGAATTCAGAATAATGATAGTAAAGATGATCCAAAATCTTGGAAATAGAATGGAGAAAATATAAGAAATGTTTATCAAGGACCTAGAAGAACTAAAGAGCAACCAAACAGTGATGAACAACACAATAAATGAAATTTAAAATTCTCTAGAGGGGATCAATAGCAGAATAACTGAGGCAGAAGAAAGGATAAGTGACTTGGAAGATAAAATAGTGGAAATAACTACTGCAGAGCAGAATAAAGAAAAAAGAATGAAAAGAATTGAGGACAGTCTCAGAGACCTTTGGGACAACATTAAACACACCAACATTCGAATTATAGGGGTCCCAGAAGAAGAAGAGAAAAAGAAAGGGACTGAGAAAATATTTGAAGAGATTATAGTTGAAAACTTCCCTAATATGGGAAAGGAAATGTTAATCAAGTCCAGGAAGCACAGAGAGTCCCATACAGGATAAATCCAAGGAGAAACATGCCAAGACACATATTAATCAAAATATCAAAAATTAAATACAAAGAAAAAATATTAAAAACAGCAAGGGAAAAACAACAAATAACATACAAGGGAATCCCCATAAGGTAAACAGCTGATCTTTCAGCCAAAACTCTGCAAACCAGAAGGGAGTGGCAGGACATATTTAAAGTGATGAAGGACAAAAGCCTACAACCAAGATTATGCTACCCAGCAAGGATCTCATTCAGATTTGATGGAGAAATTAAAACCTTTATAGACAAGCAAAAGTTAAGAGAATTCAGCACCACCAAACCAGCTTTACAACAAATGCTAAAGGAACTTGTCTAGGCAAGAAACACAAGAGAAGGAAAAGACCTAAAATAACAAACCCAAAACAATTAAGAAAATGGTAATAGGAACATACATATTGATAATTTCCTTAAATGTAAATGGATTAAATGCTCCAACCAAAAGACATAGACTGGCTGCATGGATACAAAAACAAGACCCATATATATGCTTCTACAAGAGACCCACTTCAGACCTAGAGACACATACAGACTGAAAGTGAGGGGATGGAAAAAGATATTCCATGCAAGTGGAAATCAAAAGGAAGCTGCAGTAGCAATTCTCATATCAGACAAAATAGACTTTAAAATAAAGACTATTACAAGAGACAAAGAAGGACACTACATAATGATCAAGGGATCAATCCAAGAGGAAGATATAACAATTGTAAATATTTATGCACCCAACATAGGAGCACCTCAATACATACAGCAAATACTATCAGCCATAAAAGGGGCAATTGACAGTAACACAATCATAGTAGGGGACTTTAAAACCCCACTTTCACCAATAGACAGATCATCCAAAATGAAGATAAATAAGGAAACTCAAGCTTTAAATGATACATTAAACAAGATGGACTTAATTGATATTTATAGGACATTCTATCCAAAAACAACAGAATACACTTTCTTCTCAAGTGCTCATGCAACATTTGCCAGGATAGATCATATCTTGGGTCACAAATCAAGCCTTGGTAAATTTAAGAAAACTGAAATCATATCAAGTATCTTTTCCGACCACAACACTATGAGACTAGATATCAATTACAGGAAAAATTCTGTAAAAAATACAAAACACATGGAGGCTACACAATACACTACTTAATAACCAAGAGATCACTAAAGAAATCAAAGAGGAAATCAAAAAATACCTAGAAACAAATGACAATGAAAACACGATGACCCAAAACCTATGGGATGCAGCAACAGCAGTTCTAAGAGGGAAGTTTATAGCAATACAATCCTACCTTAAGAAACAAGAAACATCTCAAATAAGCAACATAACCTTACACCTAAAGCAATTAGAGAAAGAAGAAAAAAAAAAAAAAAAAACCCGAAATTAGCAGAAGGAAAGAAATCATAAAGATCAGATCAGAAATAAGTGAAAAAGAAATGATAGCAAATATCAATAAAACTAAAAGCTAGTTCTTTGAGAAGATAAACAAAATTGATAAACCATTAGCCAGACTCATCAAGAAAAAAAGGGAGAAGACTCAAATCAATAGAATTAGAAATGAAAAGGAGAAGTAACAACTGACACTGTAGAAATATGAAGGATCATGAGAGATTACTACAAGCACCTATAAGCCAATAAAATGGACAACCTGGAAGAAATGGACAAATTCTTAGAAATGCACAACCTTCTGAGACTGAACCAGGAAGAAATAGAAAATATGAACAGACCAATCACAAGCACTGAAATTGAAACTGTGATTAAAAATCTTCCAACAAAAGCCCAGGACCATATGGCTTCACAGGTGAATTCTATCAAACACTTAGACAAGAGCTAACACCTATCCTTCTCAAACTCTTCCAAAATATAGCAGAGGGAGGAACACTCCCAAACTCACTCTACAAGACCACCATCACCCTGACACCAAAACCAGACAAAGATGTCACAAAGAAAGAAAAGTACAGGCCAATATCACTGATGAATATAGATGCAAAAATCCTCAACAAATTACTAGCAAACCGAATCCAACAGCACATTAAAAGGATCATACACCATGATCAGTGGGGTTTATCCCAGGAATGCAAGGATGCTTCAATATATGCAAATCAATCAATGTGATACACCATATTAACAAACTGAAGGATAAAAACCATATAATCATCTCAATACATGCAGAAAAACCTTTTGACAAAATTCAACACCCATTTATGATAAAAACCCTCCAGAAAGTAGGCATAGAGGGAATTTACCTCAACATAATAAAGCCCATATATCACAAACACAAAGCCAACATCATTCTCAATGTGGAAAAACTGAAACTACTTCCACTAAGATCAGGAACAAGACAAGGTTGCCCACTCGCACCACTATTATTCAACATAGATATGGAAGTTTTAGCCACAGCAATGAGAGGAGAAAAAGAAATAAAAGAATCCAAATTGGAAAAGAAGAAGTAAAGCTGTCACTGTTTGCAGATGACATGATACTATACATAGAGAATCCTAAAGATGCTACCAGAAAACTACTAGACCTAATCAATGAATTTGGTAAAGTAGCAGGATAGAAAATGAATGCACATAAATCTCTTTCATTCCTTTACACTAATGATGAAAAATCTGAAAGAGTACTTAAGGAAACACTCCCATTTACCATTGCAAGAAAAAGAATAAAATACCTAGGAATAAACCTACCTAAGGAGACAAAAGACCTGTATGCAGAAAACTATAAGACACTGATGCAAGAAATTAAAGATGATACAAAGAGATAGAGAGATATACCATGTTCTTGGACTGGAAGAATCAACATTGTGAAAATGACTATACTACCCAAAGTAATCTAAAGATTCAGTGAAACTCCTATCAAACTACCAATGGCATTTTTCACACAACTAGAACAAAAAAATTTCACAATTTGTATGGAAACACATGAGACTCTGAATAGCCAAAGCAATCTTGAGGGAAAAAAACAGAGCTGGAGGAATCAGACTCCCTGACTTCAGACTATACTACAAAGCTACAGTAATCAAGACAGTATGGTACTGGCACAAAAACAGAAATATAGATCAATAGAACAGGATAGAAAGCCCAGAGATAATCCCATGTACATATGGTCAACTTATTTTTGATAAAGGAGGCAAGAATATACAATGGAGAAAATACAGCCTCTTCAATAAGTGGTGCTGGGAAAAGTGGACAGCTACATGTAAAAGAATGAAATTAGAACACTCCCTAACACTATACATAAAAATAAACTCAAAATGGATTAAAGACCAAAATGTAAGGCCAGACACTATAAAACTCTTAGAGGAGAACATAGGCAGAACACTCTATGACATAAAGCACGGTAAGACACTTTTTGATCCACCTCCTAGAGAAAGGGAAATAAAAACAAAGATAAACAAATGGGACCTAATGAAACTTAAAAGCTTTTGCACAGCAAAGGAAACCACAAACAAGACAAAAAGACAACCCTCAGAATGGGAGAAAATATTTGCAAATGAAGCAATTGACAAAGGATTAATCTCCAAAATTTACAAGCAGCTCATGCAGCTCATTATCAAAAAAACAAACAACCCAATCCAAATATGGGCCGAAGACCTAAATAGACATTTCTCCAGAGAAGATATACAGATTGCCAACAAACACATGAAAGGATGCTCAACATCACTAACCATTAGAGAAATGCAAATCAAAACTACAATGTGGTATCACCTCACACCAGTCAGAATGGCCATCATCAAAAAATCTACAAATAATAAATGGCAGAGTGGGTGTGGAGAAAAGGGACCCCTCTTGCACTGTTGTGGGAATGTAAATTGATACAGCCACTATGGAGAACAGTATGGAGGTTCCTTAAAAAACTAAAAATAGAACTACCATACGACCCAGCAATCCCACTACTGGGCATATACCCTGAGAAAACCATAATTCAAAAAGAGTCATGTGCCACAATGTTCATTGCAGCTCTACTTACAATAGCCAGGACATGGAAGCAATCTACGTGTCCATCAACAGATGAATGGATAAAGAAGATGTGGCACATATATACAATAGAATATTACTCAGCCATAAAAAGAAACGAAATTGAGTTAATTGTAGTGAGGTGGATGGACCTAGAGTCTGTCATACAGAGTGAAGTAAGTCAGAAAGAGAAAAACAAATACCATATGCTAACACATATATATGGATTCTAAAAAAAAAATGGTCATGAAGAACCTAGGGGCAAAATGGGAATAAAGACGCAGACCTACTAGAGAATGGACTTGAGGATACAGGGAGGGGGAAGGGTAAGCTGGGACAAAGTGAGAGAGTGGCATGGACATATATACACTACCAAACGTAAAATAGATAGCTAGTGGGAAACAGCCGCATACCACAGGGAAATCACCTTGGTGCTACCTAGAGGGGTGGGATAGGTAGGGTGAGAGGGAGGGAGACGTAAGAGGGAAGAGATATGGGGACATATGTATATGTATAACTGATTCACTTTGTTATAAACCCGAAAGTGACACACCATTGTAAAGCAATTATACTCTAATAAAGATGTTAAAAAAAGAAAAAAAAAATTACCTTTCCTTACTATAACATACAAGGTTGTGCAAAGCTTATTTAAGTAGAGCACAGGTATGGAAAGTTGCTAAGGGATTACAGAAGATCTCTCCGCTCTTCCCTCAGCCATCCCTCTACACATATCTACTCTGAATGCTGATTTTAAATTAATTATTCTTTACTTAGGGATGTAAACAGTGGTCACTAGGGAGTGACGATTTTATAATATATAGCAATTTTTCTCTGAGAAAGTGAACCTATGTACAACTGGTTTTTGCATAATTATAAATGTATAATCCAAAACAAAAAGCATAATGAACTTAAAATGACAACAAAGAACAAACTGCAGAATGAGGATTCCTGACATTAGCAAAAGAAATAGATGATAAATCAAAGTTACCGACAATGATTTAGGAAACAATGTATTTGAAGGTTTCGGGCCAAAGACTGATACACGTGGCTTACATCTTATTTCCTAGCATACTATTCACCAGTAATGAACCTTTTATTTACTTTTTCAAGTGTGTGGCAATCTGACCATTACTTAGTTTTGATTGTAAATATCTAAAATTTGTATAGTCCATTTTGAAGGATAGGTCCATATAAATAAATTTACAATACAAACTTTGTTAAAGTAACAAATTTTGAAACGTAATACTTTTAACTTTCAACCAAAGAGGTAAATTTAGATAATTTTCCAATAAATAAATCAAGGTTAAAACATATATTTTTTTTTAGTGAAAAAGATAATAATAGAAAGGCATCCATTTCTCACCAGCACTATAGCTAACATTTATTTAGTGTTTATGTCAGCCACTCTACAAAGTGTTTTTGTGTACAATTTTATTAATTCTCACAACAAACCTATACGGCCTCATTAGACTCATGGGAAATGAAAGCTTACAGACATGCTTAACCACCAGGAAAGGCCAGGAGATAACCAACACAGTCCCATTTGAAACACAAGGATCAATGGCTTCTACTTCCAGGGCAATAAAAAACAGCTGATATACTTGTAGTGAGTGGGAACACTCTTAAACTCTCTTGTGTAAGAAGAGCAGAAGAAAGGCATGGAAACTTAGTGGCAATGTGAGAAAATGGGCTGAAGAAGGTTGGAAGAGTGGAAAGGAAACCACTTAAAAGGACTTTGTCAAGATGAGACACAAAAATCTGGCAGAATCAAGTATTCCAAGATATTTATTAACTACCAATCTTATGTGAAAACTGGTCATGCAGGGACACAGCAATTAAATTTTCTCATCAAGGTATTCCCAGCCATCTCATGGAAATAGGACTTGTATTTATGACCATGGTAAAATGTGGTAAAGCCTAACAATCATGATAAATATGATAGGTTAGGTGCTTTGGACATTTGCTCTGGAAATTTCAGTTTGAGAAGGAACTCTTTGTTTTGTTTTTAACAATCAGAGCTTTCCAAAAATAGAACAAGAATTGGCCACCAGTGATTTCTTCCCAATAATGTCCTGCAAAGGCAGGAGGTCCAGTTGCTAGGGGTGTGGAGTAGGAACTGCAGAACTTAGCAAGTGATACTGGATGACCTCAAATATCTTTCCCAACTTTGAAGTTTTATGGAGAGATGAGGAAAAGAAAATCTTAGTAATAAATTAGTGTCAGAAATGAATGGACTATGCAGGTCTCTCCCTCTCTGTCTCTTTCTCTCTCTTCACCAAGTATAAATACATGGCATCCCATCATTAAAATGTCAAGTTTTCTTTGTTTAGATTGATCAAATTGGAAAGCAATTTTTTTTTTTACATTTTAAATAATGTTTCTAAAATCAAAGTTTATAAAATGCTTAAAAGAACATATTCAATATTATACGATGATCCACCGGGAACAAACTTAACTCTATTTAGTGTTTTTTTTTTTTAGTGTTTTTTTTTTTAACACTAAAATTGAGAATAGGTGGGCATGGATTAGTCAAACGTAGATAAGTGATTACTTTATTTAACCATCTAGTTTTAAGGACACAATTTTTCATGGTAATTGCTGTGTAAAGTCAATATCTGGGGAGATTTTGTTGTACCTACAGCCCTTCATTAAATTAATAATTTTTTGAACTAGTCAGGCTAGCAAATTTATAGGTGCTCTGATGTCACCCCTTTTATAAATCTGTAATTCTTAATAGAAATAATTTGGGAAAGATTCTCTGCTGTTTGTCTGGGCATGTGTGTGTGTGTGTATAAAATAAGGTTGTTTTTTTTTTTTAATTTATTTATGGCTGTGTTGGGTCTTCGTTTCTGTGTGAGGGCTTTCTCTAGTTGCGGCAAGTGGGGGCCACTCTTCATCACGGTGCGCGGGCCTCTCACCATCGCGGCCCCTCTTGTTGTGGAGCACAGGCTCCAGACGCGCAGGCTCAGTAGTTGTGGCTCACGGGCCCAGTTGCTCCGCGACATGTGGGATCTTCCCAGACCAGGGCTCGAACCCGTGCCTCCTGCATTGGCAGGTGGATTCTCAACCACTGCACTATCAGGAAAGCTTCTAAGGTTGGTTTTAACCATTTAAAAATAAAGAGTTTGTGTGCCTGAGAGAGACAGAGAGAGATGACAAATGACACAGCAAATGGAGAAAAATATTAAGAATAGGTGAATCTAGGTAAAGAATATGTGGTATTCTTTATTTTTATATTTGCAACGTCTGCAAACAGAGTTTTAAATTTTTTCAAGCAAAATTTTTTTTCTAAATTAAGGAATATTAGTGAGAGAAAGTTTTGGAAATGAGAAATACAGGGGGAAAATATGCATAGTCACCACTACCTAAAGAAAATATCTGGGAGATAATCAGGTTTTTTGGATATTTTCACTACAAATTTGGTTTTTCATATCTCCTTACTGCATAAATAAGTTCTTAAGTGCTAGAATGTTACTATTAAGTCTGCCTTTGCCTTGTGTCACTTCAGGTTTATTTTCTGCTCCATATTTTAAAAGTGATTCTGGTATGTAGGCTTGAGAGAATCTGGAAATAAAAACAGCCTGCATCCACACGCCAAAGGTCTGCTACACTCTGCGGGGTCGGTGACAGATAAAGTACATTATCTTTTCGAACCTTGGAAATCTTCTCCTCCTTCAGATATCTCCAAATGTCATCTTCAAATCTGTGACAGGTCTTTGTAAAAAAAAAACAAAGTTGTTCTGCAGAAAACTTTTTTTCTGATCGGTGATGTTTCTGTGCTTAAAGACTGTGCCAAGCCCTCAGTGATCAGAATAAGCTTAAGAAGCATTATGGAAGATTATAGTAAGTTATTTTCAAACAGAGAGATGCATATATATGTTTCTAGTCCTTTCAGAGGAGCAACCGAAGCAGGGACCTGGGAAACAAGCAGTGTCGGCTCCAGAATTTCTTCCTAGGACAGTTTTAGGAGAGGGAAACTGGTTGGGAGTAAGACAGGACCTGCCTGGAGGCTGCATTTGCACAGTGAGCATATTCTTCTACTTAGATTGTGTGATTGTTGGGGTATCTTTAGGGAGTTGATGGAGATGGTAATGATAACACCTCCCACCCCATTCTTCACCAATACAGCCGAAATCAAAATACTTGTATTCCTCCTTTGGCTATGAGAATAATTACTTGCGTTGAGTTTGAGCAAAATGTTTGATCTCTCTGGAAATCACTTTTTACATTTATAAATTGGCTTATATGGACTAGACCGGAACAAGGGGACTTTTACTACTGTTAATCTTTGATTTTCTGAATTAGAAATCCCTGTATTAGAAATTTCTATATTAGAAATTCTCTCTGACCTGTAAGTGTATGTTCTAGTCTGGAAAATATAGGTCCATCCTCAATCTAGAACATGGGGAAGTCCTACTCCTCACCACAACTGAGGATCCTGGAAATTTTCAAGAGAACATTAGTGATAGAAAAGCTAAGCATTAATCAAAGGTAGGATTCAACCCTGTCTTTTCACACTGCTTTATTTTTCCTTAGTTTTTGAATTACATCTTTAAAACAAGTGGCATGTCTTGCTAATTAATTGTGCTGAAAAGATATCATGTTGTTAAAAGAACATGTTAAAAAAGTGATAAATTCCTTTACACTGTGGTCCCTGGGTAGAGCAGAAACCATCATTTCATCCTCTCTCCCCACCCCTTTCTCTCAGTCGCCCCTCTTCCTTCCAGGTGTACTATGAGCATCTCAGAGACCACCAAACCTGAAGAAATCTGATGCATAATGTGAAGCTAAAGGTGGCTTTCACTACATCAGAAGCCAGTAAAGCAATGAGAATTTCCAAATAAACACAAAGAGAAAGCTTACACGCTCAGTGTTAACATTGGACTTACAAGTTCTTACTTTAAGACTCATCCTTCAGCCAGGTGGTTATTTAATCTCTGCTTCGGTTTTTCCCCTGTGATGCAGAATTACCCACCTTTCAAGATTGCTTATGCTTTGGCAACATGGATGCAACTAGAGATGATCATACTAAGTGAAGTCAGAAAGAGAAAGACAAAGTCATATGATATCACTTATATGTGGAATCTAAAATATGACACAAATGAACTTATCTATGAAACAGAAACAGACTCACGGACATGGACGTAAAGAACGGACTTGTGGTTGCCAAGGGGGAAGGGGGTGAGGGAGGGATGGACTGGGAGTTTGGGGTTAGCAGACACAAACTACTACATATAGAATGGATAAAAAATAAGGTCCTACTGCAGAGCACAGGGAACTATATTCTATATCCTATGATAAACCATAATGGAAAAGAATATAAAAAGAACATATATATATATATACACACATATATATATCTGAATGACTTTGCTGCACAGCAGAAATTAACACAACACTGTAAAACAACTATATATCAATAAAAAATACTAATAATTTAAAAAAAAAAAAGATTGCTTATGCTTTGGTCAAACCTTTGAAGGCTGTTGTGCATGTTGGTGTAGATAGGGCCGCAGGAGAGTGAATGGTATTACTGTTATCTATAACTACTGTCAAGTGACATTAACAACTTTTCAATCAGGTACTGATCCCTAAGACTTTTCAAGGCAACAGCTTTAACACTAACTTTGGGTAGAAGATGTCTGGTTGACATTTCTGTTAAGAGAGGTAGGAGAAAAAGGTAACTAGCCTACCGTGGATTAGGCACCTATGAATGTTCATCCCATAAAATTACTATCACAATCTTGAGGAGTCAACATTATTACCTCATTTGATAGATTCAGAAGCAGAGGCATAGAAGGAAGAGTTCTGTGGCTGGATTCAGACATGAGCTTGTTTTGTTTGCCCTACACCATGATGTCGCATTGTCCACCAGCGTGACTAGCATAAAGCAGGAAGATGAGCACGGGACTCATGCCCTCAGTTACATCAGCTGCCTGCAAATTTTTCTGCCACACGTGCATCCATGGGTAACCATTTCCCAACTGCCTTAGCTCAATGAATGTGTGTAATAAGAACAAAACAGGGTATCCGAGAACATTTGGAGAAATGAACAATGGGACTCAATAGGTTATAGTAAAGTTTCCCGAACATGCTGCTGGAGAAGTTCGGGAAGTATGTTAAGGAATTTGTTTGATGAGAAATCCAAATGAGTGTTTTAGGAGGATATGTGTGTGTGTGTGAGTGTGTAGTTCACCACAGAATCAAACTAAATCTTATAAATGAGTACCAAGTACATCCTCATTACCGTACCATAGGAAACACACAAGAAGGGGAAGGTATGATTCTGGAGGGCTAAGTACAGACAAGCACTTCTAACACAAGAAATCATAAAGAAATAAGACCAAGGAGGTAAGCATTTTAAATAAATCACACTTTTCACCACTAAACAGTTCACTAGCTAAAAGGACTCATTTGGTTCCCAAATTTTATAGTATGGCTAATAAATAAATGATAATCAAAATGATACTTGCCATCACACATTTAGACAGTTTAGAATATGATAATCAATTACGTCAATATTCACTGTTAGATTTAGTACTAATTATTTGAAATAAAGGTGAACTCAGATCCACAGAATCAGTCAATATTCTTAAAGGAGAAAATTATTATCTTGGGGAAAATATAGATTCTTACATCTTCCCTTGTGAAAAGAAATAAAACTTGATTGGAAATATAATACTTTTGATTAAAGACATCAGGGAGGCAAATAAATGAGAATTTGAACCACAATTTTCAAGAAGGATATTTCAAATATCATTATGTTATTTTGTGCAATGACTTTTTGTAGCTCCATGTTTGCTAATTGAAACGTAGAAGAGAAATTAAATTGTCTTGGGATATTTCCTTGGTGTAATTATAATAAGACACGACAGAAAAGTAAATGATGCTATCAGGAAATACTCCTAGGCTTATAACACCTTAAAAAGCTAAAGTTTCTTAGAAGCAAGAAGACATGGGAGGCATCAATGTTCCAGAATAAGATTTCTCAGCAATAAATGATGATACTGGATAAATGGGTCCCTGCTTCCTGGCTCAGGAAGAATAGCCTGTCCCAGATGTTGGCTGACTGTCTCACACTCAGCCAGTAGAACCACCCAAAACTCCACCCTGCCTTGAGCATCTCTTGCTATAAAGTCATCTGCATCTGTATCCATCTTTACCACCTTCCCAGGGCTACAAACTTTTCCAAAAGGGATTAATGCAACACCCACTGTATAACATTAGTGTACAAAAGCTGTCGTAAGCAGACTAATAGTTCTCTGAAGGCAGACTACACTCTCTCCATATTTACATCCCCTTTGGGCCGCATAGTATGTATTTAGGTTGTGCTATGTTTACAGGTCGACAGAAACCCACTGGAGTATGGTTTAATGTTCTATTTGGCCACCAGATGGCAGTGTGTGATAAAGAACGCTAAAACACCACCCAATGTTTCTAGCTACGAAGGATTAAAAGTACATTTTGGTGAGTTTAATTTGCCAGAGTAAAAAAGGGCAGATAGAGTCAGAGAAGATATAAGAATTGATGGACCCTACTAACCCTGTTATTACTATTACGTCCTACCACATGGGAAAATGTCTCCACTTTTTTAAAGTGTGTGTAAAAGTCTGTTGTTTTTTAAAAGTAAAATAAACATTAGTAAGCACACACTAATTGGAGCTCAATTAAACATAAATAGCTTAAACTAAATTAGAAAAATCCTAGATATTGTAGAATTTGGAATAAAATGTTCAAAATATATATCTATAAATTACTAGGCATTTCATAATTATACTGGTAGGAATGTAAGTTAAGTAAATTAAGAGCCAGAAAAAAGAAATCAATGCAAGAAAGTTATATTACATAAAAAAACAAATATCCCACAAAAGACTGAAAATTCTCAAGACTTCACAACTGGACCTGTAAAAATGTTTGTTTTTTTTTACATAATTAAAGCTTACTATACAAAGCATTAACTCTTTCGATAAATGAAAATAAGAAGTACAGTTCTCAAGGCCTGTTGATTCTACTCCTTCAATGTGGTTCAGATCCATCCACTTCTTCCCATTCCTGTTCCCACAATGTCCTCAGACATTCATAACCTCTCGCCCTAATCACTCTGGCTGCACTGCAGCCTTGCCCTTTTCCAATCCATTCTCCACCCTGCAGCCAAAGAGATATATAAAAACACAAATCTGACCATGCATACATTCCCCTGCTTAGATCACCAGCAACTCCCTAATGCCTTCAGGTTGAAGCCCAGCCCCTTGCAAGGCCTAAAAGCCTCTAGAAGCTTCCTCCAGCTCACTGACTTAGCCAGATTTCTCCCTGGGCTCCAGAACCGAATAACTTACGCTTCCTCTACCCACCATACCTCTGCATGCAAGGATGTTCTGTCTGAGAAACAGTCTCATTCACACTCATCATGTTAATTCCTACTCATGCACCACCTCCTCCAGGAATTCTTCTCTGATTTCACCCTCCCTAATCTCACCCCTCCCACACACACACACAGAAGGTTAGGTGCATACTATGTATATAGGTGCATACCACAGCATTTAAGCACTGCAGTAACTATACCTGTTCAGTAAGCATTTCTCCTTTACACCTTTATGAATGATCTTAGCTCTCCTGTGCCTAAACCTTATTCCAAGGCTTAGAGATGCTATCTGGGTAACTTAAGGTCACACATCCTTTGTTACTTACAGGGCTTTAAGTAGTAGCCAGACATTTGAATCCAAGTTCTGGGCTCTTCCCAATGTCCTAGGCTACTTCCAAAAGCCATTAAGAGGGAACCGCTTCATAGGAATATAGCAGAGAGCATTATTAAGGAGTACTAATAAACGTATTAAAGAATAACAGACATAATAACTGTACAGATATTAAGCCTTCAGAAATATTGGCATGAACTCAGACAGGCAGAAAATTGCTGAGCTTGCCTGCTCCATCTTTTTAGTACCTGAATTAGAAATCTGAAATTGCTTTTCAAAGGTTAAATGGTCCTGCTCACTGGCTTTTATTTTTATGCATTTGTCCTCCACTTTGCTAATTGCTTTAGAACATGAGCTACATCTTGCATTTTCCTTACCAGTGTGTTTACAGTATTTTGATGGAGCCCTCTCCTCTCCTCTCTCCATCCTCACTCTAATGTAAACAAATACATAGAAAACTTATGATCTTCTTAACCCAGTATGGGGGTTCCCAGATGTCTGCAGTCAGAATAACTTTACAGAACACCCGAGAAGGAGATGAGGCCTGGGGTGAGCCTCTCTGATAAATAACTATGTTGATTTCCACAGCAAAAGGGAGGGTTAGAACTGGGAAAGGACCGAGCAAGATGCTCTGTGAAATGTACTTCTCCAAGGAGACCTTCCTCCTTGCCTGATGTTGTAGAGACCATGAATCAATAAAACCCTTTAAGAATCCCTGAGCCAGCCAGAATTCTGGCTCATGGCTCCTTAAGGGACTAGTGCTTCCCCAGGAGCATCTATCTGGGCCTAGTAACAATAATAAGAAATAATTATTTCCTATTCAAAAATATGAAGAGTGATATTTGGAGAAGGGGGTTAACAGAAAAACTCTACTTCTTCAGATTCCTTCAGCATAGACCTCTGAGGTCATGTATTTGGGCCTGTGACCTAAGTGATCTACATAGCCCTCCAGCTCTCCACTGGAGCTATATGCCAACCCTGGATCCCAAACCCTAGTCCAGGGTTGTTATTACTCTCAGGTACCCAGAAACCTCTTCTCATGTCCCAGCAACGAGCTGGGGTCCTGCTGTGAAGTGATTGCTGCCACCTGGACTCCTGCTCCTTTACATCTTTCTTTGGACTAAATCTCCCAGAATCTGAGTGCACCCCCTGAAGACAGCACACAGTTGGAATAACCCTAGGGAGTAAACACTGGAGCACGAAGCTGCTCCCCGGGGTGTGACAATTCTCTCCCACTGCAGTTAGCCTCAGTCCCTTAACCTTGTCAGATTACAGATCCTTGTCATCCTCATCCACCTGTGATACAGATGTCTCATCATTCCTCATACTCACACGCCAACATTTCCACCCACTGAATGCCAGGTCAGTGAGAGAATTAGCACTGGATCAAGGAATGAAAATATATTTAAAAAGAAGGAGGAAAAAAGGAAGAAAACCTAAAAGGTAGAGGGGAGGTATGAAAAATGAGGCAGAAATAAAAATGGCAACTTACACGGAGTTGGGATGTCATGGTGACATTTCAGCTCAATGTGGTTGAGACCAGACTGTCCTACTTCTCAAGCACAGATATTTAAATCTTGCAAGTGAGAAGTAATACAGTGAAAGAGAAAGTATAGTTAATACTATTAAATGCCCCCCTCTTTCCAAAGTTGAAGCCGTCAAGAACTAGAAAATAAGAGCACAAAGATTTCATGAGTGAAAGTTCCCTAGAGACCCTCAGACATAGTATCACAGAGGAGGGGCAGGAGTAGAGGGTAGACGACAAGGCTGAAAGAGGTAAGAGCTAGTCAGCGGCCAAGTAGATTAGAGTCTACTTCTTAACTCTGTAAGGAAAGCAAAGAGTGAAATATGAGAATATGGTAAGTATGGTAGTCTAACATTTTATTTCATTTTCTTTTTAGTTTGTAGAATACAAATAATTTTTTCTATAGGCTGAGGGAACCAAACAAGTGGAGTAGGAGAAATTAAATGTAAAAGCAAAAGAGAATTATTAGTCAAGCCAATTCCCAGGGAAATGGGTAAAGAAAGAAGCAAAACCACAAGTAGAATGCTTTAGACTGGAGGAATTTGAGATTAAGATTAGAGGAATTGTCTGATTTAAAAGAAAATAATAACTGTAAAAGCAAAGTAGCTATCAATTATGAAGACTGGATCATGAATGGTGTCAATTTCCATTTTTCTAAAGTATCTTCATCTACAAAAGAAAGCTTCAAAAAACAAGGCATGGCATACTCTCTTTTCTTTAAAATAATAAAGAAATTCATTAGGAATAACTTTTCATTTTCCTTTCTCCCACTCTTGGAAGTTTTCTAGCAGTCAAAATTGACATTATAACATGATTTACTTCTGAGCAGTCACCACATTTTTCTAAATTCTTTTCAGTATCCCTTAGTAGATAGCTTCACTAGATAATATTACCTACCTCAAGTTGCCACATTTTAAACAGAGGTTGATTTTTCCATTGATTAGCAATCATTTTACTCTTTGCTGTTGTATCATTAGAGACTCTCTTGACAGTTTCAAGTTGTTAAAATACTGGGTTTTTTCTTTCAGTCTTTTACTTCATAAATCACTACATCAACTCTTCCTATGTAGGTAGGATAATAATGCCAGAAAATAGGTCACCGAGCATTGAGCCATAATTATAACTACCCAGGTAGAAATCAATCCTATAATTTTAGACAAATGAATGCAAAAATACTAATTTTTGCTTTGTTTTTAATCAACTGAGAAACTCGAAGCTACTTCTGCATCCTACCTCCCAGTAAAACTGGGTTTAACACAAGGATGACTATTATTATGAAATGGACTGGACTTCAAATTCAACATTAGGGGATGACTGAAAATATATTTTGTATTTGTACGGTTCCTTTCACTTCAGAATCTCAAAGTTGCTTGACTTTTTCAAATCCCTATTACATTGGCAAGCCACCAAACCAAGCACCGGTAAGGTATATTACCAGAAAAGTAAATCACCAGAAGTGTCAGTGAATTTCCCACCCAATGTAATATCAATTTGTTTAATATCTGAGAATAGCATTTAGGATTTAAGGCAAATGCCTGTGAATTCTAAATCAACTTCAAGTCAATACACCTGGGAAATAAAAAATACTGAGGTATTCATTATGCAAATATAGAACAGAAATGTATAATTCTGTTACAAAGAGAAATGGAACATTATTTTTAGTGAGAGATTTTCAAATATCATTAAGGACTGTCTAGGTTTGCTGGTGTCAGAAATGATAAAAAATCTACAACTGGTTAATTACAATATATCTTTAAATAATAATATTTTACTAGCATTATGACTTTTGAGAAAGTACTGAAATTAATTTCATTTACTAAATAACTGTTTTTAGAGAACCACACCAAATGGGATTACTATCTATGAACTGCTAATTGAGACAGTTCTACATGTTGATTTTTGTCAACATCTGAGAAATACAATTTTAAACATCAGATAACGCTGTATGCAATTTACGTAGCTTGAGAACTAATATACATTTAATAATACAATATTACTTGGTTAATATACTTAGCTAATATAATATACAATTAGTTAACATATAAGATACTGAGTTAATATAAGTAATAAACCTCACTTAGTTAATGTTTATAATGACACATAGCAATATATAAAGTTAATAAAATATAATTAGTGAATTAGTTAATATGCCACTTTTTTTATTAAAAAAACCTTTGACTATTACATTCATATGTTAACCTCCCAAAGCCTATTTGTCCATAATGAGAAGATACCAACCTATTAGAACAGTTGCAAAGTACGCCAACATACTTTGCTAATAGACTTTTCCCACATGGCCTAAGTTTTATTTTCTGAATCCAAAGCCATAATAACCCAATGATGCCTCAATTGTTAAATTCACTGCAGGTAAAAAAAAAGCTCCTTTTAATGAAAATGGTTGAGATACAAAGAAATGGGAAGCTGCAGTCACCACGCTCTCCGGCAGAAGGCGGCAGCAGCTGAAGAGTCTGACTATCCTTCAGGAGAGTCCTCTGTATGCTGCATATCTACTCTATTACCAGGTCCTCACTTAGGCTTTATTGTTTACTTTTTGATTATAAACTAAACTATGATTATAAAAGTATAATTGTGTCAAAATCTAAATATTCTTTAATTTTAAAAAGCACCATTTCAAAATAAGAAAGCATCATTTCATAAAATAATTTTGTATTTGATGTTGTAATTTTCTATTCTGTTTAACTGATGAGACAATTTTATTCTAATGCACTCAGTAAAAATTAATGTGGCACTGTAATGTGTTAATATCTGAGTGCATGACCTGCTCATTTTTGTTTTCTTAAATTATGGGCTCATTCATTCTTAACCCAGAAAAAAAAAAAGGAAAAAAAATTTTTATCATCACTCTGTCTAGTTCCAAAATAACCCTCCTAGAATTTTTATACAGATTGTCTGAATATTATAAAAACTGATAGGGTCAATAGTTTTTCCTACCTGGGATCATGACATCATTTATCAAAAAGTAAAACTTACCCCTCAGTAAAGTAATATAATTTTCTATCTTAGATCCTCTACATTTGTATCAGGATTATTTCTAACATAATAAAGAAATAAAATTAAGTAGTGAAATAAAGCCAACAAATTATTTTTATTGTTTATTTTGTGAACAGGATCTCTTTTCCATTATTCTATTTTTTTTACATTATGGAAATCTAGTAACTTCTATATCCTTATTTTAAAATCAATAACCTTACTGAAGTATCTTATTAGTTCCAATGAATATTCTGTTGTCTCCTAAAACTTTGTGAATGCAGTACATATTAAGGCCTAATTTCTGTGGTAAATACTTGAAATTTATTGTATTTAATCCTTATTTTAGAAACTTTGGAAATAATATATATATGGTCTGAGTTCAATATATGTGTTTTTTTCTTGACTAACTGAAAAAATAAAAGAAAGACGAGAGATACCTGTGAAAACTGGAAAGAATTATCTGTGTATAAAGTGTTATAATTATCCCTCCTTTATATCATCTATCTCCATACCTTTAACAATCATTTGCTCCTGGTTCTCTTTTCTAGCAGGCAGCCAGTCATCTCCTGCCAAAAATTCATGTCAACATATCCAAAAGCTAAGCTCATCATCTTTCTCCACAGCTGTTAAGTAACCAATTTTTCTCCTATGAATTCCTGTTACATTGTATTTTATCACTTAAAGGGTTTCAGTACATTCTTCATCCTTCATCTCCTCTAAGGGAAAATATAACTCTTAAAAGCAGATACTAATTATTTATAAATGTTTTTAGCTCACAACACGTGTAGGCTCTCACTGAACATGGGATGAACTCAACTGAATTCCACCTTCTCACAGATGGGCTGTATCCTGGCCCAGGGGCAGTGAGAGCTGTCATCCCGGCCTGTTGATGACATGTGTCCTTCCCACTCATTTGGTTGCCATGACTATGGCACAGTGAGCCATCCTTCTACTGCTTCCCTCATTGGGACACACCCCTAGAAATAGCAGTTTCAGAATGTGGGTCATTCACAGGACTAGCAGAGGTGCCACCCAGAGGGGCTGATGCGAGGAAGACCAGGATCCCGGATGGGATGAGAGGGCAGTGGAGTCTGGTTGCCACTGATTGAAAATGAAGAAATTGAGAGCGGTTTTTCACCCAAACACAACATCGAGGCAATCCACGTCTACACTGCCTATGACATTTGCCTCTTTAATAATAAAGATAATCCTGCAAATGATAAACTGTCCCTAAAATAGCCTGTGGTGTAGGAAAGTCACAGCGTTCAAGGTTTCTACCTGCATGGGATCAGGTCCTCTTTAACACAGCTGTTAGTTCCTTTAAAGACCAGTAAACTAGGTTCTACCAAGATGTCGGATTCCTAGTAACAGTCATACATCAGGTAGTTTAACTTACTATCAAAAGCCTCAAGAGAGGTAAATCCATGTATATTATTTTGGTGGCCCTTCATCCCAAAACATTTTTTCAGTGAAAACACACGCCCTTCTGGGTACATCACCCAGATGCTTACGTCAAATTCGTTCAGAGCCGCAGCCAGCTCCCCGATGCCCGTGTGGCCTTTGGCTTCGTCGGTGGGCGAGGTAGCTTGAGCAGCATTGGAGATGCCGGCAATGGCTTCCTGCACTTGTTTGAACACGTAATCTCGGTTGGCTCTGGTGGCAGCAACATCCGGGTGGCGGAGAAAGGCTTGGGAGGCTGTGTACAGCATTGTGGCGTTCTTCTTTAGAGCCCCTCGGGCAGCTGCCATCTCATCCCGACAATGAGGGTCCTTCAGCTCCTGTGTGTGCAAAACACAAACCCGTCACTTCCATGAAGCTTGCCATGGAAGTATCTGTAATAGAGCTTAAAGTCACAGACATCTAGGACCACTGAATTTTAGAAACCATCTCCTCTCTCTTCTCTCTAGCTGCCAAGACTTTGCACGTACTGTTCTTTCTATGTGAAATATCTGAGCATTCCTCTTCCACCCTGTCCTTTCCCCTGATGGGGCCCATCCTCTGAGAACCTACTCTCCATCCAACTCTCTAAGCTACATCCCCTTCTATCTGCTCCCACAAGACCCTCTTCCCTCCTATCATTAACACTCATCAATGCTTTATTGTATTTACTTATTTAAGTATATGTCTTTCTCCTAAACTGTATGTCTAATGACAGCAGAGAGCCCTAGCTATCTTGCTCAGTGGTTCTTTAGGCAACAGCACAGTATCTGGCCCATGAAATGCATTCAATAAATATTGCTGCAAGAATGTAAAAACTGAGCCACCAACAAGGTAAATGGCTTGAATGGATCAGAGTTAGTTATCAGCAGATGGTAAACCCAAACTTCAGTTTTCTGATACTGTGCCTGACTCCACATTGAATTACAATCACAAACATGGGAAATTGAATGCCTCTGATTTTGCTCAGTGCATCTCTGTCACTTCATTATCATTTTCAGAATAGGGTTCATTTTTTTCAAAACTACTTTTGATGGCAGATCACTCATTTGAGTTTAGGGAATAATAAAAAAATAGATCAAAGATGATTTGCTTTCTTAGTTTTGGATGTCAAAATAGTACCGCTGGAGAGTCTCTTTATTTTCAGCTTTAAAGGGTATTGTTAAGAAAATGTTCACAGCATTTTTGGAAATGTTAAAGGCAGTACTGTTCTCTGAGAGCCATGTAGGACTGCCAGCTGAGTACCTCTGGGAGAAAATTTCTCTAGCTTCAAAATTTATCATTAGAGGGTATTTGAACCACTGGGGTTCTATTCCTATTTGCTCACTTGGTACATGATAGATGGATGACCTGGAAACAGTGAATTACATCTCTCTTCCATGGGTCAAAATAATTCTGAGACAAGCACAATATATTTGATATCCAAGATTGTCAAGACAAACTGACATTAAGTAGTAAATAACTAACTGAGCCATCTATCCCCCTTTGCTTAAGCACTAACAGATCTATGCCAGCCAACACAATTTCTAAATTGGGATGACTTATTTTTAGCCCTAAAGATCAACACAGAAAAATGGGGAACCAATATGTGAGGGTATCCTCTAAACTGGTCAATAATCTAGGCGGTGCAGGTAGAAGTTTCCTCCCAACTAGTCATGAAGGGTCTTATTAACCTCCAGAACACCTGGTCCAGAAATCTTAGATTCCATTCTGGGATATATCTATACTAAAAACAAAATCTAAATATGAAAGTGAGAAATAGGGGGTGGGAAATTATTTCCATAAAGATATTTTTAGAAACATTTTTAATCACATGAAAAAAACCTGTAAACAATGTAAATGCTGATTTATGAAGAATTGGTTAAGTAGGCTATTGAAGTTTTCATTTGATGGACTCTTTATGTGGATATTAAAAGAAGTTTCCATAAAAATAATAAAATGGGTAATATTTATAAGATAAATAAAGAAGAACATTTACGCCTATTTGTATGCACAGTATGATTGTAAATATGTTACAATATGAAGATAAACAACTGAAAAGCAATATACCAAAATATTAGCACGACGTTTCTGTGGCTGGTAGAGTGTTATACAATTTTTTTTTCTTCTTTTAATTCTACTTTTTTTCCTAAATTTTCTTGAAAGAGTGTGAAATAGCAATAGTTAAAACAAGATTAATGAGATAAAAATAAATTATATTTATGGGCATTCTCAGATGAATATCTCATATATTACTGTGGATTTTAATACCAGCTACATGCTGATGACTTGTTTCCATCTCCAACCCACATCTCTCTCCTTTTGACATTTCTACATGGATCTTACAAGCATCTCAAAATCAATGTATCTAAGTATGAAATCTTGATCTCTAAACCTCACTGATCCCTTTCCAATCTTCACCCATCTCAGTAAATTCCTCACCACCTACCCATTTGCTCAAACAGAACCTCAGATGTGAACTGGTTGCTTTCACTCCCTAACCTCCCACAGCCAATTCCACAGCAGGTCCTGAGTGTTCTATTTTCAAAATAAACGTGGACTCCCTATGCTTTTCTCCACCGGTACTGCTGCCAAGCTATCTGAGACCACCACTGAGGCAGAAAAGACACAGCCGGGACCCAGGACAGCTTCCTCATGCACAGGCATTAGTCAGAAGGCAAAGCTACCTCCTTGTTTTGCCCTTACTGAGGTCATGATGCATGGAGGAATGGCATCTAAAACAGAAACTTTGTAGCATCTGAGCAAGAAACTCTGACCATGAAAAACCATGGAGTATGTGCAATAAAAATGCACAGGTTGCTGATGACCCTATAGGACCTTCCACGTGTGGCATTCAACTAGTAAGGGACAATTGAAGGGAAAAGAGCTCCTAGAGCGCATGTAGGGTGGCTTCAGGAGACAAATGCGCAGGACCAGAAGCTGATGCAACCTGGTGCAATCCAGGCCACACCTCAGCCCCCTGCTCAAAGAATATTCCACCCCCTAATCAAAAAGGCCCCCACCCATTCAAAGTGCTAAAAATAAGACAAAAAGAGGATCAACAACCCTGGGTGGCACCCTTCACTCTAGAGGATGCCCACACTCTTCTCTGAGTGTGTAACTTTTGCTTCTGTCCTGAATAAACTGTGTCTTTGTTCTCTTTGATCCTCAGACTCCGTGTGTGTATTTATTTTTTCCTCTGTGTTTTGTGTTCCTCACCAAATTCTTTTGGATGAATTGAACGAGAGCCTGGACTTTTGATAAAGATTTTCCAGAATCACCAGCATCGCTCACCTAGATGACTTCAGCCCCCTCCCAACTACAACTAGTCTCTCCTCTTCCATGTTACCCCCTCTTTGCAATGTACCTAGAGTAACATTAAACTGTAAATCTGAGACTTTGATACCAAACTCTGAACTATTCAACTACTACCCATTCACTTACAATAAAATCCAAACACTCTGCAAGACTCTGAGTGTCCTGGCACCCACCGTTCTCCCCAGCCTCCCCCTTGGTTCACTGAAATCAAGATTCAATGTATTTTTTTTTTCAGGTGTTTAAACAAGCTAAGTGGGTTTTGGGTCTCAAACCTGTGCTTTAGAGTAACTTAGCTCCTAACCACATTACACTGTGGGCTACCACACAAGATTCCACTTGAACAAAGCATTCTGCTGATAACAAAATACGTAAAAATAATCACCTGAACTAAAATCATGACTGTGTGCCCACCACAAAGGACACTGGAAGCTCTTTAGGGAAGGGACTAGATCTTGGTCAAGTTTGTAATACGGGTGTCACTTCAGTCTGGCACAGATGAACACTCAACAAATGTTCACTAGAATTCTCCTGTTGGTCACAGAGAGCCTTAGAAAAAGTCCCTAGGAAGTGCCCAAAATGTCGAAGAATCCTAGGAGTAGTCAAGAAGATGGGTGAATAGGATTTTAACTAACCTCTCCACACTTAAAGATGTTTTTTCTAAGAAGAAGGAAAAAGACACACTCTTTGGAAACAAAATTCTAATGGTACCTACTGAACAAATAGAGCAGGCTAAATGGAGAGTGTCATCTTGAGACAAAAGGGAGGCAAAGAAAACCCCAGGTCAACCACCTTCACCAAAGTGACTCTCTACCTGTGCTCTCCCTCCCCTGTCCATTCCCTTCTCTCTCTCTCTTTCTCTGTCTTTTCTCTAGTTTTCTTCGTGTTTACTTAATCTCTTTGATAAAAGTTTCACTGTACATACTACACACTTGGGGTGTGTATATGCACGGTGCTGTCCACAGGGCTGGGAGATAAAACGTGAGGGCTAAGGACAGTGCCCAGGGAGTGGCCACAGCATCACACCACAGTTTGATATTCTTTATATTTCAATCGGGAGCTTTTCCAAGTGTGAACAAAAGGTTAGAGTGTGGTCAGACATAGAGAACAGGCTTGTGGTCGTGAAGGGGGAGGGTGGTGGGGGAGTGAGGGACTGGGAGTTTGGGGTTAGCAGATGCAAACAATTACACATGGAGTGCATAACAACAGGGTCTTGCTGTATAGCACAGGGAACTATGTTCAGTATCCTGAGATAAACCATGATGGAAAAGAATATTTAAAAATGTATATATCAATATATGTATAACTGAATCACTTTGCTGTACAGCCAAAATTAACACAGCATTGTAAATCAACTATACTTCCATAAAAAAATGAATATAAAAGTCAAAAAAAAAAAGAAAGGTTAGAGTGTGGTAGAGCTGGCGTGGTGGTTCCCACCAGTGAAGCAGGTGGCCTGTGACCTACTGTAAGCATGCAGGGGCCCCAGAGTACCCAGGGAGTACCACCACTGTACAGTAGGGCCAGAACGGGCTCGAGTAGGAAGATGCCTTTGTGATCACAGGTTCCTAAGGTATCTGATGATCTGACAGCCAGCAGATGCAGCTGATCCACTGTCCGGGCCTACAAAACTACAAGGTTACTTAAACTCACTCACTTTCTCCCCTAGATTTCCAAAATCTTTCCCACCTGTTGTCTTCTTGCAGCTACATAGTTAAGTTTCACCATCTCTTTTCCAAATTCTTTAAAGCGATTTGCAAGGTCTTGCTCATTTGTAGCATTTTTGACAGCTTCCAAGGCGTCCTCCACCTGAAACGATAAAAAAAAAAATCCATAACTGGATAGTATTGCAATATTATTAAACATGCTAGAAATGCTAGTTTGTTAAAAAGAAAACATTTATGCATTAACATTTAAATAAAATAATGGGAAAAAGTACCCCAAGAAGCATTTATAATCAGAATAAATATTTGTTTAACATTTATATACTTTGTATATAAAAGATAATAATTGCTGAACTCCTGAAGCATATAAAATACTACATTGATTGTATTTTGAGTTATGGTTTTGATAAGGGATATGGACTTTTAATTTCAAGTAGAAAAATAAAGGAAAATATACTTAAGAAATATGGAATTGAAAAACAAACTTTAGAAATCTTCAGAGGAGGAAATGTTTTGCAAACAAAAACTGGAGGAACTCCTGGGCTGCAAAAAGTTTGAGATAGCTTAAATCTGCAACCAATCTTCTTGGCATCACCTCTAAATCTGGGACTAAAGGGATTGTAATTTTAAGCTGAGTTTACACCTTGCCATCCAATAGAAGAGAAAATATTGAGCCTCGAGAAGTAATTGAATTTGAAGTTTTGTTGCCATGTAAGGTGGCATCAACTAGGGTGAACAAAATAACGGTCAGTGGAAATAGCCAAGAACATAATCGTGAGTGAATAAGGCACAAGACAGAACTACGTTTGCAAAATCAAAAGTTCTTAGTTTTGAAGGGAGTCTGGTAGAGAGGCCTCAACGAGTACAGGCTTCTGAGAGTGGCAGTAGAAAAAGAGAAATGGTAGCTGTGAAAGAGTAATGAGAAATACAGAGAATGTATGGGTCTACTGCAGAATTCCAATTGGCTCTTGTAGTTTAGACCAAATCAAAGGACAATATACAGACAGTTCATTGTTTGACAATGCGGAAATCCAAATGACCATTAAAATGGCTAGAAAAAGTCATAGATTAACATAGTACTATGGAGATACACCTTTGTTTAACTTGACACAATCACAAAGGTGGCTAATCCAACTTCCTCACCAATTTCCACTGAGTGCAGGAAGAGAGTAGTGTATATAAACCAGTGATAATGGATATCATCAAATCTTTTCCTCCATAGATATGACAGTACCATTAAATTTACTAAATAGGCTAACATTTCATTAAGGAAAGAGTTGCAGCAAGCAAGGGAAGTTATTTAGAATGATGGTGATGGGGGTTCAATCTAGACACCAGATAAAATTAGGTTTCCATTCTCATCTTTTATGGAAGATAGAAGATCTTTCTTTCGTACCTATTTGCATTGTTCCTGAATGATTGTGAAGAGGAAAGGCTACGTCTTGCTCTTGGAAAGTCTGCAGGTGACAGGGACCTGGGAGGAGTGGAAGGACACAGATGGCAGGCTGTGTGATGGCTCTGAGAAGAAGAGTGGTGCTCATGGGGGAGGTGTTATAAGGGGAGGTTTGGGGGACTCTGTGTGCTGGATTGGGAAGTCACTTCCAACAAGCTGATAAAGGGGGCCCTTAGAAGCAGCTGCCACATACTTCCTTGTAATAAATGCCCTCCTGACCTTGGACCCTACAGATAGTTATTCTCCTCCCATGGCCGGCCTGGGCTGACGAACACCAACGTGAGAACCCTCAGCTCTGGCAGGTCTTCCTGTCCTTAAAACTGGAAGCTGAGTTCTGGGGATGGGGATAGCTGAAAAGGGTGAACTTCTAGACAGGATATTAAAATTTCCTCCCTATTTGGTGGATTTAGAAATTATTTTCAGAGCTTGTCCCTTAAAACTCTTAAAATCTTGAGTCTTCTCAGAGTTTGTCTGAAATAGCCCTTACCCCCAATTCCAAAGCAAGCCTACTTGTCACTATTATTTAGTCGACAGCTCTGTCAAATTGTTTGAGACAGACTCTTTAAATCAGTCTCCAGGACTTCCCTGGTGGTCCAGTGGTTAAGACTCCGTGCTCCCAATGCAGCGGGCATAGGTTTGATCCCTGGTTGGGGAACTAAGACCCCACATGCTGCACAGCGTGGCCAAAGACAATAATTTAATTACATCAAATCAATCTCCAATTTTCCTGACTGAAACTGCACTTATTTTAATGTAAAAAAGTAGTCTGAGAATTCATACTTCTTAAGTATGAATACTTATTAAGCACCTACGAGGAGCTAGGCAGGCATACGGGGATGGGGACAGCGGGAACAGAAGAGTCTGATTCCCCTCCTGGACCATGTGACCCTGTTCTGTCCACAGTCACTGCCCATACCAGTGCTACAAATCATTGTTATGATCATTTCCGTTTGGACAGACTGACCTCATTCCAGGGTCCTTCAGTTGATATCCAGTTGATTGGATTTTAAGTGACACAAATGAAACTAATAAGTCATACAAAGCTTTCTTGTTAGGATCTGGATTCATAGCTAAATTTAAAAGATGTTATCTTGGAAATAGGAGTTGGCCAAGTAAATGAATGAATGAAGACAAGATTCTATATTTAACTACTTTACTTGTTGAGCCATATACTCTGGTTTGACCATGGATATCTCAGCAACATCATACTTTATCTTTCTGCCTCCTAAAGATAAGCTGGCCTTCTTGATTAAATTTTCTGTTTCCTTGTTCAAAAGTGAAGAAAATGATTTCATCGGATAGCAAGAATGATTAAATGCTAGCATCATTTATTTATAAAGTGCCATGCTTTATAAAGTACAATAATACAGCTTGATACATTTCCAAAGTTACTTTCAGCTTGTACAAGAAAAATGACAATAGCCAGTGTCCCTGACTACTTATGATGTAGCAGACATTGGTCCAAATGTTTTACATATATCTTAGTCCTCCAAAACAGCTCTTTGAAGCTGATAGGTTTCTTGTTTCTTCTTTACAGAGGAAAGACTGCAGCCCAAGGGGTGACAGAGCCAGCCTGAGAGGTCTCACAGCAAGAGAGTGCAGGAACCTGGGTGTGAGCCCAGAGAGTTTGCTCCAGAGCTCATACTTTTAACTCCCAGGCTGTGCTGCCTCAGTTTCCTAAAAAGGATGGTTTTGTAAAGCTGCTGGAGTCCAGTTTGGATTGTACTGATCAGCTGATAATGAAGATTCATGAAGAGCCCTGCCCCATCTGATTTGATCAGTCTCCAGGTTTTAGTCATTCCACCTCTTAATTTCTCTAAAATCTACCCCTTCACAGTACACACTGCCACTGCCTTCACTCAGCTTTCCCTTCATTCACTGGCCTGGATCATTTTAATCATCTCTCAATCTGTCTCTCTGCTTGGGCTCACCGCTCTTCTAATTCCTTCTCCATATTGCTACCAAAATTATTTGGCTAAATCACGAAGCTGATTCTAATGCTTAGGACTACTCAGCAGTTCCCCATAATCTATACAGAGTCTAAACAAATGGGTAGAGTCCAAACTAATTATCATGATAACCGAGACACTCCACACCCTGTATCTCTCTAACTCTGTGACTGCCCCTCCCAACCTCACCCTGTCTGCTCCAACAACAGAATCAATCAACCAGATTACTGTGAACTCTCCAAGTCCCTCCGTCACTCTCATGCCTTTGTTCTTTCCTCCGTCTGTGAAGCTCTCAGTAGGTGAAATCTTTTGTCCCACCTGGATCCATCTCCCTTCTTATGGCAAGAGCATGCCAGTTGGGAGCAGTGACTCACTCTCTCCCTAGGCTGGTTATCAAATCTAAATTTCATACTTTCCGCCTGCTCTGTGAACACGTAGCTGGGCCCTTTACATCTTATTCCTGTGTTAAGATCTTATTCCTATGTTAAGCTTTGTAGGGAGAGAGTGTTTGACAGGCAACAAAGGAGGAAGGGGTTTTGTTTCCTGGTCCTGGAGCGCTCCCTGGACAGGCTGGGCAGCAGGGGTAGTTCCTCCAACACGAGGTGGCCCCCATGGGTGATTCTGTAGTGGAATGCCTCTAGTGAGACATGTCTCCACGCAGTTTTCCTTGAAACCCTAAAGGGCAGAGTTCTAGCAAGTTCCGTTGGCTTGTGCGGCACTTCAGTGGCCTCTCTGTCATCCAGTGGCCTAGGAACATCTGGATCCTGGCCCTGGTTTGGGGTGGGCTCTCCCTAGAGTGCTCTATCTCAGTCCTGGAGGGAGTGGCTGCTCCTTCCCTAGAGTTCTCTTTAAGTCTTCCTAGACAATTCCTTGTTACTCTAATCTATTAGCGCTAATAATTCTTTTTTTTATTTAATTAATTAATTTATTTATTTATTTATTTTTGGCTGTGTTGGGTCTTCGTTTCGTATGAGGGCTTTCCCTAGTTGCGGCAAGCGGGGGCCACTCTTCATCGCGGTGCGCGGGCCTCTCACTATTGCAGCCTCTCTTGTTGCGGAGCACAGGCTCCAGACGCGCAGGCTCAGTAGTTGTGGCTCACGGGCCCAGTTGCTCCGTGTCATGTGGGATCTTCCCAGACCAGGACTTGAACCCGTGTCCCCTGCATTGGCAGGCGGATTCTCAACCACTGCACCAACAGGGAAGCCCCTAATAATTCTTTATATTAAGCTTTCCCTGCGCAAATTACTGTGTAGTTTTGCTCTCACTACTGGACAGGATGATACCTTCCCCACTCTTCTGATGGGGCCAACCTCTTGCCAATCACCCTCAACTCTCAGCCCCCAGCTTCAGGCTTGGGCTTGTGACTCCAGCCTGTTCAATCTGTGGTTGAACAATTAGTTCAGGAAAAGGCAAATCTCATTCAGTTCACTGAGCCCCAGTCCTAACACCTCCCTCTCCCAATCACATCACCCTTCTTCACATTATCCCAAATCACCCAACAATACATTTGGTTGAACTGATCCCATCCTTGGCTTGGGGGGTGATTAGGGAGAGGAACAGTGCTGACCAAACTAAGAAATTAGCACATCCCATGCCCCCTCTAAATAATTAACTCAGAGATGTATACCTGATTTAGAGGCCAAAATGACTAACAAAATTTTAAAACTTTTATTTGAGCTGCCTGGGAAGAGAATGTCCTCTTTTTTGCTAACTATAGTCTAGAAGCATGTAATCTTGAGAATATATTGCAGCTACCTTGAGATTTTGAGAAAAGGGCCTACAGAGAAGAGTGTCCTTAGTGAGGAAAAAGAGATAGAAACCTGGTCCTTGTCACATGTTTGTACCTTGATCAAGCTTTGCCTGAAACTACCTGCCTCTGGACTTTTAGTTTGGTGAGCCAATATATTCCCTTTTGGAAAGGCCAACTTGAGTTGGGTTTCTGTTATTTAAAATGGAAAACATCCTAATTATTATGTTTTCCTTCCAGGTGAGACCATAGCAATATGCACAATTTTCACAACATGTACTGCACTCTTTCTTAAAGTCTCCCCCACTACCAGCCTATAAAGTTGCGAAGGCAGGAGTTGAGTCTTATTTACCTTTGAAGTCATATATCTTGGCACAATGTCTTATACATAGTAGGCATCCAATAAGTATCTCTTGAAAGGATAACTGAATAAATAAATAAATTCCAAATAAACCAGCTGAAGTTAATGCCATGACAGCTCTGATGTAAAACAAACATGTGCTAAGAACCTGGACAGTAACGTCTACCTTTATAATCAGAGACAAGGATATTTTATACCTTGATTATGTGCAGCAGAAATTAACAAAATATTGTAAATCAACTATACTTCAATAAATTTTTTTTTAAAAAAGAGCCACATCAGAGTTGCAGGACAAAACAGCAGACTACTGAGAAATAATGTTACTGGGGACTCACTAAGACCATTCAATGCTAATGTCACAAAAATCACAGGTAATATTAAACTCACCCACCAACAATGGGGCAGAAGCATTAGATTTGTCCCCTGGTAGTCTCGAAGATAATTTGAATTTTCTGAGAAGTTGACTAAATGGTTGTGTTGTCTCATTTTGTTATTGACTTTCTAGGGAGAAATTCTGAGATAATCGGAAACATCATTATTCCAGGACTCAGCCTGAGTACAGAAAAAAGTGATTATTTCCTCTGACACACACATGGCTAGGTGAGTTTGTGTGTAATGACATCACCAACGCTAAGAATTGGACAATATACTCTGATTGCATTCATTCAGAGTTTAGGGGAATAAATATTGCTCTTCTTGATCACTGATTGAAATGCAGGAGTCCTTTCAAAGCGTGAAGTGTCACATCTCCATCTAACACACTGATAATGTCAACTGATTGCAGGATACACCAGGTGTCTGTAGGGAATCACTCACCAGCAACTTCAACAATACAAGTGATTATAATTCAGTAGTTTTTAATGATGTCTGATGTGCAAATGATTCCTTTAGCTTCGCTCAGGAACATCAAATTGCCACTTTGGCGATAACTCAGCTTTGAACTATATGTTACTCGCTGTTCCATCACTATCCTCCTGAATTCAAAATAACTACAGTAGCAAAAACCTTCAGCAGTCATACGAATCCTTAATATAACATATTCAAAAGAGAGCTCAACATTAAAACACACACAAATACTTGCAAAATAGAGCAAGTAGCTTAATATGAGCAGCTAGAATATCTATGTGTTATATGAAAAGATGGACTCCTTAGCAGGCATATAAACTTAAGTTTGCAAATGTAATTTTAAGGTAGCAGAATGCAAAAACCTACACACTGCCAAATCACACAACCTCTGCAGAATTCCCAGTTCTTTACTCATTTTCAGAGGGTGAATGACTTTTGCTCAAGATTACTCAATTTGCCAACAATTACCTAGAGGGTGCAGGGCAGAAAATGAAGACGGGCATTTTAGGAGAATAAATGGACTCTCCTTCATCTACTCAGTGAATTATTGATGGAAAAACATGAAAATAAGATTCTGATAAGACGGCAATTCCCTCCATATTCCTGTAAGTTACTCAGAAACGAGAAAAATCAATATCTGCAAAGAACGGCAATAAAGTTTTGGCATACGGCCTAAAAGATGAAAAGTAAAATATTATCTGAAAGGCTTAAAGGTAAAATACCTATGCAGTGGTTAACACGGCAGGAAGCTACAGGACTCCTTATACTGTGTTAATCAATGTTCCGACCCCAAATCAAGTCACTGCTTTATTATCGTTAGAAAGCACCTGCCACTCTTTTTCTCATCTATGTTCTATCATCCATTTGGTAAAGAAACTCATTTTTATTTGGAAGAAGTCTTGATAAAAGTATAGATGATAATTTCTAACCTGCTCCATCAAAATACATAAAGATATTTCCTTCATCTTGAGTTAAAAACAAATAAGTAGATGCTGGCAGACAACACTTGTTTATGAGAGGATGTGCTTCTATAGAAAAGAACAAAAATGCTAAGAAGAATTATATACCATGTTCATTTGCAAAGAATTGTTGACACATTGTCTTTTTTAGGGGATTGGAACAATAGTCCCATCGTATGAAACCCTGACTGACCTGAACCCAAGTATGACACATGCCACCTGAGTAGTTCAGCGATAGCACCAGAAGCTGCAGTTCCCCACTTGCTCCACAAGAGGACACCATTCCGCCACTGCTGTTCCCTGCAGAGGCTGCGCTTTCAGTAGAACAAATGTGTTATTCAGTCTACAATCATTTTTAATTTTACTACTGACAGTCTGACAGGACTACTTAATATTGCTGGGTTGACCTTTCCATATTTTGTGCTAAATCTTTTTTTTTTTTTTTTTTAACTTCTCAAACTGCTGTGTCGGGAAGAGGATATAATTGACTCCACATTAAGACAGGCTGCAGTGTGATATTATCAGCCGACAGCACTGGTCAAAACAGGTGGGTAGAGGCAGGATTGCAGGCAGCAACTGGTGCCATACATCACACTACAGGCCCCGATTGCACAAGCACCCTCCACGTGTGGGCCATTCGGGGAGAATATTTAGCCTTCATCACTCCTCAAGAGGGGCTTGAAATGGCCTTCCACGGCACAGAGAACATATAAGATAAGTTAATTTCCGTAAGTTCAGTCCTATTCTCCTGGTAAAGGAAGACTGTCCATCTGGGGAAAGATCTTTCTTAAAATGTTGCCTTTGAAGACTAAGCAGGCTGGAAGAGAAAGGTAACAAAACTTTTTCTCCAACACACTTGAGAACAAAGTCATCTGTAGCCTAAAAGATGCACATAATTCAGGCGGGGCTGCAGAAATAACAGCCAGCACTGCAGTTCTGGGATCTGACAATGGTGACAGAGCCGCCATTTACCAAACACTTACTTTGCACCAGACTCCGTGATGAATGCTTCATAAGGAATTCCCCCAGTTTAAACCTCCCCACAACTCTGAGGGCTGCACAATCATTAGCCCCCTACTAACAGATGAGGTGTCTGAGACCTAAGGAAGTTTCATTTTTTATTATTTTTTATACATATATTTTATTGAAGTATAGTTGATTTACAATGTTGTGTTAATTACCGCTGTACAGCAAAGTGACTCAGTTTTACGTATGTATAGATTAGCTTTTTTAAGGCTCTTTTCCAGTCTGGTTTATCATAGGTTTTTTGTTTGTTTGTTTGTTTGTTTGTTTTATTTATGGCTGTGTTGGGTCTTCGTTTCTGTGCGAGGGCTTTCTCTAGTTGTGGCAAGCGGGGGCCACTCTTCATCGCGGTGCGCGGGCCTCTCACTATCGTGGCCTCTCTTGTTGCGGAGCACAGGCTCCAGACGCGCAGGCTCAGTAATTGTGGCTCACGGGCCCAGTTGCTCCGCGGCATGTGGGATCCTCCCAGACCAGGGCTCGAACCCGTGTCCCCTGCATTGGCAGGCAGATTCTCAACCACTGTGCCACCAGGGAAGCCCCTATCATAGGTTATTGAATCTAGTTCTCTGTGCTCTACAGGAGGACCTTGTTGTTTATCCATTCTCTAGATAATAGCTTCCATCTGCTAACCCCAGCCTCCCATCCCATCCCTCCCCCGCCCCCCTCCCCTTTGGCTACCACCCCGTCTGTTCTCTATGCTGTGGAGGCTTTATGTGGTGGGTTAGGACAGGCTGGCAAGTGGACCCCAAACCAAGACTAGACCTAGGCTGTCTTACTCCAGTGGCCATAAGGTTATTCATAAAATTACACTGCCCCTCAGTATCCTGTGAAATAGGTAGTCTCTCCTCATACTGCTCTCCTCATCCAACTTGCAAGAGCCTTCCCGGGTTTCTGAGGCCTATTCTCTGAGAAAAGTCTGAGAGAAAAATTCCCAAGCAGGTTCTGCTTCGTGTCCCCTGGCTCCTCAGGAACCTGAACAAAAACCAAGAAGAGCTACACCTTCTTTGTGGATTATGACCATGCAACTCAGGCTGGGGATGTTGGCATTTGAGGCCTTTCATAATATTGCAGAGTTTATACAAAATTTTGGAAATCTTGGCTCCTTTATTGGGGCCAGCTCAGCTAAGACCCTGCCCAAGATTTTTTGACAGAGAACACTTGTGATTTTGGAAATTTCTTAATGAACCTCCATATTGGACAAATCTGATATGGAAGGTGAGGTAAGAGCAGGCTGCCATTATTCACTTCCTATCTCACCTGCCCCCTCATTGTTCATTTCATGGAAGAAGAAAATACGGGCATGGAATAGAGACCCTCAAGGCAGAAGCCACGTTCCTAAGCAACTGAGTTACATCATCAAAGGGTGGGTCCACCCAGGCTGCAACTAGATACCAGTGAGCAACTAGGAAAACAGAGAAAGGCCTAGCTGTCAAGGACTGGGAGGGTTGCACATGACCCAGGAAAATTTGTGACCAGGGCAAGTCTCCACTTCCATGAAGAAACAAAAGACTTAAAAGGAACCAAGGAATCCTGACAAGCAAGGCACATATCATGGAGTTCTAGGAGTTGGTGGGGCACATATGCACCCAGAGACCCAATCCAGGAATGTTAGATGCCAAGCTTGATGCAACAAGATTGATTCTAGCCATCAGTGCTGTGGACGAGGCTTCTTTTTATTGCCAGACTAAGGGAGGTTCAAAGTACATAATTCTACAAAAGGGCAACGCTGGAGCAGTTAACAAAATACAATGCAACATGGGATCCACATTAAGGTGGGCAGAGGTGGTCACATGGCCAGCTACCCAGAAGAGCTGGCCTGGCCTGAATTACCACAGGGACCAGCGCTGCTCTGAATCTCAAGACAAAGTCAAGGCAGGCACACCACGTGCGGCAGCCTCTGCAGCCTGAAAGATGCACTGTTTTGTACGCCAAGAACTAAGGGGAAATCCAAACTCTGTGTTTTGAGAGAAGGAAAACAATTCAAGTGAATCTTCTGTAACTTTGAAAGATGTATTATTGAATATAATTTTAGTAGTAGAAAAATTGGGGGCATACCACTTGGGTGAGTAACCAAGTGATCTGGTGAGCAGTGAAACATCTTTGGTCCAGTTCAGCGCCATGGTCAATATTGCTACCCACATAAAGCACATTTTGGTAAGTTCTACATACGTACAATTCTCAGATGAGATAAAAGTCTCATGACGTCTGCCATGTCCGCCAGGATGAGCAAGCGTGTTACAGCCGATAGCAGAGCCCGGGCAGCTCGCACCATGGTGCCACGCTTCACCGAGGAGCACGGGTCATCAGCGAACTCGGAAGAGGCAATGCGCATCGTCTCACCTGGAAGACAGACACGGAGACACATGTGGGTAGACAGGAGGCTCAGAGGCTGGCAGTCATAAAGATCTGTGGACGGGCCATCACAGCTCTCATTGCAAAACCACTATTACCAGGTGGTACCAGCTCCCTCAGTGCAGCAGAAACTTTCAAGTCAAACGCATAAGTGCACCCAGACAGGTGCTGTAGACAAAACCCAAGTGTAAAATTATGTGTTTAGCATCAATAAGGAAGATATTTAATTCAATTTGTCTAAGAATTGAGATGAATTTGCCTGACCTTATTCATTCTCACTCTGCACATCCCTTGGAACCAGTGGTATTCACTAGGCTAGTTGGTTTCTAACAGTTGAAGAGTAAAGTTAACTGCTCCAGAGAGGAATGAAACTTAAGACCTTGGCCTCATGAGCTCTGTACTCTTAATTGAGCTAATCAGACAATAACAGACTATAGAGTTGCCCCAGGTCTGTTCTTTTAATTCTCTGCTAGGAAGCTATTCTCTAATATAGAGAACATTTATGAGACAATTGAAGCGATTCAACAGATGTTTATTAAGCACATACTCATGTCAGATTCTCTTCCAGGCTCTGGAATTGCAAAGGTGACTAAGAATGCCCTGGCCCCAAGGAATTCACAATCTAATGAGGACACACGTTGTAAATACATACTTATAATAGTGATTACGTGCCATCATAGATATATGATTAAGAATGAAGGCAAAGAAGAGGAGGAAGTGATTTACTCATTTAGTGTGAGGCTGGAGGGAAGCTGTCAACATTGATAGCCTTTGAAAAACTAAAATGTGTTCACCAGGAAGACAAAGGTAGGAAGGAAACCCGAGGCAGCAGGAACACCACGAGACTCCAGAACTTGGAGCAGGGCGCTGAGTATGGGGAAATGCAATCACCTGGAAAGTCACAGCGAGTCAGGGGTGTGGGGAAGAGAGGCACCAGGGCCTGGAACACTGTGGAAGAGATCTGAACTGTGTCCTCAGCAGGGAGGGAAATGACTTAATAGATTTTAATTTTGGCCACATTATATAAAATAAACTGGAAGGGACAAGACTAGTGCAGAGAAAACAGGAAAACATGGTTATAATCTGAGGGAGCAGTAATGAGGACATGGACCAGGGAAATAGGAACGGGATACAGAGAGGAAGGGAGTATTAATGAGATCTGCATGAGAGAAACAACGGATTTGGGGACTGGTTAGGTATGGAAACCAGAGACGAGGTGGTGATGGTGAATATGGACCCAACACAATGGACAGGTACATATTTGTACCCCAGGAGAGGGAAACAAAGGGAGATCATTCACTACATGAGATGGGCCCCATGTTGATGGGGTGGATATCCACCCAGAGAACAGAGAACTAGGAACTAGAACTAGGAAAAAGTACAATGAAGCTTCACAGAGCAGAACATACACAGGGGTACAAATGCTTCAATGAACCAGAAGAGTAGAGTTAAGATGACCAATTAATTAAATTAGGGTGACACAAGTCATTCAATATTTATAAAATGATACTTCTCATCTATTCATCAAAACCGAGTTGATTTAAATAAAGTTAATTACATCACTGAAAGGCCATGCATCCTATAATTTATCCTAAGATACAAGGGAAAATAAAAAACTCTTCTCATCATTTTACAGGCAGATCAAAATATAATGTAATTCCCTCCATATTGTAGTTATTTAAACCCTCACAGTGATCCTTTTTATACTTAAGAAATGTGGGTGTGTAAGGAAATATATTGTGCTGTAGGATTTTTAAAAGAGGCTACCATCTATTACACAGCCAACCAGCTTAGTCTTTATGCCTAGGCACAAACAAGTGGCTTAATATATAACAACAGCATGGGAGAAGTTTAAATATTCATTATCATACTGGTGAATTTTCAAGATGTATGGCTCTAGAGGCCTAAATATACTTTAAGGTAGAGGCTGGCAGTTAGGAGATACATATTCAATCCCAGCGTTCCACCCTTGCCACAGGCTTGCATAAATCTCCTCTCTGCCCACTCCCTGTCCCCCAGAAAAAGACAGTAGCAGATATCTGAGTGGTGGGGAGAAGTCTACCTCATTCTTACTCTGTAGAGTGCAGCAAGAAAGAACATTACACACCAAGGTGAATCTAATGAAATATCGAGAGGGTCACCCTAGGTGAAGAATGGACACATCTGTATATGGTATTAATGGGTAAGTCAGCTGCTGTTGGAAGGGATCCACTTATTCAAGGAAGGGGGAGATTTATTCTGCAGGTGAACCAAGGGAGCTACGTGGTTGGTCCCAAATTTTCAGGTCACATTGGTATGAGTCATAGCTTGGGTAAGAATGGACCGTTCAGGCAGGGCTCTTAGAAAAAAAGGGCCCTAAGAGGACAGTCCAGTCACACCCACTTCCAGCTTGCGGAGAAACCGTGCCTAATCAAACTGATTTTCAAGATCAGATTTTCATATAGGGGGTCAGTATAATGGCACTTCATCCAGATGCTGACTATTTGGCCAGCAATACTGCCTCAAAGCCAGGGGATGGCACACAGCAGGACGGAGCTGTCAGGTGGAGCTTGGGGACCACACCAGGCACTCCTGGAAGACACTCAGGAGATGTCCGTGAGAAAGAGAATGAGACCCAGAGAGAGAGAGAGACAGAGACAGAGAGAGATCCACATTAGCAAATATGACTCTGCAAAAGGAAACGTCACACTAAATTCTGAGATTATCCTCAAATAAATAAAAGATGATTTAATCCAATTTAAATTAAAACTAAAAACTCACTTGAAGCAGATACAAATGATTTCATGTTTTTAAAGGAAAGGCACTCTGGAGTCGGCTATAACTTTAATGCGTTTTACATCCCTGTAGTTTTAGGATTACTAAAAGAAAAAGGAAATCTATATTACAAAATGATAAGAGAGTTTATCAGAATAAAATTAGCTATTTTTCCTGGGAACTGCTTTTTCTATAAGACTAAAATATTTAGCTAAGAAATAGCATGCATGTGTACGAGCAGGAAGAGAGCAATAAGGAGAGGACACCAGAGCTGCCCATTTCTTTTATATACACTCTTGTATTCAAGCTCATAAACTTGATTACAGACCTAAGCTCAGAGCAGGGTTTCTATGATAAAGCCTTTGATCCTCTCAAGCCACTACCACCTGCTGGAAAGAAGAAAAAAATAACATCTCCAAATAAGTGACTAAGGGGAAATAATACTAATTAATCTGTATACAGCGCTTCTGTATAAAGGTTTAGTTTGTAAGTATTGTTTTAAAAGTTTTACATATATTAACCCATGGATTAACAGAGAATATACATCTTTAACAAAGACCAAGGGTCACTCCTGACTCCTCCCAACCATTATTAAACTGTGAGATCAGCGATTATTCCACTTCTGTGTTTTAGTCCCCTCAACTATAAAATAGAGGTGGAAATAATAACAGCTACTTCGTAGGCTGTCATTAGAGTTAAAGATTAAAGATAATGCATTCAAAGCACCCAGCACAAGGCCTTGCCAGTAATGGGAGCTTACTCATTATTTACCATTAATACCACAGCTACCACTATCACTGCGATCCTCTCCAATACAACAAGAATAGTTGGTGAACTCCCAGATAAAGGTTTGGAAGTGCATTTTGTGGCTGACTTCACTGCTTGTGTACACAATAATTTAGAAGCAAGAAAACATCTGCCTGATAAAAACATATCACTTTAAGACAGAATATAACCCACCTCCCCAAAAAAATGGTGTTGGTGCTTGGTTTTCAAATTGGTGCTTGTTTTGGTTCTTATGCTACCCTGGAGGAATTGGAATCTTTGCAAGGACTTGATAAGTGTAGGAAGAGCCACATTCCATAAAATGGTGATTACTGTCTTGCTTAAATGCAGTAGAAGACCGCAGACTTGGAAACAGTAAACAGCAATGTGCTAAGTGTAAAAGAAAAATGGAGTGCAGAGGATCAATACTGAATCCGATGTCACTTGATATTTTAATAAAAATAAAGAGAAAAGAAATCGATAAACATGGTAACTTTAAATTTCATTGTGCAGTGGAAGTGTTTCTGAAATAACTGCACTGTATCAAACATATAATTAAACAAAACCTATTGTAAGTTACTTTATAAAGCAAGTAAGCACCCAATAAATTATCTTTGTTTATAAATCCAAAAGTTCAATAACCCTGTATGTGTAAGGCAAGTCTCTCTATAAAAAGCATGCTGTTGACTTTATACTCTTAAGTCAATAAATGTTTCTATTGATTAGTATCTTTATTCTTCTATAACCATGACTACAAATCAAAACCCACTGAAATGTCAGTAGACTGATATATAGTCCTTGGTAGTTGAAATGTGATTTTAAAAAATCTTTTAATGTGATGAGGAAAGAAAAACAATGCCATAAGTGGCATCCTGACTGAACAGCAGAGATAATATGATCATCAAAAATGCTATCATCTAATTCTGAATGAAAAAGGCAGGCTCACCATCTCAACATGCAAATAAAGAGGATGTTGGCTTCCTCTTGCTAATTAAGACACTGTGTTAAAAAAAAAAAAAGAAAAAAAGGGCAGAATAAGAAGGTAGTGGTGGGGTGGGGAGTTAATGTCTAAATTCCAGAATTTAAGAATATGTCAGAGGACATCACGAAGCCTAAATCTTAGCAGATGCAGAACGCAGGTGTGACCTCTGCCTCCTTAGGAAACCATTCCAATTTGAGAGACCTCTAATTGTTAAAATTTTTTCTTCAATTATTTTGGTCTTCCATGTGTTCTTCTGAACCACACATAAAAATCTAGTCCCCTTTTCAACTCGATACATCTTGAGAGAATTTTTTTAAATGTCCTTCAGGGAGAAGGAAAATGCCAAAACAAACACACATCACCCATTGCCTGAGAACTAATGCTGCATCCAGATTATGAAAATGACAACTCGCATAGAGAAATGAACAAACAACTCCCCCTAGTTTTCCAAATGTTAAATACCTACTAACTAGTCATTCAAGTTGGGATGATTAGTTTGTTTGTACACAAACTTTTAAGCAAATTTATAGTGTAAACATAAAAGGTGTTGCCAATTAGCTTTGGAGGGAAAAAACCTGGTTTCTGGCATGTTGTGAAGACAAATGATAAGACAGATAACAATTGATATCAAGTCACTATGACCTATTTCAGGATCTAAATTACTACCTATGTTTGAAAGATATCGAATGTGAGCTCATAGGTGGAGTCCAACTCCTTAATTTCAGAGGAGAAAAGCCAAGTATCAAAAACCTTATATGGCTCACTCAAGGTCACACAGCCAACTTAACGGCAGAGTTCAGAACAGAAGTTGGGTCTCTTGACTCTGAGTTTAAATTTGCTGCAATTTACTACTGTAGTATATTTCTTTGGAAACCTTCTGTTTTTGTATGGTTTCACAAATTCACAACTGACTGTCCCCAAGGTAGTCCACATAACTTAAGCCTTTTTATACCAGTTTGGATGTCTTGATACTATGCTTAGGTGCAAATATATTTGTAAGTTCCTATGGTATCTCATAATTGTCATTAGTACAACTAAATAATACTTGCACCATTGATTTCAATCAGCTTAGATATAAATACAAAGAAAAGCAAATAGGAAGTATAAAGAAAGAACATATAATTTGCATCTTAGAGGCTGCAGATGAATAAACTACACTTGAAATTGTTATACTGTAAAATAACAAGTCAACTTAACTTTTTCTAAAGTAGTCTTTGGCTAAACAAAGCACAGGAACAATTCCTTTTTATTTATTTATTTATTTATTTATTTATTTATTTATTTATTTATTTATTTATTTATTTTTGGCTGTGTTGGGTCTTCATTTCTGTGCGAGGGCTTTCTCTAGTTGCAGCAAGTGGGGGCCACTCTTCATTGCGGTGCCCAGGCCTCTCACTATCGTGGCCTCTTTTGTTGCGGAGCACAGGCTCCAGACGCGCAGGCTCAGTAGTTGTTGCTCACGGGCCTAGTTGCTCCGTGGCATGTGGGATCTTCCCAGACCAGGGCTCGAACCCGTGTCCCCTGCATTAGCAGGCAGATTCTCAACCACTGCGCCACCAGGAAAGCCCCAGGAACAATTCTTATATTGAGAAAAGTTGATTAAGGATAGAAAACTCTACTACACATTTCAAAATTAGAAACAAAAAAAAATGTTCCAAGTAATTGGTATCATGAACATGGTAAATGGTGCTATAAAATTACAGCTTAATTAAGCTATATTTTAAAATACCACATGGAGAAAACTGATTTTCTTCACTAGTTTGAGGGTGAAAAAACCATAATGATCAGATTCTAGGATTTAAATGGCACAGTTTATGCTTTATTTTCTGAACTGCCATTGATTTCCAAGTCATCACAGAGAAATGGCAGTTTCTTAAATGTGATTATAGCCATGAGTCTTCTTTACTGAACTGACTGGAGGCATCCATGTCACCATCATTCTGGCTCCTACATTAAGAGAGATCACAGAAGGACCACATCTAAATCAACATAAGGATATCAATTGTAATAAAATACAGTGAACAAAAATATATTTGTTTGGTGGGAGAATCTGGCAATAGGTAATGAACAAAATTGATTTAAGATAACTCAAAACCCTAAATTCAAAAAGACAAACTGCCAAAATGTGCTAATCAAAGCTTTCTTCAATTCTGTGATCAGTAGCTTGTCACAAGGGTCATGATGGATCTCAGACAGGCTTCTCTCCTTCCAACTCAAAAGTACATTCTTAAAATAAGTGAAGTAAGGTTATAACAAACATCAACCTTGAGAGGAAAACATGTCCCAACAGGGTGACATGCAGTCTTATGGGTGAGGGAAATTTGGAGGGTTAGAGAGTAACAGTCCTGTCTACACTGCCTTAAGTTTGTAGGGTTGACTGTATGATCATACCTATAAATGGGTGCAAAATATGTAAGGAGTTATATATCATTTCATTCATCCTTTTATTCATTCAGTAAGCATTTATTAAGCACCTGCTATGTGGTAGATACTTGTTAAGTTCTGGATATTCAAGATGAAGTCACGATTCCTGCCCTCTACTTACTAGCATCCTGATCTTTCTGAATGACTCACTAACAAGGATCATCTGAAGAACATCTGTAGAGGAACACCCACTGATCAGGCATTTGGAAATTCAAAAAGAGGAAGCTGCATTTTGGGGAGCTGGGACTCATGAGTATGTAGAGGATGCTTAGTCAGCTACCATAATAAGTAAGAGTGGCCAAAAAGTGTGTGTGTGTGTGTGTGTGTGTGTATCTATATCTCTATATCTATATCTGTATCTGTATCTAGAGAGAGAGATTAAGTTTTTCATTCTTTATCCCTGCAATGTATAGCTTTTAGCCATGATTCTGAGAGAAGCAGAGACCAGCCACACACTGCTGACCTCTCTTCTTCTCCAATTCCCTGCTAGATTTCTAAAGAACAAAGAGTGTGGATGAGAATGTCCCAGACAAATACACCCTTCATTATTAATTAGCTCCTCAGCCCCACATTGAGCAGATCTGGGTCCATAGAGAGATTTCAGGGCCCCTCTAACTTCTTAACATCAAACCCTAAATGAAAAGTGGGCCTGAGGGGTCTAGGACCCCTTTCCTGTGGACTAATTCAGTTTTCGACTAATATTTCCAAAGGAAACAGATGCCATCTGATCACACTAGTTTCATGAAATTAAAGAGAAGTATAGAAAGAGAGATGAAAGCATGAAGATTACAGAAAGTCAATGAATTTTAATGTTTTCTCTCCTTCCACTGGAAACGAGATCTACTACCACAGTCAAAATAATGTAGGGTATCCAGAATGTCAGGAAACATGACAAAACTATTTTTTTTTAATTTGCTAGTTAAAATTTCAAATAATATTATCAATATTTTTCTTAAACCTCTAGAACGTTGTTTCTTATAAAGTACATAAAAACTTAAAGCAAGGATCCAATTGTTATACTGAAAAAAAAAGTCAAATAAATGTGCTCTTTTCCCTGTATTCCCAGACTTTTTGGATACTGTTTTGATGAGGAGCCATTTTCAGATTCACTTGCCAGTCCACGGTCTTTCTGCCTTTGCAGGCTGCTCTCAAGCAAAGGGAGCCCCATTCTGTGTTCCTTAGTGGTTATTTCCTTCAGAGTTAGTGGAAAATGAGTGATAAATGACTTGAAAATTACACTGTATGTACTTGCCAGTGAATGTAGGCGCCCAGTTCCTTGGCAAATAGTTCTCACAACAAATTAATAAACTCACATTGGGAATATAATTTAATCTCCTAGGTAGGTCTGCCTATAGGGAGAGAATATTCTGGTCATGCTGACATTAGTATTTCACTCTGTATGACAGCATAATAAGGATTAATACACTAACATGGATTTTTGTTTTTAAGATTTAAATTTATTTATTTTTGGCTGCATTGGGTCTTCGTTGCTACGCGCGGGCTTTCTCTAGTTGTGCAGAGTGGGGGCTACTCTTGGTTGTGGTGCGCGGGCTTCTCATTGCGTAGCTTCTCTTGTTGTGGAGCACGGGCTCTAGGCACGCAGGCTTCAGTAGTTGTGGCACCCAGGCTCTAGAGCGCAGGCTCAGTAGTTGTGGCACATGGGCTTAGTTGTTCCGCGGCATGTGGGATCTTCCCAGACCAGGGATCAAACCACTGTCCCCTGCATTCGCAGGCAGATTCTTATCCACTGTGCCACCAGGGAAGTCCCCTAACATGGATTTTTAAAGCAAATACACATGGTTGTTTAATTCTTACTTCATTCACATACTATAAAGATGGAATGACTGACAAGCAATTGCCCTGGGGCACCGCTGGGAGGTGTCTGATTTGTGGTAAGTATGGGAACTGGTTTTGAACAACGAAGGGGAATTCATTTTCAATTCCTACTCTGAACAGCAAGTAGCTTTTCCTACAAAAAAAGAATTTGCAGAAAAAGTTGGGGAAGAAAATGTAGATGTCAAAAAACCTATTGATGTGGAGAACTTATTTAAGAGACAGAGAACGGAAGCACGACTGAGCAAACTTGGACTTAACAAGCAAAATTCTAAGCCACTGCCAGATGGTATTCAGGACCATGAAGTACGAAGCAGGCATCCTGGCACATTGGAGAGAGGACAATGGCAGCCGAGGCTGATTCAGTCCAAGCCCACACAGAGGTCACCATCTATTCACAGTAACCCAATGCTGTTACTTAGATGGAATAAAAGGCCTGTATGAATCCACTGTGCATCCTTTATAAGAGGCCCTATATAAACAAAGGTTAAGCAACTATATTTAATAATCACAGCAGATTGTGGGTTCAGTGATTTTTAATAGACCCATTCGTTACCTTCACACAATTCCAAGCTAAAGAACCTTGTCAGGTATAAATGCATGAGCACGCACACACATAAACGCCCACCAAGTGTGCCCTATTTAAATACTCCAGTCAAGGCTTCGGCACAAGGAGTTGGCAAAACCAGGAAATGCAACCATTTATAGAATTTAGCCTAAAGGCTTCTTCTGCTTCATGTGCTACACATTATAATTACATTTGAGAATCCCCAAATCTAATATTTTCAATAATCAACAGATGCAGCTAGAGAGCATGTCCAAAAATGGAAGCATTGCTAAAATCTATTCTGCCCGATTGTGTGGATCTCTTCAATGTTAATTAACGTTGCCTCCTCACTTCTACTTACTTTAGCTTATCTCCCTCTTCTCCAGAAACAAAGAACACATGCCTAAAGGATCTCAAGAACTCCTTCCATGTATACCATGATGCAAGAAGTAATAATAGCTATTTACAAAATACTATGTACCAGGCACAATGTTAAGCACTTTACATTTATGATCTCACAATGAGGTGAACAACATTACCTTCACTTAAAGATTAAAAAATTATGGCTTAGCTTAGAAAGGTTTATTAATTTGTCCAAGGTCAGCTTAACACTAGGAATTGAATCTAAGGCTAATGGACTTAAAAGTCTGTGATCTTAGTAACCTTGAAGCTCTAAGTCAAGGGTCTATTGATAAAAACAAACCTAAAACACAATCTGATGATGATGATGATAAATAATGAGATTAATAATTATAGCTAATCCTAACATAATGCTTATTTAGTGTCAGACGCTGTTCTAAGCACTGCATTTACTCATTTAATCTTCATTAAAATCCTACAAGATAGGTACTCTTCCCATTTTAAAGATGAGGAAACTGAATTACATAAAAATTAATTTGCCAAAGGCCAAAAAACTTTGGATAATGGAATAAGGCTTTTAGCCTAGAAAGTCTAGCTACAGTGTTTAGGATTTAACCACTTCAAGGACAATGCCAATGTCAAGCAAAACAATAAAAACCAATAAAAAAAATATGTTCTGGGTCTTCCCTGGTGGCACAGTGGTTAAGAATCCGCCTGCCAATGCAGGGGACACAGGTTCGATCCTTGGTCTGGGAAGATCCTACAGGCCATGGAGCAATGAAGCCCGTGCACCACAACTACTGAGCCCATACGCCACAACTACTGAAGCCTTCACACCCTAGAGCCTGCGTGCTGCAGCTACTGAGCCCATGTGCTGCAACTACTGAGCCCACGTGCTGCAACTACTGAAGCCCATGCACCTAGAGCCCATGCTCCACAAAAAGCCACCACAATGAGAAGCCTGTGCACCGCAGTGAAGAGTAGGCTCTGCTCGCCAGAACTAGAGAAAGCCCACGCGCAGCAACAAAAGAAAGCTGAAATGTAGCTGAAAAAAAGAAAGAAAGGGAAAAAAATATGTTCTTAACACCAATCACAGTCAGTGATAAATTATTTTGTGGCAATATTTTTTAAACTGATCTTTTAAATAAAATCTAGACAGTAAAGTGACGTCCTCATACACTCTAATTTTAAGGAGCTAGGCCAATACGTAAATAAAATCACGAGAGGATATATAAAATAGGAACTGCAATGGAAGAAGGTCCTTGTCTCTCTCTGTAAAATCAGACATCTGATATGCTTATCTTGATTCATAGATGTCCAACTAACAATGCTATTGTGTTGTGATCAGACTCAACTTCCTTTTTTTCCTAGAGACAACTTTAGAACCTTCCTTAACTTGAAAATAGAACTGTCCAAGAGTAAGCAAAAACATTGCAGTTTTCTTTTAGACTGTAGAGTGTAACACTATGCATTGTGATGCCCAATCAATGTTTCTGCATTAAGGCTGGAGACATATTTAAAGTGCTGCTGATTGTGCATGCAAAAATCACATATTGTTTTTTTCAAATGCAACCCACCTTACAGTAGAATGAGAAACCCATAATCATCTATGGAAATTAGTCTGCTTTCCACCTATTATGCATATGTATGCCAAATAATTCTAGACTAAAAGAAGGAACAAAAAAGAACTAATTCTTCATCACATGACAGATTTTGTTAATCATTTTGAATTCCCACCACCTTGAAAAGTAAGGATTTAATATTTCCCACTATTAATTGGATATCACTTACTAGCTCTTTTCAGGTAGAATTTGGGGCTCTTCTAAACCTTAGGCTTATTAACCTTCACATATGGAAACTAAGACTAAAGTAAAAATGTTAATAGTATTAATATTCTTCTAGCAAAATATTAAGTAACAAAATTATCAGTAGAATAAGCTCTTAAAATAATTGTGCTTTGTCTCTGAGAATATACCAGTGAAGAACCTGGGCTCAGACTTCTTGATCTTAAGTCCTGGTTCTCACATTTTTTTCCTTGTGTGACCTTAGGAAAATTACTTAAACTTTCTAAGACTCAACAGTAAAATGAATAAAATATCACCCCATGTCACAGATTTATGTAAAACTTAAATGAGAGGAGGTAAGAGACTGAATACCAAGAAATATATCTCCAAGACACCTGCAAATGCATGTGAAATACAGCAAACTTTTAAGTCTTTATAAATGGCAGGGCAATCTCTGAGCTAAAAAAAAAAAAGAAAAATAAATTAGCAACCTTGAAATAAAAATGGTAAATTGATTCTGAAGCATTGACAATCTTAGAGTTATTAATAGTTATTTAGAAGCTAGACTTTTAATTGCTACAGATGGGACAGGAGAATGTCTTGACCCTCACGAGGAAGAGCTCTGTAATGTTTTCTATCCAAAATAAAATTGAGAAACTTAAAGTGCTATATCAGTGAAAATATTAACTAGAAAATAAATGTGTCCTCTGGCAAAGAGGAGTGATAAAGAAACATGTCTGTCCCTATCCAGAAAAAAAAACATACAGTTTCATTTATATTTGGCAATGATAGTTTATAATCAGAGTACTAACCTCATGTGCTTGTAAGAAACTCAGTTATAGTATCTGCATAGACTAGAAGCAGAGAAGTTATTTTAAAATTTAGTTTCAGGTTGGTGGTTTTTTGGGGTTCTTGTCAGAAACAAAATCAAATGCTTTTTGGAAGGATGCATAGGAATCTCTCAAATAAAGCTTCAAAAAAATGAGTATACAGTTCAAAATTATAGAACACTGTAGTTGTGCTGAGTGGCAGGATTAATGATCTTAAAGAACTTAATAATTAAACTAAAAAATTAATGATTAAAGAACTTCAGATAATAGAAGTATAAGGAATAAAATATATAACAAACATTTTAAAATATTTATAGTAGGGCTTCCCTGGTGGCGCAGTGGTTAAGAATCCGCCTGCCAATGCAGGGGACACGGGTTCAAGCCCTGGTCCCGGAAGATCCCATATGCCACGGAGCAACTAAGCCCATGCACCACAACTACTGAGCCTGTGCTCTAGAGCCCACAAGCCACAACTACTGAACCCACGTGCCACAGCTACTGAAGCCTGTGCGCCTAGAGCCTGTGTTCCACAACAAGAGAAGCCACCACAATGAGAAGCCTGTGCACCTCAACAAAGAGTAGCCCCCGCTCGCCGCAACTAGAGAAAGCCCACGCACAGCAACGAAGACCCAACGCAGCCAAAAATAAATTAATTAAATAAATAAAATTAAAATATTTATAGTAGTAGAACAAGAATTTGAAAGCATGAATTAAGGACCATGATATTTTGAACCAAATAGATTGTGTGTGTGTGTGTGTGTGTGTGTGTGTGTGTGTGTTTGGCTGTGCCACGTGGCTTGTGGGATCCTAGTTCCCCAACCAGGGATCAAACCCAGGCCCCCTGCAGTGGAAGTGCAGAGTCCTAACCACTGGACTGCCAAGGAATTCCCCAAATAGATTTTTAATTACAGATATTAAATCTGAAAAGAAAGAATAAATAAAAGATTAGATACAACTAAAAACAAAATGTGAAGTAGAAGACAACTAAAAAAACTTAACCAAAAAAGGGCACAAATAGTTAAAGAAATGGAAGATAAGAAAAAGAAATATGTAGAGAATATAGAGAAATTTTCTAATATAAGGCTACTCGGGATTGCAAAGAAGGGGATAAATAGAATGGAAAAGAGTCAGTATTTGTGAGACAATGGATGAGAATTTTCCAGAGTTGAATAAATACATTAATACTCTGATTCAGGAAGCCTAACATACACCAACCAAGATAAACAAAAAGAAGTCCACACTTGGTAACTTCATAGAAAAACTGAAGAAAACAAATGTCAAAGAGAAGATTTTAGTTCAGCTACGAAGAAAAAACAGACCAGCTACAACATAATGACAAATTATACAGACAGCATCCTTCTCAATGGCAAAATGGAAGCCAAAAGACAGTAGCATAATATCTCCAACATCCTGAGAAAAACTAATAGGCAAACTAGAATTTTATACCTAGCTAAAATATTATTTAAAATGAGAGCAAAATAAAGATGGTTCCAGAAAAATATGAGACAGCTTACTGCCAAGCACCTTCACTACCGAAGAAACCATTAAATTTACATATCATGAAGAACTGGGATTCACAACAGAATAAATTTAAAAGATTAATAAAATAATATGCATAAATAACTTAAAATAACCCGGTTTGTAACTAGCCCATAGGAAATTTTTTTAAATGGTATCCAATAGTAATACTAACCAGTGGTAGTTGTAATAGTATATTTTCTAATAAAGATGTCTAATAGTGTTTTTATAGCCTCTAGTCCTTAACTTTCATCTTTTAGTGTAATATCAGTGATAACCCATCCTATCAACATATAATACATTTGATTTCAATACCTCATTTTGTGTCTTCATCTAAATGTAATTCATGGCAAAGTATTACTAATTTGGTCAGTATTTTAAATAATTACATAGTCCTCTCCATTACCAGAGGCACTATCCTAACCAAGCTCTCAGCATACCACCTAAGATCTTACAAGAGTGCCCAGTTAGTCCCCCAGTCTCTGGGCACATCCTCTTCTTTTTATTCATCCCATGCTCATCAGCAAAAGCTGTCAAGTTAGTCAAATCATGAGAATCAAGACCTATAATGACAGCTAATCAGAGTATGTTATTGTATTACATTAAACCATGAACTCTAATATATAGTTTTAAAGAATTCTACCAATTATCCCTCCTTTACTTCTTATTCAGACATAGTCTCTTAGTGTTTTAGCTTATACTACACTCTGACATGGAAAATCTTCTAGCTTTTACTAAAAGCACAACACTCTCTTTTCTGCCTCTAAACTCCTGTTCTGCTTTCTCTACCCATTACACCCCTATATTCTTTCTTCCATGGTCCGTATACACTTCGCTGACCTAAACTGATTTTCATTTCCTGTAGTTGTAGAAAGTTAGCCTACATAATTCTAGTTATTCCAATTAATACTCAATCTTTTAAATCCTCAATGGAATATCAAATAGAGTTCAATGAGTATAATTTCAATATGAAATGTATTTTGTTCTTTTCTAATCTTTTAAAAGTAGAAACCAGTTAACAAGTACAGGAAAGCTCTATTAAACGGAATCTCATTTTTTCTCCATTCTGGATAGCAGAGAAAGGACCAATCAATATAGAGGACTTGGTCCACTATTATCATAATAAATATTCACAATCAGCCCTAATCACAAACATCTTAGATTAACAGCTTGCGTAACACCATTCTTTTTTTGTGTGAACGTGGCAATTTTCAAAAAATAAAATCAACTACCTATGGAAATTACAGAGGTCTAAACAATAAAAGCATAGAACTCTTGCAAGAGCTGAGTTATTTCCCCATAGACTAAAACTATTTATAAACTGTATTTCCAAAACTTGATTTTTTTAAACACCTCTTCCCACTTTCTAACAATATATTATGAAGGGAGAGTGTGTTTCGGGGACTGGGGAATAAGAAGATAATGAATGAGTTACGAGAGGAGAAAGAAAGATTTTCCCTGACATCCCCCCACATACACCCCCAAAAATCACAGAATGCAGCTCCATCCTACATTCGTACACCGTCATGCTCACTTAAGAGTCTATTAGTAAATTATGTTATCGTTTAAATTGTGCCCCCCCGACCCCAGCCCAAAAGATAAGTCAAAGTCCTAACCTCCAGGACCTTGTTTCAACCTTATTGGGAAAGAGAGACTCTTCACAGATATAATCAAGTTAGGATGATGTCATACTGAATTAGAGTGTGCCCTAACCCAACATGACTGATGTCCTTATAAGAAGAGGTGACGTATAGACACACAAGAGGAGAAGACCACATGAGGATGAAGGCCGAGATTGAAGTACTAAAGCTGCAAGTCAAGGAACACCAAACATTGCCAACAAACCACCAGAAGCCAGGAAGGGACAAGGAAGGACTCTCGTCTTCAGGTTTCAGAGGAACCATGGCCCTGCCAAACCTTGATTTTGGACAGAACTATAGGAGAATAAATTTCTACTGTCCGAAGTCACCCAGTTTGTGGGACCTCATTACCGCATCCCTAGGAAACTGATACAAAAGAAGACACGTGTACCCACTTTGTGAGTTATATTGCATTTTAAAAATATTTTTTTATTTTTTATAAATGTATTTATTTTATTTATTTATTTTTGGCTGTGTTGGGTCTTCGATACTGCGCGAGCTTTCTCTAGTTGCAGAGAGCGGGGGCTACTCTTCATTGCGGTGCACAGGCTTCTTGTTGCAGTGGCTTCTCTTGTTGCAGAGCACAGGCTCTAGGCGCGCGGGCTTCAGTAGTTGTGGCTCGCAGGCTCTAGAGCACAGGATCAGTAGTTGTGGCTCATGGGCTTAGTTGCTGCGCGGCATGTGGGATCTTCCCGGACCAGGGCTCGAACCCGTGTCCCCTGCATTGGCAGGAAGATTCTTAACCACTGCGCCACCAGGAAGCCCTAAAAATATTTTTTAAACGTATTCTACATCTCAACTTTGGTTGTTAGATTACTGAAAAATTATTCAACCACCAAGATTTCCCACAAGAGTTTGAACTGAAGTCAATAAAATTCACACTCACAGTAAAATTTCAGTCATCCAGGGACCAGCCTTCCAGAATCCCAAACTCCTCTAATGACTGCTGACCCAAAAGTAGGCAGGGTTACAATGTCAGCAATAAAAGGTGCAAAAAAGAAGCCTTCCATGAGTGCCAAGGAAGAGAGACCTATTGCCAAGAGGATCTGATGCTCCAAAGATTGAACCCAGTGTTGAATGGTTGTCATGCTCCGATTGATAGGAATTGTATGTGAAAAATCATCCCTTCCATGCAAGGCTGGGAACTGAACCAGAAGTAGCAGGAAGCAAAAGAAACAAGAAACAGGAAAACTGGAGATCCTTAACGGCAGCATTTAGAAGTGATGCTGGGGCAGTGAGTAGTAGATACTGCACTGTACCAGTCAATGATGAGAGAGTCAGAGAGGAGAGGCAGTTCTGTAGCGTGGAAAGTATCCAGATTCCTTATTGGAGGTCTCACCTCTCACAGCCTCATTCTCCTTGTGTCACACAGAAAACACAGGTCTGCTCTGCAGCATATGTAGGCTAATACACAGGGAGATATTGCCCTAAAGCTAGTAAAATCGCAGTTGCTCATTGAGCAAACCACCTTAAGGGGATATCAAACTTCCAGCAGCTCACTGTACTTGGTAACTCTGGTAGTCACCCTAAAGACTTAATAATGACTGAAATGTTCGGTAATTTTCCTGCCTACATTAGCTGATTGATTCTATCTACAAATTTCATTGCTACTGCAAATATAAAATTGTATTAGAAAGCTGATTTAATGAAAATAAAACATCCATCATGGATTCGGTATGTAAGACTTTTAAACAAATAACTTAAAGACGGAAATTTTAATGTGATTTTGCCTAGAATTCCAGTAAATGTCAAACACTAAGAAGTTCTTTATAAGTAGAGCATGGTCTAGTGTAATGTTTGTAACTTATCTTGAATATTCCAATGATAACACCACTGATATTTGTTGAATGATATTCTCACTGAGTATCCATTATATGTCATGTATTATGCTGGGTGATAATGATAGTGTCAATATTACTAAAGTATGTCTACCTCCAAATACCCTAAGGTCTGATGACTACTTCATTGAAGCCATCCTTGAATCCACTGGTAAAACTGAAAAGACAAATAATATTAAAATGTTAAGTCGAATGCAGATGATTGTAAATGTGACCAAGTGATTTTCTAAAGATAGGAAATATTCCTAATGAAGGAGGGTTTCTTCAGTATTTGAATCATTGTCCAGGAAAAACACGTGATTGCCGTCTACTTGCAAACTACCTACATGAAAAAAAAATAATAATAATAATCTAAAAGCTATTTCCTATCAGTCATTGTCCCAGGAAAACAAATTCTAAAGCAATCACCAGAACTATTAGATTAGGTTTTTAGACATGCAACCAAAATCCAAGCACAACATGATAGCTCATATTTATGGTGATATCCCTGAGGCATTAAGAAAATGTTTAAATAGATATTTAACAGTATAGATAACAATTAAAAACTCTGTAATCATAACAGCCATTTAAAAATAAAACAAAACAAACAAAAACTGTAAATCCCTAGGAATAAAACTAAGAAAAAGGTTAAAGACCTTTAAGGAGGAACTTATAAAACCATTGAAATATATGAAATAAAAAATATGATGAAATATAGAGATATGCCCTAATGATAATTAAGACTCAATATTTAAAGATGGAAATTCTTTCCAGATTGATGTATAAATTCTATGCAACTTTAATCAAGATCCCAACAGAGTTCCCTTGTAGAGAAATTAATATGATACTGAAGTTCAGATTGAGGAACAAAGGGCCAGTAAAGAATAGCCAAGATAATTCTGAAGAACTACGAAAAGGAGATGAGGTTTTGCCCTGCCAGATATTAATATTTATTAATAAGCCATAGTAATTAAGTCAAAGTGGTATGCATGCAAAAACTGACCAATGGAATAACAGAATAAAGTAGCTTGCAACAGCCTAACTTATACATGTAAACATGACCTATGACAAATGGGAGATGGATGGACTGTTTAATAAATGGTGCTAATTACTGGCTATGAATAGGGAAAATAATAAACAAGATCTTAATTCACAAAATAAAAATCAAAGATAAAGACTAGTGTAAAAGTGAAACTTTTAAACATTTAGGAATACATATTTATGGTATTGGGATAGAAAAGAATTTCTTAAGGACACACAAAACACCCAACAAAGAAATGATCAATAAAATTACGTTTAAAATAAACTGTATGTAAAAAATAAGGCATGAACAAAATGAAAATATTAGTCACAGACCAGGAGTGTATATTTGCAAACAATACATAAAATACAAAGTTTTTTTTTTAATTGAATTATGGTTGATTTACAATGTTGTGTTCATTTCAGGTGTACAGCAAAATGATTCAGTTATACATACTTTTTTCAGATTCTTTTCCCTTATAGGTTATTACAAAATATTGAGTATATTTCCCTGTGCTAAACAGTAGGTCCTTGTTGGTTATATATTTTATGTATAGTAGTGTGTATATGTTAATTAAACTCCTAATTTATCCCTCTCCCACCCCTTTCCCCTTTGGTAACCATAGTGCATTTTCTATGCCTTGTATATAAAGTTTTGTTTATAAAGTTTCTGTTTTGTATATAAAGTTCATCTGTATCAGTTTTTTTAGATTCCACATATACGCGATATCACATGGTATTTGTTTGAGTATCCAAAATATAAGTATAGTTAATTTAGAGGAAGAAGAACAAATGACCTAATGAAAAAGTAAGCAAAGAAAACAAAAGACCAGCAGGTCCAAATGGCTGATAAATAGATGAAAAGCTCAGCAACTGAAGATATGGAAATTGAAATAACACAGTTTTGCACCTAAAAGACTGGGAAAAAATACCAAACACTGTGATAAAATTTAGCGAGGATGTTGGAAACAGGAAATCTCACATACTGCCGGGAGCAATGTAAACTGTTACAGTTACTTTAGAGAATATTTTCAAAATATCTAGTGAAGGTGAATGGTAGATACTATAGGACTCTGAAATTCAACTTTCAGTCAGCATAAGAGAAAAAAGACAGACCTAAGAACAAATCACTATCAGTTATTGTCCCAGGAAAGCAAGTTCCAGGACAATGGTTAGACCTTATACATATTTATGGGCTGCCTTATTTAACAATTCTACTTGTAGCTATATTCCCACAAGACACTCTTGTACTTGTTCACGAGAAGAGGCGCAGAAAGATTTGTTTACTGCAGCTCTGTGTGTTACAAGCAGACACTGGAAATGCTCCAAATGCCCAACAGTAAGAAAATAGTTAATCTGTGCATCCAATAGAATAATACAAGAAATCAACTAGGTTCATTTAGTTAAGTTAGACAAATGCAATGATAAACGATATTTGCAATATAGTACTACTAATGTAAATATTAAAGAAATTACAAGTAATCGTATATATTATTCATAAATGAATATATGTATTGCAAGAGGAATTCAAAAGATTTCAAAAAGGAAATCAAAGAAAAGATTCTTCATGGCAAGACTGCTCTGTGGGAGATATTAAGACAGAGAAAAGGATCTCTTCCAAAAATATCTGTTTGTATTGTTTTATTGGCTCATACTTGACAATTAAAGGATGATACAGGGCATCCCAATTTGAATACACTGGCTTTTCAGGGTGACATGCAATAAATAGCAAGAAATTGAGACTTAGCTAAATGGAAGGATTTTCCCCACCAGCTTTTGGGATGGTTACAAATCCACTGTTTTGGTTGAAGGATGTATTATCTGGAAGAGGTAACGATTACTGGCATGAGTTCTTAACTGACAATTTTCACTAAAATTCACTCTCTCTGAAGAGAGAGAAGGGTGGTGAGATCATTGCTTTTAATGGGGCAAGGAGTCTGACAAAGGTAGGCATTTCAGCGTAGTTAAGAAAAGAAAAAAGGCCCTGAGCTCCTAGGCTAGTCGCCAAAGGAATCAGAAGCCAGGAGTAGAGCTGAGGGCAATGACGCTGGAAGACAAACATTTTCTGCTTTGCAATTTTGCCCAGGGCCAGCCCACCTTTCTAATGTAACTCCATTTTCAGCCACAGTGTAAACTCTCTTGAGAGCCATGGAATTGGGTTCTACATATTAAGCTTTTGAGTAAATCCTCCAAATCTAATGCCAGAAGAGAGTCCAGGTAATCACATACCTTAAATCCTTTCTGTTTGGTGAGCTTTCTAATTTATACATAGATTAATATGTTTACAAATTTACCTTTCCTAAGGGTTTAATGTTGTCTCATATTTAAATCTGTTTCATTTCCTAAGAACAAAACTAGTAAAAAGGGATAACTGCAATCAGCAGCGATAGAAGACAGAATAATATTTTAAAATTTCCAAGAATAGTGAAAACAATGGTTGATGGAGGAATGGCTGGATACACTGTTGATACTGTCACATCTGGTGCTAGCACTGCTGAATAACCACCTCAGGGCCTTGTGCAGGCACACAAGAAGCCTTCAACAAATGCTCATCCTGATTAATATCCATCGATCCAGAAACACAAAAACCGTGACTGAATGTCAAAATGAAATCGCGGACCGGCCTGCTTTTGTTTGGATGCATATGAAGACAAAGGACCGAGGCTCTGTCTGGTCTCTTCCAGCAAAACAAAACATGACTAAACTATCTATATGAACATAATGGCTAGAAGAGGCACACCAGAACTGCCAAGAAGCGGCACACCACAACTGCCAAGTTCATGGAGGTAAAGGGAGAAAAAGCCAGGTCGTGTCAATGTAGATGGAGTAGTATTGATGAGAGAAAGCATATTCGGAATTTAGCTGCCACAGAAATAACTTCCTCAGGTGGAAGTCAAGGAAACAGCATAGACAACTAACTCTGTGTTAATGGGACAAATCTGCCAGGCAATCAAGAGCCCTTGATTAGCAAATGCTTTACAAAAACCAGGGAGGCCTAGACCCTAGGCAGAACTTTCACCACAGGGGACTAACCATGCATTGTTTCAGATAATAGCACGGCAACACTTCCCTTAGGTAGTGTAGGAGGGTTTCCTTTCTCAGTTTGTTGCATATTGAACGTGGCCATAGGCAATGCAGGCCATCCATTTTAGAAATGCACCAAGTGTGATAAATGAGATTGAAGTTGGGGGTGAATCACAGGGCGAGTGAAAAGCTTAACAGGAAAATGACTAAAGGTATTTTATTTTGGAGCCAAAACTTGAGGAAAAGCCAAATGCTTTAAGGAATGAGTGAACTACAGTTTGGTTTCACATGCCTGAGAAGATTATTGGAAAAAAAAAAAGGAAAGGTCAAATATCAAGAAGAAAACAAAACCAAAGAAAATGCAGACATTGTGAATCATCTGCATGAAATTTACTGGAATATTTGTAATGACTTAGAGGCTACAATAAGTAAGTAGGGAATGAAAAGAAATATTGGAATGCAAAATTTTTCTTTTTAATTGGAGGTTAGAAGATTGAAATCGCTCTGGTAATGATTTTTAAAATGTGTATTCTCAGTGAATGAACAAGGAGAACAAAAGAATCCATCTTGTAAAATGACAGTAGGAACTGGAAATGCGGCATGAGGAAATAGCTGAATTACCAATTACCTTGAAACAACCTTTACAGAGGCAAAGCTGGAGTGCCATCCAGATAAGTTATCATATTTCCCAGTATGATTTTGAAGTCAAATTGTATTAAGAGAAAAATGTGGGAAGGATTCAATGCTTCTCAAGTTATGTGAAGCAACACAGACAGAAAATACCTTGCTTATCTAAAAACACTAAAAAATTATGATATTTAAAACCATGGACAGCAGATATAAATAGAGAAGAGGATCTAAGACTGAGCTCTATTCTAAAAGAGTAAGAAGTGGACTTCCCTGGTGGTCCAGTGTGTAAGACTCCGAGCTCCCAATGCAGGGGACCCGGGTTCGATCCCTGGTCGGGGAACTAGATCTCACAGGCATGCCGCAACTAAGAAGTCTGCATGCCGCAACTAAAAATCCCTCATACTGCAACTAAAGATCCCGCGTGCCACAACTAAGACCTGGCACAGCCTAAATAAATTAATTAAATAAATAAACATAAAAAAAAAGAATCTCTGTTTGCATTCATCTTTTAAAAAATAAAATAAAATAGTAAGAAGATCCAGCCACAAAAATGAGAAAGGAACAGCAAATGACAAGGGGAAAACAGATGTTCTCAAAGTCAACTGAAGTCAATACATCAAGAGGTGGAAGTGGTAGTACCAAATACTAGTGAGACACTGAGTAAAGTTAGAACATGACAAGAGCGATTTCAGTGGGATGATGGGATCATAGGTTTGAAGTGGGCCTCTCAGAAAAGAGAGAGTAGCTTGACCAGAAAAATATATTAGAATTGCCAGGCATTGCCAAGGGCCCACTTGAGGTTTGCAGTCATATTTCTGGATTTTGCCTTCATTATCTGGCAGGCTTAACCCTTTTTGTGCCAACCTGCTTCTATTTGTTTTCCACCTAATGCCTTAGCAAATCCAATGGAAAGAAAGAGACTTTTTTCCCATGACTGCCAATAAAAATCTGACTGAGGTCTCACCTATCGGACTTCAGCCCTTGCTCAGGTTTGGTCTCATTGCTGTGTTTGGGGGGATGTTGTGCTCTGATTAGCGGGGCTGCGTGTCCTCCCCAGGAGCTTCCATTGCTGTGGATTCAGCCCCATCAAACACAAGGATATGATGGGGGAGGGTGGCTTCCCAAAGAAAATGATAGTATATATTACCATGTGAAGGAGGAATAGAAACTGGGCAAAACAGCCAATTTCCACCTCTGTATATTACTGGTGTATCATTTACTGGAAAATTTGCAAGGGTGAGTCAAATGTCATAAATGACCTCTAAGAACTTTTCTGTTCTAATAATCTTGAATTCCCTAGCTTTGAAACTCCCAAACTGGGCACCTTTGGCTGGAAACAGGAATGATCCCACAGTCATATTACTGATGATTATCATCAATCCTCTGAAATATTCACCAGCTATACTAATTCAATACATAAAAAATAAAATTAAATTAAAAAATAAAAACAGTAAAAAGAGAGAGAGAGGGAGGTTTTGAAAAGGAATTCTGGGCTATTAGCATTAAGGACCTGAATGACACAAGGCCTTACAAGGAAAACATTGTAAATATGAGTATACTAGAGGTGACTTAAGAGAAGAAAAAATGAAAAACAATTTAAAAGTAATTATGATATACTTCAATGGGAAAAAAATAAATGTTTTTCTTATTTTACTTATTCCCAAATTTATTTAAATACTTTTTCGTCTAAGGACTAAAACCAAAGTTTACAGCTCTTATAAAAAATCTAATTTACTGTGAGAAACTTGTATATTTGTGTGTAAGCAAAAAACAGGATCAGGTTTTTTTGTAAAATGATTAAGCAAAGTATAGTCATTTGGCCTGGTAGGTTTGTATGGATCAAAAGGACAGAGTGATTCATGGCTGTCAACATTGTACATTATCAGAGAAAAAAGACGGGGTAGGGATGAGGAGTAGCAATAGGTCACATTTGTAACTAAAAGCATTCACAGAAAAACCAGTTACTACTGGCACCTTTTTCAATTACCATGAATTAATAATTCTAATATTTCTAATACAAATATAGATCCTATGTTATACCAAGCATGGTACTCTGGCAGGGCAGAATATTAAAATACCTTGGAAATTCACAAGGTAACTTTCTGGGAAGTGTCAGCACATGGTAATAGGAACGGGCATCGGATCAAACTTGGGCAGGCTGCATTTAATTTGTAGCCTCCATAAACACCAGGGTCTTCCTTTTCACAGCCTGCATTTTGTCATTTTGCACGGAAGCCTGGAGCTCTAGTTTTCTGCTTCCTGCTTCTAGACCAGCTTGTCAAACACCTCAGGCCAGGAGCCATATTGCTTTCATCATCTTCCTGGGGTGGATCACAGTGTCAAGTGCAGGTGAACATTAAATAAATGCTCCCAGATGATGGGAGCTGGGATCACGTCTGGACAGCACTGTGATGCAGACAGAGTTTCCCTCTGGGAGTCCCAGGAGTCCTTTTGTTTTCGATTCGGGGTTTTCTTGAGCACCTACTCAACTTCCCCTTTTAGGGGCCTGGCCTGCCACCTGCCTACTCTCTCACCCACTTTATGTGGCACATGCTGCTGCGCCCAGTACACATCTTCTCAGAACTTCTCTTTGACCCATGGGCTGCTTCCAAGTCAGCACCAGGACTCCTTGCCCCAGGCTTTCTCTGCATTCCAGAGTGGAAGTGGCAGGGGAATAATGACAACCTCTACCGGCCCATAACCAATGACAGACAGGAGTTGATAATAACCTGGATAAATACTCGATTTTCTTTAGACCTTCCAGCAGGATAACTCTGAGATGGGTTTTACACGGAGTCCCACAGGTTACTGGCTCCCTGACCTTGTCTGTCTCTGTCTCCAGTTCCCTATAGATGTTTCCTGGGATTATCTCCTAAATAAATTACTTGTACTGGAATCCTTTACTCAAGTCAACTTCTGAGGGCACTGAAATAGACATACTCCAATTAAAATCTGGTATCATTAAATAGTGTAATAAGGTCAATTATACCCTACCATGCATTGAAGCCAACATATTTTACCTATTTTTGAATAATTTGTATCTTAAGACATCTGCTTACAGGAATGCAAACTGCCCTTTTAAAAAACAGACATGAGTAAGCAGATGAACATAAGGCATGTTATAGCAACAAGTTTGTACACAAGGAATAAGCAGTTTCCCATTGTATTCTTCCTACAGAGCCATCTCTGATGATCATCAAACATAAGATTCAATTACTTAAACTAAGAATAATGTCTTTTGAAGTGGTCAGATCTCAACAATTTCTTCAAGCAGAAACTGGTCCTTTCAAAGAACTCATTGGGCAGGGGTCCTAAACGTTTCACTTAAGCATATCAATAAGTCCATCAAGGAAAGATTCAACTCAGGTTGAAGGTTTTTGACAGATATTTAGTCAATCTAATTAATGTGGGCAGTTCATCTGGGCAATTCAGACAAATATCCTAGTTCAGAACAACAAATATCCCAGTGGTTCTCAATCTTAAGTGTGCATCAGAATCACCTGTGCTTATGAAAACAGATTTCTGTTTTACTAGGTCTGGGGTGGGGGAGAGAATTTGCACTTCTAACAAGTTCTCAGGTGATTCAGACACTGTTAGTTGACCACACATTGAAAACCACAGCTGTAGACAATTCTTATATTCTCCTTCCATCTTTAAATTCAATAGGCTCTTCTGCATCTCCTTCAGTAAATACAGCCCAACAGCAGACACTTTTTGCCTAGGACTTGTCTCTCTTGTTTTACTGTCTGGCTGAAAGTCAAGACCATTACTTTACAACTGATCCTTAATATAGTTTTTTTCAGTATTCTTTCTTGCCTGCTAAAGTCACCTTCTCCTTTAAGCCATCACTCTGCACAGTAAAAGGAAATCCTCTACGTTCACTCAACAACGAAGGTAATTTTCTGCGAGGCAGTGAATATGAAAGATATGGTCCCCATACAAAGTTGTATTTGCATTATTTTGCACTGCTCTAGCTTATAAATGGACAAAAACAAAATACCATGGTAATCATAATGGTTATATATCAAAAATGTTGCATCTTAGATTTAGTTGGCAAAGACAGCAATTGGCAATCTGTTGAAAGTGCTATCTTTTGTATAAATTAAATGTCAAAAATAAAACACCTTCAAGTTATTTTAATATAACAACTTGAAGGGAAAAATTATCAAATGCACAAGATCTTTAATAAAAAACTGATGCAGGTGGTTATTACATTCCCATAGCCTACTTTTAACTTAATATTTACATTATTGTAATATAATTTAATATATAGAACATACTATAACTAAAAAGCAATTACTTAGGAAGAGATAAAGAAATAAAAGGATTCACAAAAGGCATCTTTTTTAAGATTCAAGAACATAATATGTTTTCCATAGACCAGATAAAATTTATAAAAATGTGACTTGGTTTTCAGAAAATACAACAGTAGACCAATACCAATCAGTTTTTATTCAACTCTGATTTTAGATACCTTGCATAGGATTGTTTGTGTTTACCATGCAATGCATCTGTCATAACTGCATGACAGTGTGGTCATCATTATCACTCATTACAGACCCTTTTTTTCCTTTCCTAAAATTTATTTAATTTTATTTTATTCCATTTTTATTGAGATATAATTGACATGCAGTACTATGTAAGTTTAAGATGTATAGCATAATGATTTGACTTACATACATCATGAAATGATTACCACAGTAACCTTAGTGAACATCAATCGTCTCATATATATACAAAATTAAAGAAACAGAAAAAAACTTTCTCCTTGTCATGAGAACTCTTAGGATTTACTCTCATAACAACTTTCATATATAACTTTCATTTCACATATGTTACTCTCATAACAACTTTCATTTTATATATGAAAGTGTTAATTATATTTATCATGCTGTACTTTACATCCCTAGTACTTATTTATCTTATAATTGGAAGTTTGTACCTTTTGACCACCTTCATCCAATCCCCCCTGCCATCCCCCACCTCTGGTAACCACAAGTCTGATCTCTTTTTCTATGACTCTGTTTTTGAAGACATTTTTCCAAAGAACACATGCAGATGGCCACAGGCACAATCTCACTCAAAAGATGCTCAACATCACTAATCATCAGGTAACTACAAATCAAAACCACGACGAGATATCACCTCACACCTGTCAGAATGGCTATTATCAAAAAGACAACAAATAACAAGAGTTGAGGGAGATATGGAGGAAAGAGAACCCTCCTGCGCTGCTGGTGAGAATGTAAATTGGTACAGCCAGTATAGAAAATGCTGTGAAGATACCTTTTTTCCCTTATTCCTTTACTTCTCAAAAGTATTGTTTCTCTTGTTAAAATATAAGACTCAAAAACTCATACAATTATGCCCAAGGGTATAGAACAATATTCCTTTCAGGGGTTATCAACAGAGTTGCTTCTCTAGCAGAAGTAGCTATGTGATTGCTGGTTGTAAAGCCTATTTTTAACTCTAGCTGTCTCTTCAGGTACATGGTACAGCATTCCACCTGGCACACACCTTGGTCATCATCCATGTGCAAGTTCACTGCTCCTTGTATGAAAGGTTTGTCAGTTTGTATTTTGGGATCAAAGAAACAGCTCCCCACATTCCTACACCTGCTAATCTCCTGCATGACTCCTTGTTGGTTTTCTGTCTGCAATCCAATTATGCTTTGCCCAACTTTCAGCTGTGTTCAACAAAACATCCTGATTGATTATTTGCCTTTTTCAACAATTAAAATCTAATTGTTGTATGGATAATTTTGTTTTGACTAAATATTTTAAAGCTACCAGAGCAGGCTGAACTTCAGACATTCTTCTATCCTCAAAAAATACATAATTTCCTTGAGAAATGTCACGTGGCTTTATGCCATAAGCCTGGATGTCTTTAATAAAGTGAACAGTGTCTCTGAATCCAATTTAATGACTCCTCATTGTCTTCCTGAGTCTGGATGTGATCTGATTATCTCCTTTCATTGAATTATGCCACTCTTTAAGCCCAGTTGAAAGCCTGTACCAATAAGCCTCTATTCTCTTTCCTTGATGATTGTGTTTAAAGGTGATCATACTTATGAAATCAGAAAGGAGCCTGTACACAGAGCCCTCATTGAAAGGCAATGGAAGGAGCTGACATTTGTCGAATCAATCTCTCATAAAAGTGCACACACATACACATTTTCCTCTTTTTTGGTGTTATGACTTGTGACAGCAAGGGTCACCCTGAGCTCTATTCCTTGCTCGGTCCCTGAAGACACCTGGATAGAAAGATGATGATGGCCTTAGATGCTCCAGGAGGTTTTGAGTACTTAGTTTGGTTGAGGCCAAACCTTCCATTGTCTTAAACCCCTATAACTGCCCCTAGTCTGATTACCAGGGCTGTGGAACTGTGGGGGATGTAAGGCATAAGGAAAGACAAGTACTTACCCTCTCATCACATTGTCTCTGACAAAGTCCAGACACTGGTCTCTAATCCAATGCATCCTTCTTCTTTTTGCATCCAGATAATTTTATCTGGACATTATCAAACTTTCCTCTGGGCACTAATGTCCCTTAGTTTTCAATGCTTTATTTCTCCAAATAGTACTTATGAAAGAAAAAAATACACCATGTAAGTGGTCACCTATAGAATCTGAATGTCTCAACTAATTACCATGTTATTTTTCCTTTTTACTTTGTAGGGGGCAATACTAATATTCAGAGTAATATACAGATCGGCATTTCTAACATCTAATTATTGTATTTTCTACCATATATGTCACTTTTTTATATGTGTCTAGGATATATTTCATAATAACGATCTGTTTTTTATATTTTGGGAAAGTGAGTTCCATCCAGAGACACAAACAAAACAGTGAAAAAGAGGGGGAGGGCTTCCCTGGTGGCGCAGTGGTTGAGAGTCTGCCTGCCAATGCAGGCGACACGGGTTCGAGCCCTGGTCTGGGAAGATCCCACATGCCGCGGAGCGACTAGGCCCGTGAGCCACAATTGCTGAGCCTGCGCGTCTGGAGCCTGTGCTCTGCAACAAGAGAGGCCAATAGTGAAAGGCCCGCGCACCACGATGAAGAGTGGCCCCCACTTGCCACAACTAGAGAAAGCCCTCGCACAGAAACGAAGACCCAACACAGCCATAAATAAATAAATAAATAAAATTAAAAAAAAAAAAGAAAAAGAGGGGGAACAGCATTTATAGTTCTTCCATCTCAGCATAATGTCATAATATCACATAATATACAGCATCATTATATTGTTTAATAATATACTGATATTTACAGCATTACATTGTGATCAAGCAATCATTCATTTATCCAAGGTAATGAGAAATGGATATTTGCATCTTCTTCTAAATGCTGGAGACACTTAGGGTATGGTCCAAGGGTGTTCATTTCTCTCTCTACATTCTTTTCCTACATCAACCTGGCCAGCCCCCTATGACTCTAAATATCATCTATATGATATCTCCTAAGTTTCTAACTCCAACCCTTACCTTGTCTATAATTTCAAATTCTTATTTCCAATTATGTTTTTATAGCACTATTTTTGTGTCATAGACTCTTAATCTTGATCCCAAACTGAATTCTCCTTTCCATCCTCTCCCCTACTGCTCAAATTTAATCTACACCTTGTCTTCCACCTTTTAGTAATGCCACAACCATCTCCCTCAGCTATTCAAGCCAGATAATTGGGAGAAATATTTTTCTTTCCCCTTTCCACTTCCATATTCCACAGATACCAGACTCCCCTTAATCGTCACTGCCCACATTTTGACCCATTTTACCTCTCACCTAGACCATTAAAAAAAATCCCAACTGGTGCTTCACCATTTCACCTCCAATCCATTTTTCAACATGGCAGGCAGAATAGTCTTCTAGAATTTTAAAGCATCATCACTTTAACGTCCTTTAATGCCTTCCGTTGAACTTAGACTGAACCCTTGCCTTGCTGAATGCATGATTCAGCTCCTGTTGCCCCCTTCCACCTCACTTTGTTTCTCTCTATCTTGTTCTCTGTCTCTAACTTCAGCTACAATAGCCCTATTTCATTTATTAGAGCTCAGCAAGTGCCTTCCTCCTTAAGATTCATACTGCTCAGGTTTTTTTCTGCCTGAAAAGCAACTCTGTCCCTCTTCTTATCATAATCAGCTCTCTTTCAATCTTGCAATAGCATACGAAAACACACCTCAGACTTGCTGTCCTTGGCCATCCTCTCTGAAATAGTTCTCTCCTCTTATCCACAACCATAGTAACATTCATTTCATTTACTTTAGATATGACCTTATTTTTGTTTACTTGTTTCAAATCTGTCTCTGCTCACTGGATTCATGTTCTTGGAAGGTAGAAGCTATTTCTGTAGTTTCATCACTATCACCCATTGCCTGCAAACTGGTTAGCATATAGTAGGCATTTAATAAAAACTTAATAAAAATGTAATATATAGTAATGAGTATGATGTTTATAATAATATCAGTATAACTGCTCTTACTAAGATATAGACACCGTTCTAAGCATTTTCTGTGTATTAACTCATTTAAAGAGATAAGTACTATCATCATCCCTCTCTGAAGCACAGAGAGGTTAAGTACTGGCTAAGTCATAAAGGTAGCAAGTAGCAGAGCAGAGATTCAAATCTTTGTCTTCTGGTCCCACCACCCAAACTCATAACTATCCTGCTAGGCCACCTGTTAGAACGTGAGGTTGAACAAAGATCAAGGAATCCAAGGGCAGTAAAATACATTTAATAAAATATATAAAAACAAAACACAGAGATTACCAAAGGCCAAGGGATTTAAAGCCAAAATACATTTAATAAAAAAAAACTATACCAAAACAAGGTAAACTTTATTGACGATTTAGAAGGTGTACCTGGGTCATGAAGCATCTCAGCATATCATAATGATTATTGGGCATCTACAGTAGCTGAAGAATGTAGAACACAAGTCCAATCTCACCTGACCCTGTACAATATCCTTTATTTTAAAAATATCTTGTTTAAGATCATTCAGATTGATTTTTACTTTATATGAGTTCAAAAGACAATGCCAGCTGTTTGACCAAACTAGGCTAAATTTTGAGAAAAGAGGGGCATTATTAATACTGAGTAGTTTGCAGACTCACAGACATTGGGATAGCGGGCCTGTTCCTTTAAAGGCAATCTGGAAATATACAACATGGTTTGTAATGTTCTCAAACTGATGTCTCATCCTAAGATTCATTGTGATGCTCTCAAAAATTACCGTACAACCCCAAAGCAGCCCATGGATACACTCATTTATTGGCTCATGTAGCTACTAAAAGTTATTTCCAACCAGAGTGACCAATGCTTGAGGCATGATAACTGCAAAATAAATTGGAAAAAAGAATAAACGAGGATGCTATTTGTCCTCTGGGTAATTCAGAGAAATCATATTTGGCAACAGCAAGTTGTGAAAACAACATTTATCAGCATCAAAACCAGACTCCAGGGGCGATCTGACATAGAGACCATTATTTGGGCTCTCAGATGTTCAAAAGTTGAAGTACAGTAGATTGCTTGAAAAGATGAAGACTGGGCTCTGCCTGTTTTCATTTCTCCCTACGTGCTTTTCAAGATCTTACCTCATTTCCTTTCCCTCTTTTACTTGTGGTTTCTGGCTTTTTTCTTGAATAGGCACAACTCCCCTGATTTAGTATTATTTTGGCTTCTTACAAAATCTTTATATTTAAACCTCAGGTGTAAACAAACTTCTTCAATCTCTCTAACTAAGACTAAATATAAAACCAGGTCTTAGGGTTGTCAACCAACCAGAGCAATTGGTGGCATTTGGGAGGTGGGGAAGGGGATTTTAAAATGATAAGAAACTTTATTTTCCATGTGATTTTCTATAACTGATAATATCACACACAACAATATCTCAATATCATTATAACAAGGAAACGTGATTAATTTGTGGTTAAATGACAAACTTCTTTAGGGTTACAACTGAACAGGAGCTTGACCACATAATCTATGAACTTTTAGTCTTCTATCCCTGTTTCTCTGATTGTAAGAGATATACCATCCATATACTCCATGAGATGGGTTGGTTGTGTCTTTTAAATAGTCCATATTCATAAGATTTAAAATGTAAAGCCTTTTTATTATTCATAGACTTAATAGATATTTATTGATTGCCTATTCTTCTTCTTCAGACAGCCATGGCTCAGGCCCTGACTACTGAAACGTTTCAATGAGTATAAGCCACCCTGCTCTGATGCTGTAATGGGAGGACCTGACTGGGGTCAAGTCATCAAGTAAGTCACCTCTGAGGAAATGATATTCTACTGACATCTAAAACATGAGGAGGAGAAAACTGGATCAGGCAAAAAGACCAGCATATGAGAGGAGAGAGCCTTTCAAGGTCAAGGGATTGAAGGTGTGTACGACTGCAATCTGAGCAGGGATGGTGGTGGGCAGAATGGAGAGGGAGGGTATGAAATATGTCCTAAGGAACTGGGAGGAGACAGATCACACATGGCTTTACAGGCCACACTCAGGAGTTCTGTCTTTATCCTAAAAGTACAGAGAGCCCCCTGACATGTTTTAAATCGGGAGCCCAGGTAGCGAGGAATGTGCCCTGGAAAGGGCCCTCAACAGAGTACAGAAGAGACTACAGGGGCCCAAGTGGAGGTGGGCAGGCCTGTGAGGAGCCATTGCAGTGACGAGAGAGCAAACGATGATTTGGACCAGGAGGTGCAGGGGTGGAAAAGCAAAATGAGTTGAGGGCTATTAGGAGGCAAAGTGAGCCAGACTTGGGAGCAAACTGGATATCACGGTAGAGGGAGAGGAAGGTGTGGAGAATGACTCCTGTGTTATTATGTTCTTCATATCATTTAACATGAATTCCACTTCAATAACAGACAAAGGTGGTTAACACAGTGCTATACTATGAGATGTTTATACTAAATATAAATGTTTATATTTGTTTATTGGGATGAAGTACTTCCTTAGGCTTAAATTCATCTCCCCTAAATAAAGAAGAGTTTTCAATTAATAAAAAATTGTCCACTAAACTAAATTAGCAGCAAAAAAATATAGTGAGTTCATTGTAATAATCTTGGGAGAAACAAAAAGCACTGAATTTCTATTACATGTAGGGAATTGATTAATATAATATTAGTTTCCTAAACATGAATTTTTAAAAAATTAATCACTGATCATGATGAAGAAACACTGGACTCAAATATCAACATCCAAGTAATTGACAAGAGAATTTTCATTAGTATAATTGTAACTTTCAGAAATAAAGCTACCAAAGGATAGGCAGATAATTTGTTTTGAAGTGTAATATCTGAGCAGTTATACTAGCAAAGGCATCACATTCTTTTATGCAGAATAAATTATAACTTAAATGATTATGGAAAAGGGTAAAAGAAAGCATTCTATTTCAAGATTTTAGTAAATCAGTGTTATACTTTTCTTAAGTTTTATCAATAGTTTGTAAAATACATATAAGACTGAAATACAGCTCTAAGCTTTAACATCTAGTAGACATCAATTCAAGTTACACTCCAATTGGTATTCTCAAATACCAATTAAGAAACACGGAAACCAGGCTCTTGTTCTACAATCTCTGTATGGGACAAACCCATTGATTTCTTATCTGTCCATCATATATGTTACTTCTTTCAAAAACTAAATTCATAATTTTTTTTCAGTAAGATTACATATATTATGTTCTTCCTCAATATTTGATATGCAGTACAGAATGTATCTTATACTTTCTTTTATTCTTTAATTTGTATATATCTCCTGTTCAACTACTTTTATGCACTCAAAATAACTTTGTTTTTCCCTGATCATTTGATAAATTGTTCAGCATCTAAAAACACTTAAAGCATAATAGGTGAATGAATTAATGAATTTTCTTTATCTTACAGGAGAGTTAATAGTTCATACCAACTTGTATTTGTTTGTTTTGTTTTTCTTCTTAACATGACAAGCTAAAGAAAAGTTTGGGGTATCCTTAAAATGTTTAGTTTTCAGTTTTCATGTCATTTCTATGAGATTTATTTTGCTCATGTTATATTAGTATTATGAAAACCCTATGAAGACCTAAACATATTAATTGAAATGGAACCAACCATCCTAGGAAATACATGAAAGGCAATGATACCATTAACAGTTTTCTACAAAATTTCCATTTGGAAAAATCCATTCTCATGTAATAGTTTAGTTGATACTGGAAAAATAAATAAATATTGAATGGGAAAACAGAGTTTCTGTGTTTAAACTGAAGCTGTGCACCTAAGCAGCAATATTTCCCAGCACAAGTCATCTCATTTTGAAGAACTTGGGAGGTACTGAAGTTAAAAGAGGAGTGAATATAAATTTTTCAGATGTTTCACAACAAATATGGTGAATTTCAAAAGTTTCCTTTCTCCTCCTTCCCTTTATAATAAAACTATGTGAACAATGGCTATAATTTGTTGAGTGTGTATATATATATACAGAAAATTTACAATGAACACATCACTTTGACTCCAGGAATGCCAGGACTAAAAGATTCCCTATGTTTTCAACTATTATGAGTAAATTGAAAGACATTCCCAAGATAAGGATTTCAGCCAAGTGGGAAATCTGCAGCTTCCATCTGTCACGTATGGGTGCAGTGCTTGCTACTGTCATAGTGTTTCCTAGTAATTGAACTTCCACTTTCGAAAATAAACCTTGTTTGTGTGTTACATGCAAATCAGGATGAAAATTCCAGATGTGCTAAGAAAAGGAAAAATGTGCACAATAATATATGAATCAAATTTCCCAGAGAGTTCATAGAAGACGGACATTACATATGTAAGAATATAATAAAACAACCATGGGCTAACAACATCAGCCTTTATTGTTGTAAACAATAAATGACCCTTGAAAAATTGTGTGCATTTTAATCACCTTCCAACTGAATTCCATTTTAGTTTTGGGAACATTTTATCTTCCATTTGAAGTTCTTAAAATAACAATGGAAGCTGTCATTTTTTCTGATGTTCTTAACCCACATGTATTGATAGAGACTCAAGTCCTTAAGAGACTCACATAGAGAGAACTCCAGGAATTCATTCATTCAAGTGGCGGTCATTCCTTAGCTAAGAACATACAGAAATGCAAGTGGTCTCTATATGCTAGGAGTTATGAAGATTGGAGGAGATAGAGAAGTAAACAATTAAGTAAATAATTACAAGAGACTTGTATGTATTGGCATAACAATAGTATACACAGTAAGTCATGGAACACAGAGTAGGGAGTTCCGTGCAGTTTTCAAGATGGAGAACAAATAGTAAACAGGGCCAAAACAATACTTTTGTTTTGTTTTGTTTGTAATTAGTGCTTTGTTTATTGAGTTTGCTTGAAATACAATGATTATCTATCTATCTTTATCTATCACTGCATTTCAAATCCTCGAGGATGTGATACAAAATTTGCAGGAAAACAGTTAACAAAACCTAAAAAACAAACAAACAAAAAACCTTTTATATAACTTGCCTAAAGGAGAAGTTGGGCAATAAACGTATTAAAATTTCAAGACTCTAGGGTGTAGGGGTCCTCAGTCTTACCTAAAATGACATCATTAACAGTCTTTTAGAAAAAACTCACAATATCCATTTAAGAAAAACATCAAATATGCTAATTTTTATATTTACACTCTATCTCAAATAATACTAAATTATGAAAAATGAATAATATAAAAGTGAGCAAAAAAGTAAACTTCTTAACGAAATCTGCTGTCCTCTGCTTTGGTTATATAATTGCAGGCATTATTTTTAAGGTAAAGAGCACTGAGAAAAATAAGTACTTAAGGGCAGTTAAGAGCTATGTAAATAACCCAAGATCTAATGAGGCTTACTGAAAAGAGCAAATTAAAAATTGAAGCCAAATATGCAAGAGGGTAAACGTGATATTAGGAAACAGCATAAAGTTCTTCATCACATATCTTCAAAAGTTCCCTTTTTGCGAGAGGAGGGTGATTTACACTGGTGGTGTAATATGATTTTGAGTGAACAGCCCTCCAGCTGGATGCTTTATCTTCTTTCTTTAAACTCTGTTAACAATCTGCTGTCAGGATCACTCTGTCCTTTATTCAAGTTACCTGTTCCTCTCCTGTCCCTTTCACACCCTCAGACGTCAATCAAATTAAATGCATGTTGAAGGCAAAGCTCATGTCCTCATTTTGGTTTTGCGTTTGATGATTCACACAAGACCTCATAAAAGATCTCAGAAGAGAAGGTGACTGTGAGTTGGGTGCTGAAATACTAAGAGAGGTCACCAGTCGCCAAGAGGAAAACCCATCACAGACAGAGCAAAGGGAAGGGGTGAGACAAAGGACATGGTTTGGTGTGGTTACGGTATTGCCGTGGAGGATGGGTGTGCAGCCGAGAACAACTTAGGAGACAAGACTGAAAATGTAGACAAGAGCCTGATCACAGCTTTCTTATCCTAAGGGCAATGCAGAACCACTGGCAGATTTTAGGCAGGAGATTAACATTTGGTCACTGACTTAACTTCAAAAAGGGCAGAAAAGGGCGAGAGAAATAGATGACTACATTTTCTAGTCTGGATGATCAAGAAAATGAATCTATTTCATCCATGAAATGAGATGAAGAGATGAGCTGATTTGGTTAAAAAACAAAAAAAATCAATGATTTGGGGATTTACTTAATGGCTGAATGGAGAGCAATGGGGAGGTACAGACAGGGAGAGCCAACAGTTTTGATTTAAACATGTGACGGTTTGAGATGTCTTTCACCTGCTAGGTGTGTCACCGTAAGGAAGCTGTTTTAGCTCCCTCGTTTCCTCATGTATAAAATGGGGATAATAATAAATAATATAATATAATAATATATATAATTTAATAACATAATACAATATAATATAAATATTATTATTATATATTAATATAATATATAATAATAATATAATAATAAACTTGTTGTAAGAATTATATGATACATGAAAAGTGCTTAGAAAAGTGCCAAACATCCATAAAAACCAAAAACATTAACATTTACAGCAGCAGCACTGTGCGGGTCTGCCTGTGGGCAGGAAGACACACTCGTTTCGTTTCCAGGGAACTCTTTTCCTTGCCTGGCCTCTGTGTTGATCTCTTTTTCCTTGGCCTTCTTGAAACGGGACACAAGCTCCTGCTCTTCCTGTTTCTCTCCATTCTCTCTGCCCTGGTCTCTTCCTATTCCCATTCTCCAAATGTTGTTGAGTCCTCTGTTATACTTTTGGAGGTTGGGCTTTAAGCAATTTTTGAATCCTTACAATGGTCTGAAATTGTTATGGGTTTTAAGCTGTGTACTGCAAAAAAAAAGTATGTCGAAGTCCAAACCACCTCAGCATGTGACATTATCAAAAACAGAGTTATTGCAGATGTAATTAGTTAAGAGAAGGTCACACGAGAGTAGGGTGGGCCCTTAATCAGTATGACTGATATCTTTAGAAGAAAGGGACAGAGACACATAGAGAGCAAAACACATGTGACAACTGAGGCAGAGATTGCAGTAATGCAGCTGCAAGTCAAAGGATGCCCAGGCCTGACAACCACTACAAGAAAGAGGCCAGGAAGGAGCTACCCTTACAGATTTCAGAGGGACCATGGCCCTGCCAACACCTTGATTTTGGACTGCTAGACTCAGAACCATCAGACAATATATCCCTGTTGTTTTAAGCCACCCAGTTTGTGTCACTTTGTTACAGAAGCCCTAAGAAATTAACATATAAATATTTATAAGAATGTGCTTTTTTCTAAAAAGAAAGTTTTGAGCTTTCATCAGATTCTCAAAAGGACTTGAAACCCAGGAAACCTTCAGCAACAACTGTTCTTTGCACTCTCCTCTGATGATCCCATTTACTCCTGTGACTTTAACTGAACCTGGATATCTTTGTTTCCCAGATATGTACAATAATCCAGACTTCTCTAGTGTGCTAGAAACTTATGTCTACTTGAAATCTCTGCTCACATATTCCCTACTGAGCGGAGGATATACTGAATTACCATTACCCTCCTCATTTCATTAAATGATGCCACAATTCACTTAGCTGTTTAACCCCAATACTGAGAAGGCTTCAATGATCCGTAACGCCATCCATCATTAAGAGTTGTTACCCTGACCTCCAAAATAAATCATGAATGTGTCTAGTTCTCTTCCCCCTTTGCTCCCACCACCCTAGGACTGCCACTCTCATATGTTTCAGGGAGTAATGCAATTGCCTCCCCAGCTGGCTTCCTGGCTTCCTCTTTTCTCTTCCTCTTATCCATTGTTTCACTGAAGTGCCAGGACAGAGATTAACATGAAGTTAAGCACTGAGTGTTCCCCTGTTGGGTAAAGGAGTGAAAAAGGATTTTGGAGAAAGAGAAGTTGGGTTCTGAAACGTAGGGTGACCAAATCATCCTATTTTTTTTTTTAACATCTTTATTGGAGTATAATTGCTTTACAATTGTGTGTTAGTTTCTGCTTTAAAACAAAGTGAATCAGTTATACATATATATACATATACATGTGTTCCCATATCTCTTCCCTCTTGCATCTCCCTCCATCCCACCCTCCCTATCCCACCCCTCTAGGTGGTCACAAAGCACAGAGCTGATCTCCCTGTGCTATGCGGTTGCTTCCCACTGGTTATCTACTTTACGTTTGATAGTGTGTATATGTCCATGCCACTCTCTCACTTTGTCACATCTTACCCTTCCCTCTCCCAATATCCTCAAGTCCGTTCTCTAGTAGGTCTGTGTCTTTATTCCCGTCTTGCCACTAGGTTCTTTTTTTTTTTTTTTTTTAAACATCTTTATTGAAGTATAATTGCCTTACAATGGTGTGTTAGCTCCTGCTTTATAACAAAGTGAATCAGTTATACATATACAATATGTTCCCATTTCTCCTCCCTCTTGCATCTCCCTCCCTCCCACGTTCCCCATCCCACCCCTCTAGGTGGTCACAAAGCACAGAGCTGATCTCCCTGTGCTATGCAGCTGCTTCCCACTAGTTATCTGTTTTACATTTGGTAGTGTATATATGTCCATGACACTCTCTTACCCTGTCACATCTCACCCCACCCCCTCCCCATATCCTCAAGTCCATTCTCTAGTAGGTCTGTGTCTTTATTCCCGTCTTGCCACTAGGTTCTTCGTGGCCTTTTTTTTTTTTTTTTCCCTTAGATTCCGTATATATGTGTTAGCATACTGTATTTGTTTTTCTCTTTCTGACTTACTTCACTCTGTATGACAGACTCTAACTCCATCCACCTCAGTACAAATAACTCAATTTCATTTCTTTTTATGGCTGAGTAATATTCCATTGTATATATGTGCCACATCTTCTTTATCCATTCATCCGATGATGGACACTTAGGTTGCTTCCATGTCCTGGCTATTGTAAATAGACCTGCAATGAACATTTTGGTACATGACTCTTTTTGAATTATGGTTTTCTCAGGGTATATGCCCAGTAGTGGGATTGCTGGGTCATATGGTAGTTCTATTTTTAGTTTTTTAAGGAACCTCCATACTGTTCTCCATAGTGGCTGTATCAATTGACATTTCCACCAACAGTGCAAGAGGGTTCCCTTTTCTCCACACCCTCTCCAGCATTTATTTTTTCTAGAGTTTTTAATGATGGCCATTCTGACCGGTGTGAGATGATATCTCATTGTAGTTTTGATTTGCATTTCTCTAATGATTAATGATGTTGAGCATTCTTTCATGTGTTTGTTGGCAATCTGTATATCTTCTTTGGAGAAATGTCTATTTAGGTCTTCTGCCCATTTTTGGATTGGGTTGTTTTTTTTTTGTTATTGAGCTGCATGAGCTGCTTGTAAATTTTGGAGATTAATCCTTTGTCAGTTGCTTCATTTGCAAATATTTTCTCCCATTCTGTGGGTTGTCTTTTGGTCTTGTTTATGGTTTCCTTTGCTGTGCAAAAGCTTTTAAGTTTCATTAGGTCCCATTTGTTTATTTATGTTTTTATTTCCCTTTCTCTAGGAGGTGGGTCAAAAAGGATCTTGCTGTGATTTATGTCATAGAGTGTTCTGCCTATGTTTTCCTCTAAGAGTTTGATAGTGTCTGGCCTTACATTTAGGTCTTTAATCCATTTTGAGTTTATTTTTGTGTATGGTGTTAGGGAGTGTTCTAATTTCTTACTTTTACATGTACCTGTCCAGTTTTCCCAACTCATCCTATTTTGCCCAGGGCAATAGACTGAATGTTTTCCCCCTAACATCAGGAACCAGGCAAGGATGACTTCAGTTGTCTCTCCTATTCACCATCATAAGAAAAAATGTTAGACAGTGCAATAAGGCAAGAAAAAGAAAGGAAAATAATATAGAATGAAAAGTCATAAATAAAACTATCTCTATTCAAATAAAGCATAGTTGTCTGCTGGAACCAATAAATGAGTTTAGTAGGTCGTATGAGGTCAATTCACACACACACACACACACACACACACATATACAACTATACAATAGCAATGAACAATTGGAAATTAAAATTTTTTAAAGTACCATTTAAAACAGTACAAAAAATATTTAGGTATAAATATAGAGAAATACATACAAGATCTGTATGTTGAAAACTGAAGAGAAATTTTAAAAGATCTAAGGAAATTGAGAAAAATACTGTTTTCATAGATTGGAAATCCCAATAATATTAAAATGTTAGTTCTCCCCAAATATATCCATAGATTCAACACAATCCCAATCTGAATTCCAGCAAAAATACTTTTTAATTAAAAAAGATGATTCAAAAAGTGATATAGAAAACAAAGGAACTTAAATATCCAAAACAAATTTGAAAAAAAATAAGGTTGGAAAATTCACACTATCTGATTTCAAGATTTATTACCAAGAAAAAATAATCAATATAGTGTGGTATCAATAAGTATAGACACATACCTCACATATATGGTTAACTGAGTTTTGTCAAAGGTGCAAAAGCAATTCAATGGTAAAAGGATAGTCTTTTAAGGAAATGATGCTAGCACAAATGGGCATCCATATATTAAATAAATAAATAAATAACTTTGATCCCTACCTCACCCATATACAAAAATTAGCTCAAAGTGAATTAAAAACCCAAATGTAAAGCTGGAAACTATAAAACTTCTAGAAAAAAATATAGGATAAAATTGATGTGACCTTAAGTTAAGCAAAAATTTCTTAAATATAAAACCAAAATCATAATCCATAATAGAATGAAAATTGACAAACTGGACTTAATAAAATAAAAATGTCTCCACTTTGAAAGATACTGTAAAGAAAATGAAAAGATAAGCCAGAAATAGGTGACATCGTCCCGTTGCAGAGGCTTTGGGATCCACCTTATCCTTCAGGCCAAAAACATGCATTCCCTAAATAGTTTCACCAATGACTGGGGCCTGATCATTTCTGTTCAATGAATAATTCCACTAAATGGCAGGAATTCCCCACTGGCTAAGCCAAGTTGTTTTCAGAGCTGCAACACAGTCTGAGGCTCCTAATACCCATCCTTCTTTCCTTGTACTCCTGCTCCTGTCCCCTCTCCCCTTATCTTTCATACATGCAATCTTTAATAATTTATTTTGGCATTTCTAATCCCAGAGGACCCAAACTGGCACAGTAAGTAAAGCCTCAGTCATTTAGAGCATTGTAATCCATGGCAAGAATCTGCAGACTTATCCCCTAAAGAGAAAGTGCTCTGAAATACTTTAAATCATACCCATCAGCATTTCAATTATATATAGTACATTTCACAAGTTAAGTGCTATGTAAAAAGTAATTTTTTTAAAGCAGATTTGATATCATAGATCATGGTGAATCCTTCTAGGAAGATAATAGTAGCAATCAGCTACTTTAAAAATCTGGAAAGTGCTATTTTGCAAGTTTGGGTTATCCACTTATAATTTCATAATATAAAAGTAAGAAGTTTCATAAATACAAAAGAACAGGAAATCCAGTTACCATACTAGAAAAGTACAATTTCCTGCTAATATTCTTAGCTTTCCTCTTCCAGTTCAGTATCTTGGTATTTACAATTCATATAATAGCATTGTATTTTTTAAAACCAAGAGGGGCAGCTGTAACTTCAATAAAAGATTTTAAATACATCAGCACTTTTCTTCCTTAAATGTGTAATGTAACTGCTGTTCATTCAATGTAAGCACTTAATTCATTTTTAGAAAAGAAACTAACAACTTTCAAGGAACTAATATATTGTTTGAACACTGAATGAAATAAAATAAATGCAGCAAGTCTGGGAGAATTAACATTGCATTAAGTCAAGGGAAATTTGACAGAGCATGTTTTCAGTCACTAGGAACAATTTAAATTGCTTCTAAGCAGAAAAAATGCTTAAAATTAAGATGAGAAAATTGTTTTCAATATGCAATCATTTAATACCAATTATGACAAAAGGCTGACTTAGCAACAACTGAAAGAAACCACAAGCTTAATTTTAACCTTCCACAAATATCTTTTTAGAAGAGGGGTGGTAAGAACATTAAAGAATAAAAAACATGTATCTGCAAAAAAGAGAAAAATGAAGAAATGTAGGAGGAAAAGAATTCCAAGTCTATAAAAATGGATGAACAAAGCAATAAATATTTGTGTAAAAATGTGTTCTTTGGTGATCCAAGTGAGAGCAAGTTTCATTAGAATGATGGCAAAGGTAGATGTGCTGGAGGGATGAGGAGTGAGGGTGATTTTGTTGAGAGGGTAAATGTATGAGACTCTCAGAGGCCCCTTGGAATTGAAGAGAAGAGACTGAGTTGGAAAGGAACTGGGTAGGACTCAGAGCAGGAGTTTTGTTTTAGGACCATGAATGCTTAAGCATGTCAGTTGTTAGAAGCAAGGATACACATGAGAAGGTTACATGACAGTTAGCATGGTTCAGTCCTTAATGTGTACCCGTTATGTGGTGCACATGAGGCATGACAAATGAAAACGTGGTCTAATCTATCCCAGAGATACTGTAACTTTCAGCAATAGGAAGGGGTGGGAATTAGAGAAGAGTCAGCACCGTGAGGCAGCTAGTTTTCCAGCTAAAGGCTCAGCCTCGGGGAGGAGGCTGGGGGAGTGGCAGGGCTCCTGAGATAGAGAGGACGCGGGGTTAGAGAGTGTGGGCATGGGGCCCTGTTTTCTCAGGATGGGAGGGAATTCAAAGCATCTGTGGACAGTGAGGGGACAGGAAGCAGGTAGGGCAGGGGCTAGAGGGGTTCCTTTCACCTTTCTCTCCCCCATTCCTCCCAGTTACTACTCCAAACTATCACCTCCGTCCTCATCCCCTCACTTTTAGCAGATATATTCCTCATCTAGTTTATTAATAACATCATAGTAATCACTTCTTCCCTTACTTAGATGTTTGCACAAGCCTTCTAAAACTTATACCACTTCCATACCCTCCAAAACAACCTCTACATTGCTTCCAAAGTCACCTATCTGAAATGCAAGTTGTATTCCTTCACTCCCTCGATAACTTTAAGAAGTTGACACTGTTTTAAAAATTAATCTCCAACAGGCACATAGCCCTCATCAGTGGCCTTAGTCACCACTTGGTGCCCACAAAGAATCAGAGTTAACTAGTGCAACACATCACCTGAGTCTAAGTGTACTAGTAGTGAGTAATAGAGGGGAACAAAATTTGCCACCCCAAAATGTCTCTTTTTTTTTTAAATTTTTATTTATTTATTTACTTTTATTTATAGCTGTGTTGGGTCTTCGTTTCTGTGCGAGGGCTTTCTCTAGTTGCGGCAAGTGGGGGCCACTCTTCATCGTGGTGCGCGGGCCTCTCACTATCGCGGCCTCTCTTGTTGCGGAGCACAGGCTCCAGACGTGCAGGCTCAGTAGTTGTGGCTCACGGGCCTAGTTGCTCCGCGGCATGTGGGATCTTCCCAGACCAGGGCTCGAACCCGTGTCCCCTGCATTGGCAGGCAGATTCTCAACCACTGCGCCACCAGGGAAGCCCAAATGTGTCTCTTTGACATGAGGATTAATATAGGCAGAAGACTCAGAAAGTTTTTCATATTACTTTCCCTTTAACTGCCTAAAAGTATTTAGATAAAGGGTCTGGGCCTGGAATAGAGCTGTCACCTGAGATATCTGCAAAGAATATGGGCAGGGGGGCGGTGGGGGGAACTCAGCAAGGCCTAGAGATCAGAATCCCCTCCGTGTCCCATTGTTTCTTCCTGGCCCAGCAAATATTTGTTTACCAAATATTTGCTTTTTCATCTCCATGTGAATTGCCTTCCTCTCCTTTGAAGTCCGAAGCCAGGACTCTCAACATCCTCTTTTGTCTTTAGCTGAAGAAGGTACCTATGGTGAGGGTTTCAGCCATTTTTGGGGAGTTACTCAGGTTTCCTCAGTCTCTCCCATGCATACATGTTTTTGAACTTTTGTTTATTTTTTTCCTGTTAATCTGTCTCATGTCAGTGTAATTCTTAGACCAGCCAGAAGAACTTACAAGGGTAGAGGAAATTTTCTTTCTCTCCAACAGTAATGTATATAGCTAACAGAAGATTTTGAGAGGAGCAGGAAAAAAGAATTTACATTGACACTACATGGAAAACATAAGGAAAATACAGACCCAAATGATAATTTTTAACATACTGTTCTCTGAAAATCATGGGCTAATCACCACCTTATCACCTCTGAATACTCTTTATTGTTGGAAAAATGCAGCACTCTGCAAAACAGATGTTTTAGCCAAAATTAATATTCTGACAAAGAAGCTCACTAAGTCGCTATTTTATTCAAGCATGCTACTTGGTGGGGGAGGAGATCTCATTCTCAGGCTTATCAATCATCCAACAGAAAAGGCCTCTTCCTAGTTATAATTTATCCTTCCAGCTTTAAAAAATAATAATAATTAACAGAAGTCTCCATTAAATAGAGTCGGGAGACCAGAGGGTAAGCTCCCACACACAGTGATAACAGCAGAGCCCAACAGGAAGAAGAAAGACTCCTCTTCTTTCCCGGCAAGGACACAGCTAATAAAAAAACATGGATTCTTTGTTTACTACAGCCCTCCCAACTTCCTTTTCCCCTCTAAAAAGGAGTTCTCCTTCCCTTGTCATGGGGAGATTACATGTGGCTTTCCATGGCTGCAGACCCTGAGCTGTAATTCTCTGCTTACTCGTTTTAAATCCATCTTTGCTTGAGAAATATGTGGTAGTCTATTTGCTTTAGGGTGCTATTTTGGTGGCCTGTATGAAGACCAGAGAAGACCCCCAATGGCTCCAGGCTGGTGAGTAAACAGGTACAATACCCTCAGTGGAGGGTATTGGAGCCCACTGAGCTCACTGCTTTTCTCACCTGGGTTTTGAGCTTTCTCCTGGATCTGAGCTCATGCTCTCTTTGTGTTTAAAGCTCTCCAGGCTTTAATCAGGAACTAATTTAAGGTTCTGTGCCTTATGGTTCAGGCTTCATTCTGTATGGGAATACTCACTTGGCACTTTGGTCTGATTTTTAGATCAGACTGTTTCAGCCAAGACTGGCTGAGAAGCTGTCAGCTCATTTCTTCAGAAACAGGGGCTGCTTCACTGAAACTGTGTCAGTTCAGCCTTTGGTCCATTCCTTTGAAATAGGGGCTGCTCTCTGGAAACTGGCTGAAGAGCCTTTGTCTGGAGCCTCCAGGACAAAGCCTGTTTCCTTAGAACTGGCTGATATTAGCTTGCAGGCTGTTTGAGTTGCAAGCTTTTTGAATTGAGTTGTTTAAGCTGCAAGCTATTTGAGCTATTGGAAAATTATTCTTCACTCTAGTGAAAAACCTCTGAGAAATAGGATCCCAGTTATTTAAATACTGCTGAGCACCCCTTGTACCCTTCCACAGGGACTCCATGATTTTATGTTTAAAAACCATGTTCCTTCCTCATGTGCATTTCTAACTAAATGGACCAACTTGACAAAGGGAAATTTAGAATATCAATGACCATTATGGGGAAATTTTGAAATTCCCACATTTAATTTTCTTAAAACTGAACTGGACTACAAAAGCTCAAAATTTTTCATAACTGAATAATATGCCTACTTTGGTTTTTTGAGGTTTCCAAAGATTATCAGGAGCCAAGAATTGCCTCCCTGCAAAATCAGATTTGAAGACTAACTGCAGCAAACAAATGATTAAAGAAAGATGAAAGGGCTCCCGAAGCCTCAGGTTCTTATTCCTTGGCTTCTTTCTCTCAGACTCCTTCTCTGGCACCATTTTTTCTCTCTCTCTCTCTACTCCTCCTGGCCAGATTTTGCCTCCAGCACTATCTTCCTCCTTCCCCTCTATACCACCTACACCTCCTATGTACCCTCAGTTCCCCCATAAAAATACTCTCGCTGAACTTCCCTTTTTCTCTGAAACTTGTCCCACTTCCTTTTCCTCTGAACTTGTCAAAACGTGTCTTTTAAAAAGTAAGCCAGGCTTCCCTGGTGGCGCAGTTGTTGAGAATCTGCCTGCCAATGCAGGGGACACGGGTTCGAGCCCTGGTCTGGGAAGATCCCACATGCCACGGAGCAACTAGGCCCGTGAGCCACAACTACTGAGACTGCACGTCTGGAGCCTGTGCTCCGCAACAAGAGAGGCCGCGATAGTGAGAGGCCCGCGCACCGTGATGAAGAGTGGCCCCCACTTGCTGCAACTAGAGAAAGCCTTCACATAGAAACGAAGACCCGACACAGCCAAAAATAAATAAATTAATTAATTAATTAAAAAAAAAAAAAGTAAGCCTTCTGAGGATCCAGAAACTAAACCCTCAATTTCTTATATTCCCTGAACTAAAGCTGAACTTTAAGTCACAGACAAAAATTTCCCAAAGTAACCAAAGATCCTCACAGATTTGCTGAGGAATTTAATACAGTTATTCAAACTCATCAACCTGGTTTCTCTGATTTATATCAGCTAGTTCATCTGCTTTTTGGTGAAGGCCAAACCCAACATGGAATGAAAACTGCTAATTGTGAAAATTCTGAAAGGTCTCTAGAATTACAATTGGGAGATCAGCCCTCTAAGTTATTATATGGTCAGTCTCAGGCAATTGCTAGGCAACTTCATCAGCAATTCCTAAGGCTTTTCCAAAGCCTGTTGATTGGGACAAAATGCAGGCTTGCACACAAAAATCTGGTGAATCTGTTCATGACTATTACAACTGACTTCATATTAGTTTTAAGGAGAATTCTGATCTTCCTTCAGATGATGATCCCAGCTGATGAGTTTTTAACTCTTTTTATTAGTCAGTTGAACTGGGACTTTTCCCTTCAGACCAAGATGGAATGGGAAAGTACATTCACTCTAGATTTAGTTAATCTGGCAAACCAGCTCTTTCACACTCTAGAAGAGTCACCTCCAAGGAAGACCACCAAACATCTTTATCTTCAACTCCAGCAAATGAAGGCTCCTTAACAAAAACAAAATCCTCCTAGTTTCTGCTATTATTGCAAAGAGCCATGAAATTGAAAAAGAGATTGTCACAAAGGTAAGCACTTCAGGCACCTTCATCCCTCTAACCAGCCTTTCCAACATCCTCCCAGTCCTCAATGATGGGGCTCTGAGGAACTACAGGAGCTCTTCCCAATCCTCCCTTGAAATCATCCTGGAGAAACATTTCTTCAGTTTGGGGATGACTGTCTTCCAGTCCTAACTGACAATGTAGCCACTGCTCAACCCCACTATAATAAAGCAGGCCCTGCCTCAGAATACTAAAACAGTTCAAATAGTGGAGATCTCTAATGAACCTCAAGAGGTTCCTGTCTCTGAACTTATTCCCTTTTGTTTAGGCTTTTTGAGATACATAACCTTTTCTCCTTAGTTCCTCCACCCTATCCATTTATTAGGTCAAAACTTCTTTTAAAAGTATCATGCCAGAATTTCTTTCTCTCAAAAGGGAGAAACAATTCTAGAATTTGACAGTAGTCATCAACGTAAGCAAAGAGGTGAAAAAATGATCCCTTGACATCTTTTATTTGTTCCATATCTGACTGTACTAGAGCAAACTCACGAAACACTGATCATCTATTCCTATTGAATTTCACTAGTACCTTCCTTATGGGCAAAATCTCCAACTGATATTGGCAAAGTCCACAGCACACCTCCCATCTAGATTCAAGTAGATCCCTCAAAACCTCTTCTCAGAATTAATGAATAGCCTATAAGTAAAGAAGCTCTTCAAGATATAAAGCCCATAATAGAAGACTGAGCTCAAGACCTCATTATCCCTTGTACTATCCCTTGTATTATCCCTATTTTACTGGTGAGAAAACCTAAGAGCTGAGGGTGGAGCTTTGTTGAGGACCTCCAAGTAATAAACAGCTTTGTTAACCCTCAATACCCTATTGCTCATAGCTCTCCTACTTTACTAACATCCATTCCCATCAGAAGTAAATTCTTTATGGCAATTGATTTATGCAGTGCATTCTTTAGTGTTCCAATTGATGAAGCTAGCCAATGCCTTTTTGCCTTCACTTGGGAAGAAAAACAATTCACTGGGACAGTAATGCCTCAGGGTTTAATGAGAGTTCTTATTTCTTATAAACCTGAAGACTGATCTGGATGATATAAAGTTCCCTAGAGGGTCTATTTTGTGGCAACAGACCACAAATAGATGATTTGCTTCTTTGCTCTCTTTCCCAAGCCTCCTCACAGGAAGACAGCATTCACTCGATAAACCTCTTAGCCTTAAAGGGACATAAGTTTCCAAACCCAGTTTGGAATGTAATATTTACATTATCTGATATCAGAACAAAGGCTACACCTAGATCCAGATAGACTTTGTGATTTCCCAAAACCCAAAACTAAAGCACCAACTGAGAGTTTTTCTTGGGCTAGTTGGTTATTGCCAAAACTAGATCAAATTTCTCTCTTATGGCCAAACCTCTCATTTTTATTGTTTTATTAAACAATTAACAACCTTAATTTTATAGAAGGAACCAGACAACTTAGCTGTCAAGGCCTTAAAGGAGAGTTTGATGAAACCACCTGCCCTTGGGCATCCCAATTATCAGATTCTCTTCTTTCCATTTTGTATATGAAAAAGAAGGGAATGCCCTTGAAGTACTCACCCAAAAACACAGGGACCACTATCAACCCGTAGGATACTATAGGTAGCAACTGGACGCTATCGCACGAGGATACATCCTTGCCATAGAACCATTACAGCCACTGCCCTTTTGATTAATGCCACTGAGAAAATTCTCATGGTATCCCTTTTAATCATTTTTGTACCACATGCAGTTGAAGTTCTCATGAATTCTCACCTCATTCAACATTTCTCAGTCAGCTACCTCACCTCCCAAGAAGTCCTATTGTTAACTGCTCCTCACGTAACTCTTCCATTGTAATAACCTTAGGCCTGCTGCTCTTCTCCCCTCCAGCCCTGACAAACTCTCTCACTACTGCTTAACACTGAAGGATCACCTCTTGTCTCCTCATCATGATCTACAGGAAATTCCTCTGGGTAGTGCTGACTTTTCATGGTTCACTGATGGTTCTTATTTAAAAGGTGACAATGGCAAATATTATGCTGGGTATGCTACTGCAACTCCTTTTGATGTTGTTAAGGCAGCATCTTGACCTATGGCTATTCAGCCCAACAGGCTGAATTATACACTCTTACATGGGCTTGCACTTTAGCAAGGACCAAATTGCCAATATTTATACTGATAGTTGATATGCTTTCAGAGTAGTTCATGATTTTGGAATGTTGTGGAAGCAACATGGCTTCTTTATTTCCAGCAGAAATAAAATTAAGAATGATCCTTATGTTCAGGAATTACCTGCCACTTTAAGATTCTGCAGCATTCTAAATTTGACTCTCTGGAAGCTAAGGGAAATCACCTTGATGATATTTCCACAAGGAATGCTGCCCTTAAAGGGATCAACAGCAGCCAAAACTCAAAAGGGATATTCACCCAAATGATAACTTAAAAACTGTCTAGAGAAGCCCAACAATTGGTCTCTGTAAAGGAAAAACAAGATTGTAAGAGAAGTTCTGATTTGGACCAAATAAGAACCCAGTCCAACTGGAAACTGTAAAATTCCCACTCCTCACCACTGTACATGCATTAAACCATTGGTCTACTGATAAAATGATATCATTCATGAATCAGTATTGGTGGGGAAACATTAACAAGGCTGCAAATGTGCTTACTTCACTTGTCCCATTTGTCCAAGGTATTACCCAGGGAAGTCTGTTTGTAGTGCTCCCAGCATTTTCAACTGCCTAATGGACCAAGTATGACAAATGGATTTCATACAACTTTCTCCATCGCATGGCTATAATTATTTTTTAGTCATGGTCTGTATGTTTTCACACTGGACTGAAACCTTCCCTGCAGGCAGTCTACTGCTTTTCCATGGCTAAAGTCCTTTTGGAAAAGATTTTATCCCTACCTAGAGAACTCCTCTTGAGCTTCACAGTGATCAAGGAACATATTTTACTGGCCAGATACTTTAACAAGTCTGTGCTGTTTGGCTGGTTTCACAACACTTTCACTGTGCTTACCACCGTCAATACTCTGGTTTTGTTAAACACACTAATGGCATTATTAAGATTCAATCGGCACAATTTGTAAAGGCCCTCCAAACAACTTGGCCAAAGCATTCTCACTGATCCTTTTATTTATTATTATTTTTTAATGACAAAGATGCTCTAAATTTATTAATATTTTGGAAGAAATTTCTGTTTTTAGTTCAACACAGTATATACATTTGAAAATAGTAGTAAATATATGTGACAGATATTATATATTCAGTCCAAAGACAATGCCTTTTTGCCTGTTTGGTATTCCAAACCCATTTTAATAGTACTTTGAAAGATTCCTTCTGGGCCTGGTGACTGCCAGGTCAGAAGTCATGGTGCTAGGCTAACTCAATCTCAAAGATTTCTGCGGAACATGATAGATTCTCTGTAAAAACAAAAATAAAACAAAATAAACAAAAAGACACTTCCATGGTGAAATAAGTTTGGGAAGTAATGCACATTAATCTTCATCTTGGAATTCACAAAGCAAAATAAGCTATTGAAATTTCCAAAAAGTTCTGAAATAATAACGGCTATTTACTTTTGTTTATCCTAGATTCTAGGTCTTAGAGATTTCAAATCTTATTTGACTACAAAATCTTTTCTTCCCACCACACTTGTTAGCATTCCTAAAACTAATGCTCTGAGGAATACACTCTAAGAAATGCTGTCAGCCAAAAGAGAACAAAGACTTTGCCTGTTTCTCTTTATTTCCACTGGAGAGTACAAGGCCAGGCACATAGTAATTTTAAAAAGAAGTAATTCATTTCTTAAAAAAGAAATATCTTACATATACAGAAAATTATAGAGAATGTTATGACAAATAGCTATAGACTCACTCCCACGTTTAATAAGTATTAATATTGTACAGTATTTGTTTCAAATCCTTTCTTTTTTAAAAAAGCAAGTTATTACAGATACCATCCAAGTCTTATCTCTAACTCCATATTCATCTCCAAAGTAACCACTATCCTGAACTTGGTCTATATTCAACTCAATCCATGCATGCACGTTTTAGACTTTTACTATACACATATGCATTAAAAGTAATATAAAATATGTTTTGTATGTTTAAAAATGTACCTGGACTCTTATAACTGAGCTATAATAAGATGATCAAGCCATTAAAAGTCAGTCAAAAGACTGGATTTTTAAAAGCAACTGAAACTCTCGTACATTGCTGATGAAAATTGTATAGTCATCTTGGAAAACTGTTTGGCATAAAGTTAATAGGTATTTACCCAGGAGAAATGAAGACTTGGGTCAACAAAATAACCTGTCCATGAATGTTTACTTTATTCATAATGGCCCCAAACTGCATACAACCCAAATGCTCATTAACTGGTGAATAAACAAATATTCAATGGAATATTACTCAGTGATAAAAAGAGATTAATTACTGAGACCTGAAACAATACAAATGGATCTCAAAGGCAATACTAAGTGAAAGAAATAGATACAAAAGCCTACATAGTATATGATTCCATTTATATAACATTCTGGAAAAATAAATAGAGATAAATAATCAGATTAGTGGTTGCCAGGGGTTGGAGTTGGGTGAGGGGATTCACTACACAGAGACATGAGGAAAACTTTTTGAGTGAAGGAACTATTCTATATTTTGATTTTGATGATGCCATTGGTCTTTGTAAATCTCAGATCCAGCCCTTTTGGAACTCATAAACTCTCACCTTTTGAGATAGTCACAGGCTTCCCAACATACTTGGCTCTTGCTTCTTTTGATCCACAACTGATAAAAGGAAAAATACACCAATATTTCAAAGGTCTAATTGTTTCTATTAAAAAATAGTCATGTTTTGGTACAGCAATCTTTTCAAAGTGTATTCTCATAATACAAAAAGACCTTAAACATCACAGGTTGCAACCTGGAGATTCTATTAGAAAAGACACCTCCAGAAGAACTCTCTTCAACCTCACTGGAGAGGCCCATATCAAATACTGCTAGCCAACCTTTGTGCTGTCAAACTCCAAGGAATAGACTCTTGGATTCACGTGATGTACCTAAAAAAGCACTGAGCCCCACCTGGACCAGCACAACATCTGGTAACTTGAAAGTAAAGATTTCCCGGAATTAAAGCAGATGACATCCAATAAGACAGTTTTCCCAAGATAAATGAACAAAGTATGTTGGAAATTTAGTGCCAAACCTTTGCTGATGACATAACACTTCAAATGATCTCCAGTGTCTATGATCTTGTTAACTTATGGACTTCAGATTAAAAGTACCTGAGAGTTCTGCATCCTACCCCTCATTGTTACTTGAATGTGACCTCAGTAGGTTCCCAGTCTGTGAGCTTTCCCTCCAACGTGAGACACTACACACAGTAAAGGTCCTTCCTGACACTGAGGGAGAAAAAGCCACTGAAACTAGAAAACCTGACTCTTGATCAGTGATGCTTTCAAAGACCTTTATCCAAAGGGGGAAGTGTAAAAAAATTAATAAACAGAAATCTCAATTTTAAAAATTTGGGAGATCAGAGGATTGAGCTCTCATATTCTGTGATGACAACTGTGCCCAACAGGAAGAAAAAAAAACTCCTCTTCTTTCCTGGCAAGGATTTTGCCAATGAAAAGCCATGGATGCTTTGTTTACTACAGCCCTCCCAACTTTTTTTTCCCTCTATAAAAGTGTTCTTCTACCATTGCCATGCAGAACTTGCACATGGCTTGCCTGGTTGCAGACCCTAATTTGCAGTTCTCTTCTGATCCTGAATAAATCCATTTTCACTGGAGAAATATCTGGCAGTCTATTTGTTTCAGGTCAACAAGCTTCTACTAAGCTACACCATAAACTGTACTCTATGCTCAATTAATAGTGTACTTCTCATGAAACTTTATATTACCCAGCATCTTTGGTCATGTTAATCACACCCCACTCCCTCCCCAATTGATCATCTCATTCTTACTCTTCAAAACTCTTCACAGGGGCCAACTCCTCTTAAATTGTTTCCCTGACACTTCTGCTGCTTAGAATTGAGACTTCTGAGGCATTTTTGGTATTTTTTTAAATAAGTCTTAAAAATCATCCTTTCCCCACTATCCAAAATGTGCTACAACTTACATTTTAATTTTTTAGCATTTTCAAAGAAGATATTTCTCAAACTCTAATCCAGTGTCTTAATTTTTTATAGATAATGATGTCTTTTTAATATCCACCTTAACTTATTCTTTTTTTTTTCTTATTTTATTCTTTAAGTATGCAGAAAAATAGTTGGTTGCAATCCTTCTCAGAATAATCCACTCCATGTTTTATTACATGGATTAAAGTCAAACTATAAATTCCAGTGAATTTGCCTCCAGCGCTTAACCTCAAGATTTGCTTTATCCCTGAATCATCAGAAAGAAGTTGGTCACTGATGCAGAGACAATTAACCACTCCAAATAAGAACTATATGTTTTATGTTATTATATCTCTATTGCTTTATTTTTATTTTGCTCAAAAAATAACCATGGTACAAAACATAATAAATTGTGACTGTGTAACTGTCATTCTGGTCAGAACAAAACAAAATCAGCTGGTGTTTTTCTTCATCTGGTAGATTTTTTTCCCAGCAGTTCAGTACATGTTAAAAATAAACATACTTTTCTAGGATTAAAAAAATTGGCAATTTATGAATATAGTTTATGTAAAGACTTATTAGTCACTAAATGATAAAAAGAAGAAAAATATTGAAAAAAATTAGGTATGTAAAAGAAAAAAATTCCCATATCTAGAAACATGATTAAGATTGCAATTTGTAACCTCCTTTTGGAAAGAAATAAGCATTTCTCTGATAATTTTTGAAATACCTTTCTGATGAACTACAATGGATTTAAAATTTGGTTTGAAAAACCAGTGACTCAGCTACCATATGGTCAGTTGCCCCTTAGTCATGAGTCTAACAGTATTTATCCAGACTTTCTTTTTATATTTGTATCAGTGTAACAATTATTATCTAATCATTTTCCTCACTTATAAAATATCCCTACCAAGAATGGCTCTTTGAATTAGCCTACTAGAGCATTTTCTCTTGCATACAAACTATAATAAAACTTAGACACAGGCTTATAATCAATTTATCTGATGTTTTCTCTAGCCAGACTAACTAAATTCTAAGGGACTGTGTCATAGTTTAAGGCATTTATCAATCACACTACTTTTTAGAATTGCAAAAGTAGAGCACAAATGAAAAAGAACATAAAATCAACTATGTGTAAGGGAGAAAATTCAAAGGAGATTTAAATCTTTGAAAACAATGTTAACAATATATAATGCAAAAATTTCCATGAAAATAGTGTAAACAAACACCAATCTAATAACACTATTGCCAATAAGGCATGCATTTTTATCACTACATTATATGCAATATTAAATTTATACTGAACTTGCTTTCATATAGCTTTTAACTTTTTAAAATGTTTCATAGCCATTACCACAGTTCATCTCATTTAGTTGGTTTTACAACATAATTCTGCTTTTCTTGTTCTTGCACATTAAGAACAGAAAGAGAAAAGATAATTCATTCAAAAGGAATTTAAAAAGCATTTTCTGTCACCAGAAATGACAAGTCATAAACAGTAACTCATGAAAAGGCCTGTAACCAAGACTTTTTACCAAACAAGTGATCTTCCAAGTCTGTCTTTCCTGCCACCATTTGAGTCTCCTTGTTTCATTCCATATCCCCAGCTACTCCTATAATGACAGTCTTTGTCATCATTTTCTTGAGAGACAACTTCTAGTCTAGTAAAGACCCATAATCCAGCTGCATAACTGGAACAGCGTGGACCAGAGCAGCTCAGTCACTAAGAACCATCCATGTTACTCAGCCCACGAATGAGTCACCAGGGCTCCAAGAAAAATCACAAAACAGCAAACGTCAAATTTGGTATAATGGACTAAAACCACCCAATTATCTGACATTATCATTTAACAACATCACCATTTTCCTGAAGTAATTAATTCCTATGGCCCTATTTCATACTTAGAGGAAGAAATATTCTTTGTGAGAATATGACTAGTGTTATAGTAAGTTATCTTTAAGACATTATCCCATTGAACCTGGAAAGAGAAGTTCCTTAGGGAATCTGTGACATAGTTCCCACTACTTACTATAATCCCTGCTGCTGAAGGTGATCATTTAGAACAGAACTTGTTCCAATAGTTATTATCATTTCCTATAAAAGATACTCAATCTAATTCATCATCAATGATAAGAATAATAAAAACTAGTATTTGTTGAGCACCTTTTTGGTGCTAGGCACAAATCCAGCCCTTCACATAGAGTATCTCATTATAATCTATTAATAAATATAACAACTCAGAGATAAAAATTTAAGTCTGAGCCTTCAGGGGTGTTCTCTCTGATAGCATGCCTTCAGTGCTTCAGCCCTTGCTACTGCATTTCATTTCCCTCTGTCTCTGCTCCTGCCCTTCCGTGGCAATCTTCCCCTCTTGGCCTGGCTAAGTTCCAAGCTGCAGAAGGCACTGGTGTACACCAGAACCACACTGAAGTTCTCCCCTTGGAGCTTATCAGTGAGCCTCCAGAACTTCCTTACACATCACAAAATTCATGGCACTGTTGAATCTGGTGGGTTACTTGGTCTGAGTGACAGATTTGTCATGATTCTTCTGGTTGTTTCAGGGAATGATACAGGTGAAATAAATGGTAATATGAATGGGAATCACAAGTTCTACAAGCCTTATATCTTTGCTGCTGGCACTAATCTATGAAATTCCTCCTGGGATGCAGTATTAGTTCTGATTTATCTTGTCCAGGGAGGAGGGCTCAGAGGCTTCTTTTTCTTTCCTATTTTACTGGCTTTTATTTCTACAGGTCAGAGAATTAATTTGAAGGTTCCACCCCGAATCAGAGTATCCAACCAAATTTTGTATACAAGAACCAAGGAAATTAGCACAGAATGGGACTGTGAATCCCTGGATGAACTGTGAGACAATAAAAGCATGTATGATGCTTCTGAATGCCTAGGAGTATCACTCCCTTACGTAACACACCAGTGGAGTTATCCTTTTATATCATTTCAGAATCTCATCCTGAAGGTTTGCTTTATAGGGCCATTTCTAGTACCAAGTATCTTAGTCTGAGTTCCTGCAAAGTGGATTCTTAAGAAAGGGCTTGTGTTGATTATTTTGGGAAGCAATCCCTGAAAAGGAAAAGTGAATACTTATGGGAAAAGAAACAGAGCAAAAGGGAAAAACAAGCCCAATGGTATATTTTCAAGTTGATTCCCACTGTAGGGATTTGGAACTTGATAATGCTGGGCACCTTTGCAGAGGCATGTAAAATGCACTACATCAATGTCTGCCCAGAGCAGAGGAAAAGAGGCGTTTATCTACTGGCTCCAGTGCCTCCATCTGTAAGAAGATCAATGACCTGAAACTCAAGGTTTATACATGACTCAGTGTCTAGATGGTATCTCCCAAGAAATCTGAAAATCTGTGACAGAAACATGCCCTGGGGCAGAAAGGAAGAGAAAGTAGATGCAGCTGAGCCAGATGTTGTTACATTACATCTGTGGGAAGCTGGTCACCACAAGGGCTAAAGAATATGAAGGGGGACACAAGAGATTTCTAGTTCAATCTTTCACCTCGTTTAAAAACACTTCATCCTCTATAACAAATTAAAATATAGAGAAACCATTCTCAAACCCTTTCCAGCTTTTCTAAAGAGCCTTTAATTAGCAAATAAACTCACTATTACCTTTTGTTTTGCTTTTTTTTTAAAGCTACATATTATATCATTACTTTTATTTATTTCTTTAATTGAAGTATAGTTTGCTGTACAATATATATACTTTTTAATTTTATTTATTTTTGGCTGCATTGGGTCTTCGTTGCTGCATGCGGGCTTTCTCTAGTTGTGGCAAGCGGGGCTACTCTTTGTTGATGTGTGCAGGCTTCTCATTGAGGTGGCTTCTCTTATTGTGGAGCACGGGCTCTAGGCGTGTAGGCTTAAGTAGTTGCAGCACACGGGCTCAGTAGTTGCAGCACGTGGGCTCAGTAGTTGTGGCTCGGAGGGCTCTAGAGCGCAGGCTCAGTAGTTGTGGTGCACTGGCTTAGTTGCTCTGCGGCATGTGGGATCTTCCTGGACCAGGGCTCGAACCCTGTGTCCCCTGCATTGGCAGGCGGATTCCTAACCACTGCGCCACCAGGGAAGTCCCTCACTATTACCTTTCCTTGGATGACAAAAAGCACAAATCTGGATGTCAGGCATTGCTGGATTAAAATATGTTTACAGCCTCCCTGATATATTCATCTAGAAGTAACAACTGAATATTTTTCAAGATTCCAAGGACCAGCTCTATTAAACCCATCCCCAGAACCCCTTTATATCATTTCTAAATGATCCGAGCCTTTCAGACCAGATGCAAACAGTCAATGGTCAGCACCACATTGTAACCAAATAATAGTTAGCTATCATCTGCTAAGTCTGGCAAACAAGCTTGCATCCGATTGCAATTTGGTTTCAGAAGGCAGCTTATCAGAAAATGGGCAGATTACTCAACACTCCCTCTCCTTCTTCTGCTTAAACTTCAGCACGCTCTTGGTGGACTCCCAGCAACACACCTTCCTAGAACTGGAGTCCCTCCCTCCTTGCCATCCATCTTGGCTGTCGCCTTTTTCTGCAGGTGAAAGTGATCTGTTTTGGGCACCTGCTGTCTGGCTCCTCTAAACTCCCCAAGACACCAGTCAGTCCTCTGTAAGACAGAAGCTGCTGTCACGACTATCCGAGCTGACTCATTTTGGCATTTCCTTTATTTTTCAATATTGAAGCCGTACTGTGGAGATTCTGACAAATAGAGGTAATACCAATTGCAAATGAGAACCAACGAGGGAGTCAGTTTTCACCCAGAGAGGGAATCAGAACTGTATCTGAGTTGAGAGGCACATACCTGTGCCAACTACAAATTGGCACTTGCTGTCTACCTCTACAAGGATTAAATCATGAGCCACTGCAGCTGCTGACTTTCAACACCCCCTGAAAGGAGTTCAGGGCTGAGATCAGGAATGTGGCATCATTCTGTGCTCTGGGAAAAACTGGCAGAACAGATCTTCAGACAGATATTTTCAGAAGATTTTATGAGCCCAATTCTTGCATCTCCTTGTATCTAGAAAAGCACTAAAATCATTAACCGTGACATCTGCTCCTTGTGACGAGCAGCAAGCCTCTGCCAAGATGTGTGCTTGACTGCACATCCTTCCTTCACTAAAATCATATGTAACACTGACCTTGCCCCCAGACTGCTCTTTGGAGCAGTTTCTCAGAGCTCCCTGAAATGCGGTCTCCCAGGATCCTCATTTTGCCCCAAATAAAACTTAACTCACAACTCTAATATTGTGCATTTTTTTTAGTTGACATCTGAATGCAGTGGACAATTGACTGGAGTTTAGAAAAGAGGTTAGAGCTGAACTTTTATGATTCAGGGTAGTGAATGGAAATGGCTTTGGTTGATTCAACAAGCTCCAAAAGAGAAGGGGACATTTTGTCCTTAGTGTTCAGCATAAGTAAGGCACAGAGTGAGCCCCGAAAGCACAGCCACCTTTTCTTTCATAATTCAACACTCAAGTTTCTCGGAAATTCTTAAAGTTTTCTAACTTTCCAAACTACTTTAAAATCTCTTGTTATAAAAATACATTTTCTTTCCAAATTTGGATTCCAATCACCATACAAGCTCTCTCTTGCATTTTACTTGACAAAGTAATGGCATTCAGCAAAATTTGAAATGCTGACACATAAATTTAACCCACATATGGATTAAAGTTTAATCCACATATGAATGTGAAATTCCACAGAAAACAGTCCTGCGTAACATCTGGAAAACTGTATCAGTCCTTTGGCCTTTCAGATCATGTGACTATTTCTCTTTTAATAGTTGCACATCCCTGAAATCTTCCCTTCTAAGAAAAACTGGCATTATCGTATCATTCCATAGAGTAAGTTATTACCATGACTACTGACCAACATCTGTGTTTAAGATGTTGCTTTCTTTATGACAGATGAAAAAAATATGTTTTCATAATGATCACTAACATAACCCTGTGGAAAAATAAATTAAATATAGTTTATAAAATGAAAAGAATATGCTAATGTGACATTAAGACTGCAAATTTGAGGCTCCTTTCAGTTTAATGATGCTAAACAATTTTAAGAAAAAATTTTAAAGTTACAGTAGTAGTTTTCTCGCTCTCTCCTTTTCTAAGCCTCATTATTTGTCCAAACACACATCAACCCAATTAATACCTCCAAGTCCTTGTTATGTACAGTAAAACGGTGGGGACTTTACATTTCTGCATCATTCTTCATAGGATGTACAAAATGAGATTCTTCCATGGTATCTTCCACACAACTTATTTCTACATGCTTTTCTGGACAAGAAGACAAGAAAGCTTTTGGAGGGAAAAAACTCAAACTGTACCTGGAAGGTCCCTTTTTTTGTATTCGTTCAACAGCTATATATTTTTTTTTTTTATTTTTGTTGAAGATAGTTGATTTACAGTGTTGTGTTAATTTCTGCTGTACAGCAAAGTGACTCAGACATATATATATTTTTTTTCATATTCTTTTCCATTATGGTTTATCAAAGGTATTAAATATAGTTCCCTGTGATATACAGTAGGACCTTGTTGTTTATCCATCCTATATATACTAGTTTGCTAATCCCAAACTCCCAATCCAAGAAGATCCCTTTTCAATCTGCTTTGTGGAGGCCCAGCCTATGGATGGTCAATACTGCAGGAAGCCTGACCAGAGACAAGATTAAAGCACCTAGACACATATTTAGATACACATGTATACAGCATTTAGATATACACACACATATATAAGAAAAGGGGAAATGAGGGCTGGCAAGGTTTGAAATAAGATCTGAGATTACACATAAATTTTACCTGAAAGCTGAGACCCAAACAATGGTTTAATTCTGCCTAGAAAAGTGTTCTTTACTTCCTCTAATTTCAAATGGCTAGATTGCAAATATGGGCTGTGGCTCACCAGAGGGAACAAGAAAAGAGAATGAAAATGGACTTTATAACTGACATTCATCCACTTTTCTTCAAGAATACATCATATGTCCTGTTTTTAATGCTGTCATGCTAACTTTCCCCTCAACACCTTAGAAGATTCAGAGTGTTAGCTCAAGTTCGTGCGCCCGATGCACAGTGAGGCCAAACAAACTGAAACAGAGAAAGGTTTATTGCAAGGCTATGCAAGGAGATGGGTGGCTCATGCCGTAAAAAACTCCAGAGCTCCCCGAAGGGTTTCAGCAAAGCACTTTTAAAAGCCAGGTGAGGAACGGGGAGTTGCAGGGTACAAGATCAGCTTGTGCGAAATTCTCTGATTGGCTGATAGTGAGGTAGCAGGGTGGTGTCACAGGGTTTAACATTATCAGTCCTTAGGCTCAAGGAGGCCTGGGGCTCTGTGCTCATGGTCATCAAGTAGTGAACATCTTCCATTTGGTGGGGGAGGGGCGGTGTTTCACATCTGCAAAATAACTCAGGAAATGTGCATCAAATACTTCTATCTACGGACTTCCCTGGTGGCACAGTGGTTAAGAATCTGCCTGCCAATGCAGGGGACACGGGTTCGAGCCCTGGTCCAGGAAGATCCCGCATGCTCGGAGCAACTAAGCCCGTGCGCCACAACTACTGATCCTGCGCTCTAGAGCCTGCGAGCCATAACTACTGAAGCCCGCGTGCCTAGAGCCCGTGTTCCACAACAAGAGAAGCCACTGCAATGAGAATCACGTGCAGCACAACAAAGAGTAGCCTCCGCTCACCACAACTAAAGAAAGCCCGCGCGCAGCAAGGAAGACTCAAGGCAGCCAAAACTTAATTAATTAAAAAAACCAAATACTATTATCTAGCTACTTCAGAGAGAGACTAAAGCAGAGGATATGGGGGAAGGCCTTATGGTCCTGCTCGGTTACAAGAGGTTCATTGAGGACCCCAGTCCTCTGTTTTTCATGTTTTCTGGGAGTGAAAACGAATGACACCACTGTCCTGGGAAGAATGTGCTTTATGAAGACATCCTCAAAGTGTTATTCAAAATCCCCATCTTCCAGGAATTCATTTTAGTGTTTTCAAATGTATTCTAATTTTTAGGTATTCAAGTGTCTATCTCCTCCCTTCAATTAATGAGACCGAGTTCTTCTGAGTCCCCTTTGAAGTCTCAGCTTGGTCACATCATAATTTCTTGATGCCTCACATTAACTTGCTATTCTTCCAAGCACAGCTTTATTGTCATTAAAAAGTTTGCCTTCTTATATAAATGACTTGATTTTTACTAGAACCTATTTCACTCCAGTGTTTCATCTCCTATTCTGCATTTTGTGTTAAAAAGATTTTAAATTTTCCCAAAAAACCCCTGCTTTAATCTGATTAAAAAGGAAAAATGTCCTGTTATACAATATAGCGTAGTCCTGACAGTTTTTCTTTTTTCTTTTTTGTAATGCAAGTGCCTGATTTAAGCTTTGATTGCGGAGCCACCCATTTCAAAACGGCATCCACTTGAAAGAAGGCTATCTCAAATAAGCACGTGGCCAGCCATGGACTAGATAAAGAGTCAGACCACCTCCCCCTACTGAGGCTCCTGTGTTTTAAAGATCTTGGTTGATTTCAATAACTGGACCTTTGAGCCACTTGGTTTTTTTTTTTTTTCTCTTCCCATGCTTTAACTTCCCATTCAAATGTTTTAAATTCACCAATAAAGAGTCAGCCCTCAGAACCCTTGGTTCCCACCTTTGACCCCAATAAAAGCAGAACCCCAGGCCCATGAGCTCTCTCTGATAAATGGAATATTGTCTGCCATATCAGTAAACAAAGGATGTCACAGTCATCAGCAATTGCAGCCACAGCTGATGGTGAGCTGGTGAGCCCTGAGGGAACTCAGGAAGGAAAAGAATACCTGCCATCTAGCAGCCATCAGACTGCAACCACTCCCCATGGTGAGCTCTAAGGAAACTCAGGATGCGAAAACACAGGATAGTGGCCCCAGCTAGCTGAGGTGTATATCAAAGGGATGATTTCAGTGAGCCCAGACTCTTGCATCTTCCCATACATAAAAAAGAGCTAAATTCCTTAACTTGAGATTTCTAGTTTTCTTTAATTAACAGTAACCTTTTGTTCCTACTACCTGCCCTTTGTTACAAAACTCCTATATATGCTGGCTCCCCTACCTTGCCTCCTTGGAGCAGTTTTCTCAGAGATAACCTGAGATGCAGCCTCCCAGGCTTGAAGTCCTAAAAATTCCTGCAGAATAAAACTTAACTCTCAACTTTTAGGTTGTGAATATGTTTTTTTAGTCGACACTCTCTCGACCTCAACCTCGCTATGTGGCTTCAGGTGTGCTGTGTAATTTCCAGGTCCTGTAAGTAATAAGCCTTTTATTTTTTCAAAGTTTCCTGATGATTATTGCTGAAGGGCATCTTGCAATCATAGTAAAAACCACAAGGGCCAGTCCAACCACAACATTGGTTACTGACAGACTGAAACTGGCACAAAATATACTACTAAAAAGTTTTGATAAATTTGAAATACTGAGTTTTTAAAAGTCCAGGACCCACCAAGACACTAACAATTGTGTTCTTGACATGAAGCTTAGAATAATGATAAAAGCATTAGAGTAGGATTCTGACGACCAGGGGATTAGTACCATCTTTCTTTGAACCTGATTCCTGATCTGGAACTATAAGAGCTGGACTAGACCAATGGATCAAAATCCCTTGGAAGTCTAATTAAAACACAGATCATTGGGCCCCATCCCAGAATGTCTGATTCCACAGGTCTGGGGTGGGGTGGAGAATATACATTACTAACAAGTTCCCAGGTGATGCTGATACTTCAGGTCTTGGGACCACACTGTGAGATCCACCAGATTAGTTAATGACAAAGATCTTTCTCTCAGGGAATATCTATATATAAATATATAAAAATTCATAAATATAGATACATAGATATCTCTCTGAAAAAGGGTATATTAGTAACAGTGAGAGGGGATGCAGGAATGCTTCCTGTAAATCTGGTGTAAGTATAAAGAAGAATAAATGATAATGATGTTTCATTTAATGAAGTTCGCACCAGAAAACAAAGCAATCCTCTAAAGCATCTCATGATAAACCATTAATTTTTACAAATAAGGAAATTTTTCCCCTTATTTTTTCCTTATGTTTACAAACAAGGAAAGTAGAACATATTTAACTCAAACTTTTTTTTTTTTTAAGTATTTATTTATTTATTTATGGCTGTGTTGGGTCTTCGTTTCTGTGCTAGGGCTTTCTCTAGTTGCGGCGAATGGGGGCCACTCTTCATCGCGGTGCGCGGGCCTCTCACTATCGCGGCCTCTCTTGTTGCGGAGCACCGGCTCCAGACGCGCAGGCTCAGTAATTGTGGCTCACGGGCCTCGTTGCTCCGCGGCATGTGGGATCCTCCCAGACCAGGGCTCGAACCCGTGTCCCCTGCATTGGCAGGCAGACTCTCAACCACTGCGCCACCAGGGAAGCCCCAACTCAGACTTTTAAAATGTTTAACTCCTCATCACAAATTCTTTTTGTAAATCAAATTAACAGAAATTTGTAAATTAAATTTATAAATTTAAATAGGCAAACACAAGAGAAATAGAGGCAGCTTTTGTTAGATTAAGCCACTCTTTCTTCTAACAAAGGTTAAGCTTCCAATATAAGCAAGAGAAACAAGACCAGTAATACCACCTTTTAGGTGACCGCTGGCCTGGCATGCCCCGGCTTTTGCTGACCTCCCCATTTTCCATCACATCCTATCCATCCTCCACCTGAGTTTACACTAGATGACTGACTAGTTACTTCCTCATTCTAGTCCTTCATAAATTTTGTAGAATAAAAATAAAAAGCCCCTTTCATAGCCTTCTGGCATTAATAGCTTGTACTGATAATGTTTTATACATTTGATACATTATTTATATTTTGAAAGGTACCTTTTAAAGACACAAAGTAATAACCTTAATGAGAACTGTGGAAACAGAGCTGGAAATAGAAGAGGAAGAAGGCCCCTCCTTTGAGACTCTGCAAATCACATTGAAAGTGATCAGTTTAACATGCATAACTAGATTGTGAGCCTCACAAGGCACATCTATCTCCACTCCAGCACCTCCAGGAGAGCTAACACAGTATTCCAGGCCAAGGTGGGAATGCTTAATACATACTGGGTGGGTTGCCCGTTTCTGGCATATGTGGGGAAAAATCTTGCATTTGCATTTCTAGTAATCACACTGTAACCATTTCTCATTACCTAACTGATGCTGCTATATGCATTTTTCTTCCTAACCTGATTCTCTTTCGTGGCTTGAAACTCTGCGCCTGCCAAAGGCTACCCACCACGTGTTTGGCAGGTCCATCTGTCGCTTCCCAGTGGGATCCATATCTGCCTGTTGGATGCTGCTGTCCCTCGTAGTTTTTTAAGGAAATCTAACACACTTGAAGTCAGGAGTTAGTTCTCACTGCATGTGTTTTTTGGTTTGTTTGTTTTTGTTTTTGTTTTGCAGGGAAAGGAGAACATTTGTTTTTCTATAAGTTTATCATCAACCTGGGTAAAGTTTAAAAAAAATTTAAATAGCTGTTGAAGGGATTATAATGTCAAAAGCTTTCTTAGGTTCCAGAAAGATCTTATAATTAATTTTCTTCCTATTATTTTGCAAGGTCTGCCTCTGTCCTTACTGGCTAAGCAGGGCCCCTGTAAGGGCATCGGGTATCATAAACACAAAAAATATAAATGCATTAAAGGGTAGATGGGCATCTTTGTCTCTTGGGATCTGGTGCTGTGAAACCTGTATCCCCAAATACACATTCTCACGACAAAGATTTTTTAGGGCCCAGAGAAACCCTTTTCCATATCTACTGTCCAATGTCCTCAAAAACAAAAGGCAACTGCCCATATGCTAAGAATTCTCATGTGTTGTTAGAAACAGATATTTCTCCTGGGAACAGGAGGCTTGAAGAGAAGCATTTATTTCACTAATAAGACAAATTAATTAACGTACCCTTCCCTAAGATAGAATCAATACAATAGATTCTCATACAGAGACATATTTTTTCATAGTAGTGTTAAGTGACTATTTTTTGTGTCTCTTCCTGTTTCGAATTGTGGTTCTGAGTCACACACAAAACATCACAGTATTCATACAAGTTGCACATGGGGGCAGATATATATAATATTAAGCAATTTATATTACTCCTAAATTTGTATAAATTTAGGTCCCAATTATAGCAAGTATCAATCATGATACACTTTATTTCGGCAACTAGAAAGCCACTGAATAGCAAAATTGCTAATAATTTCTTTCCATAAACAAATTTAATTAGATTTAAGTTAATTTTTTTTTAATTAACTAAAATTTTCAGCTTTATTATTTTACAATTGATTTAAAAATTTAATATTCATTATTATATATTTATTGTGCCCTTTAATTTTAGAAGTTACTTTTGAATATATTAAAGTAATTTTTAAATCATTTATGTAAAATATTTTATACTTTTTAAATTATTCCATTTTAATTTTTGAAAAACACTGAAATTTTTTGTACTTTGATTACTATTACATTTTTCAATCATTTTGGTCATTCAACAGAACATAAATTATGTGAAAATATTTACTATAATTACATAATTTGTGACTGTGCTGAAATGAAGGCAAGAAAACTACATTTTATGTAAAAATACATCATAGTTTGTGTATGTGACTTTGTTTTATTACTTATGCAGCCCATCGACTGAACAGCGATATTTAAAATTAGTTGACCTTGAAATTTTGCTGACTTTCTGTCATACAAATAGTCTGGCATTGCCTATATTTTTCACTATTATCATTATGAAGTCTGTCATGACAGGAGGAGAGAACATATTTTAACAGACAGTTTGTTAGCCTGATTCAGAACTCTAATATTTAGACATATGGTAGGTAAGTCTCCAGTGTACTCCTCCTTTGGGCTCACAAATATTAAGGTTGAGCTTATCCTGTTCCATTTTAGGAAATCAAATCAGCCACATCGGATCCATGTTCACACATTCATAACAGTCAACTGAAGAGGGAGCCTGAATTCAGATAGTGAAGCCAGTGATATGTATTGGAAACAATAACAGATTTTGGTTTTGAACAAGATAGACTTATCCTATCCGTTATGACTTGGTGCAATATACACACTCTTATTCATAAGATATAAGCCTACTTAAATGTTCACTTTGAGGTCAATATCAAGCATTCTAATCTTTTAGATGTCCAAGGCCATGTTGAAATAAAATCCCTATGTCTGCTTTACCATATATCTTTCTCTGAAGTCTTATTTCCTCTGTCCTCCAAACTTTCACTTTTATTCTTTCCCTTCTTTCTTGCATGTTTTATCTCCTTCATGTGTCTAGGTGGGGGGATACTAGAGAGAGTTGGAAAAAGAAATGAAAACAAAAATGAAGACTAGGGAATTTTTCTGCAATGATACAGCCTGATAACATATTGTAATTTCTGCACTAGAGTTTAGATTAGCCAAACTGTAAAGAAGGCGAAGATTTACTTTAAGATGCCTCCACTTCATCAGGATATTAAAAATTCTCTAGAATTTCTGCATATCTTGTGAACAGAGGCACTATCTACCACTTTGTTTCAAACTATATTGTTAAAGATGTTTGTAGAGCAGAAAGCCCTGGAAAGTAGAGAGGGCAGACAGCAGTTTGCTTATTATTCAGTAAAAATGATGTGCCCCTTGGAAACAAAGGAGAGGCATGCTTACCATCCAATATAAAAGATTCACGTTCCTTTAGCTCAGGGATCCCCAGCAGAGATGCAATCCCACTGTATGCACAGTCCCACATGTGCCCCTCTGTTTCAACCCCATGGGTTTGGAGGGGCAGCGGAACCTATATAAACATGAAGGTCATGCTGCTTTCTGTGCTGTGAGTAGTAAAGGCCTTTGTCTCTAACCTCAGTCCTGTGTCTTCTACTAGCATCTCTGAAACTGCAGCAAGCTAACTTATTAGCTTACCAGCAGCTCGATATTGTACATGCTGTACAGTTCTCTGCTTTTTCCTTCATCACTTCCCATTTCAATATCACCATCAGAGATACTCCAGATACTCCAGTTAGGCACATTTTCTCCAGATTGTCACCACACTAAACACACATACCACCCAAAAGTCTCTCTCCCTCTGCTGCACAAAATATTTATCCAGCTTAGCACATATACGATATTCTATTGATTTCTGTCAAGTGAAAAAATAAGTGTAGTAGCAGACAGGAGCTATCAGCCACTCATTCACATTATGTAATAAATGACTAACAAGATCATGAGGCATTGTGCAGCATAGGTATTGGGTTAGCCAAAATGTTCATTCCGGTTTTTCCATAAGATGTTATGGAAAAACCCAAATGAACTTTTTGGCTAACCCAATATTATAAGAATAAATACATGTATATAAAATTTTGTCATTGATCAGTTACTTGGATTTCATAAATATGTCATCTTGTTGAATACTCACAATCCACACAGTCATGGGTATTTTCATCTCTGCTTTACTGATTAGGAAACCGAGGAATGATTAAATAATTTTTATAATATCACAAAACCATGAAGTGTTCAATCTTGCACAAGAACTGTAACCCTAAGGTCTGAGATCTTTTCACTATTTTCAAACTTCATGAGCTTAATTAAAAAAAAAAAATAGTAGAGGCAACTCATTGGAATGAATCAGTGCGAAGCAATGGGGCAGGTAAAGGAAGAACAAGGAAAAACACATCCGAGCACAAGGGCTTCTTCCCATTGATCACATCACACTCAGGATAGCTGCCCCTGCCATGATGGACCTGGTGTTATTATAAAGTTCATTGCACTGGGCACTGCCACATTTTATTTTGAAAAATGAACACTATAAATTCGATTTATAAAATTTATAAATTTTTTACTCTACAAGAATTGCTTTATTTCAAGCATTTTATGTCCACATTCTAGTGGTTAAAAGCACAAATTCTTGAGTCCAAGTATGAATTTGAACCCTCACCCTAAGATTTTCTGTGTGACCTCATGTAAGTTAAGAGAGCAATGATAGAACCTACCACCCTGGTTATTCTAATGATGAAATGAGAGATTAAATGCAAATTTTATTATAGTTGCTGAACCATAGAAAGTAATCCATAAATGTTAGTTACTATTCTGGATATTATTATATTTCATCATATTTATGAATTTACTTATTTCTTCTCTCCCAGAAGAATTTAAGATGTCAAGAATTCTAAAGAGTCTAAGATGTTACCTGCCACAGTTTCATGGGGGCAACAATTCCATGGGGCTGGGCATAATGGATGCTTATATCCACAGATGTTTTGTTACAGGAGAGGAACTCTGAGCCTAGGGAACCTCAATCTTTTATGGATAGCAAACATATAAGTCCTCTTTTCCTGGGAAGACATTTTCCACTTTTTATTACACTGGACAGTCCCTCAGTGCTGAAAGGAGATATTACTGAGGTAGGAGGTAGATGGGCCCTTGAGCTGCACAGCTGGAGTCTGTCAAATGGAATAAACTGGAGCTTTGTTTTCCCTAGACATTTCAGGGAAAAAGTTAATGGCAGGAGCTGAGCTCTGCTGGAGTAAAGAGATAAGACAACCACATCTATCCCTCTTGAGGTCAAGGAAACCTCCCTGACTGCACATGCACAGGAAGGCACCTCAGTGGTCAAAAAAGGGAGGGGGTGCCACCCCATAATAGGTGCTGTCAACCTCCCGTAGGCCTCTGCACTGGAATCCATCTTGGCTAAAAAATGCACACGCATTTTGCGAGGGCCCTGAGACAGGTCAGATGTGGGAAAAGAAACAAGATGATCTGCCAGAGGAAAACAAAGACCCGGAAGAACTGCCCCATATAAGTGATTTAAATCACCTCTCTGGTGCATTCCTCATTCAGGAGGACACCCGCACCCTTCTTTGGGTGTGTATTTCTGCCTTGCTTCTGTCTTAAATAAATAAACTGCTTCTCTGTGTGCTCTCCCACATGCTGTGCTGTGCTTCTAACACTAAACTTTGTGCTTGTTTTTACAGCTTCTGTCTCTTTGAAAAATTCTTGTTTTCAAACAGGGGCAAGAGCCAGAGAGGCTCTGCTTCTAACCTCCAGCTGGTGGTAGACTAGCAGCTAGGATTCCTGGTTTTCACCCAGGCTACCTGGGTTCAGTTCCTGGGCAGGGAACTAAGATCCTGCTTCAAGCCACCATTCACTGCTGTCTCCCTGAGATCACTACCTCTACCTTCTAAGGATTCAAGCAAACATGCCCTTTGCCCCAGAGGGAGACATTATCTCTATTTCCAAGGCCATTGACTGTACAAACATCCTTGAAAAGATAATCCAGTACAAAGGGCCCTCAGCCCTTCTGCTCACAAGATGCGCAGAAATGTAAGAGACTCATGAAAAACTGTCTCTCAAGACAAGGGCTGTAAGAGTAGAGAACATGCCAGTCACCTACAAGGCTATACTCCTAGAGTTGAGAAAGAACAGGCCTGATTAAAACAAAAAATATGTATATTCTTAAAGCATTGGGGATTTTATTGATGACAAGCAATAATAACAATGAACAAAGGAAAGAGTTGGCATGGTTGCTTGTTTCAAGATGCAAAGCTCTGTGATCTCATTCATCCAATGGCTTTCAATACCATCTAGGTGCAAATGGCTTTCAAACTACATAACTAGCTACTAACATCCTCCTAAATTCAAGACTATTTTTTAAATTATCTAATGAACAACATCTCCATTTCGCTATTTAACAAGCACCATAAAATTAACTTATCCAAGATAGACTGCATGGTACTTCCACTCCCAAACTTCTTTCTCTAGTTTCTCTCTTCTTCTTATTTTTTTTTTTTTTCCAATTTGATTGGAGTACAGTTGATTTACAACGTTGTGGTAGTTTCAGGTGTACAGCAAAGTGATTCAGTTATACATATATGTGTGTGTATATATATATATATATATATATATATATATATATACATTCACTCTTTTTCAGATTCTTTTCTCCTATAGGTTATAACAGAATATTGAAAAAATGTTTTTGTTAAATGAAAGAATTATAACAGTTGGCATAAATTTACATCCACCACTGCATTGTATAAATGTGTTACATTATTTAATTGTATTTAAATCTGGTTCCTAAGAAATTTAATGGTGAGTTTAGGAGACCATTCTTCCTCTCTCTTTAGAGTTACAAATAATAGAGGTGTCTTTATCACACCTCAGGAAGGAAGGGATTCTGGTATATAGTCAAAGATGATCACAGCTCATTGCTCAAATTACACATGATCCCTTGCTTCACGTGGGCCAGAATCTTTCCAAATGCTAGAATCTGAAGTCTTTCAGAGCATCTGTAGGGCACGTCCATGAGTTTGGTCTTTGTAGCGAGCACGGACCTCCATCTGCCTCCCAGTCTTAGAGAATCATCCCACTTCTTTCTTCTTCCTCTTCTCGTACTTTTCTCCTTTTGTTTTCCCCACAAGCATGATTCCTTCAAGGAGTATATGTTTTCATAAAACACAAATCCTATATAACTAAGCAGTCATACCACCCTGAAGAAACCACTCACAGAGGCCTAATTACTTCTTGAGGGGAGACGGTGCAGGCAGAATGAAACAAATACTAATATCTCAAAACATTATCCTGACTCACTATTATTGTTGACATAACGCTATAGGTAAGTTTTTTTTTTTTTTTTTAAATTTTACAAACCTTTGGGTGATAAAAGGAGAGGTAAAAGGGACCGGTTGAAGAATATTTGGAAGAGTAATGGGCAAAAGAACCTGGATTTAAATTTGGGGCTTTAGGGACCTCATGAGTTTATTTGCCCCACAACTCAAACTGACTTCAAATACTGTTAATATTTCAATATCCAGTGAAACCAACTAACAAGTCTCTGATGGCCTCTTCAATGTCTGAGGATTAACTTAAAGGCTGAAGATATTATTTAAATCATTTTTCAGTTCTACCAGTGATAGTTTTGAGCTAATTTTACATCTCTACCCAATGGAACATACTTTGTAAACCACGAATCAAAGTCTGGTATATGCAGGTTTGAATTAACTCAAAATAAAAGACTCAACTCTTAGAAGAAAAAGACATAAAAGGCTTAATCAACCAGCTCCAGCCAATATCCATTCTGTAAGTTTTAAGTGATCTGCAGAATACTTCGCAATTCTACTTATAAATAAGCCAGATGAAAATAATTCCTTGGGCTTATCATTCATAGCTTGTCTAAGGTGGTCAATATGTCTTATGATGCATGTTACAGGACTAAGTAATGATTAGGACAAGGGGCATTAAAAGTCATCATAAGTATGATTAGATCAATGGACTGTTATCTCAGTAAAAACTAGAAGTTTGAGAAATAATATGAGATGATGATACATACAATTGATGGCTAATAGATAGTTCTATTTACAATTTATCTGATTCTAATAATAATTCTCTGGTCTTACAATCTGATTCCTAAATAATTTCATTGAAAAGTCACAACCCCATTATGTTTCTAACATTACACTGAAGTTAGCTTCAAAAGATGTTTGAAGGTAATTTATTTAATGAATAATCATTATGCCTCTCTGTTCAGTAATCTATAGTTTCAACTTCCATTTGCATCTACACCCACTCTTGGTGTTTTACCCTTCCCACCATATTCAAATCGTTCTCACAAAGGTTTCCAATTACTTTCTTAATGACTACAGAGTTTCCAGTCATTAACTCACTTGTCCTTTCTGTGCCTTTTGACCTTGTAAGCTACTCCCTCTCCCCTGTGTCCTTCCCTTTTATTGTCATCTCTCGCACCATTCTGCTTGGTAATTTTCCTGGCAGCACTTACAGCATCCAAAACCTAAGTTTCTTTGTCCTGTCAATACCTCACAAATTTATTGTTTTTTTGTCTAAAAAGTATAAAAGCAGCTGCTCTGGCCACTTCTTAGTGTCATTTCTATAGGACCTCCAAGCCCATGAATTAAAATTTGTTTCATCTTCTCCTGTTAATCTGTCTTACGGCAATTTTGTTACGAGTCCAGCCACAAGAACTTAAGAGAGGAAGAGGGGGAAATCTTTCCTTCTCCAACAGTGCCCCCAGAATCTGCAAGGTTGCCCAAGACAGAAATCTGTGTTTCCCAGATCCCTCACTTCCCATTTTCACTCACCACCTGCTCTCAATTTTACCATAAAAATGTACACGTTTGTCCTTTTCTTCATTGCCAGTACCATCTCACAGACACAAGTCTCATCATTTTTTGCCTAGACTGTGGAAATAGACCCCCTAGTGTTTGTTGTGCCTCCTGTTTTCTTCACTTTCCCTGAAGCCCCCAAGGGATGCATCCTTTATTCTGTTGCAGTAAAATCTCTGCTAACATGCAAATCAAATCAGCTCACTTTCCTGCTCAAAATTATTCAAGTCTTCCCATAAACCACATGATAGAAAGTAAACTTCTTACACTATGGCTACAGCATCCTTTGTGATTTGACCTTCGTGTTCCTGACAAGCCTCATCTGTTGCCATTCTCCCTCTGGCACTTTAAAAATCTGTCAGTCATCTGACACTTAGTGCCTTCTCAAATCTCTTACCTTTTTCCAATATTATTCTTCTTTTGAATGCCTTTCACATTTATAGACCTGAAAAATTCCATCCACAAAGTCTCATTTCAAGAGTTATCTCCTCTGTGAACATTTCCCCAACTCGCTTAGGTTCTCCTCCTACTAGAAATGTGCTGTCAACCTTTTCTCTGCTATGTATTTTACACACAATGCCTACTTCTTATGAGGATTGAGATTTAACCAGTTGGCACATTTAAAAGGCTGATAATGCTGAACTCATAAGATTGAAACTCAATAAATGTTAGCGATTATTATTTTTAAAAGTTGTCATGGTACATTATTTTGTATTATATTTGTCTCACTATTAGACACTAAACTAACTCTGAGAATAAGAACCATATCTTGTCAATTTTGTGATATGGCGGATTTTTTTTTCAATTGCTTTGTTTCTTTTACATTTAGATAAACACATGTGGAACGTATACAAAGCAAGATTATAAAATGAGTTTGAGTCTGCACGAACTGAGATGCAAGCAATGTTTGTATTCAAAAGAGCACTGATATATGGAAATTTTGACCATTTATGCTATTCTACCCTGGTCTCGAAGGTCACTACAGTGTGTGCATGTATGTTTGCCTATATATAAAAAAAAATATATATATATACATATATAAACATATATGTATATATATATAAAGATATATATGTATGCAACATTTCTGCATATATTATATATTATATGTAATATTATAATAATTAAAATACAAATGTAAAATAATAACATAATAACAAATATTGTATCTATCACATCTTGTATGTATGCAGAAATAATGTTACATATATATATGTTGCATGCATGCAACCACTCAACCGCTCTTTGGAGCCCATGTACTGAAGAAAGCATCCCCCAACCCTTCCTATAACACCTAAAATACATATTTGCAAAGCTGGGTGCAGTGTGTTTTCTGCAACCTTACTGCCAGCCTCTGGTTCTGAGTCTTGTGTAGACATGTCTCACAAACATTTATAACTGAATATATTCAAACACATTAATGTTGTCATTTCTTATACTGCCACCTAAATTGCAATCTTCAAAGTCACCTTCAACATTCTTACTTCTCAAGAAACACTCCCAATCCACACAGAATCTTCTCTGAAATGTCTCTTTAAACACGTGACTCCACTCTAATTCCATGGCTGCTCTCTTTCGGAGTTTAGGCTTTTCACCACCTTAAGTCTGGTTTCTAACCAGCAGCATCCATTCTTTCACCAGTTATTTTTCAAAAAAACAAAACTGATCAGATTCTTTATTTGCTTAAAACAAAACTGATAGTTGACCATTGCCTAACAGATAAAGTTTCCAAACTCTTTTGTACAGAAATTCTCAGGCTATTTGTCTGTAGTGACATGCATAAGAGATGAAACCCACAAGTCTGACACACCTCCTTTTCCTTGTACTCAAGGGAACATTTTTCACACCTGTCTGTGTGAGATTGGCACTAGTAGGGATTGTGATAGTCAAAATAATAGCCCTTCAAAAACATCACATCCTAAGCCTCAAAACCTGTGAATATGTTATCCTACATTATGAAAGGCACCTTGCAGGTGTGGTAAAACTATGGGTCTTGAGTGAGGAAGACTATTCTGGATTATCTAGGTGGACCAAATGTAATTATAATGGTCTTTATAAAAGGAAAGCAGGAGGGTCAGAGTGAGAAGATGTGAAGATAAAAGCAAAGGTGGAAGTGATGTCACTGAATAAAAAAGGGGCCACAAGCCAAGAAATGCAGATGGAAAGGCAAGGAAAATGATTCTCCCCTAAAGCCTCCAGAAGGAACCAGTCTGCTGACGTTTGACTTTAGCACATGAGACTGACTTTGGACTACTCACATCCAGAATTCTAAGATAATTATTTGTGTTGTTTTAAGCCACAGAATTTGTGATAATATGTTGCAGTAGCAAGGGAACTAAAATGGTATTATTATTCTAATTTTTTAAAATAAACCAAGTGTCATACTTTATCCCTTAGGAGTAACAAATAACCCACTAAAACTCATCTTTTACCATTTCTCCCCATGTCTCCTGCATTAATTTACTTAGTCAAGGCGCTCCACTGAATTGTACTACCCTTTGACAATGGAGAAAAGACAGTCTCTTCAGTAAGTGGTACTAGGAAAACAGGACAGCTACATGTAAAAGAATGAAATTAGAACATTCTCTAACACCGTATACAAAAATAAACTCAAAATGGATTAAAGACCTAAATACAAGACTGGAAACTATAAAACTCCTTGAGGAAAATATAGGCAGAATACTCTTTTGACATAAATTGTAGCAATATTTTTTTTGATCTGTCTCCAAAAGGAAAGGAAATAAAAGCAAAAATAAACAAATGGGACCTAATTACGTTTAAAAGCTTTTGCACAGCAAAAGAAGCCATTGACAAAATGAAAAGACAACCTATTGAATGGGAGAAAATACTTGCAAAAGATATGACCGGTAAGGGGTTAATATCCAAACTATATAAACAGCTTATACAACTCAACATCAAAAAGCAATCAACCCTACTGAAAAACGGGCAGAAGATCTAAATAGAGTTTTCTAAAGAGGACATGAAGATGGCCAAGAGGCACATGAGAAGATGCTCAACATTGCTAACCATCAGGGAAATACAAATCAAAACCACAATGAGATATCACCTCACACCTGTAAGAATGGCTATCATTAAAAAAAAACAAAAAACAAAAAACAAAAACCCACAAATAACAAATGTTGGCAAGGATGTGGAAAAAGGGAACCCTCATACACTGTTGGTAGGAATGTAAATTGGTGCAGGCACTGTGGAAAACAGTGTGGAGGTTTCTCAAAAAACTAAAAAGAACTACCATATGACCCAGCAATTCCACTCCTGGGTATATATCGAAAAAAATATAAAAACACTAATTTGAAAAGATACACGCACCCCAATGTTCATAGCAGCATTATTTATAATTGCCAAGATATGGAAGCAACCTAAGTGTCTATCGACAGATGAAAGGATAAAGAAGATGTTGTACATATATACCATGGAGTACTACTCAGCCGTAAAAAACATATGGAATTTTGCCATTTGCAGCAACATGGATGGACTGGAGGGCATTATGCTAAGTGAAATAAGTCAGACAGAGAAAGACAAACACTGTATGATATCACTTATATGTGGAATCTAAAAGATACAACAAACTAGTGAATATAACAAAAAAAGAAACAGATTCACAGATATAGAGAACAAACTAGTGAATATAACAAAAAAAGAAACAGATTCACAGATATAGAGAACAAACTAGTGTTTACCAGTGGGAAGAGGGAAGGGGGGAGAGGCATTATAGGGGTATGTGATTAAGAGGTACAAACTATTATGTATAAAATAAGCTACAAGGATATACTGTACAACATAGGGAATATAGCCAATATTTTATAATAACTATAAATGAATAGTAACTAAAACTTATAACTGAAACTTTATAATGACTAAAAATTGTTAATCACTATACTGTACACCTGTAACTTATATAATATTGTACATCAACTATAACTCAATTAAAAAAATAAAGCCCTTTACAAATAAAAAAAAAAGAAAAAAGAATCAGAGAATGTACTTTCATTTTCTTAAGAAACTGCTAAAATAGTGAGTTAGAAAAAAGTTATGAATATCCAAGAAAAAAGCAAGCAAATTATACAATAATATTTATTTTAAAAATGAAGGCAACGTAAGGTGACGCAGTGATTATTTTGAAGCTGAGATGATTTAGGGCTGTTTCAAGGAGGTCAACTAATTTATTATTGTTTTTGAACTCTTAATTTTTTAGAAAAGAATCAAAATGAAATTTCAAGAAGAGTGAAGAATATAGAGGCAGGAATGAGTAAGTTTATAAAAAGGAGATAAGGCCAAAGCAAGTTGAGGAATTGGGTTTGATAGATAATCCAATGTCTTAAAGAAAAAGATGGGTACTTGATGGTGGGAAAGGAGCAAAGCAAAATTACAAGATGGATAGAGTTCAAGAAGCAGGAATGATCAACTTTATATGGTGACGATGGGTTGCAGAGTTGAAGAATAATGAGAAATTAATACATTTAACAGATAATGGGAGGTGAGCAAAAAGGGGTGAGTTAGAGAGTTGGTGTAAGAAATTGTTGCTGAATAACACAGATGTTAATAAGTAGCACAATTAAACCACTGTAGGATGTTATCCCTCTAAGATGTTCTCTACCATTATTGTGTAAGACAGGTGGGTCTTAGCTGGCTCCCTTAGTGTATTCTAAGGCAGTTAAGGAGAGTCTACTATTAGTTTAATTTACTTAACATATGGCCTTCACTTCATCTCTACTCACTCTTCTGAAGCAAATATCTGGTCTTCCTATGCCCCCAAAAGAAGAAAAAACATTTCTCTACTTAATTTATCAGCTGTCACAAGGTGAAATAAGTTGAATGTTTCAAAGTAGAGTGTGTTTAATTAGTGACCTTACATTTTATATTATGTGTAAAATTGAAAAAAAAGTTATTTTCTCCAGATGAAAATATGCCAACTGAGTCTCTGGATTTAGGGTCAAAAATAAAACTAACATCCTAACTAAAGTACTTTTTCCCTTTGCTAATTTCAATGAATAAAATTAGAATATTACAATCCACGTTTACTTATTGTTCTCCGTTCTCCTTTTATATTTAAATATCATTTCATTTTAACATAGCCATCTGCTTTTCACATTTGCTAAGTCATACAGAAACACCTGTTGATGTTTTTCAAACATTTTCCTACTTCAGCATGGTGGAATGAGACACATTCCTGTCAGTAGCAATGGGTATCCTACAGAATGTGTGAGGAAACCCCTTCACAGGTGTTGGGGGTCTCCTCTCCTTCACCCCCATTTAAAATCATCTAACTGAGCTCTCCTTTCAGTTCAGCATTTGTGTAAGACAATTAATTAAAAAGAGCATGTAAACAATACCATGAAAGTAGCTATTTAAATTTTTTTTTCTTTAGGATATATTTCCAAACTTAGAAACACCAGGTCATAGTATCTGGTGAGTACTGCAGCTCTTGCCAAAATGAGTACCTGTTTCACAGCTGCTTTCATTTATTCAACAAATACTCACTGAAGTCCAACTGTGTGTTGGGCCCTGCTCTGGACACTTAAGGTACAGGAAGGAACCCACTGTACGACCAAACGCCAAAAATCCCTGCCTTCATGGATTAAACACTTTAGAAAAGATAGAAACTTAAGAAACAGATTAGAAATATAGTTTGTCCTATGGTAATAGTCTTGTAAAAATTAAGTAGGTTAAGGTGGCTGAGGAGGGGCAGGGGTACTATTTTATACAGTATGGTCATGGAAGGCCTCTCTGGTAGGGACACACTGGAGCAGAGATCAGAAGAGGTGAGGGAACAAACCCTGAATGTGTACTGGGACGGCGCACTGATGTTCGCTCAGCATCACAGAGTGCGGGGCCAGTGTGGCTGGAGCTCAGTGAGAAAGGGTGTAAGTAAGAGAAAGTGCATCCAAGAGGGGCGGGGGCTCTGTACAGATCAGGTGGGGTCTTGCCAGGCCTTTGGCTTTTACTCTGTGAAAGACAGGAAGCCACTGAAGGCTTCAGTATGGAAGTGATTTTAAATGAGTTGCATAATAAAAAGATCACCCTGGCTACACACTGTAGGAGAGGATGGGTGGAAGCAGGGGAATCAGGTAGGAGGCCACTGACAGGATCTGGTAAGAGATGACAGTGTCTGGACCAGGGAGGTAGCAGTGCCTACCAATATTATTTCCGTAGAAGTATCATACATTGAAGTATCATATAGAAAAGTGCACATATCACAAATAGATAACTCGATAAATGTTCACAAACTAAACAGGCCAGAAGCTCCCTCATAATCCTTTCCAATCACTAACCCTCAAGGGCAACCTGATTTCTAATAGTATAGGTTAGATTTGCCTACTTTTGTACTTTATAGAAATAAAATCATAAATCATGTAAAATCATGATAGGCTTCTTTCAACATTCTTTTTTGTGAGATTCATCCATAGTATTACTGTAGACCTCTGAGTTCATTCTCATCGCTACACAAATGCCAAGTGTGAACACAGCACATTTTACATACAAATTCTGGATACATTTTGAAATTAGAGCCCTCAGAGTTTGAAGACAGAAGAGATGTAGGCAGAGTGGAATGCGACATGAGATAAGAGTGGAATATAACTCCAAATATGGTCTGAGAAATTGGAACTGAGATACAGAAAATTGGGGGAAGAGCAGGTATGGGGAAAAAAATCAGGAATTTGGTTTTGAATATGTTAGGCTGAGATGTCTAGGAGTCCTCCCAACAGTTATCCAGTAAACAGTTAGATATTTGGGTCTGTGGTTCTGGGGAGAGATACAGGTCAAGGATAAAAATATCAGAGTTGCTTGGGGAGCCACCGATCAGATCAATTACCTGGGGAGTGAGCATTAACTAGAGAAGCTTGTGTGGTCATGACTGAGCCCTGGAGCACTACAGCCCTTAGGGCTGAGGGGATAAAGCAACTTTAACTCACAGGCATTTAAATGTGTAGGTCTGTGGAATATAGACATTTAGCACATAAAGCCAGCTCAGATTTTGGCTTGGGTTAAGTGTATTTTCCTCAGACTGAGCTACTGTTAGGGAGGAGGGGTCAGGAGATGAAGGTGCTGCTGTCAGTCAGCAGGTACACTGTTTGCTAAGTGACATTCCTGTCCACATAAACCCTGATCTAGTCCATTACTTATTTCAATATGTGCAGAAGAAAAACTGAATCTCCACTTTAATCATAAAGCTAAAATACAGTTGCTTAACATTATTAGAACTGTAAAATATATGTTTCTTTCTGACAGTAGCTGTCATTAAATGTGCAAAGAAAAGCTCAATAAATATTGAATGAATAATTCCATACACTATTCAAGAATGTTTAGTGACTATATATATGCGTTTCACTGTGATAGATCTGTGAAAGTTAAAAAATCATCCTTACAGTTTAGTTGGGCGAGTGAACGAATTTCACTAAATGTATCCAGATAAGCTTCCTCTTGTGTGTGTGTGTGTGTGTCTATGTGTGTGTGTGCTTGTATTAGGTGGGGGCAGGGATATACATGCTCTTACCTGGGGAAGTGCCCTATCTCTTGGGACTGTAATCACAAAATCCTAAGTAAGGTGGTAAAACCTAGAAAGGCTGAAAATAGAAACCATGATCTCCTTTGCTGACCACAGGACAGGTCATTATCTCTAAGAGGTGTCTGGGTTCCATGTCTATCTCTGTTTATAGGTTGCAACGCAAGGGACTTGGCCTATGTGTGTGACTGGGGAAAGTTGAGGATTTTTTTTTTTTTTTAGATAATTTTGTGAATGCCTCAATTTGGGAGACAGTCTTTTTGTTTTCTTACTTGTACTATTTTACTGTTTTCCCTTAGAGCTGGTTTAAGTCACTCAGCTTAAAAAGGAAAGAAAAGGTGTGCCCATGGTGGGCAGGGGAAGAAATGGAGAGTAGAGGGGTAAGTGAGAAAAGGAAAGTCCTGGGGACAAGAATGGTAGGGGCAGCAATCATCAAATTAAACAAACAAATAAACAGGATATGAGTGAAATTTAGAAGGTAAGAGGGTAAGCTACTCTTCATACTCAGGATGTTCCTGGAGAGTTTAATAAAAGGAATGTCACAAAATTACAAGTTTGTGTGTGATGAATTGCCAAGTATAATGGTGAAATATCCACAGAAGTGCTGAGAAGAGAGGGGAAAAAAAATTACATTGGGGAAGTTGAAGAGGAATTTCTGGAAAAGGTGAATCTAAGATGGGCCGTGCAGTCAGACCATCTAGTAGAGATTTCACTTCTGTTAGCTGGACATATCAGAAAAAGGTCTCTGCCTGGGAAAGCGTGGCTAATTATTTCCTGCAACTGGCTGGGTCACAAAGCTCACATGACTAAATCTAATTAACTAGAAAGCTCCATGAGCCTTAGCTTCTGTCCCCGGCCTCCTGTTGGCTCAGGGTTTCCAGCCCCTGGCAGCCCAGCAGCTTCCCTAAGCTCCTCTTTCTCCCCTCAGCAGCCACCATGGGGCACAGAGGACCCTAAAATGTCAAGATTAATTCCAAAGATTCAAGATAAAACTCTGGTTGACAGCTGACTTGAAATCAAAAATGACTGATCACAGTAGCAGACAATTAGGGGAATTAACTAGAACAGAGGGAGGGGAACTGGCAGGAGAAAAAAATCAAGACAAACCCTGTGAAGATCAGAGAAGGAAGAAAACATACTGAAGGTACAGAAGAGGTGACGAGGGCTGAGTGAGAACAGTCGTCAGGGCAAAGCCAGGTCTGCAAAAACTAAAAACAGCTGCCTGTAGACCACCAATTCCTTCCCTTACTTCCTTGTAAATGGATTTGTATTATTTTTCCTGCCAGGCCCCAAACTGGTAGGGAGCTGGGCTTCAGCCACTCAACAGCTGTACCCTAGAGGAAAAGTGATTCTTATGTAGAGATTGAACAATTAAGTACGTAGGCGGCCTGCCCATGAAGGAAGACAAGCCGGTGTCACCACACGGCATTTGTGGGGGAAGAGAAGAAATTTCTCTTCTGCAAATTTAAATGAAAAAAGAAAATCTTGAAGCTGAGATTTTTCTTTAAAGGAACACTTATATGTGGAATCTAAGAACATGATATGAATGAACTTAGTTACAAAACAGAAATAGACTCACAGACATAGAAAACAAATTTATGGTTACCAAAGGGGAAAGGGTTGGGGGAGGGATAAATTAGGAGTTTGGGTTTAAAATATACACACTACTGATAAGGACAGAGTAAGGGGACAAAGTAGGTGATTAAACAGTTAATCCCACTAGGGTATCTTAAGTAGAGAGAAAAGTATGGGACACTCTGTAAGTTAATGATCACTTAAGAAAGCAGGCTTGCTTTGCAACAGAAGCACAAGGCATGTTCCCCAACAATAAAACAGTGATGGAATGAGACTAACATCCAGCCCAGTGAAGTCAGCAAGTTAATAATTCTTGAGAAGGGGCTTTTTCTGCATGTACTAAGAGCAAAATATAGGGGAAAGGTGACAATATACTGAAACCTGAGATGATTTACCATATTTCAGTATATATTCCCAGCTTTTTGCTTATTTTCGTAGCACACTGAGTCCTGGTCGGGCCACATAGGGTCAAAAACTCCCTGCCCGACTTGTAGGAGGAGTTAATGATAGAAGACTCAAAGAACGAGGAGGAAGGTGGTCTTCTCCCGCTCCCCACTCTTCCTTTGATTATAAAACTGTAGCCCACTAAGTTCTTGGGGTGGCACTCCCTTGCCTGCCCACTTGTATCTCTCACAAGTGTCCTATACTAATAAGCTCTTTCCTTACCTGTCACTCTGCCTCTCGCTGAATTCTTTTTGCGCCAAGACAGAAAAATCTATGCTTTACTAAGTCCCAAAATACATTCTGCGGTTTCACTACTACATATAAAATAGATAACCAACAAGGACCTACTCTACAGCACGGGGAACTATACTCAATATCTTGTAATAACCTATAACGTAAAAGAATCTGAAAAAGAATATAAAACTGAACCACTTTGCTGTACACCTGAAACTAACACAACATTGTAAATCAATTATATTTCAATAAAATTTTTTTAAAAATAAAGGAAGGCAGGCAACAGAATATTCAGTTAGCTAACCTCTTTCAAAGGTTTCTCCTTAATTTTCATTTTACACATAAAATTAAGCATACAGAATTATTTTAAACATATCCTAAGAAAATTTAGATATCTGGCAAGCAACTAATGCTGAATACTAACTTGATGCCACTAAACTAGACAATAATTAATTATTTCACTTCAAGCATGATATATCTATGTACAAATGTGAAACCCCGAAGGAAGTTATTTTCTTTTAAACTAATAGAGGAGTTTTAAAAGGAAACAAGATTTGCTGGCATAGTTCTGATTATTTTTAAATTCCCATTAAAATACTACAGAGTAAACAATAAAGAAGAGAAAGTATTTTACAGCTCTTATTGTACAGTTTAAATTATTTAAATTGGATCTTCTGGTTCCTCTGGATATCAGATGTTTGGGAATGTATGATTTCAGACTAAATAGTGCCTGTCTTACCTTACCCGTAGCCATTTCAGAATTGTTATTGATTATGTATATGCACACACACATACACACATTTTGAAAAATTATGATCGGTTATGCATATATTTGTCCAATTTTCCTTAAATTTGAATTTTGTGGAAAGCTATTTCCTTTTATTCTTTCTTTGTTCAGCTACAATTCAGATACTTTTAAGCAGCTATCAGATACTTTTTAACCTTCCAAAAGATGAAATATAAAACTCAATTACATTGTATTTAAGAAACCATTAATTAGTGTCACTACATAGGAGCATGTCTTTTACTGCTTTTGGCAAATGTGATGTAATCTAAGGTTTCTAGGACATTCCTATTATTTTTCTTTTTTTAAAAAGTGTTTTTATAAGTCAGTGTTTGAATAAAAAAGAAAATGCTACTTTTAAATCCTCTTCTTGGAGGTGCCTGAAACTGTATATCGGATGCTTTATTATAGGTATATATATGAACAAAAATTTGAATTAAACGTGGGCAAGTATAAGTTGCATTAATTTTATGACATGAAAAGACACTTCCTGAGTTAATAGTAAGTGCAGAAATCTAAAATAATTCACAATAGACAGTATTGTCTTTCTATCTGAACTGAGAGAAGGGATTGCTTGGGATTGTCTTACCTCCTTAGGCCATTTAGGAAATTAGACCAGATCAGGATCCTTAACCTAGGTTCCAAGAATAAGAGTTCACAGAAAGTCCATAAAACCCTGAAATTGTGTGCAGTGTGTGTGTGTGTGTTGTGTTTCTGCATATTTGCGTGTTTGTGTGGGAAGAGTGCTTTAGTTTTTATCTGACCTCAGAGGGATGTGTGTTCCCCACATAAGAGTTTAAAAACTGAGCTAGAAGATCTCCAAGATTCTTTGAAAACATCCAAGTTTATCAGATCAAGAGTCAAACTGGGGCTTCCCTGGTGGCGCAGTCGTTGAGAATCTGCCTGCCAATGCAGGGGACACGGGTTCGAGCCCTGGTCTGGGAAGATCCCACATGCCGCGGAGCAACTAAGCCCGTGAGCCACAACTACTGAGCCTGCGCGTCTGGAGCCTGTGCTCCGCAACGGGAGAGGCCGCGACAGTGAGAGGCCCGCGCATCGCGATGAAGAGTGGCCCCCGCTTGCCGCAACTAGAGAAAGCCCTCGCACAGAAACGAAGACCCAACACAGCCAAAAATAAATGAATTAAAAAAAAAAAAAGTGAATAAAACCTTAAAAAAAAGAGTCAAACTGATCACTAGGCAAATGTGAACTTTGAAGTTCATCATTCAACTGCTCCTCTCTGAGTAACTGTCATCTGGATTGTCCAGAGTGGGAAATTACCAGATGACAGTAAATAGTTCCTGTTTTAGATCCCCATGAACTCTAGAATTAATGTAAATTCCCTCCTTTTCAGTTGGTTTGTAGGAGGCTTGAGTATCTGCAACAAAGCTCTGGTTGGAAAGCTGCGCCACAGGCTGCATGCACAGACATGTTTTACCCCAGCTGGTGCCCAAGCAGGTCTCGCATATGAAAGTCAGGCCAATCTGTGTAAATCAGGTTGTGAGCTAATTCCAAGGGGGCATTTTCATTATTTGTAAAGGGCTACTCACAGAACATACTCTTAGCTTTTCATAAAAAAAAAAAAAAAAAGAATTAAGAATTTCACCAATGTGACTGGGCTCTTTAACAAATTCCATGTGGTTTTGGCTCAAGTAATTAAAAGAGTTGGAAATTAAGCTAATTCTTTTATCTCCTGGGCTACATAATCAGGAAATGTATTATCTGTGGAACATAAGAACAGCCATCAGTTCGCAATTAAAAAATATATGATATCGTTACAAAAATATGATATTGTTTCACTATTTTTGAAATATGAGGAACAAACCAGTGAAAGATAAGATATTCAGGTGGAATTTCAGAACTATGCTATGATATGTGGATCTGAATTCCTGGATGTGCAGATACACCTGGCAGTGATTCTATTCCAATTGATCTGATGATGACTGCTGCCTTCTCCTAACTGTCTGAGTGATTCCCTTTCAGTTATACAGTGTTTTTCCCCTGACCATTCTGTACTAAACTTGTCTTAGCATTCCAATGTAGCTTTTAAAAGAATATAAGTTTGGGAAGCCCTTAGTTATCATGAACATAACCGTTACCATGATACTTGTTTCGGTAGTACCCAGATGTCATCATGCCAAGAAGAATCACACGGTGCCTTTCTACTTTTATATACTGGCTGTTCATCATTTATTTAAAAAAAAAATAACAAAAGCTTAATGAGTTGGCAGAATTTTTTAGGCATTCAACTCTGACAAAATAAAACAAAAACCTTGTTCTTACCATTAAGGAGCCTAGTGGCTGGTAAGGACTGAAGTCAGCGACAGGACTGGGTGAAGAGGGCAAAGGTAACCCAGTGGTTTTAGGGAACCAAATGAATGGTAACTGAGGAGTCCATATTTTAAAATTCCAGATAAATGAAAGGTTATTGATTTTCATTAGTCTGTGCCTGAGTACCTCTCTTTCTACTCAAATAAACTTAAACTTAAATCTTCCAAATCTGCAGCTTGTTAAGACAGGAATATAATTGTATGACTCTTGCCTATTAATAATGAATGAGTAATTCTCAGCATTATATTTACATGACTTTTCCCTTAATTATACCCTTACCAACCTTTGAGAGAATTTTGAGTTATAAGTCTAAGTACTTCCTTCCCTTCACAGTGAGAAGGAGGATTTATGAGATTTATCTAGCAAATTTAGAAACTACAATAACAAAGTTCTCATTACCATTACCATTCAAGCCTGCCATCTGGCCCATGGTGGAGGTGGTGGTGATGGAAACCATGCAGTGTGGAAACCAAGCAAGAAACTCAAGGGTAAAGACAATGAAAAGAACAACATAAAATGACATTTCTGTTTGTTTTCAAAATATGAAAAATATTCCACATGTCTTCTACCTCACTGTTGTATCTTAATGCACCTCAACTTTCATTTTTTAAAAAAAACTAGCACTTACTTGAGTTCCCCTTACATTCCAATACTGTTTGATTCTTTGTATTTGTCCACTCTTATTTGTAGCCTCTTGAGAAATGCTAACATCAATGATGTCAAAGTATTTTAAGAAAATCATTCTATTATGGTAGCATGGCTAACATTAAAAAATTTAAATAGATAGCAAATAAAAAATTTAAATAGACATAATGGTCTGCATCCTCTATAATTATAATACCATAAAAACACAGAATCTTTAAAACAGAATATAAAAAGATTCAGGGCTTTCGTTGCTATCAGAACGGCTTTTTAAACTGTCATTCATGCCTTGTCAACCATACCAAATGGCTGGAACCCAACACTGTCCATCTGTCAGCAGCTGCTGCCATTGTTAAGTCTTTCCTAAGAGCATTGCCCTCTTCCCAAGCAGTGCTTCAACTAGATGAGCCCCGCAGTATTAAAGATACAGTCCAATCAAAAACAGATGACTTTGAAATATTCATCAGTGACAGACTTCACCCCTAAAGTTATTGATGCAGGCTGAATTACAGGATAATTCATCTTTGAAAGTTACAGATGTCTAAGGTAAGAGGAAATGATTCCCCATGCCTCTAAAGCTTAGGGATCTATCCCTTCGTTAGTAAGTGGAGTGAAAGTGAGGAAGAGAATAAGGCTCAGAATATGTGATATTGAGCCACAGATTTTACACAAAATGAATATTGTTTTGTTCAGTACTGTATGGTCAGGGCACTCAAGATGGCTGTTCTCTTGCTCTCTGTACATCTCCTGCTGGACCAGTGCCTGCTTCACCAGTACCCTACTCACATGCCTGACCTTCCTACATACTTGCCCTTGGCCCCAGCTAATGATTGTTCCCAATAGCTTTTCAAAGAGGTGGTGAGGGGCGTGGCTCTCTGCTGGTTTCCCTGGTAATCGACAAGCTAACCTAATGTCAATTCCCCCTATAACTAGTAACCTCCCCCTACCCTCAGAATCAAAGACTGCTGCCATGTCCTGCCCTGCCGTCTACAGCACAAGGTGGGATGTCACTCCAGGGCCTTGCTTCTGACACGTAAGCTCCCCCATCGATTAAACCATTGATGTCTCTGTTGCTGACTCCAGATTCTTTCTTTAGTCTTAAAGCTGGACAGGTAAGTGTCTTGCAGGCCTGTATGGTGCAGCTCAACAGGTGCATTTCAAAAATATATATAATTAAATGGCCTTATTGTGTGGATATTCAATGATTTTATATATAGTTTTTCATTCAGTCTTATTGCCCTATTTGCTCAGAACCATGCCTTCTTCTCAGAGCCATTTCCCAAAGCTCTCTTAGGAATGGTGTCTTCAACCATCACATGTGATCACTCAAAAGAGCTGCCAAGGTACTCCGCAACTCTATACCTGGCGCACAATGACTAGAAGAAGGCTGTCACAGTCACTTATTGCTGCATTAAAAGACAGAACAAAAAACCAACTCTTTTTTATTTTCCGTAATGTGGAGTAAGGGGCAGCAGGAGTCCTCTGAATTTACACATACGGGCCCATTCAACCACAGGCTCAGCTGTGCTAGAGGGTTGAAATGCCCTCACTTGGGACTTCCCTGGTGGTCCTGTGGTTAAGACTCCACACTCCCAATGCAGGGGGCAAAGGTGCAATCTCTGGTCAGGGAACTAGATCCCTCATGCCACAACTAAGAGCCCACATGCCGCAACTAAAAGATCCTGCATGCCGCAACTAAGACTTGGCACAGCTGGGAAAAAAAAAATAATAATTTAAAAAAATAAAATAAAGCAACATTATTTAAAAAAAAAGAAGAAGAAGAAAATGCCCGCACTCACATTTAGCAATTGTCACTGGCTGTTGGCTGGGGACTGGGATGAGCTGGGCTGGCTCACCTCTTTTTCTGTGTAATCTTTCACCTTAGGGTCTTCATGCCTTGGTTCTCTAAGGTCAGTGTTACAACAGGACAGAACCAAAAGCTACAAAGCCTCTTGAGACCTGGGTGCAAAACTCATTCATTGTCCCCTCTGCCATAATTTGTTAGTCAAAGCAAGTCATAAAGTAATCCCAGAATCAAGGGGTGGAGAAACAGATTCCACCTCTTGATGAGAGGTGCGGTGGAGCCACACTGCAAAGGAACATAGACCGACTGCTGGTAACCACCTCTGAAAATCTACCGCACAGGGTAGGCACCTCACCCAAGATGCTCCTTATAACAGCAGCTTAGATTCTATCTTAACTCTTACAAAGGAGTGAATTAACTCTGGCTTTCTCTGTTGAAACTCAGATTGTGTTGGTATCTACCTAGTTAGTGCTTTGAGGACAGAAAAACAAAAGATGGTTATCAGCATGAAAAAAATCTGGCTCAGATCAAAAAAAGGCCAAAGCTGAGACACATGGAATCTCAGTGCCTGATCCCAGCTTTCCCTGAGGCTTCTCATGGGTGCCTTGAGATACCTTTTATCCATAAGATACCTTCCCTTCTTGCTGAACCTAATTTGGATTGGATTCTGTCACTTGTACCTAAAAAAAGTCTTTTTTTAAAATAAATTTACTTATGTATTTACTTTTGGCTGCATTGGGTCTTTGTTGTTGTGCACAGGCTTTCTCTAGTTGTGGCGAGCGGGGGCTACTCTTCGTTGCGGTGTGCAGGCTTCTCATTGCGGTGGCTTCTCCTGTTGCAGAGCATGGACTCTAGGTGCACGGGCTTCAGTAGTTGTGGTGCATGGGCTTAGTTGCTTCGGGGCATGTAGGAGCTTCCTGGACCAGGGATTGAACCCGTGTCCCCTGCATTGGCAGGCGGATTCTCAACCACTGTGCCACCAGGGAAGTCCCTAAAAAGAGTCTTTAACTCACACAGATGATATATATATATGTATACACACACACATACATATCCATGTGTGTACATATGCAGAGATATATATGTGTATATATGTCTATATATATATATCTATATGTCTATATATATACATATAGATAGATAGATAATATATTCATGTGGTTTTCAGTTTATGATACAGTGCTGTTCACTCCAGTTTTTCCAGTTTTCATGGCTGTTTCCACATTACTGGATGCCTTTTAAAATGTTGTTCCGACTTATTTTCTGGAAGTAAATGGACTTGGAAGGCTTATGGGAAAGAAAAGTGTAAGTAAGCAAACTCTAAACACACCTAATCCCAAAGTGAGATAAAGTTCCTGAAATAGTACTTTACGTTTGACAGATCAACTAAAGATGTTACATTTAAGTTTTTGAACATTTTCAAAAAATTCATTCTGGTATTACTGATGGCCTAAGACGAGTCTAGCACGGTGTTATGCATTGGGTACATAAACATGACCAAACATTCCAGGTCATCATGATGCTTATAATCAAGGTAGAGGGCATATAAGTACATATATGTCATGTATAAGCACCAAAAAATTACTTGCTAGAACAGGTATGCAGCCAGTTGGTAGCTGGTCCATAAGATCTACTCTCTACTTCTCCCATCTTTTGAGAGTATTACCTGAACACAAGGGCAATCAGCCAAATACTACATTTCCCAGGCTCTTCTGCCATTATGCAATCTTGTAATTAGGTTCTGAACAACGGGAAATGAGTGGCTGAGATGTGTGCCCTTAAGACACACATCTCAGGCCTTTGTTCTCGTGGCCACTGTACCTCTTTCTGAAATACACTAGCTGAGATAGGGTGGAGCAGCTACCTTGGACCAAGAGGTATAAACTGCATGCTGAGGATGGCAGAGCTCCCCACTAGACCTTGACCACTCATCCACCACTGAACTGTTATCTTGTTGTCTATTTAGGGCACTGCACCTTTGCATGTTTTTATTACAGCAGCCTAGCATATATATTAACTACAGTTGTCCCTTGGTATCCACAGGGGATTGGTTCCAGGATCCACCGTGGATACGAAAATCCACAGATGCTCAAGTCCCATGGTCAGCCTTCCATATCCGTATCCATGGTTCCACATCTGCAGATTGAACCAACCGTGGATCACGTAGTAGTGCAGTACTTATTGAAAAAAAGCCGTGTATAAGTAGACCCGCCAGTTTAAACACGTGTTGTTCAAGGGTGAACTGTACTTTGATGTGAGGAAATAACTAGCTGTGAGAATGCGCACATTTTAGGGATTGATTCTTCAAGGGAAGGGGTTTAGAGCATGAGGGGACCTGGTAAATGTAGTTTCTTTAACATCAAACTGATTAAGGTTGCTAACTTTTCCCTTTGTATCCTCTGGGCTTAGCTCAGCATCTGAAATCTTGCAGGTAATTAATAAATATTAGTGAAAGTAAAGAATAAAGGAAGAGAGGGAGAGAAGAAGCATGGACGGAAGGAAAGAAAGACAGATGGGAATTCCAGGATTTCATAGTACAGCAAGTCTTCTCTGCCCTCATCTCCATCCCCACCACCAAATATAAATATATTATTATTATTATTAACAACATAGGCAAAAGCTCATTATAATACAAAACATATGAAATTATTACATCTTCTAATGTAGGATTTTTATAAGAATGTGATAATATTCATAAAACTCATACATAATTAGTTTACATGAAAAAAGGCTCAAAGAGAATTCTATTTGGAAGAGCACAGTGTATCAACTAGTAGGACAATGACTTCCAGAATACATGATACTTTTACGCTCTAAGTCTCTACTATCAGCTTAATAAATTCTGACTTTACAAGAAATAAGTTTACAGAATAGGATCAGTTTTTAAAATAAGTACAATCTCATACTCCTTAGTATTTACCCAAAGGAGTTGAAAACTTGTGTCCACATAAAGACTTGCACAAAGATATTTATAGCAGCTATATCCATAATTGCCAAAAGTTGGAAGTAACCAAGGTGTCCTTTAGTAGGCAAATGGACAAATAAATTGTGGTATCCCAGACAATGGAATATTATTCAACACCAAAAAAAAAAAATGAGCTATCAAGCCATGAAAAGACATGGAGGAACTTTATTTTTTTAATTAATTTTTATTGGAGTATAGGTGATTTACAATGTTGTGTTAGTTTCTGCTGTACAGCAAAGTGAACCAGTTATACATATACATATATATATATATATATATATATATATATATATATATATATACACACACACACTCTTTTTAAGATTATTTTCCCTTATAGGTCATTACAGAGTATTGAATAGAGTTCCCTGTGCTATACAGTAGGTTCCTATTAGTTATCTATTTTATATATAGTAGTGTGTATATGTCAATCCCAATCTCCCAATTTATCCCACCCCACGTTTTCCCCTTGGTAACCATAGGTTTGTTTTCTACATCTGTGACTCTACTTCTGTTTTATAAATAAGTTTATTTTGTACCATTTTTTTTAGATTCCACATATAAGCGATATCATATGATATTTGTCTTTGTCTGACTTACTGCACTGAATATGACAATCTCTAGGTCCATTCATGTTGCTGCAAATGGCATTATTTCATTCCTTTTTATGGCTGAGTAATATTCCATTGTATATATGTGCCACATCTTCTTTATCCATTCATCCATTGATGGACATTTAGGTTGCTTCCATGTCCTGGCAATTGTAAATAGTGTTGCAGTGCACATTGGTCCACATGTATCTTTTCAAATTATGGTTTTCTCCGGGTATATGCCCAGGAGTGGGATTGCTGGAGCATATGGTAGCGCTATTTTTAGTTTTTTAAGGAACCGCCATACTGTTCTCCGTAGTGGCTGTACCAATTTACATTCCCACCAACAGTGTAGGAGGGTTCTCTTTTTTCTACACCGTCTCCAGCATTTATTGTTTGTAGATTTTTTGATGATGGCCATTCTGACTGGTGTGAGGTAATACCTCATTGCAGTTTTGATTTGCATTTCTTTAATAATTAGTGGTGTTGAGCATCTTTTCATGTGCTTTTTGGCCACCTGTATGTCTTCTTTGGAGAAATGTCTATTTAGATCTTCCACCCATTTTTTGATTGGTGACATGGAGGAACTTTAAATAAATATTTAAGTGAAATAATACAATCTGAAAAGGCTACATACTGTATGATTCCAACTACATGACATTTCTGGAAAAGACAAAACTATGGAGACAAGTATCAGTAGTTATTGGGAGGAGTGTGGGGAGATGTATAGGTAGAGCACAGAGGATTTTCAGGGCAGTGAAATACTCTGTATACTATAATGATGGATATATATCATTACACATTTGTCCAAACCCATAGGATATACAACACCAAGAGTGAATCCTAACATAAACTATGAACTTTGGGTGATTATGATTCGTCAATGTAGGTTTACCCTTGGTCAAAAATGTACCATTCTGGTGAGTGATGTTGATAATGGTGAGGCCATGCATGTCTGGGGACAGGGGATGCATGAGAAATCTCTGTATCTCCCTCTCAATTTTGTTGTAAACCTAAAACTGCTCTAAAAAATAAATTATTATAAAAAATAAGTACAATCCACATATTTTTCCACCATAATTCACCATATAATAAGTAGTTTGATGTGGGAAAACAAAATAAAACAAAAACAGTCTTGTCTTTCCATGACAAAAAGTAGGCTGTTGTTAGAAATTTCATGGGGCTAGAAGTCATTCAGCTCAATCTGGATTCTCATTCCTACATCGCCACTAAATAATATTTGACTTGGTAATTCTCTTGAACTCTCAGCAATGGTTTCTTCATTTAAAAACAAAACAAAGTAGATTATGTACAAGTAAGGGATATAGTTCACTTACTTTAGAGTTAGAACTGGGTTTGAAATCAAAAGCTGCTAATGACTAGTTATCAAAACTCTGGCTGTGTACTTAAGCTCTCCAAGGTTGCCACTCTCAATTATAAAATGAGGTAAACATTACTTAACTAACCAAGTGGTATAGAAAAGAGCAAATATATCTCTCTCCATAATCAGAAATGGAATGAGTAATTTTTTTTTAAGTATAGTTGATTTACAATGTTGTGTTAATTTCTGCTGTACAGCAAAGTCATTCAGTTATACATATATACATATTCTTTTTCACATTCTTTTACATTATGGTTTATGACAGGATAGTGAATATAGTTCCCTGTGCTATACAGTAGGACCCTGGTGTTTATCCATTTTATATATACTAGTTTGCTAACCCCCAAATTCCCACTCCATCCTCTCCCATACCCCTCCTCCCCGTTGGCAACCACAAGTCTGTTCTCTATGTCTGTGAGTCTGTTTCTGTTTCATAGATAAGTTCATTTGTGTCATATTTTAGATTCCTCACATAAGTGATATCAGATGGTATTTGTCTTTCTCTTTCTGAGTTACTTCACTTAGTATGATAATCTCTAGTTCATCCATGTTGCTGCAAATGGCATTATTTCATTCTTTTTTATGGCGGAGTAGTATTCCATTGTATATATGTACCACATCTTCTTTATCTGGATTAAGTAATGTTTCATATTTTTTTGTTCTCTATATTAATATAAAAATAAATTGCTCATATTTTTAAAATGCTAAATATTTATACTTGCCTTAATAATATGAAGCAATTTTATGGACCCTGAATATGCCTTACTGCACACAGATAGTGTTTTGATGGTGTGACTGTCCATCTTTAGTGTTATCCTTCCCTTATGGGAGTTTACTGCTTTATCGAGTTTACAAAGACTATCTTTCGTAGTACATGTCTCCTAGGTACTCGACTGTCTATATATATATATATATATATATATATATATTTTTTTTTTTTTTTTTTTTCAAAATAATGCACTTCCAATGCTTTTGGTGTTGACCAATTGGTCTCTTTGTTCTATTTGTTTTTCTGCAGTTTAGAGGCCATTAACCAAATAACATACATATAACACATAGTTAGGCACTAAAAGGAGGAAACCATCCTCCTCTGAAAAATTACTTAGACTCTAGACAGGGTTTCTCAAGCTCAGCAGCATTAACATTTTGGAACAGATCATTCTTTGCTGTAAGGGGCTGTCCTATGCATTGTAGGATGTTTAGAGCATCCCTGATCTCTACCCACTAGATGCTGGTAGCCCACTCCTCCAATTGTGACAACCAAAAATGTCTCCAGACATTGCCAAATGCCCCTTGGGGGGAAGGGGTAAAACCATCCAGTGTTCTAGATCTATTTTGTCAAATAGGGTAACTATTCAAAATTAAGTTAAATTAAATCACTTATCTACAGAATCTAAAAAAATAATACAAACATTTAGTTCCTCAATCACATTAGTCACATTTTAAGTGCTCAATGGCCACATGTGGCTAAATGGCTACTGTATTAGCACAGATATAAAACATTTCCTTCACTGCAGAACTGCCTAAAATCAAAGGCTATGACAAAAATGTAATAATAACAAGGAAATAATAATAATGGCACCATTCCAGGATATCCTCCATTATGTAACTTCTAATTATCCAGAAGATCAGTTCCAATTTAATTCCTTCTTTAAAGGCTTCTTCACCTCATCCATTAACAAGAATTTCTATGGAGCATATTCCTAGTAGTTCAAAATATAACTAATGCTTAAGGATAACTGCAAATCAAGTAATTATTAGATAGGCACGAAGACAGAGCTGAGGTGTTAGTTAATCTCTACTAATAGCTAAATTAGGAAGAAGTGGGAAAAGAATCTCAAACAGGTATATAATCTAGGGAAGTCTGAAGACTCGAACTCGCTTAAGACCCTGTTGTTAAAGCAACCACAGGATGAAAATATCAATTGACCTTATCGAGGGTTTCACTTCAACAAAACCGGAAGTGACCTGCAGGGTCATCTAGCTTTGAGCACATTGGTCCCTTGAGCATCTCAGCTAGCTGGCCCAAGGAAAATTTATTGATTAAAGGACCCTCCTTGTTTCAAGATCAAATGTGCCCTCAACCTGGTGAGATAACACAAGGGCGTGTTTAACAATAAAGAGGACCAGGACAAACGTAAGTCAAGATTATGGGGCATTTATTTAAGGGAAACAAAAAGGATCCACTGAAAAACTCTAAGAACATTCACACAACCTGCCTCCAGCTTCACAAAAGCCTGAGCTGGGCTCTTACTGGCTGCATGTGAGTGTGAATGTGAGAGAGAGAACAAGGGAGAGAGAGCGAGCATGTGTGCTGGGGGAAGTGCCTTGTGTATAAAGCTTCATATTTAATAAATCTCCCAAAAACACCACTAATATTCTCTCTCAAACCTTAATCCCCAAACTGAAGAAATGACACTCCCTTTTATATTTGCCAATTTTAGGCATGTGATGCTATCGTGGCCTCACTGATTCAGAAACTAGTTGTTGAACATCAACTATGTCCTGATTTAAGACATAAGGTCCCAGGTAATGAATTCATTAAAAAAAAAGTTCCTATTAAATGTAACATATGTATTGGGCATTGAAATTTTACACAAATAAAAACATCCTCAAAGTAATTATAATCAGGGGAACAGCAGAAGGCAAAAATGAGAAAGTATGCAAGTAACATAACACCGACAGGACAGAATACACACTGGCAAAGTTACAAAGTGTTAGGGCTGGCTGTGCTAAAAAGAGAAAGAGCGCATCTCATTGTGGAAATTCAGAAGCCTTTCTGGAGGTGGTCTTTAAACTACATGTTGAGGATGAGGTAGGATTCTGCCATATTCCTGTGGGAAGAAATGCTATTCCCAGCTAAAGCCAACCTTTAATGCAGAAGAGATGGTGTATGTTCTGAAGGGCGTGGTACAGCCTGGGATGCAGGGACATATCTCACTGGACATGCAGTCTGGGTGTTCAGTAATGGCTTCAAGCATTTCTCTCTCTCTCTCTCCCCACTCCCCCAAATAAAAGACTCTTACTCAATGTGCATATGGAATTTATATTTTAACAAGTTCCTCAGGCAATTTTAATGCATTACTGAAGTTTGGAAACCATTTCAGTAAAAGAATATTTGAAAATAAGAAGTCAAGGAATGCAGCTAATTTGGATAGTTTTGGAAAAAAGTAAAAGTGATGTATGTCTCTGAAAATATCTAGCAAAGAGGGGAGATACTCTTTTCTTCTCCTGTAATTTTTAAAGAAAATAAACATCATTTCAACCAATGGTCAACAAATGTTTATTGAGACAAACATTGAACTCGGTACTTTCACATGTATGACCTCATTTCATCTTAACCACATTGTGCACAGATATGTTTTTGAGGATAAACTAAAAACTTACTAAGTCTTCTTGTTGAAGGATGATGAAAAAGATAGATCTGATCCTTAATTTCCTATTATTTTCCCTACCCGCTACCATAACCTCTAATTACTCTTACTGTTTCTAACACATACGCCTACTGGATACCAGAGGTATCACAAGACGCCCTCCAGGCAAAACTATGTTATCTCTCCGGGTTTGGGGCGCATCTCTTCCTAGCTTGATGGATCACATGTAAGCCTTTCTATTATCCTTTCAGCTTAGACAGACTCTCTGATCACCTCATGACCTTACCTTACGTGGGTCCCTTACATGGGACCACATACTGTTGTTAGTCTATCTAAGGGAAAAGGCACTGTTAAGAACTTCATCCTAAAGTCCCAGGAAGGAGTTGTCTAAGACACCCACTTCTTTCACCTTTTCTGGACCCTCTCTGATCTCAGAGCCTGCTCTCTGGCCTCTGGAGAACCAATGAGGCCTTTTTTTTGATGGGCCCTCATACATATCAAAGTATGCAAGGGCTTCCTTGGTGGCGCAGTGGTTGAGAATCTGCCTGTCAATGCAGGGGACACGGGTTCGTGCCCTGGTCTGGGAAGATCCCACATGCCGCGGAGCAACTGGGCCTGTGAGCCACAACTACTGAGCCTGTGCGTCTGGAGCCTGTGCTCCACAACAAGAGAGACCGCGATAGTGAGAGGCCCGCGCACCACGATGAAGAGTGGCCCCCGCTTGCCGCAACTAGAGAAAGCCCTCGCACAGAAACGAAGACCCAACACAGCCAAAAATAAATAAATAAATAAATTTACAAAGTATGCAAATTCTGTCTTTGTTTCTTACAGATGAATTCTTTTTATTTCTTACAGATGAAATTATATGAACTTTCATTTTAATATTCGATCCATCCGGGCTAAGGGCTATAAGCAACTACCCAAAACCTCAGTCATTTAACACAATAAAAGTTTATTTCTCTCTGTTGCCACTCCAATGAGGGACAAATGTGGGGTTGGAGAGATCTGATTATTTAAGGAGCCAGACACTTGCATCTTAGGGTCTCAGAGTCTTGCACTGGATTCTCTTCCTCATTTAACAGGAAGGATAGTAGGTGAAGGATGCAGTCAATTATACTTCAATTAAAAAAATTTTTTTTTTGAAAGAGAGAAAAAAAAGAAAGTGGAGGATGGTATGAATGTTTCAGGGGCTGGGATTGTTGTACGTCATATCTGTCAACATTTTATCAGCCAGAGTCCAGTCACATGTCCTCAGTTGCCTGCAGAGGAGGGTGGTAAATGAAGCTTTTAGGTCAGGAGGAAAATGAAATAGTTTGGTGAGCAGAATCTACCATGGTTATGTCATCAGTATTGATAGCTGCTATTATACATTTTAATTATAAATCGCTGTTTCTTTACCTGCTTCATTATCAATTTAGTCGTTGTGGGTTGTTTGAATGATGTTAGTGACACACAACTTTTCAATTGCATTTCTGGCCTAAAAGTTTCAATTATTAGACTTCATGTATGCTGTAATTCAAATACGACTCTCCACACACTTATTGTTAATGTAAATACAATATATATTTGTATTGTTTGAATGATACTTCCTTGGTAATATGTTGCCTGCAGCTCTGTGCTATTGAAATAACTAGAAACACAGGGCTAAAATAAATAAAACCAAATTACTGAGTTACCTTTAAATTTAGAAGATAATGTTTTTAATATGAAATACTTTGCTTATTAAAGGTGATTCATAAATGTTGCTAACCAAAGTTTACTATAAATTATTCAATTAACTCCTCCACTGTTTTTTTTTTTTTTTTTTCCACAGTTTTTTATAACACTGAATTTTACTTTCCCCACTGGAGAGTAGGAACTGGTAGTATAAATGAAGGTTTCCTTTGTCCTTCCTTATGTGGAGCCACTAGGACAGTCACCTATCTGTGTATCCCCAAGGATGCCATTGTCCAATATGTCTTTGGACCATTTCACTATTCCTATTCTTTAAGGGGAAGGGGAATGGATAGAGTGAGATGTTGTCTTAACATGAGCCCTAATACATTCCAGGTACCACACAGCCAACAAAAGCTTTGAAATACAACTTCTATCAATTTGATTATTTCATATTAAACAGCACAGAGAAAAAGAGTATCATACCTGAAAACCCATCCTCTAGCCCTGATCCTCCTCTAATGGGTTGTGAAATCTAACACATCTAATAGGCAAATCTAGAAGTCCAATTCCTCATCTTTAGAATATCAGGAAACAGTGTAACCTTCAAGTTCCTTTTCAGGTCAAAAATTATATGACTCTGTGACTGTGGCTTTATAATAACACAGATGGATAGTATTAGATATTAGGTTTGATGATGACTTGCACAGAAATGGAAAAATGATGCTGCTATGCAGAGATGTTAGAAAACTATATAAGAAATAATAAGTGGTTTAGTACTTTTAACGCATAGCTTACTTTTACCTTGCAACGCCCTTTGAAATAAAAGGAAAAGGTAGGATATAAACAGACAATATTGATAGTCAAGGTGAAACAAAATACAAGTAATAAATACCTAAATAGTTATTTTCTGGATGGAAAAGGCAATGGAGGAGAAGCTACACAGAAAGAATCTGGGGATCAAAGTGTGCAGTAAATTCAAACCAATTTCTGCTGCATGAAAGAAAGATATCAGGGTCTGTGCAAGATGAAAATAAAGTTGAATTATTCAACAAAACAAGGAAGAAACATAGCAGCATCAATCTTATTCTACACCTGAAAGAATTGGCTTGAGCTTATAAATTATTTTACTGTAGAGAAATATAAATTGAACAGTATTAAAAAAAGAAAGACCAAAAATATTAGTGGTATAGATTTAAATAAAATGGAAAGAAAAAGTGGGTGGCAGTCATTATCTAAATTGTCAATCACAAATCTGTCAAATAGGACTGTTTCTAAACATCTGAAAGATATAAAAACTTACTAGAGTAAGACCCCACAAATTACTGGGACAAAAGCATTTGGTTAAAGTTGTAGTAAACTAATGGCTAATCCTGAAAAAGAGTTTGTTCCAATCCTTGAAAGGATTTCTAAAATACCCTGGCACTCTTGGAGTAGGAGGTACACATTTAGAATAAAAACAAACAACGTAAAATTGTATAGATGTATGAGTTATGTATAACTATACTTCATTAGAACTTGACATAAGATCATTATTATTGGAGATATAAGATTTTTATCTCTATATTATTATATGGATATAAGATCATTATTATTAAGTTCATATAACTGTATGTTTCAGAATTTATCTTTTTCTTAAAAGCTGAACATGGGAGTAGAAAGAGCAGAGTAGAAAGATTCTTAATTATTTTAGTGATTATTTTCATTTACTCGAGAAAGAACATTATGAAGTATAAATATGAATTAAAGATGTTGATTTTTAACCAGGTCCTGTCTGAAAGCTGAAAGAAGTAGGCCAATTATCTTCAAGGTATTTCTAATACTTCTCTTAGCTTTATTGTTTAAGCTCCAGAACCCTCTACGCAGAGTATATCTTATCCAGGATTGAAAAAAAAAAAAAAAACTAATAAAAATCATGAAATCTATTTATTTTCCTCAGGTCACAACCCCTAAACAATGTAATGATCTGTTTCCCAATGCTGAAATAAAAGAACCAGGAGGGACCTCTGCAAGGAAGCTGTATTTTTCTTAAAAATGCTTATACCTTTACATTTTTTTCAGTGTTCTCCCTGGCACTTCCCTTGCCTTCACAATTGGAATAGAAGCTCCTCAGAACTTAACCATGTCTTGGTTGACTAAACAAAATCCAACATAGGCAATCAACAAAATGAAAAGCCATCTTACAAAATGGAAGAAAATATTTGCAAACCATGTATCTGATAAGGGATTAATATCTAAAATATACAAGGAACTCATATAATTCAATAGCAAAAAAAAAATAATCCAATTAAAAATGGGCATAGGTCCTGAATAGACATTTTTCCAAAGAAGACATACAAATGGTCAATGAGTACATGAAAAGATGCTCAACATCGCTCATCATCAGGGCAATGCAAATAGAAACCACAATGAGATATCACCTCACACTGGTTAGGATGTCTATTATCAAAAATAAAAGAGATAACAAATGTTGGAAAGGATTAATATGTGATGGAATATTAGTCATCCTTAAAAAAGAAGGAAATCCTACCATTTGTGACAACAAATGAACCTCTCGAGGGCATCCATGAAATGAAATAAGTCAAACAGAAAAAGACAAACAACACTGTATGATCTCACTTATATGTGGATTCTAGAAAAGCTGAACTCATAGAAACAGAAAGTAGATTAATGGTTGCCAGGGGCTGTGGGGTGAGGGAAACAAGGATATGTTGGTGAAAGGGTACAGCTTCCAGTTTTAAGAAGAATAAGTTCTGGGGATGTAATGTCCAGCATGGTGACTATAGTTAACAACACTGTATTGCATATGGGAAAGTTGCTAAGAGAGTAGATCTTAAATATTCTTACCATAACAACAATAACAACAAAATGCTAATTATGTGAGGTGAAGGAAGTGTTAACTAACCCTATTGTGATAAACCTTTTACAATATATGGGAATTAAACCTTCACATTGTATACCTTAAACTTATACAATGTTATATACCAATTATGTCTCAAGCTGGAAAAAATATTTAAAAAAAAACCCAACAGAGGGCTGTGCATACTTATTCTTAATTCTTCTTCCTCTTCCTTTTTAAACAAGACCAAAATATATGAGATATTAGAGAATAACTCATTTGAAGATATTGTTTCTTATTTGAGAAATTAAGACCTGAGATGAAAGTAGGCTTTCTCAGAGACAGAAGTTTAATTATTGATGAAGCCATCCTGTTCCCCTTCTCTTGAGGAACACAAACAAACACATGGGAGCTCTCAGGAGATTAATGTACCAAGAAGAGCAACCTCCTGTTATTTGGAGCTTTTGGCATGGAAAGAAGACAAATTAGTTATAATACTTACATTTATATTTTAAACATCATCTACTGTTTCAATGGAAGTCCACAGAGAAACAGGTCAATATTCTTGGTTGTGACATTTAAGAAATTACCAAAGCAGTAAATTCATTAAGCCTACAATCCGATGTAAACCAATTAGTTTTCCTTTTCTGCTTATATTAAAAAAAAAAAAAAAAACCCACATTCTAATGAACGTAAATATTTCTTTTGATCTTTCATCCCTTAAATACTCCTATATGAATCTGCATCAGTGAATTACAATTATTATAAGAAGCAACAAACTGCAGCCCATTCAAATACAGTGCACATTTTAAGGGCTTTTTAAAAGGCAATGTTATTAAATACTTTTATGCCTTACAAAGGCAATCACACTTGAGCTCAAATTTTATTCCATCCGTAAGAACACAGAGTACAAAAAGAAATGGCATTAACACTAAAATACATTATTTCAACAATATGCGCTGACTTACATAGCATCAATTATTTTTAGAAATTCAAAATGAAAGGCCAGATTGGCTTAATAGAACGAACAAATTTGAGTTGTTCTTTTTGGTTGTTAGAAGTATTTTTTAAAAGTAGAATTTCAAATAAATCATGACAACAGTTCATTAAATCCTTGTTCATCCACATTAAAATGATAAGAAATACAAACCTAAAACATGGATTGAACCAAAGTTGGAAAAATTATCTAAATATTTACTTAGAAAATACAGCTTTTTGGCTTATCTTTTAGTTTCATTTTTTAAAGCATGCCTTTAAAAGCAATTGAATATTCACATATTTAATTTGAAAAGTGCTTCATGTTTTCTCAAATTCTTTTATGGCATTTATCTAACTCTTAAAATTTTGTGGATTAGATGGGACTGGTATTATTTTGACAATATCATTTTGCCAATATTATTTGCCAATAATATTTGACAATATTATTTTGTCAATATTATTTGACAAACAAGAATTCTGACACAAGATGGCTGGTTGCACAAGGTGGCTTTTGGCAGAACTAAACTTCCACTGTCCCCCAGAAGCACATATGGAAAACCACAGGGCACCTTCCTCTGACATCTGTAACACCACAGCCTTCATTTGGTAGGTTAAGGGTCTTTCAAGAGAAATTCAGCACCAAGTGGCAACATACTTCCAAAGGCAAGCTCATAAACACTGCATAATATGGAGGTTTAGGAAAAATATAGGTAGTCTCATCTATATGTAATTGTTTCAAGTTCACAAAGAATCATTTATCTACTGTTACCCATAGTGACGATTAGCCTAATGTATCAACTTCGTCAGGCTATGGCACCCAATTATTTAATCAAGCACTGATACGGGTGCTGCTGTCAAGGTATTTTGTAAATGTGGTGAAAATCCATTATTAGTTTAACTTTACTATTTTTTTTCCCCGAGATTAGTGTTTTATTGGATAACCAAAGAACAGGAATCTTGAGGGGAATATCTTTAATATTCTGCCTAACACATTGGACATGTCAAAGGGACATGAGCCAACACCAAAGAGCTTCTGAAGGACAAAACTGGATCAATCTGAGAAAAATAAGATGTTATTTGATTATACCCCAATGAATAAAAACATCCATACTTATATAAAATAAGGATTAAATAAATAAATAAGGTAGAACTTACTTACAGAATAATTCCAAGTAATAAATGTAGATGATATGAGGGACATAGAACATCACCATTAGAACACCAAAGTAGTAATTTGCTGCAGGTAAGATCCACTGATGAATGTTAAATTTAATGGGTAAAACTTAAGGAAAAACAGGATTTGCATAGCATTTCAAACGTACCTCACTCCCCAAATTTTAATTAATATTTATGGCTGTTTATTTTTAAACATATACTCACAAATTCTTTGCTACTTTTCTCCAACAGGTGAAGCTTAATTCCCCTTCTACTGCTATGAGCTGGACGGTGACTCACTTCTAAGAAATAGACTGGAATTGGAGAGAAGGAAGAGAGAAATAGAAGAAAGGAACAGAAGATAGAAACGCTTGAGGCAAGGCTTCGGACTTTGTTTTTGTGCTTTTCTTTACAAACACTATTTGCAGGTGACATTGATGCATAAGTAGAAAGCTGAGGAGAAAATCTACAATCAGCTACTAGAACAAAATAAACGAATCTAGCAATGTCATAGGATCCAAGGTCAACACGAAAAATCAACTGCATCCCCCATAGAGTAGCAGCAAAACAATTGGGAAAACTAAATTTTTAAAATCCCATTCAAAGCAGCAACAAAAACATAAAATACCGGAATAAATCCAGCAAAATATGTCCAAGACTCCCACAATGACAACTACAAAACATTGCTGAGAGAATTTAACAAGATCTCAATAAATGGAAGTGTATACCATGTTCATACGTTCAAAGACTCTGTTAATATAGTTATTATCATTAAATTGATCTACAGATTCAAAGCAATCCCAATAAAAATTTCTGCAGGCTTAAATAAAAGATAACCAGCTGATTCTAAAATTTATATAAAATTCAAAGGATCTAGAATGTACAAAGTAATTTTAATAGAGAAGAACAAAGTTATAGAACTTTCCCTACCCTAATTTCAAGACTTACAAGGCCACAGTAATCAAGACAGTCCGATACTGGTGAAAAGACAGACACGTAGACCAATGGAACAGACAGAGAGCACAGAAACAGACCCACATATACATGAGCCCCTATTATCAGTTTAAGTAGAGAAGATTACCATTGATAATGTGGGTGGGCCTCATCCAATCAGTGGAAGGCTTAAAGCAAAAACAGAGAACTGCTCTGGGGGAAATATTCTGCCTCAGACTGCAGCACTGACTCGTGTCTGAGTTTCCAGCCTGCTAGCCTACCCCACTTGCTAGCTTCTACAATCACGGGAACCATTCCTTAAAATAAATCTCCTGATATATGTACATATATAGCCTACTGGTTCTGTTTCTCTGGAGAATCTGACTGATAAACCTATCCTCTCTTTTAGTTGGCTTATAGGTTCCTCCCCACCAAAAAATTTCTTTTTCTACTTTGTTCTTTATGGAGGGGTTAGGAAAGGGCTTTCTGAAAGTGTTTAATTTAATTAGCATTTATAGCTAATTTAACACATAGCTTACTATGTGTTAGTCATTGATTTAAGTACTCTGCCTATATTAACAGCTACCCCAAAAGACAGGTACTACTGTTATTCCCAACGTACAGATGATGAAACTGAGGCCTATGGGATATTAAGTGACTTATCACACAGTTAGTAAATGCTAGAGTCAGGTTTCAAACGTAGGTTGTCTAGTTTCATGACTTACGTTATAGCTATGCTAATTGCCTTAAAAATGGATGTATATAGGGTATATTTTGGAGTTAGGCTAATAAAATTAAATTATGGCTTTGGATGTGAGGGAAGAAGGAATAAAGATAACTTCATGCTATTGACTCAACTAACTAAGTTGTTAGTCCCATGACTAATGGGGAAAAAATAAAGGAAGGTGTATTTGGGTTTGAGTGAGAGCAATATTACCAGATTTATCTTCAGCAGAGGCCCAGAGGTAAACATTTTGGAGTTAGCATATAGAGTGAGCGGACTGACAGAGAAGAAAGAAAGCCAGAAGCCAGGACTGAGCCCTGGCACATTCCAAAATTTTTCTTAAGCAGATGTGGAACCAGAAGGAGTTGGAGGAAAGGAGATACGTGAGCCAAAAAGCCATGAAAATAGGGTGGCCCAGGAGGGAATCATGGTTCTCAACTCCATGTCTGCTATTGAGTAGACTGAGCGCTGTAGAGAGAAATGGCCAGATATGACTGACAGCTGAACCCAGTAACTCTGACCACAGCAGGTTCCACGGAGTGGTCAGTCGGAAAGCCAGAATGGGCGAGTGAAAAGAGACCACTCATAGCACACTTATTTTAAAAAACTCATGGGAGAAGTTTGTGATAGAGCAGTACGGCAAAATGTTAATGGCAGATTTAGGTAGCGGTTTTGCAGGGATTCCCGGAAAACTGTTCAATGTCTGAACATTTTCGTAATAAAATGATGGGGGAGGGAATGCATGGGAAATATGGACATCAAATTCAGGACTGTGGTTCCCTGGCCAAGCTGAGCAGTGGGGGCAGAAGGGAAGGATATACAGACATTGAGGTAATAAGCAGGCAGCTTCCACTCCAGGACAAAGTTTTATTTCTCAACAAAGAGCATACTGGTATTTCTTGTTACTCCTCATGTGGTTCTGTATCTATTATATTGCATGATAAAAAGAAAAGTAACTGTGGGTAAGAAAAATGGGGTTGTTGGAGGTGGTTTGCAGTTAGGTAAGGCTTCTGTTTGTTTTAACCTATCACATTTGCATCTGTTTGAACTGTTCTGGTAGAAAGGAAGAAACTGATAATTCCAGAGTGGGATGAGATCACCCAAGTTGAGTCTTCCAAAATGTGACGGCGAAGGGGACCAAAAGCTCCAGTTGGGGGTAGGTTTGGGAGAAGAAGTGGCTCTTCATTCTTTTTTGACCCATGAGCCAAGAGTACAGGTAAACAGCATTAGGCAGTGACTCTGATTGTTTAAAAAGAGTCATTCAGGGCTTCCCTGGGGTGCGCAGTGGTTGAGAATCTGCCTGCCAATACAGGGGACACGGGTTTTGAGCCTTGGTCTGGGAGGATCCCACAGCCGTGGAGCAACTAGGCCCGTGAGCCACAATTACTGAGCCTGCGCGTCTGGAGCCTGTGCTCCACAACAGAAAGGCAGCGATAGTGAGAGGCCCGCGCACCGCGATGAGAGAGTGGCCCCTGCTCCCCGCAACGGAGAAGGCCCTCATGCAGAAACGAAGACCCACACGCCAAAAATAAATAAATAAAACAAAGAATTATAAAAAAAGAAGCCATTCATCTGCTGTCTTTCCTATCTGCCCTTTTCTCTCCAAGTTAACAGGAAGTCCATTATTAGCTTATAATGATTAAGAGTCTTTCTGCTTAGCTTTGAGATGTTGGGATGGCTCTCTGTATTTACTGTAAGGTCTGATTTTTTCTATATTGCCTGTATGTCACTCCTGAGGGCCGGCTTCTAGGACCTTATGTTAGCATGCACTTACAATTCGCATGGCTTTAGAAGCTGTTTGCCTTGCCCATTATTTTCTTTTCCAAAAGTTGCTCACTCGGTCTCAGTTTCAGAGGGGTCCACAGCATGAAGACCGCCTGGGTTGCATCAAGTTGCTGGCATATCATAATTAGGGATGCATCAGTGAATCAGCTTCATTTTGGACTCTTACCCCGTTGATTCAAGATGTTTATATCAAATGCATTTTTGATTGAATTACAGACTTAGCTATTAGGGAGGAAATGCTTGATAACCAGTTTCTTTATGTGGTAATGTAGCATATTTCCTTTTATGCATGGTAGGGATCAGATGTTTGGTTTAATTTTACCTTAAAGCAAGGTGAAATTCAAATGAATGGAGTCATTGAGTGATCTACCTGAAAGATCGTTTTTAATTTTATAATTAAAAATATCATAAAACTTTACATTACAACTTGTCTGTTATAAGCCATAAGAGTGCAATTTGTAGCTCAGTTGTAGCAAGCGCCACACAATGATGGATAATGATAAAGGCAAGAGCCCCCAGGCTTTTAGAGCCTGCAGCTGCTAGGTCTGGTGCTAAGCACTTTACATGCATCCCATCATCTGCTCTCCACAGCAGTCTGGGAAGTGTGTGTATGAATAGCCCCACTTAACTCATGCAAACACTGGGGCAGAGAGGATAAGTAACTTGCCCACGTCACACAGCTAATGCAGCATGAAAACTGTAGAACTGGAACCTGACTCTGGATCCACTGCCCCACACCTGCCACCATGCCCCTTCCTGACACCTGGCCCATCCCAGGGTGGATCCGTATGAATAGCATGCCTGGCTCCTTTTTAGTCTCTGACATTGTTCTTTCTTCTTTTCCATGGATTTCTATTTTCTTTCTTACTGTGTTTTGTATATCCCTGTAAGCCTCTTTAAATCTTTTCTGTGAAAGGTAAGAACAGTTTTCCTTAAGTTGACAAGTTTGGACCTCAGTAAAGGGTATTAAAGGGAATAGTCCTCAGTTGGTAATCTTTGAAACCAGATTTCCCATTTTATTCATGCAGATGTAATTTACCTTTTTGCAAATCAGTTTAAGAATAAGAATATTTTAGCATCCACACTGCATTTGTCCTTGCCATTTTGCTAAGCAGATACGCATGGCTTGTATTATGGTTTCTTACTATTGAGCTCAGCTCAACTAATAATGTATCAATGTTGGTTCATTAATTGTTAGAAATGTACCATAATAATATTAGACGTTAATAGGGAAACTGGGTGTAGGGTTTATGAAAATTTTCTATATTACCTTTGCAAATTTTCAGTAAATCTAAAGTATTCTAAAATAAAGCGTATTTTTTTTTTACTGCAACAAGTTTAGGTGATTTGTAGAGACACAAGTTTTCAAATCAGTAGGGGAAATCTCCTAGGACTGAGATTGATGGGTTGTATGGTAATTCTATGTTTACTTTTATTAAAAACAAAAAACGCCAAATTGTCTTCCAAAATGGTAATTCATTTTGCATATGAATGTACTAGAGTTCCTATTGTTCCACATCCTCATCAGCATTTGTTACTGTTAATTTGGAGGATTTCATTGACTCTAGTAGGCATAGTGAAGTCTCTTTTGTTTTAATTTGCATTTCCCTATGACAAGTGATGTTGAACATTTTTTTCATATGCTTTTTGCCATCTGTATATCTTCAGGTCATTTGCCTATTTTTGAATCTGATGATCCTTTTCTTATTGTTGAATTTTTTAGAGTTCTTATATATTTTAGATACAAGTCCTTTATCAGATATGTGACTTACAAATATTTTCTTCCAGTTTATGATTTTTCGTCATTGTCTTTCACAGAGAAAAAGGTCTCAATTTTAAGTTCAACTTACCAATTTATCTTTCATTTATCATGCTTTTGGTGGTTCCATTTTTAAATTCTACTTCTATAGCCTGAAATCATCACCCTGCTTAATTTTTTTTGTATTAATTGTCTGTCTCTTATCAGAATGTAATATTCCTATAGGCAGAGAATGTCTGTTTTCTTTCTTCTGTATTTTATACTCCCAGCTCCACAAATAGTGCATGTGCTTAATAGATACTTAATAAATATTTGTTGAATTAGTCAATTAATGGACATGGAGCTCTTTCAGCATCAGTATGGACTTGAAAGGACTAACAGAATGATGTTGCCAACTAAAAATTGTCACTTGCCATCTGGCTCTACAAGGATCAGGTCTCTAGCCACTGCGGTCACTGACCTTCAACACACCCTGAAAGGAGATCAGGGCATAGCTCAGGAATGAGGCACTCTTGTGCTCTGGGAAAAACTGGCAGAACACGCTTCAGATAGTTAGATATTTTCAGGAAAAGATTTTATGAGCCCAATTTCTTGCATCCTCTCATATCTAGGAAAGCTCTAAAATCATTAATGGATGAGCAGCAACCTTCTTGTGACTAGCAGCAACCCTCTGCCAAAATGTGTGCTTGAATGCATGTCTCCCCCTTCACCAAAATCACATATACACCGACCACAACCACCCCACCTCTTCCGGAGCAGTTGCTCAGAGCTAGCCAAGAGGCTGTCTCCCAGGCTATGATGCTCATGTTGCCCCAAATAAAATTTAACTCACAACCTCCACATTGTGCATTTTTTTCAGTCGACAATGTTAAGAGAACACATACAAAGTCTATTACAAATGGAGTAACAACGAATAAATGGAAGCTATTATGTTTATTATTCTTGCTGAAAGATTACAGCATTTTAAAAACCCAAGGTCTCCAGAAAGAGGGGTGAGATGAAAGAATTGTCTACCGTTATCTCCCAATATGTTGCAACAAGAGCCATAAACAGGGCTCCAGGTTGATGTGGCATATTCCTGGGCCCTCAACTAGTGCAAACTTTGGCGCACTGGTGTATTTTATTTAACAAAATATGCAATAGATAAAACTACTGCAAATGTTAAAATCTGCATTAAGGTGAACCTTAAGGCGTATGGCATTTTCACATTTATGCATGTTTTTCTTCATGATACTTTCATATCAAACCTCTTTTTATCATTTTTGTCATTGTATATATCTCTAGGTTTTTTGTATTTTTTTAACTTCTGATAGCAAAGCTTCTGAAAATTTATCTCACTCCTGGATAGCATCCTTTTCAATGGAAATAAAGACTTTAGTTAAAGATGATGTATATAAAGATGTAATAAGTTTAGGCTATTAACGATTCTCAAACTTTGGAAGCATAAGATTCATTTGGGGTACTACCTGGAAATAAAGATTCCCAGTGTTACCCCAGCCATACTGAATCTAGGTTTGTGGCTAGGCCCAGGAATATCAATTTTTTATGGATATTGCCCAACCTCACGCAGGTAATTCTGAACCAGGTGGTCTGTGAACTTCACTCTGAGAAACACTTGTGAAAGAAACCTCTATAAAGGAGGGAAGCAGGTGCCATGGGAGGGACGGTGAACAGCAGTGTGGGAACACAACAAAGCATCACCAGATCCCTGACTCAGCTGCAGTCTGAGACTGCAGAGACACTCGCCATAGCAACTTCAAGGTCTGCCCTTACTTGATCTAATAAACATGGACTCTATTACATTACTTGAATAAGATTATTTTTTTACAGTAATGGATCCTACTCAGCAAAGTCCAGGCTCCAAGAAGTGAGACATGTGATGAGAAATGAGTTTTCTTTCTTTCTCATCTAGTTTTTGCCCCTCAAATCCCCATTTTCTGTCCTAGAATTCTCTTCTTCCCTGAAGGTGCTCCCCTTCATTGGAAGCACCTGCTCCCCTAGCTCTCCAGCCATACAGGAGTGAAATATCACCCCATGACAAGAGGACCCCACATCACAATACAGGAAAGTACCATCCATATAAGAGTAGTCAGGCCGCCGCACAGTACAGAAAAAGGAAGATCAATATCTCTAGGAGACTCAAGCATTCAGGATGCAAAGAGTAGAGGCATAAAGCAAGGGATACCTGAGAAAAAGGACAAGCAGAGGAACATCAGAATCCTTGCAATACCCCCGTGCTCCTTCTCCTTAGAGAAGCTGACCTCTGTGGAAAGAGGGGCAGGAAAGAGGACACTCCCTTCCTTCTTCCCCACAGTGTTGCTTTACATATTAATAGGGCGGCTGGAGGAAAAGAGGCAGAACTGTGTGACATTAGGAGCTTCTTGTCCAGGGAAATGGTCTCTGACCAGATCTCAGCTGGGGAATTCACACAGTTGATATAAATGGGAGTTTCTGTTGGACAGCTCATTCCACCAATACTGCATCCCAATACCAAAGCGGATGGGGAAGGAGAAAGCTACCAGGTCATCAAGAGGCAAAGATTTATTCCTCCTCAGAGATGCGAGGACACCTTTCTCTCTCCCTCTGTTACTTTTTCTCAGTCTCGTTCTGTCTGTCTCTGCCCACTGTTCATCAGTTACTCAATAAATATTGATTGGGTAAAAAAATAATAGTAATAGTGGAACTAGTTGATATAACCATATCACTCCACATTTGAAATTGTATCAAAACAAAGAAAACCTTGAATGAGCAGTGAAAGGTTTGACCATCTCTTTGATTTAGGAAATGCTTCTATGAAGAAGCTACCTCTTTCATCTATCTGTACCTCTTTTACCTATACCTCTTATCACTTTGCTCCATGAGATCCCTTTTAATGTTGGGTTAAGGCCATGTACATTTCTGTCTACACCCTGGCCTGGCACATCTTATTGGCTGGGCCATGTCTTAATTGTTTTGATTTGTCTTGCCCAGACAGAGAGTGGGCTGTTGACTGAACACTGAAAACCCAAGCAACTGCTCCAAGGCTTAAGAGGGTGTGGAAATATAATAATGAAATAGCACAGAACCAACTGCTGTGTTACACCATTAAATTAATCTGCTTATTGGGCAAACATGAAGGACAATGCCTATTTTTCAAATGACAGCTTTTGGATCTACTTCAAATCTAAGAAGATTCACAAAGACAATATGTGAGCATTCCATTGCTAGCAGATATTGTTACACATCAAATAAACAAATTAAATTTAAAAAATTCTTAGATATTTAAGCCTGTTATAAATTGGCCTTTTTAACTGCATCCAAGGAAGGAGTAACAGTCAGTTGTATTCAATAAAGAAAATCCCTTGAAACGTGAGAGATTCACACAGATGCCAGTAACAGACAAAAAATATAAAAGCATCTACAGCAGTGTTAAAATATCAGATATCCATGGTCCATTAAAACACCTCCTCTTTTATTCAAAATAATTGAGATCATTTCATCCAATCTGCTTTCGTTCTGATGTTTTCTATAAAACCCATTGTTGGTTATACCTCTCTTCCCTACTAGCTTTTTATTTTTATTATTTTTAAAATTAATTAATTATTTATTTACTTATTTATATTTGTCTGCCTTGGGTCTTCATGGCTGCATGCGGGTTTTCTCTAGTTGTAGTGAGCAGGGGCTACTCTTCATCGAGGTGCGCGGGCTTCTCATTGTGGTGGCTTCTCTTGTTGCGGAGCACGGGCTCTAGGCGCACGGGTTTCAGTAGTTGTGGCCCGCGGGCTCAGTGTGGCACATGGGCTTAGTTGCTCCGTGGCATCTGGGATCTTCCCGGACCAGGGCTTGACCCCGTGTCCCCTGCATTGGCAGGGGGATTCTTAACCACTGCGCCACCAGGGAAATCCCCTACTAGCCTTCTAGATAAAGAAGTCTGCATCACCTCATGCAACCAACCTGCATTTTGTCCCTTTGTATCCACAATTCATCTCACCAATGGCTCCCTCTCTTGATACAGGCTCTGACACTTTTGATTTGGGCTGAACAAAATAAGCAAGTGAGCAAGCAAACAATCATACTCTTTGCTTGTCTGAAAATCTTCAAGATCATGCATTAAGTACTCACATGTGCCAGGCACTCTGCCAGTCTCCAGAGGTACACAAAATAATAACAAGTGGTCCTTCACTTGAGTCTCAGACTATCTTCAGGGGCAAAAAGAAATATGTGCAGTATATAGCATAATGATGACCAAAGAAGGGGATGGGTAGCTTTCCTGCCTACATCCTTTACTTCACCATCTACTCTGTTCTTTCAGCATCTTTTTATTTAGCAATTGTCCTTACAGCTTCCTGAAAATGTACTTTAAATAGAATTAATGACATCTTCCTAGCAAAATCTAAGGCATTTTCTCATTAATCATCCTCCATGATCTCAGAAGAGTTTGACATGATTGCAACAACATTCGAGTCTGGATTGATCACTGTCTTTTTTGCAAAGTATTCTATTCTCTTGGATTTCAGGATTCTGTACTATCTTTGCTCTCTGGTCACATTTCAAGGCATGCCTTCCCTCTCTGATTCATTTCTATCCCATTTTCAACCTTAATTCAGATTTTCTTCCAAAACTAAACCTCTTCTCTTCTCTATCTATTGGTAAGTACTCAAAGAAAGCTCTGATTCTGAAAGCTTCATTTATCAACTCCAAAATCTTTCAAATTTCTGTTTCCCCAAAGTTCCATTTCCATAGCATTAACCATCTGCCAGGCAGTTCCACTCATCCATCAATGTTTAAAATCAAATTGGTCCTTCCTTCCCACCCCTGTCACCCCTGAAGATGTCCCAATTAAGTTGTCTAAGGCCAAAAACATAGAATAAATACTGACCTTTGTCTCTTCCCTTCAACAAGTGGCAAATCTTTCATTCTATTTTGCAATGTCTATAACATTTAGTTTCTTATTTCTATTCCCATGGCCATCACCCCAATACCAGACCCTCAAAGTATTTTTTGGTGTTTTTTTGTTGTTTTCTTTGCAATATTACAATAATACCTAAGCAATCTGAGTCCAGTCTTCCTCTGATTTAGTCAACTTTTCATTAAGTTGCCAAATGAATCTCTCTATAACATCACTTAAATGGGTAAAAATCAAACTTCTAACTTCCTTCCTTCCTGTCTCTCTTTCATCATGTTGTCTACATGTCACCTAGTTCCTGAACTTCCTAATCTGGTCCCTTTCCATCATCTTACATGTAGTTCTAACTATGCCTGAATATGAAAATTCTCATCAAATCAGGACTTCTATATCTATCCCCCAATTTTCAATGGCATTCTTATATCTTTGCCTTTTAAAATCAGATTGCTTAAATCTGAAATGTTTACCCCACTAGCCCTCACAAATTTTTAATCAATCCTCAGGTTAAACATCACTTCCTTCTTGCTAATTCCAACTACATGGCTTTCTTTTACAACAACATTAAATATTTCACTGTTCTACAGATTTAGTTCTACTATATACTTATAGTTATACTATATATTCAACACATATTCCCTGAATGCCTACAGAATGTCAGGCATGGTAAAACATCATTTGGCATAGAATTATATCTATCCATAACATCTTAATATAGAATATCAGGCTGTCCCTGCTATATAAGTCTCCCCTATCTAACTCTATGTAAGCTACATGCTCATAAATCTCATAAAATGACTGATTGCTATCAGCTCACTAAAGTGAACCAGTAGCTAACATAGATTGATGAGTCATCCAAGTGGAGCTGATGAGCAAGAAGCAAATTAGTCTATTTCTTTTCAAATTGGCTGCACAAAGGAATCACCTGGGGAGCTTTAAAAACCTCAATGCCTGGGTTGCACCCCAGAGTGCCTGACTTAAATGATAAGGCTTGAGACCTAGATGTCAAGAATTTCCAAGCTCCCCAGGTGATTCTAACATCTGCCAAAATTTGAGAACCCCCAGGTTAGCCCATAGTTTAGAAACTAGAGTCTTCAATCCAGGGAGAGCTTGGTGGTAAACATTAAAAATGTTTTGGCATTCTTTGTCCCAAAGCTGGCCAGAGCTTCAATATGAAGACCTGATTGAAATAACTCCCTCTGCAATCCCCAGTAGCAGCTTTTCTATGTACAGTTCACAGGCTGCACAACTATCCAATCATAGTTTGCTGGGACCACTTACAACTACCACTAATTCTAAGCCACACTGAGCTATTCATCAATCCTCCTCAGGAGACTGCTAGACACTGATTCAGCTCTCCAGGATCCTGGGTCTAAGATTGATCATTAATAGGAAGGAAAGCTATTTTCTTAAGGAGTACAGATTGATTTCATAATTATAATGATAAATTTACTCTGACATTTATATAAAATTTAATTTCTCAAAATCCTTGTGACTTTCATTATGTAAAACAACCCAATGAAGCAAACACAACAATTATTGTCTGTTTTTGAAAAATGGAGACACTGAGGCTGAAAGTGGTTAAGTGATTTAGCTTAAATCATATAGTCAATGACCAAAGTAACACTGGAAGTCAGATATATTAATCAAACATCCAATGCTCTGCTAACTTCACATGTAAACCTCTTTGAATAAAACCTGCCATGTACTAGAGCATCATGCCAGGTCCTTTAAGAGCAGAAAGAAATACACACACATCATTGGTCCTATCCTAATGAAGTTTAAACTTAAATTAGGAAGACAATATACATATATGTAGTACTTTACTTATGATAAAACAGACACACACACACACCCTTGATCAACCATCTTTACCCAAGTCTAAAATATACCATCTTTATCCAAATCAAAAATATCAGTGTTCTAAGCTTTGAATACGATTTCTCTTCTTTATATATATTTAGGTAATTTATTATTGTTACTTGTTTTTAGTAGAAATGCTGTCATAGGCCTGCTCAAATACCTTTTTTTTGCAGTTTATAACTTAGAGTACAGTAAATCTTCTACTGAAATATTCTAGGGGTAGAGATATTGTCATCACTCATACTGAGCACTTTAAAAAACCTGACATGCAGCCTAGGATTAAAGATATATTTTTTTTAAATGATAAATTCAAACAACACTAAGTTTAACCCTATGAGATACAATAATGACAGTTAAATAGATAATTTCATATATAACCTTGCCAGATTACAGTAATTATAATCATGAATGTTGTAAAATTTCAAAAGAACAATAAATGGTTCTGTATTAAAAATCTGAAAATGGAGATGTACAATACTTAAGCTTCAGGCATTTACTCAGGCTGAAATGTTTTTTAAAACGCAATCCTGGGACTTCCCTGGTGGCACAGTGGTTAAGAATCCACCTGCCAATGCAGGGAACATGGGTTTGAGCCCTGGGCCAGGAAGATCCCACACGCTGTAGAGCAGCTAAGCCCCTGTGCTCTAAAGCCCACGGAGCCACAACTACTGAAGCCCGCACGACTAGAGCCCGTGCTCTGCAACAAGAGAAGCCACCGCAGTGAGAAGCCCATGCACTGCAACGAAGAGTAGCCCCTGCTCACCGCAACTAGAGAAAGCCTGCGCACAGCAACCAAGACCCAACGCAGCCAAAAATAAATAAATAAATTAATTAATGAATTAATTAAAATTTTAAAAGTGGCAATACTTTGGCCATTTGATTTAAAAAGCAAAAACAACTCAACAGTAAAAGATATCTAATAGATTTAATTCCGAAAGTATATATCATTTAATAAGTAAGCATGTGTGGATGCTAGAAGCCACTTTAAAGGAGGAAACTGTTTCTAAATATCAGTGTTTTCATAATTTCTGAATATCACCTTATGTATTAGAATTAGATTTCTATGATGGAAGGAAAGATACTATGTTTCAAAGTTTCAGTGACTAAAATACACACCTGCCCTAGTTCTCACTTACTCTCCCAAGTTCCTTTCTCCCCATCTCTCTCTGAAAGTCACTCAGCCTCTCACTTACAATAAAATCTGGGTAATGGGCAAATAGAAAATTTGGGCAAAGCCAGACAGGCTATGGAGATTACACAACAAAGAACCGAGTTGGGGTAGAAAGGCAGAAAAGAGAGCCTGTGAGTACAGAACTTGAAGGAGGGTGTGAGGACCTTGTTCTCAGGGAGAAGAAGCACAGACGTCTGAAAGTGTATTTGAGACTGAGAGGTATTGAAGATGAGAGAAACACAAAGAGAATTTCAAAGACTTTTGCCAATAAAATTTGTTATTTTGCAAATATAACAACGTTTCCTTGAATTTGATCCTGTTCAGAAAAGGACATGTGGCAGTTAGGCTTTAAACAGGCAACAAATAAGCATCATTTCTTATGCATAATTTTTCTGTAACAAGAAATGGGTAATATAATGAAAATTTAAAATATCCTCTAGAATAACAACCATGATAAGCTGTCCTAAATTAACATCTTTATAATTTCTCACTCTAATATTCCTAGGACAGTCTGGCCAAGAACTATGTTGGTTATTATACTATGTCCACAAAACACCATTTCATACGAGCTTTGAGAAATCTAAAATATAATTTCTACAGAAGGTGTGAAAACTAACTTCTAAGGAAAAAATAAGGGAGAGCTAAGAGGTTGCTGAGGAAAGTAAATGGGAAAATGTAACTTGTCTGATAACAGATAAATCTTTTTGAGAAAATGGCCTAGAGACCAGTTAATAAAAACCCTCAGTACTAGGGAGAGCTTCACTATACTGATGGTGGTGATGGTTTCATGGTGCACACACCTGTTAAAACTTATCAAATTGTACATTTTAATGTGTGAAATTTATTATCTATCAGTCAACCAAAAAAAGGAAAAAAAAAAAAAACTAGCCAGGCTACAGATGCGTGAACACGTGTCCATCTGCAATTCAGAAGCAGTACCAGTTTTCAATAGCACTTGGAAACTTGGAAGCTATCATGTTGCTAAAACACATACACAAATATACTCCATCCACATTAGATGAAATATGTAAAATTTAACACTTCAAATTAAAATAACAATTTACATGAGTGTAATGTAAATAAAATTAACTTTTAGGGGGAAGAAGATGGCAGTATGAAGAAGGGTTGTTATTTCCAGGGGCCAAATATCCATCTGCGAATTCAAAAAGTGGTTGGTTTGCAAGAAGAAAGGGGATAGAACACTCATTTATCTATTCCTTCTTTCATTCAACAAATATTTACTGAAGTCTGATGAGTGCTAAGCATTGCAAATCAATGACCGCAAAAGAGACAGAGTGTGTTCTCTACCTTCATTAATTTCTAGTGTGGCAGAGAAGAAAGTTATCAATCAAGTCACCTCACAAAAATTAAATTATCCTGTGGAAAGTGACAAGGAAAAATCCATGAAAAAGTATGATGGGAGAGTCAGGGAAGGTTTCCCTGGGAAAGTGTTCTTTGAGCTGGGATATGCAGAATGAGTCATCCTTAACTGTGAGAGAGGAGACAGCATGTATAAAGGCCCTGGGACAGGTAAAACATGGTGCTTCTGAATAACTAAAACAGAAATTGGTGAATTTAAGAGATATTTAGGAGTTAAAATCTATGGGTCTTGTAATAGACTGTATTTGGAAGGAGACGGAAGTAGCAAGAATGATACCAAGATTTCTGCAATTGGATACGTATGTGTGGCATTCATTAGATAGAAAACGGAGGACACAGGCCAGGCTGGGGGTAGGTATCTGTTCTAATTTCATTTTAATTTTCAACTAAAGCTGTTGAACAAGACTACATAAAAATTAAAAACTTCTGTGTATCAAAGGACACAATCAACAGAGTGAAAAAGTAGCCTACAGAATGGGAGAAGACATTTGCAAAACAATATCTGATAAGGGGTCAATACCTAGAACTCTTAACTACAACAACAACAATAATAAAATAAATAACCTGAGTGAAGAATAGGCAAAAGGCTTAAATAAACATTTCTCCAAGGAAGATATAAATATGGCCAACAAGCATATGAAACGATGCTCAATATAACTAATCATTAGAGAAATGCAAATCAAAATCACAGTATCACCTCACACCATTATGATTACTACTAAAAAAAAAAATAGAAAATAACAAGCATTGTCAAGGATGTGGAGAAACTGGAACCCTTGTGCACTGTTAGTGTAAGTGTAAAATGGTACAGTTGCTATGGAAAAACAGTCTGGAGGTTTCTCAAAGAATTAAAAATAGAACTACCATATGATCCAGCAATACCACCTCTGGGTGTAAATCCAAAAGAACTGAAAGCAGGGTAATGAAGAGATTATTTATATACCCATGTTCATAGCAGGATTATTCACAATAGCCAAAAGGTGAAAGGGACACAAATGTCCATCAATGGATGAATGGATAAAGAAAATACCATATAAATATATGATAGAATATTATCTAGCTCTAAAAAGGAAGGACATTTTGACACATACTACAACATGGATAAACCTGGAGGACATTATGCTAAGTGAAATAGGCCAGTCACAAAAAGACAAACACTATATGATTCCACTTATATAAGGCATCTAGAGTAGTAAAACTCATAGAAAAAGAAAGTCAAATAATGGTTGCCAGGAGCTAGAGGGAAGGCAAAATTGGGGGTTGTTTAACAGGTATAGAATTTCAGTTTTACAAGAGTTCTGCAAATGGGCTACTCAACCATGTGAATATACTTTACATGACTGAACTCTACACTTAAAATGATTAAGATGATATATTTTATGTTATATGTATTTCACCACAATTAAAATTTTTTAAATATGATGAATAAATATTGATAGTATTATAGCTATTTTGTTAGCTATATAATTGATCAATCGGTAGCTAGCTAACCAGAGAGAGAGATTTTTGAGGAAAGCTGTGAACTGAAAATACAAATTTGGAAATCATACAAAGAAACAATAATTTTATTACACTACATTCTTCTCTTCCCTTCATCCTTAAAATCTTGAATTTTCAATGACTCTATACATGTACAGTCTTCTCATCCTATTCTCCCTAAAGCCTGAATTTGACACAAGAGTCTGGTTTCATCTCCAGGAGAAAACAAGTTGAAGATTTTCAAGCAACAGCAGACATGGAGTGTTTCCAGCTATGCTATACTGCTACAACAAAAAAACCTCTACCTGTCTATACACCTAATTCCAGCAAAATTAAAAATGAGAAGTGCAGACAGGAAAAAAATAAGACTACTCTTTTGAGTAGTCTTATTTTTCTAGAGAAAAATCCACTGTTTACACATCAATATACATCCCTCTAGAATAATATTATTCTGCCTACCTTGTTTGCGTACATCCTCAACAGCAGCAACCAATTCTTCTTTGAGATCTTGACTCTCCTTAGCGATCTGTTCACCCTTTTCCAGAAAGTTCTGAGTGGCTTGCTCTACAGATGCAGCCAGTACATGGGCTTTCTTTGACCTCCCTTTCTTTTTACCAGATGGGCCTTTGTTGCTTGTGTTGACAAGGGTCGTCACCTTAAATACAAAAGAACAACTGTAAAATTACTCTGCATAACTGTCTAGAAATAGCATATTATCATCTCATAATTTTAAAATATCCTTTGCTTATTAAGTCATGAATACACATTACATAGCCTTATCTTAAGGAAAATGTGGAATTATATGGTTTAGCATATAAATTAACAGCAATTTATTTCCTGTAGAAGAAAAAAGCATGTGAATAAGGAAGAAAAGCAGACTTGCCAGTAGCTCAAAGTTTCCAATCCACTGGAGGGGGTGCTTTCAAGGGTTGACAAATTTAGCGCTGGTTGGAATACCCAGCTTCAGAGAGGAAATAAAATAAAATAAAATGTAGAATTGCCTTTGAGCTTTGAATCAGAAGAACCAATAACTGAGCCCAAAAGTCAGAGGTGCATGAGTAGTTAATAAATGGTGGACCATCAATATGCATTATTTATGTGTCACTTACCAAGGACTTTTGAAGAGCCTTGTTATTTCTGATTTCATCTTATAAAAACAAAATGGTAAATTTGATCCAAAGAGACCGAATGATTCAGTGTCAACATTTGGTTAACCTGCTAAAATTTCCAGAATTGAAATTAGATTTGCATTATCACTCCTTTTCTAAGTATCATAATTTGGATACAATATCTCACCTGCCAAACTTCTTTTAGCACTCTTGTCTAGAGCTATTTAATCTGCTAACAAAGCTTTTAATACTTTTAAACAGCTTATCTCCTGTAGACTTCTGAACCTTTATTTTCTGCCAGTGAGAAGTCTGGGAGGGAAATGAATGCAACTGTTCCATATTCTATTCAGCTAGTCATCTACACCTCTGCATTTTTTTTTATCAGCTTCATAAGAATGTGGGTGCTGTGGTTTATTTGCACTGACGTGTGTCCTGGTTAGCAAACTAAAGCCTTTATTGGAGGTTATCAAGAAAGCTCGTCCACAGAAAAGTTCTAAATGCTATAGTCTCTACAATTTACTCCAAATCTGAGAGCAAGCAGTTATTAGGCAAAGTTACAATTAATGTCCAGTCAGTTTACAGGGCAAGAGATAACATCAGAAGACAAGTATTGAATAAATGTGAACCAAGATGATGAATATAGCAGAACCATTACTTCAGAAGTGGTTAACACAGCATCGGGAGCTGTCATATTCAGCTTTCTTTTGATTGTTAATAATTAGACACACTCAGTTAAAGAAGGACTCTCTAAGGACATTTAAGTATAAACACTAGACAAAAAAAAAGAAAGATAAAGTCATTAAGAATAAGACTGTCAGAAAACGCTAGTTAGCTGTAAAATACTTATGCAGTCAGTAACACCTTGCAGTCTTTTCAGTTCCACCCACAGAGGCAACCATCAGAAGAAAGACAGCCTGTCTCCAAAGTTACTTTTTGGAGGTACAAGAATGTTCTCCTTAACGACGGTTTACTCTAGCACATTAACACAGCTCTCTTCCAGGAACCCCAACTCTCCAAAGAGCCGCTACCTGGAAACGAGTTCTTATGCTCCCTAAGCAAACACAGCAAACATCTCAAAAATCTTTTATTTGTATTTATTTTTAGTTTTTAATCAAATGTATTTGCCATATAACATTGTATAAGGTTAAGGTGTACAACATGTTAATTTGATACATGTATATAGTGTGTTGATACATGTATATGTTGTAATATGATTGCCATTGTAGTGATACTTGGCACCTCTATCTCTTTACATAATTACAGTACAATATGGTTGTCTATATTCATTACACTGTGCATAATTTCTCTATTTAGGCTAGGCTCTTTATCGGAGGAAAATATTCCTATTCTCACTGATATCTGATTTGTTCTCATTTTATATATAATTTTGAGAAGTTTTGTGATCTAACTTTTCAGTCTTCTCAAATTAGAAAAAATGGATGGAGTTGGGAGCCATTAATGTTAGGCATATTGGCAGTTTTGGGGAGTGGAAGCTGACAGTGAATCTATTAATACCAAAAGAGCTAAATGACTATATTCTGGTTCACGTTCTGCAAAGGCAAACAGATTTCAATTTTTGTGTTATCTCATGGTGCATTGCTGTATAAAGCACAGTTTAGGTAATGCTCATAATAACAAGTCAGTATGAAGTGTCAGTATGTGGGAAAAAATAAACATAGAACATTACCAGGAAGTTCCTTAGAAAAATGTGATTACTTTCAAATGAAGCAAATCAATTCAGTCCTCTTTTAGTAAGCGCTCTCATTTATTCACATGTGGAAGAACGTAAAGGGATACAAGATAGCAGAATAGAAGGAAAATTATGAGGCTCCATAAATGCTCATGTCTTAATCAGTCTAGAATAAAGAAATAATTGTTAACTCTCCCTATTGCTATTCAGTGCTTTGTTGAAGGACAAAGTCAACAAATTGGATAAGAAAAAAGAAAGAAGAGATATAAACATTAGAAAGTAGACACATTAAATTGTCATTACTTATAGAAAATATGAATGTATCGAGAAACTACAAAATAATTAAAAGACAAACTATTAGAACTATTAGTGGTTAAATACTAGATAAGCAATAACAACCTAATAGAACAGCATTACCAATGAAAAATCTAGTTTAAAATATCCTATTCACAATAGCCATAAATTGATATTCTCAGAGATAACCATAACACAAAATATAGAATGTTGTATGAAGAAAATTATAATTGTAATGAAGAATATGAAAGATGATTTAAATAACAGAGAGACACACCAATGAGCTCTGGAGACTACAGATCTCTGTGTCTAAGTCTGATATCCAGGCTGGGACTAGGTCTTGGGTAGATGGGGCTTACAGACTTTTGAAGGTCTAGTGCAGCTTGGTGGCAGCCTTTTAAGAGATGGTTATTCTGTAGAAATTCCTGGTTGAATGGTACACCTTCTCTTACCCCAACCAGGCACTCTCTCTAATCCCCACATCAACTTTCACCCTCTCTAATCCCCACATCAACTTTCACCCTCTCTAATCCCCACATCAACTTTCACCCAAGGCAAGAGCCACTCAAGATCCACACAATCCTGTTACCTCTCTAACAATTTGTGAGCACATCTTTTGTGCAGAAGAAAAAAAATAGAAAGCATAAAGTTCCAGCAACAGAGACTAGGAGTAATAGCATGAACATTGACGTGTAAAAATGGGCATGATGTTTTCTAGGTAGTAAGGAGACCATTCTCAATTGAGAGGGTGACTGTATATGAATGATATAGGAAACAAGATTAGATAGATGCGGTGGAGTAAAACTTTTAAAGGCTCTGAAAGCCAAGCTACGGAGTTTAGCTTTTATTAGCCACTGCCAACATTTTTTTTTTAAATGAGAAGCATATGTGTTAAAGTGTCCGTGTTCTCTTTCCATTCATTTCTCAGCCCACTGAAATTCTGCTTTTATCCTCACACCTCCTGTAGCAGAGTCCTCTTAAACTGATCTCTCCCTAAAGTAATTAATATGTTGCCAAAATCAAATTACTTTTATCTTATCATACTACTTTATCACATTTAGTGCTATTGACTCACCTCTTCTTTCTCCTGGATATATCTCCGGGCTAATTCTTTTAGCAATAATCTTTTCCTTCCCCAAACTCCTGTAGCTTTTAGGTGGGTCATCAAGCTTACTTGTCTCTGTACCCACGTTTATCTTCCTCCCTCCTACACCAGGAAAGACTTGCTGCTACCACCATCCTATTTTTTTGAATTTATTTTATTAAAGTATAGTTGATTTACAATGTTGTGTTAATTTCTGCTGTACAGCAAAGAGATTCAGTTATTCATATGCATACGTTCTTTTTCATATTCTTTTCCATTATGGTTTATCACAGGATATTGAATCTAGTTCCCTGTGCTATACAGTAGGACCTGCTGTTTATCCATTCTCTATATATACTAGTTTGCATCTGCTAAGCCCAAACTCCCAATCCTTCCTTCCCCCACTCCCTTGGCAACCACAAGTCTGTTCTCTATATCTGTGAATCTGTTTCTGTTTGGTAGATTAGTTCATTTGTGTCGTATTTTAGGTACCACTTACAAATGATATATGGTATTTGTCTTTCTCTTTCTGACTTATTTCACTTAATATGATAATCTTTAGGTCTATCCATGTTACTGCAAATGACATTATTTCATTCTTTTTTAATAGCTGAGTAATATTCCACTGTACATGCATACCACATCTTCTTTATCGATTCATCTGTCAATGGACATTTAGGTTGCTTCCATGTCTTCGCTATTGTAAATCGTGCTGTTATGAACATAGGGGTCCATGCATCTTTTTGAATTATCGTTTTGTACTACCACCCTTTTAAACTGATCTTCTGATCACATCATTCAGATTCATTGGCTATGCCAACTTCTCTCTAAACCCTCAACATGGCCCCTCTTTGTAGGCAACTCAACCTTAGCTTAGCAGGATACTTGATTTTCTCTAGTCCTATCTCAAATATTTCCTCAATGTCTCTGCCTCTCATCAAAGAAGAGAAGAAATCCTGCAGCTCATAGATGAGAGTATAAGTGGTCAATGGTTCTAGAACCTTGACATAATGATGGTCCCAATGGACCCTGGTCAATAAAAAAACCTCAGCAATAGCCAGAGGATGGGAAATATAGTTTTCAGATATGTTGATTGTGTGATTTGAGTATGAAACTATGAGACCCAGGCTGGTATAGACTACTCATCATCTAATGTCCTAAGAGTAGACCCTCCATTCTTACACAATGGCAAGTAATGCAGTAGCCAACACCATTTCATTCCTTTCTTTTTTTTGCAATGTGTTTTATTGTAAGACAACTTATCTGACCATGTCTCTTCTACTTGATCAGTTCTCTGCTTCCAGGATGTACAAACTCAATAGACATGGAAGACTTCTTCCAAAACAATAAGCAATAGTGAGGGCACCAAGGCACTTTGTCTTGGCGACTCTGTCACATCTGTCCATAACCAACAACAGTGTAGTTTGTCTAAGCCTTATCCGTAGGGAATTCTATAGAAAGTGAGCTCTGGAGATATCATTGTCACCCAGGGCTGGTTAGAAATATAGACTCTCAGGCCCCACTCCAGACCTACTAAAAGAGAATCTGTATTTTAACAAGATCCCAAAGTAATTCATATGCACATTAAAATCTGAGAAGCACTGAATTCTAGGACAATGATTGTCAGACTTTATCATACCTTAGAATCACCTAGATGCTTGTTAGACGGCAAATTCCTAGATCTTATAGTGCTTCTGCTCTTGTAGGTCTCAGCTAGTGTATTTCACATGCATCACATGAAATTAGGATATGTATGGTTTATAGACTTTACTTTCAGAAACAGCAGTCTAGCTGAACCAAAAGAAAGTGAGAGAGATAAAGCAATGACTTCTAGAGGTAAACCCTTCCTCTTATTTTAGGTGCCATGACATATCAGGAGTCCACAAAAACAACTTGTTGATGAATTGATTGAAAGGCAATTTCCTCTGTTAGGCAATCACAAGGAACTTGGAAAAGTAAGAGTAAACAGATGTGAATGCTATGAATCAAGCCATTATTTGAGCTCTCCAGAAAACCAAAAAAAGAGAACCAAGAGCTGAAAATAAAAAATGATAACTTAGGCACCATTTTGCTAGATTCATGCACTCTGTAGATGTGAGTAGTAAGTCTTTATGAATTCTACCGTTGCACTGCTCTAAAGTATTTCCTTTGTCATAATTGCTCAGCAAACATAACAGAGAGCTTTGATTACTGTTATAGCTTAAAAAAAGCAAGAGCATTGTGAGGTGCATATTTGAAAACAAAATTATCAAAAACAAGTTATTTATTCCAGGAGCAACTGAAGATAAATGAAAAAATCCTTAAAGAGGAAAACTCTTTAAGGGAGTTAAAATGCTCAAATGGTAGTATATTTGATAACATGAAGCCTCTAGGAGAAATCTTGTCAGGTTTTGAGCAGTGCCAAGTCAGAAAAACAACTGCCAAGTAATTAGTCAAAATGAGGTCTTCCTTGAATCACTCCTTGATTACCTAATCTATTCATTTTGCAATTATACAGTAGGCACAAATATGGCTTGTACTTTTCCTTATAAAATATATGAAACGATATATGCTCACCTTATGGTACAGTCCATTATAAGTTATATCCTAGCACAGAATCTCCAGGACATATAAGGTGTATGTATATTGTGCATTTTGGAGAGAAAAGGAGACCAGCACAGTGACAGTAGTGCTCGAGCAAAAGGAGGTGATAATACAGACTTATGGTAGTCTCACTAATAACTAAAGTAAGACTTCCACGTCATAGAAACTATTGCAATGGAATTTCGTATTGAACTGATCTTTTCTTCCCAAACACAACTCCACATCCCGTTTTAGACAAAAAGAAGTAAATTACAAGAACTGCAGTTACTGATGCTTCCACAACTTCAAAAGTCAGAATTAGAAATGATGATCTTTTATAACGAGGCACTAAATGTAATTTAAAGAGGGATAAAATAAAGAATAAGTCTGGTCTCTTTGTCTTTGAAAAAATTCTTCCCAGTTATTTGATATTGACAGTGTAGATTAGTATGTATGTTCATTGATACAGAGTCCTGGAAGCATGTATTCTTAAACTTTGAAGGTAAGGTTTTATTATATCTAAAGCAGACCTGAACTTCTACTAGTTAAGTAATGCTAGAAAGAAAGCCTATAAATAATGTTTCCCATTTAAGTGATTATTCTTTGTAGACTCACCTGCAATTTTTAAATAGGGCCACAAGGCAAGCCTTCCCACTCAGTTGCTTTGGTATACTTTTTCCAAATATTTCATCTTGAACAGTATACAGATGGTCTCTGAATTGTCGTGGTTTGACTTACTGATTTTTCGGCTTTACAATGGTGAGAAAGTGATATGCATTCAGTAGAAAACATACTTCAAATTTTGATTTTCGATCTTTTCCTGGGCTAGCAATATGTGCTATGATACTCTCTCATGATGCCAGGCAGGGGCAACCTCAGTTCCCAGTAAACCCACCATCCCCTGATCCCGAGGGGGAACAACCACACACTAATAACCATTCTGTACTCACACAACTATTCTGTTTTTCACTTTCAGTACAGTATTCAATAAATTACATTAGGTATTCAACATTCTATTTAAAATAGGTTTCAGTTATCCATATACATATATCTATTATTTTTCAAATTCTTTTCCCACTTAGCTTATTACAGAATGTTGAGCTGAGTTCCCTGTGCTGTACAGTAGGTATATGTATAACTGAATCACTATGCTGTACACCTGAAACTAAAACATTGTAAATCAACTATAGTCCAATATAAAATAATTTTTTTTAATTTAAAAAATAAATTAAAATAAGCTTTATGTTAGATGATTTTGCCCAACTGTAAGCTATGGTCTAAGCACATTTAAGGTAAACTATACTAAGCTATGATGTTCAGTAGGTTAGGTGGATTAATGAGTTTGCCACACAATATTTTCAACTTACGATGGTTTTATCAGGACTTAACCTCATTGTAAGTCAAGGAAGATCTGTTAACACCAAAAAGTAGATTTCCAAAATTAACCCTAAAACAGACATTCTGTGATTGGGTTTGAGGAATTTCTATGGCCAGCCAGTTATGACTATATTAAATTTCTATGAATAGCCAGTTATAACTATATCAAATTTTTTTCTAAGCTAAACTTTCTGTGGTTACAATTTACAGAGTGGATCAGTTGGGCCCTGGATGATCCATTCATCTTTAGATTAGAAGTGGTTCAAACTTATTTCCTAGCAAGAATCTCACTAGTGTCTATAAGCCAAGATGAAATAAGGTGGCCTTCTCGGGACTTCCCTGGTGGTGCAGGGGTTAAGAATGCCCGTGCTAATGCAGGGGACATGGGTTCAAGCCCTGGTCCTGGAAGATCCCACATGCAGCAGAGCAACTAAGCCCATGAGCCACAACTACTGAACTTGCACTCTAGAACCCGTGAGCCACAACTGCTGAGCCCGAGTGCCACAACTACTGAAGCCCTCACACCTAGACCCCGTGCTCCACAACAAAAGAAGCCACCACAATGAGAAGCCTGCATGCCGCAACGAAGAGTAGACCTCACTCGCTGCAACTAGAGAAAGCCCGTGTGCAGCAATGAAGACCCAACACAGCCAAAAATAAATATATAAGTTTATTAAAAAAAAGGTAGCCTTCTCCTTAAGCACTTGTTCTTCAGAAGAAACTCAATTTTCCTTATAGGATGTTAAACTAACATTTTCCACTCTCTATTAAGCCTGCTGTTTCATATTTAAGTAGCAGCATTAGGAGCTCAATTTCTTGTAACCTCCAGGGAGTGTGGTCTAGATTTACTGTCATCCAAAAGCTTGTCTGAGAGAAACAACATTTAGTTTTGCTTGAAGGAAGTGCAGTCCACCTCTCTCTTCACCTATTATAATATCTCAACTTAAAACACATAAGCAAAGAGAGAAATGGTATTATCCTGGACACTGGTGCAAATGTTTCTACTGCCTTAGTGCAATATCACTTATTTCAATGGAGGATACTACCACAAAGGGTTTTAGAAAGCTCACTGTGTATACTCTAAAGTTATAGATAAGATAATCATTCTTCACATAATACCGAGAAATTTTTGAATGATTTTAGTACCAAGAATATTGGAACCTCTCCTTAGAAACGGGTTTGATTTTATTTCATGGACATTAAATTGTGTAATAAATAAATTATTCCTTTTTGCACTGACTTCAATAAAAAAAGCTTATCCCAAGTCTGTGGTCCCTATTATAAAGCATATGATTTAATGTTTATTATTACTGTGTTAGTCTCCATCTTTGCTCCTTATCTATACTTATAGTCATCTTTCTTTTTTTTTTTTAACATCTTTATTGGAGTATAATTGCTTTACAATGGTGTGTTAGTTTCTGCTTTATAACAAAGTGAATCAGTTATACATATACATATGTTCCCATATCTCCTCCCTCTTGCATCTCCCTCCCTGCCACCCTCCCTATCCCACCCCTCTAGGTGGTCACAAAGCACAGAGCTGATCTCCCTGTGCTATGAGGTTAAATCACTTTCCTTTAAGGTATGTTAACCTTTCAGTATTTTATATATCCTTTAAAGTCTCCATAAATCTTTTATGGAAGGCAGTAAAATATATTCTGTCAATTGATATACCTTTTTTCCACACTTTTACATATGCAAAATGAGGATGAATCCCACAATCTGTGTCATCTAAAATATACATCTGATAAAATTTCATTTTTTTCTTACAGGTACTTAAATATATATATCTTACAATTGATGACATGTTAGATTTGATAAAACATGGTAAACCAAACAAGCACAGGAAACAAACCTATTTAAAGGATCTAGTAACAACCTAGATTTTCCTACAATCTGTGTAACTTTCAACGTCTACACTTACAGCAATGAAAAATTACACTCAAAATTAAGACACTAAAGCAATATCAGAATTCACTGAAGGAGCAACTGTTTAGAATCAGGAATTTTAAGTGAGTGAGAAGGTGTTTCTGTTTTTAAAAATCCTAAATGTTGGGACTTCCCTGGTGGTCCAGTGGTAAAGAATCTGCCTTCCAATGCAGGCGACGCAGATTTGATCCCTGGTCAGGGAACTAAGATCCCACATGCTGCAGGGCAATTAAGCCCACACACCACAACTACTGAGCTCGCGGGCCTCAACTAGAGAGCCTTTATTCTGCAAACTACAGAGCCCACGAGTCCTAGAGCCTGCGCGCCACAACTAGAGAAGAGAAAACTCGCACGTCACAACTAAAGAAAAGCCCACGTGCGGCAGTGAAGAGCCCACGCGCCACAATGAATCCCGCATGCCTCAACAAAGATTCCGCATGCCACAACTAAGACCCGACACAGCCAAAAATAAGTAACTAACTAACTAACTAAATAAATATTCCAAAAAGAATCCTAAATGTTCTAACCATCAGCGCCCATCTGAGAAAATCCCATGCTGTTCTTAATGTCCCCCCAAATTGAAGAATGACTAAACTACGTTCATGATTCACTATTTTGGATTTGACTAAGATTAAAATAAAAGGAAACAAAATAAAACTAGACTGTTACAAGAAACATATACATAAATCTGAAACCATGATAAATAAAAACTATTTTCCAATCAACACTATGTTAGCTAAAGGATTCAGTTGACCAAAACTTCTATTCCCCCCAAATTCACCAAGTCTTTTTACTATTATAATCATTGATTGACAACGCCACTTGCTTTGACATTTTCCTTCTTTAAAGTTAGTGGATTCCAACACAGAGTGCACACATTCTATGGGAAGTAATGGATAATCCATGGGACGCAGGAAAAGTACCATTGGCTTTTGTGTAAAAAAGGAAATTAAGAATTAAGCCATACTAATGTTTCATATAAGGACTTAAACTGGCACCACCACCCCATCTCTACATCAGATGGCCTTGAGCCACATATGACAAATGGGGTATCTGGAGAGAAAGGTAAGGTCCACAAATCCAAGGAATTGGCAATGGTGGCCTTACACTTCAATGTATATACCTTGTTAAGTGGATTTAAGGATTAGATTAATTGATTTTTCAAACATATACAAAAACACCCTCACAAAATGGACCAGAAACTTAAAAGGACCACTGCGAATTGGAAACTGGGACTTGAAGATAGTACTAAAAATGCAACCACAATTTAACAATTTAAGAAAATGCAGAGCTGACCCTCCCCCTAGTCTTTTCTTTTTTCCTTGCAGATTTCTTTTATAAATAATCCTTTATTCACTGCAGCAAATACAAGCAGAATGTACCACAAACTGAATATGGGTTTAGGTACTTACAACTTCATTTTTATCATTCACATATGGGTGAGAAAAGAAGATGAAACACCGTCTCTAGAAGCAAAGGATGACTTCATATTTTTTTAATTTCTTTCCCTGAGGAGCTTTTAAACTGTAAAATATACACAATTACATAGTGTCCCCAAGCTACTTTAACAATAAATTTTTTGGTTCTCTTTTTTTTCTTTGGCCAACAGGACTAAATAAGATCAAGTACAGGTACAGTGAAGCAGGCGAGAGGAAATTATATGTTAAAACGGGACTCTGTAACAATGGCTTGTTGCTTAGGTATTTCCTCTGCCTACTTGTCCTTTGTTTAGATATCGAGTAGCTATCCAGGTTCTTTTCTGGGAATGAGACAATTTTAGCTAACTGTGACTTTCCTATGGTTAGTTTTGTTGTTGTTTTTTTTTTAATTTTTGAATTTTATTTTATTTATGTTTTTATACAGCAGGTTCTTATTAGTTATCCATTTTATACATATTAGTGTATATATGTCAATCCCAATCTCCCAATTCATCACACACACACACCCCGCCACTTCCCCCCTTGGTGTCCATATGTTTGTTCTTTACATCTGTGTCTCTATTTCTGTCCTGCAAACCGGTTCACCTGTAGCATTTTTCTAGGTTCCACATATATGCCTTAATATACGATATTTGTTTTTCTCTTTCTGACTTACTTCACTCTGTATGGTGAAGTATGGTAATTATGGTTTTCTCTGAGTATATGCCCAGTAGTGGGATTGCTAGATCATACAGTAATTCTATTTTTAGTTTTTTAACGAACCTCCATAATGTTCTCCATAGTGGCTGTATCAATTTACATTCCCACTAACAGTGCAAAAGCGTTCCCTTTTCTCCACACCCTCTCCAGCATTTGTTGTTTGTAGATTTTCTGATGATGCCCATTCTAGCTGGTGGGAGCTGATACCTCATTGTACTTTTGATTTGCATTTCTCTAATAATTAGTGATATTGAGTAGCTTTTCATGTGCTTCTTGGCCATCTGTATGTCTTCTTTGGAGAAATGTCTATTTAGGTCCTCTGCCCAGTTTTTAATTGGGTTGTTTGTTTTTTTAATATTGAGCTGCATGAGCTGTTTATATATTTTGGAGATTAATCCTTTGTCCGTTGATTCATTGGCAAATATTTTCTCCCATTCTGTGGGTTGTCCTTTCTTCTTGTTTGTAGTTTCCTTTGCTTTGTAAAAGCTTTTAAGTTTCATTAGGTCCCATTTCTTTATTTTTCTTTTTATTTCCATTACTCTGGGAGGTGGGTCAAAAAAGATCTTTCTGTGATTTATGTCAAAGAGGGTTCTTCCTATGTTTTCCTCTAAGAGTTTTATAGTGTCCAGTCTTACATTTAGGTCTTTAATCCATTCTGAGTTTATTTTTGTGTATGGTGTTAGGGAGTGTTCTAATTTCATTCTTTTACATGTAGCTGTCCAGTTTTCCCGGCACCACCTACTGAAGAGACTGTCTTTTCTCCATTGTACATCCTTGCCTCCTTTGTCATAGATTAGTTGACCATAGGTGCGTGGGTTTATCTCTGGGCTTTCTATCCTGTTCCATTAATCTACATTTCTGTTTTTGTGCCAGTACCATATTGTCCTGATTACTGTAACTCTGTTGTACAGTCTGAAGTCAGGGAGTCTGATTCCTCCAGCTCTATTTTTTTCCCTCAAGACTGCTTTGACTATTCGGGGTCTTTTGTGTTTCCATACAAATTTTAAGATTTTTTGTTCTAGTTCTGTAAAAAATGCATTGGTAACTTGATAGGGATTGCACTGAATCTGTAGATTGCTTTGGGTAGTATAGTCATTTTCACAATATTGAGTCTTCCAATCCAAGAACATGGTGTATCTCTCCATCGGTTTGTATCATCTTTAATTTCTTTCATCAGTATCTTATAGTTTTCTGCATACAGGTTTTTTGTCTCCCTAGGTAGGTTTATTCCTAGGTATTTTATTCTTTTTGTTGCAATGGTAAATGGGAGTGTTTCCATAATTTCTCTTTCAGATTTTTCATCATTAGTGTATAGGAATGCAAGGGCTTTCTGGGCATTGATTTTGTATCCTGCAACTTTACCAAATTCATTGATTAGCTCTAGTAGTTTTCTGGTGGCATTTTTAGGATTCTCTATGTATAGTATCATGTCATCTGCAAACAGTGACAGTTTTACTTCTTCTTTTCCAATTTGTATTCCTTTTATTTTTTTTTCTTCTCTGATTGCCATGGCTAAGACTTCCAAAACTATGTTGAATAATAATGGCGAGAGTGGATATCCTTGTTTTGTTCCTGATCTTAGAGGAAATGTTTCAGTTTTTCACCATTGAGAACTATTGCTGTGAGTTTGTCGTATATGGCCTTTATTATGATGAGGTAGGTTCCCTCTATGCTCACATTCTGTAGAGTTTTTTATCATAAATGGGTGTTGAATTTTGTCAAAAGCTTTTTCTGCATCTGTTGAGATGACCATATGGTTTTTATTCTTCAATTTGTTAATATCATGTATCACATTGATTGATTTGCATATTTTGAAGAATCCTTGCATCCCTGGGATATATCCCACTTGATCATGGTGTATGATCCTTTTAATGTGTTGTTGGATTCTGTTTGCTAGTATTTTGTTGAGGATTTTTACATCTATATTCATCAGTGATATTCACCTGTAGTTTTCTTTCTTTGTGGCATCTTTGTCTGGTTTTGGTATGAGGGTGATGGTGGCCTCGTAAAATGAGTTTGGGAGTGTTCCTCCCTCCCTTTGCTATGTTCCTCTCTCTGTCCTTCTCAGGGCAGATGTTAGCTCTTCTCTAAATGTTTGATAGAATTCACCTGTGAAGCAATCTGGTCCTGGACTTTTGTTTGTTGGAAGATTTTTAAGCACAGTTTCAATTTCATTACTTGTGATTGGTCTGTTCATATTTTCTATTTTTTCCTTGTTCAGTCTTGGAAGGCTATACCTTTCTAAGAATTTGTCCATTCCTGCCAGGTTGTCCATTTCGTTGGCATAGAGTTGCTTGTAGTAGTCTCTTAGGATGCTTTGTATTTCTGTGGTGTCTATTGTAACTTCTCCTTTTTCATTTCTAATTTTATTGATTTGAGTCCTCTCCCTCTTGATGAGTCTGCCTAATGGTTTATCAATTTTGTTTATCTTCTCAAAGAACCAGCTTTTAGTTTTATTGATCTTTGCTATTGTTTACTTTGTTTCTATTTCATTTATTTCTGATCTGATCTTTATGATTTCTTTCTTTCTGCTAACTTCGGGTTTTGTTTGTTCTTATTTCTCTAGTTCCTTTAGGTGTAAGGGTAGATTGTTTATTTGAGATTTTTCTTGTTTCTTGAGGTAGGCTTGTATTTCTATAAACTTCCCTCTTAGAACTGCTTTTGTGGTATCACATAGGTTTTGGATCGTCGTATTTTCATTGTCATTCATCTCTAGGTATTTTTTGATTTCCTCTTCGATTTCTTCAGTGATCTCTCGGTTATTTAATAACATATTGTTTAGCCTCCATGTGTTTGTGTTTTTTACGTTTTTTTCCCTGTAATTGATTTCTAATCTCATAACGTTGTGGTCAGAAAAGATGCTTGATATGATTTCAATTTTCTTAAACTTACTGAAGCTTGATCTGTGACCCAAGATGTGATCTATCTTGGAGAAGGTTCTGTGTGCACTTGAGAAGAAAGTGTAATCTGCTGTTTTTGGATGGAATGTCCTATAAATATCAATTAGAGCTATCTGGTCTATTGTGTCATTGAAAGCTTGTGTTTCCTTATTAATTTTCTGTTTGGATGATCTGTCCATTGGTGTATGTGAGGTGTTAAAGTCTCCTACTATTATTGTGTTGCTGTTGATTTCCTCTTTTATAGCTGTTAGCAGTTGCCTTATGTATTGAGGTTCTCCTATGTTAGGTGCATATATATTTATAATTGTTATATCTTCTTGGATTGATCCCTTGATCATTATGTAGTGTCCTTCCTTGTCTCTTGTAATATTCTTTATTTTAAAGTCTATTTTATCTGATATGAGTATTGCTACTCCAGCTTTCTTTTGATTTCCATTTGCATGGAATATCATTTTCCATCCCCTCACTTTCAGTCTGTATGTGTCCCTAGGTCTAAAGTGGGTCTCTTGTAGACAGCATATATATGGGTCTTCTTTTTGTATCCATTCCGTGAGCCTGTGTCTTTTGGTTGGAGCATTTAATCCATTCACGTTTAAGGTAATTATCGATATGTATGTTCCTATGACCATTTTCTTAATTGTTATGGGTTTGTTTTTGTAGGTCCTTTTCTTCTCTTGTGTTTCCCACTTAGAGAAGTTCCTTTAGCATTTGTTGTAGAGCTGGTTTGGTGGTGCTGAATTCTCCTAGCTTTTGCTTGTCTGTAAAGCTTTTGATTTCTCCATCGAATCTGAATGAGATCCTTGCCAGGTAGAGTAATCTTGGTTGTAGGTTCTTCCATTTCATCACTTTAAGTATATCATGCCACTCCCTTCTGGCTTGTAGAGTTTCTGCTGAGAAATCAGCTGTTAACCTTATGGGAGTTCCCTGTATGTTATTTGTTGATTTTCCTTCGTTGCTTTCAATAATTTTTCTTTGTCTTTAATTTTTGTCAATTTGATTACTATGTGTCTTGGCGTGTTTCTCCTTGGGTTTATCCTGCCTGGGACTCTCTGCACTTCTTGGACTTGGATGGCTATTTCCTTTCCCATGTTAGGGAATTTTTCGACTATATTCTCTTCAAATATTTTCTCAGGTCCTTTCTCTCTCTATTCTTCTGGGACCCCTATTATGCGAATCTTGTTGGCTTTAATGTTGTCCCAGAGGTCTCTTAGGCTGTCTTCATTTCTTTTCATTCTTTTTTCTTTATTTTGTTCCATAGCAGTGAATTCCACCATTCTGTCTTCCAGGTCACTTATCTGTTCTTCTCCCTCAGTTATTCTGTTATTGATTCCTTCTAGTGTATTTTTCATTTCAGTTATTGTATTGTTCATCTCTGTTTGTTTGTTCTTTAATTCTTCTAGGTTTTCGTTCTTTAATACTTCTAGGTCTTTGTTCTTTAATTCTTCTAGGTCTTTGTTAAACATTTCTTGCATCTTCTCGATCTTTGCCTCCATTCTTTTTCTGAGGTCCTGGATCAACCTCACTATCATTATTCTGAATTCTTTTTATGGAAGGTTGCCTATCTCCACCTCATTTAGTTGTTTTTCCAGGGTTTTATCTTGTTCCTTCCTCTGGTATATAGCCCTCTGCCTTTTCATCTTGTCTATCTTTCTGTGAATGTGGTTTTTGTTCCCCAGGCTTCAGGATTGTAGTTCTTCTTGCTTCTGCTGTCTGCCCTCTGGTGGATGAGGCTATCTAAGAGGCTTGTGCAAGTTTCCTGATGGGAGAACTGTGATGGGTAGAGCTGGGTATTGCTCTGGTGGGCAGAGCTCAGTAAAACTTTAATCTGTTTGTCTGACGATGGGGGGCTGGGTTCCCTCCCTGTTGGTTGTTTGCCCTGAGGTGACCCAACACTGGAGCCTACCCCACTCTTTGGTGGGGCTAATGGCGGACTCTGGGAGGGCTCATGCCAAGGAGTAAGTCCCGGAACTTCTGCTGTCAGTGTCCTTGGTCCTTGTCCTCACAGTGAGCCACAGCCACCCCCCGCCTCTGCAGGAGACCCTCCAATAATAGCAGCTAGGTCTGGTTCAGTCTCCTATGGGGTCACTGCTCCTTCCCCTGGGTCCCAATGCACACACTACTTTGTGTGTGCCCTCCAAGAGTGGAGTCTCTGTTTCCCCCAGTCCTGTCGAAGTCCTGCAATCAAATCCCACTAGCCTTCAAAGTCTGATTCTCTAGGAATTCCTTCTTCCATTGCCAGACCTCCAGGTTGGGTAGCCTGACGTGGGGCTCAGAACTTTCACTCCAGTGGGTGGACTTCTGTGGTATAAGTGTTCTCCAGTTTGTGAGTCACCCATTCAGCAGTTATGGGATTTGATTTTATTGTGATTGCACCTCTCCTACCGTCTCACTGTGGCTTCTCCTTTGTCTTTGGATGTGGGGTATCTTTTTTGGTGAGTTCCAGTGTCTTCTTGTCGATGATTGTTCAGCAGGTTATTGTGATTCCAGTGCTCTCACAAGAGGGAGTGAGCACACGTCCTTCTACTCCGCCGTCTTCCCTATGGTTAGTTATATCCATCACCTCCATGTGGGTTTGGTTCTGGTGCTGTGGCAAGAGGATACAGCATTCCTCGACTCTCCCTCTATTCTTAGTACAAGCTCTTGTTAGCTACGTTATGAGGCTGAAAAAAAGACAAGCTAATCAGAGCTGAGAAGTTGAAATATATATTTACATCATTTCTAACAATGAATCTCATTCCAGTTTCCTTGAGATATTAGCTAATGATGGCCTAAAGCAAGTATGATTTGCAAAACTTTAAAAAGGTTAAGTATACAGAAAATTTAACCATTTAAATTATATATCTTATATTTATTTTTAGTGAAAAGTAGGTTCATTGTTTTCATTATTGTTAATGGGAAAGACCATCTGGTGCTATTGAACACACTTCCTTTTCCTCTGTTCACAAGACAAGATTGCGTTTCCCAGCCTCCCTTGGAGTTTATGTGGTCAACTGACTGAATTCCAACCAACAGAATGTGCGCCTCAAGTGATATGTGCTCTTCTCAACCTGGGTCACTAACACCCTCCTCCACATTTCTTCCCCCAAACTGACAAATTTGGAAGCCAGGGGTTGAAGATGATGAAGCCACAGGCTGGAAAGAGCTGAAGCCCTTAAATTTTCCCTGAAGGAGATCGACCCATGGATCAGAAAGACCCATTTGGATATTATGTAATGAGAAGAAAACTTCCACTATGTTAAGCCTTTGATATTTTGAGGTTTATCTGTTACAGCAGCTAACATTAACTACATCACTATATTATTTATAGATTATATATATATATTTATATATATATATATATATACACATACACATACAATGTATATACATAAAATGATCACCACAATAAGTTTAGTTAACATCCATCACCATACATAGCTAGAAGTGTTTTTCTTTGATGAGAACTTTTAAGATCTACTCTCTTAGCAACTTCCAAATACACAATACAGTGTTATTAACTATAGTCACCATGCTATATATTACATCCCCAGGACTTATATCCATGAATGCATTTTTAGTTTGCTTGTTTAGGTTCCACATTTAAGTAAGATCATATGGTGTTTGTCTTTCTCTGTCTGACTTATTTCACTTAGCATAATGCCCTCAAGGTCCATTCATGTTGTCACAAATAGCAAGATTTCATTCTTTTTTATGGCTAAATAGTATTCCATTCTGTGTGTGTGTGTGTGTGTGTGTGTGTGTGTGTAATTTTCTTTATTCATTCATTCATCCATGGACACTTAGATTGTTTCCATGTCTTGGCTATCGTACATAATGCTGCCATGAACATCGGGTACAGATATCTTTTCAAGACAGTATTTTCATAAGTGGAATTGCTGGGTCATATGATAGAACTATTTTCAATTTTTGAAGAACATCCATACTATTTTCCATTATGGCTCCACCAATTTACATTCCCAACAACAATGCACAATTCCCTTTTCTCTACAAAATGTATATATTTCATAATTGTATATAATACATTAGGTTCAGGAATGTACACTTATTTAGAAAAATAAATAACACACACACTAAATATGTATGTATACATACATACACAGACACATACAAACATTTTTTAAAACCGTGCTAGGTTACTATTATAACATTTGGTAGATAAAGCTTTGGGTGACAATTTTTCACTTTTTATGCAGCTCTGTACACACTTCCTTTCTGTGAATTACTATGAAAGTTTCCATTTTCCATATGCGGAAGTTTGAAAGAGCCAAGACCTTTTCTTATACAATTTTGAAAAGTCATTCTCTTCATACCATTTCAATGATCTAGGCATAACCTGCTTGTCAGTTAATGGTTTGTTTCTCATAACAAAAAACAAACAGAAAAATAACATTAAGTTTGTTTTTCAAGTCAGATTACAAATTTTCTATCAAAGTTACGATACAACTACTGAATCTAAGAATTATTAAATATGAAAGTTCAAGGAGCCAGCTAATGCCTTTAGTAAAATGTGACATTCACATAGATATTGTTAAATAAGCCCATAGATATGGGTACATAAAATCATTACTTATATAGCCCAACATGTTACAAAGACTCTTTCAAAATTTTCCTTGTGGCCTTTACAACCTTTTACTCTTGTTTGATTTAAGGAGGAGACAGGTACCTGCTACCTGCAAGAACGTCATGTGAATATTCTTTTACCTTTTAAAAAAATAAACTGCATCTGGTGGTAAATATGTGAAATCATAGTTGCAACATAGGTGATGTTATAGGATAAATATTTTCCCTCCCCCTTTCAATTTGAAAGCACTTTAAGGAACTACTGTCAAATGCTTGGCGATATCTCACATATCAGGATACTTCGCTCAATTCTTCCTGCCCCAATACACCTCACTGACCACCAGCCAGATTTTCCACCTACTAAAATGTTTACCAAAGCTTCTACCAACCATGCATCTTCTATTTCTGTCTACCCACAGGCATCTTAAATTATCCATTTTCTCTGGACCAAAATGGTAAGTAAAACCCAAGGTATAACTGAACACACGACACTCCTGCACAGACAGGTCTGGTGGTCAGACACAACCTACTACACCCCCCCTTATTACTGAGATCTGCACCACAGGTGTTTTGGAAAGTTATCAATCAACTTGAGTACTGGGTACAACAAAACATATTAATCAGTCTGAGGAATCAGAAAAAGTTATTTAGAAACAGATCAACACGTTCAGCAAACATTTGTGATAACAAAACAGACAGCAGGGCTCCTGGAAACAACAGGACCAAGTCTTCTAATAGCAAGTCTAAAAGCATCAATGAAATCATAGTTATAACACTGGTGATAAATACTTTATCACCATGCTCTGTATATTCTAATATCCCTTGCTAAAATTAACATTTGTTCCTATTAAGTATACCGGGTAGAGGCAACTTTCAAAAGTAACAGATGTCAAAACAAAGAAATCTTGCAAAAATCCTAAAAAAAAAAACCCCCAAAAAAACCCCAAAAAACCCAAAAATCCAAATTCTAACATGGACCAGGAAATTTTAGTATAAATCCTGCTGATCTTAACAATAAAAAAGAGAATCAAATAATCAGGCTATTCAGAGCAATAATACATGGAGGTATTAATTTCTTTATTCTTCCCTAATATCTTAAATGTATTTAAAGAAATTTCTCCAGCAGGGAGGTAGGGATATAAACTTCATCTTATTAAATAAAAACGATTTGTTCATTTTCTCAAACATTTTGCAGTAGACATTAAATATATCCTTTCTCTCCCTCTCCCTCCCCTCCCCCTTGTCCTCTCCCCTTCCCCCTCCCCCCTTCTCTCTTCTGTGCATGTGCACACATGCACACTCTCACACACATACAGAAGAGAAAATAAAGACTAGCATGCCCACCATGCTACTTTGGCTTTTATGGGTTTTCATATGACATATTTTAAAAATACTGTGTCAAATTCCAGATCCTGGTAACTAAGGTATATTTGAAATGTAAATTCCAAACCACATTTTGGAAGTACTGATAAGGAGGCTTTAGATTCTTTGTAAACTCAAAAATATAATAAGTGGAATTAATACTAAAATGAAAAAATATATAAGCCATTAGCACTTCTTGGCACAGAAGTTACTAGTCTCACATAAAGGGAATGATACTTGCAAGCCACAGGGGGATTCATTTAATGCAAAACCTCCTGAGTTCTGGGGAAAAAACAAAAAAACAAAAAAACTATGTTTCCCCACTAGCATATTTTAAAACAGTTTCTTCCAAAACCAAAAAGCAAAATAATCCCACCAAAATCTCATCCTTTCTATTGCTGATTAGTCTTTAGAATCAAAATTAATCATGACTAATAATACCACCTTACTCTTTCCCTAATAGAACCCTAAACAGCAAGTGCCCTCTAGCTGTGCCCAGCTTATTACACACATAGCACTTGTATGTGAGAACGAGGAAATGAAAGTATTATCTATGTTACTCCGATAACAACAACAAGCCCTGAGAAATTTGCTTGCCAGCGAAGGAGAAGAATTAAGTATTACACAGCTGGAGAAGGAGAAGCCACTGAAGGAGAAGAATTCAGGTTTTAATTTGTCAGACACTGGCAGTTTACTTCTCTAAGATAATGTTCAACACATATTTGCCTCATTTTACATACAGTACAAATTTCTAAAACCAAAACCAACTGTATTTTATAGCTAGAAAATGGATGTGGCTACACAATTTCGTTAGGGTATGCATGACATACCTCTTTTTTAAAACATTCCCTTTTTTCCCAAAGATATAATTATATCATCTACTGACATTTTCTGATTTTGATATGTAAGTGTACATTATTATTCTCCCATTAAGCTACAAACCGCTGGTAAAATGCCAATGGCTGGAATAAAGACCACATTGACATTTTACTATAGGGTCATCTCGTTATGGACAGAATGCCAGCCTTCCACTTGAATGCACTGCATATTGTCTAGCTGCATTCCCTCAGCGTTACTTCTCAAAGGCTTCAAGGTTCTAGGGAACTGTTGATGAAATAAAGGGGAAAATGAGCAGACTGTAATTATCTTGTCAAGATTCTTCTTGTGAACATTTATTTGGACAACTCACGAAAAAGAAAGCATCTCATTTTCTACTTCAGAATATCGTTTCTCTTTAAATGTATTAGCATTTTTGAAATTGCAGAATGGGGTCTAGAGGATCAGTACTGAATACTGCAGAGTGAAATGTCAGTAAAAGGCAGTGGCATGAGTTAGTGGAGAGAAGGCAGGCTTTGGAGCTACTATGTCTTATCTGGGTGATAAATTACTGAATCTGAGACCCATTTTCCTATTTTGAAAAATGAGGGTAATAATATACACCTCATAGGGATGTTCTGAAGTTTAAATATGAGAGCTTATTTAAATCACTTAGCTCTGTAACAAAAAAGGTATTCCAAAAATAATAGTGAACTCATACATTGTGAGGGGAAAGAGTCCTGGACATGAGATCAGAATACTTGCACTTGAGCCCCACCCACTTATTAGCTGTGTAATACTGAGGTCAATTAATCTGTTTGGGTCTCATTCTTTTCAGCTCTAAATTAAAAATTCTCCCTAAGTTACTTCAAACTCCTACATTCTATATGCTAATAAAGTTCAATTCTTGACTTGTGGTTCATGATGGTGAATTTCATATAAATATCTGAAATCTATTCTCTGTATCCTAAATAAATAAGTGGGAGGTAGACTAAATAAATGGGAGAATATTAATTTCACAATGAAGTTTCTGATGTCAAAATCTAGAGGGGTTAACAAAGGAGTCTCAGAAATCTCCTTTCTGGGGATCTTTCAAAGTAATTTGGGTGTCTTACCTGAAGCATTCTGGGGCTCATGGGGAGCCCTGCTGACCCCTGGAGGACCACTCCAGTCAGTTTCTTACCCAAGTATTTTATGAAGTTCCTCATAACTTTTTTTAGAAATGCACCTTATTTTTTTCCATTATATGTTTTTATAAACTTCTAAACTGAGTATACCTGTACAGAACCATTAAATGAACTTAACTGCAAAGTCTAAATTTTTTGTTACAAGCAATGCATAATTCATATGTATTTACTTTTTCATACAGAGTATGGAGAATAGTTCACCAATCTTTAAAATTAAATATTTACATTTTGAAAAATTATATTTTTAGCAATATGCTAGCGATTCTGAGGAGCTGGGGCTTTGCTGAGCCAGGAAGTCTTAGGCAGGTGTTTAACTGGACTAATTAAGCAACACGTACATAGTCACTTCCCGTTTTCCATTTGCTCTTTGTAAATGCAGATGAGCAACACAACTGATTGCCTAATTGGAATATTTAAAACTCACTCACTTTGGGGCTTCCCTGGTGGAGCAGTGGTTGAGAATCTGCCTGCCAATGCAGGGGACATGGGTTCGAGCCCCGGTCTGGGAAGATTCCACATGCCGCGGAGCAACTGGGCCCGTGAGCCACAACTATTGAGCCTGCGCGTCTGGAGCCTGTGCTCCGCAACAACAGAGGCCACGATAGTGAGAGGCCCGCGCACCGCGATGAAGAGTGGCCCCCGCTTGCCGCAACTAGAGAAAGCCCTCGCACAGAAACGAAGACCCAACACAGCCAAAAATAAATTAATTAATTTAAAAAAAAACAAAACTCACTCACTTTTTACAGCCAAGGAATTTTCTGAACTCATGATTACAGACTCAGAACATAATATGTGGTCTCAAGTCTTACACATGTTTCCTCTTGTTCTAACCATCTTTTTTCTAATTTGATTTTTTTCATGTTACTTTAACAATATTAGCATAAGGGATAAGAGTAATAAAATGTACTCCATATATAAAGAACATAAAAGCTACATGGTTTACTGCTCTCATAGTTTTCCTCAGCACAGATAAGATGTATCTTCTCTTGCCTGACTCAGTTTCAAGAAAAATCAATATATTTAGTTGGCCTAGGGATCAAACCTGAAAGGCTGGCCTCATTAGCACTATAACCATTTAAATCAACTGGCTATAAACCTCTTGTCGTTATCAAACTTCAGATGGAGAAGGACAAAACATAATCTTCCTTTTCTCATGCTTCTTCTTCCACTACCTGTAGACATTAAAGATGCCCTCAAAATTCAATTTTAAATCACCAGACTACACAACAAACCCAAGTCCATTTTGGGTACCGTTTATATGGTCTTGAGTAGTGTGTATATAAACTAGAAAGAATATATATATATATATATATTTTTTTTTTTTTCCAGCTTCAAGCTGCTGGCAAATTTATATGACCTATGACCTATGACCTAAGCCCAAATAAGCACAATCTCACCCTTGTACTTGGAGCCATGCAGACCACAGGTCACCTGGCACATGGACAAATGCCCAAGTAGCCAAATCACATGCACTTTCTTAGCAACACCAATAGCCTCTCATCATTCACTCACTGTGTTTTAACTACTTCTTCCTGGGCTGACAGAGCATCTCCCAGGCAGCTCAGGAGAAAGAGGGCCCACACAAGATGTATACAGTGATTCTGTAGGAAAGAATAGGAGAAGCTCTCTAAGTCATTAAGGGGGGAAGGTGTTTCATAATACATAATGAGACAATTCCATAATAAGGTAATCATATTCCATAACATTGACTATTAAAAAGGAAAAAAAAAAGGAAAAAAGGATGAAAATAAGAGATGACAGGAGACAGTCTTACAGTAATTAGATGATTAGATTTTCTTCAAGACCTTGATAAGTATAGTTATGAGATCCAAGGAGATGCTCTTAGACCTTACCCAATGCCAAGTTAATGTTATCTGTTTATTATTGATACTAACATTAGGATATTAGAAAAATGTAAACCAATATTCACCAACTGGTCCTTCTGCCAGGATAGAAAAGAAATTACGTTCTTGGAGCGTTTGTTCTGTAAAAGCTTTTTAGCTGAGTACTTATGATGCTTTCGCTAAATGAATCTTCACAACCATACTGAATAATGATATGAATCTTACGCCAAAGAGAAGTAACATCAGATGGACTCTTGTTTAAAGTCACATAGAAGTCAGCAGCACAGTCTAGGTTTGCAGCCACACCTGACTCTCTCTACTCATCACCCTCGCCTGATCATCCTTTGTCTCACATTTGCATATCAAGATGGATTTTGACAGTTTAGACAGAGAAGTTTTGTTTTATACCATAAGTTCAGATAAAATTCATATCAAGTGAGAATTACGGCATGCTAAATATGAAAGACATGTATCATTACAGAATTAGAATCATAACTTCTAATTACAGTGAAAGCATATGCAGCTCACTTTCTGGGCCTAAATTCTGAAAAATGTAAAATGTATGCAATGAGAGCATTGGACCAAGCCTCTTCTATGGTCCCTTCTAGCTGTGATGTGTTATTAATCTGTGCCATACAGCAGGAGAAAGCCAGGCAGTCAGGGCAGCACAATGCCCAGGGAGTGGGTACCCCAGAGTATATGTGTTGTACAGACAAGCTACTTACTTGTGACTGACGCATTATTTCTTAAAATGATGCTAGCACTGAATATGAATAGATCCAGGAAACAACACTGAATCCACTTCATCCCTTTAACATCTGAGAAAAGCAGAGATGCCCATGTTCTCAGGAAGACTTCTAGAGGAGCCACCAGCTAAAGCAGGAAAGCCAAGGGCACATCTCCTGGGATTCAGAGAGCACCAAAAGTTAGGGTCCCTAGCCTCCCCTTCCTGTGCCTTTTTCCACTAGGAGGTGTCATCTGTCACAGTACAAGCAGGCACACCAGGCAGAACCCAGAGTTAACTGAGGAGAGAATGAGCAAGAGAACCAGAGAACCCAACTCGAGAAAGAGGCCAGGGCCGTCTGAATCCATTAGGTATTATGACGCTCCGTGCTGGGCTGGTGACACAGGTTTCACAAATACCCACATAGGGAACATCCAACAGGGCAGTCCAGGGCTGAGATGGTAGTGCAGGAATTCCTGGCTGCTGCTGCTGCTCTAAGCTAGGCAGTTGGTGCTTATGTCATGATGGGTCAGAACAATCTGTCCATTTGGGGCAAGATCTAGGCAGAAGCTGAGGGATCTGGCGACAGGATTCAGGCTTTTTAACTCAGGCATGAGCTATCAGTAACAGACCCAGGAGCTCACCAGAGATTCAGGCCCCACGCTCCTGGGCTTTGTTTACTACAGAGAAGGACTTCAGCACCAATAGAAAAGAGGCAAGAAAAATGAATGGAAAGATCAGCCCTAAAAATTGAACCAATATACAGGCATACCTCAGAGATGTTGTAGCTTTGGTTCCAGACCACCACAATAAATCAAATGTCACCAACAAATCAAGTCACACAAATTTGTTGGTTTCCCAGTGCATATAAAAGTTAGGCTTACACTACACTGTAGTCTATTAACTGTGCAATAGTATGTCTAAAAAAACAATGTATATACTTTAATTTTAAAATTACATTTTATTATAACAATGCTAATCATCATCTGATAACATACGGTTGCCACAAAACTTCAATTTGTAAAAACCCCAGGATCTGTGAAGCACAATGAAACAAGGAATGCCTATAGTAGGGGCTGGGAATGCTAGAACTCACATGTGTCCATCTCCTGGACACAAAGTGCCATATATACTAGGAGTAAGACTCAGTTCCACAACCCATAAGGTAGGGATTATGCTTCAGGAAAGCTTCCTGTTCCTGTTATGACTGTCCTGGACACTGGACAGGACTGCACTTCTCGTACGCATTCCCCTTTTAACCAGTCCAGGTATCTACCTATGATACATGCACCCAGACTTCTGCAGAAAACCAGAGTATATCCAGGTGTAGCTTATGAAAAAGTAGCCTCTTCCTGAGTGACACAGCAGTCTTCTGGGAACAATTTACACCTTCTACCAATAATTAGCTGATGCTGGCATGATATGTAAACAGACAATATTTACATATATTTGGATCACATTCAAACAATGAGTAAGATATTAAAATTCTAACCTGGTATATAACATATAAATACTTGATCTTCTCCCCAGTTCATTTTCTCTTTTTAGAATGCATCACCCCTGTTTTAACTCTCACTAGCTACCCTAACACCAGTGGGGGAAAGGCAGTCTATGTTTAGAAATAACTTTTGATAAACAATGCAACTGAAAAGATTCTTCTCACAAGAGAGGAGAAAGTGTTGCCAAAGAAGGCAGCAGGGTTTCAAGAGAGCCCTACTCTAAATCGGGTTAGAAAAAAAGCCATCCAATCTTCACAAGACTAATAGGACTTGTAAAGGAATAGTGAGGTGAAGAACCATTCCAGTCTTCAGGGAGTGGGGAAGGCATTCATCTAACTCTGCTTGTCTTTATGGCAGAAAATTTTTTTATGGAAATACCAAAGCAAAAATAAAATTTTTTAAGGACCTATGTAAATGTTACAGTATCTCACTTGTCTATTCTTTCGCTTTCTTATTACTTCATCTTATTTACTTACCTTCATTTCCCTTTATACTAATATATAATCTCCTTCAAAATAAAAATAAAAGGCAGTTCCAATTTTGTAGAAAGGTTAAAATTCATAGAGGAAAAAACAGCACCACAATTCAAAATAACATTACCCTCAACTACATGATCATGATCAGCCACAAATTGGATGTTCAAACTTAGCAAATCATTTTTCAGCCTCAACAAATATTTATTGAGCAACTACTATGCCTACGTACCATTTGGGATACTGAGCAATGGGTACATCCAAGGGAACAAAACAGATACTGTCCCTATCCTCATGGCATTAGAATCTGGTAGTGGGGAAGAAACGTTAAAGAAATAAATGTTTTATAATAAATATGTAATGCAAAGCTTTATCAGTGAGATAAAGGAACTGGGCAGCGTGCTTTCAGATGGACTGAAAGGGGGCTGGGCTCATTTAGATGGATGGTCAGGAAAGACTGCAGGAGTGAAGTTAGATGATCTCACAGAAATTCTATGATATCTGAAAGTACCACTCCATGCTGATGCAGCTAGTTAGGATAATTGTGGGAAACTTCCATCTTCTAATTATTAACCACTCTAGACACTCAGTCAACACTTCAGCTAATCACCTGTTTTTGTTAACTCCATGCACATTTTTGAGAGCATTATGATTCCTATTTCATACTCACACCCTCCAACAAAACAAATCCAACCAAGCCTTCCACCTTAGACAATAAAATCCAGCCCAGCCCACCCACTCACACATTTGGCTGGCCGTTTTAGTATTTGACTTATTAAATGTGGTAAATATATTCTGCCTTCTTATTGGTGCCTATGTTGCTCATCATTATATGCCCAGGGTGCCCATAGAGCATGGCTCATAGTGGGTGCTCAAAAACATACTGAATGAATGAATAAAGGACTACACGTACTCCTACTAAATATTTATGTAATTTACATTTTAGAAAAGTGAATCAAATTCAAATATAAAAGACTGTGGCAGAAAATCCATTTGAAAAGTGATGAAATATTTATTATGGTAAACACTCTATTTCCATTTTTTCCTGATTATCTTTTTCTGATTTAGTTAAATTTGGGCCCATCTTCAGTGTATTTATAGTGTTATTGTAAAAACAGAAAACATTTTTTATTATATTACATAATACCTCCTCAACAGAGTTGGTATTGCTTCACATCCTCACCCAAATATATTAATTTGAAAACTAGAACATACAACAGTGACAGCATATTTTTTCTAATAATGAGAATTCTCTGTGATTTGAGTACCAAACTTGAATGTATTCAATAGAAGAACTACTATATTAAAAGGTTTTGATATTCTCTGTTAGCATTCAAAATTATTTAGTACCTATTATTACAAAGAAAGTTCTTTTACTAGGTAATATTTAGGGAGTAAATACTTGTGTTTGTATATAGATAATACCATTCCTACCCACAAGCAATTTATTAAGCAGTAAGGCAAAGTAAGCACAACATAAGATCTCACATGTAGAGCAGAAGTCTCCAGACACAGAACAGAGAAATTATCAGACTGCAAAATACTTGAACTGAGCCTAATGACTGAGATCTTAGGCCCAGTTAGAAGCATGATGTGGTATAAATCATACTTTCCTGGGCCAATGAGAGGTTAAATTATATATTTTGTCTCTTAAGTCCCATGTTAGTTTACAGATGATTTTCTCATTATAAAACACATGTAAGTATGCTACTCTATTAGGCATTTCCTTCCCTAGGTCTTGCACAGTTAAAAGAAGTGTGGTAAAGCTGCCCTAAAAATATGTTGCCTATTTATTAGCTTTCCCATTGAAAGCCTCAGATGTTTCAGACAAAAACCCATGCAAGACATTGGTGTACTCAAAGTACAATAATCATAGCTACCTTTAGATGTGTATGCATTACCTTATCCATTTTTTTAAATAAGCCAACAAAGAAAGCAATGAAAGTAATTTCCAAGGAGAAAGAGATACGTCTTTTGAAAAAGTGAGGTCTAAATTTTAAGTGAGATGCATTCCCAGAGGTATCATCTTTTAAGTCACAGCCTGAATTACATGTACTCTCTTTTTACATCAAACTAATGGATAAAGGCAGCAAGAATTCTAAAGTAGGATAAAGTGGCGACTGATCTCTTTTATCCCTGTTAACTACCTGACTAGGGGAAATTTGAAATTTTCAGAATTAATGAACCAATTTCACTGATAATTTATTAATAGTGTCAAAATTTATGGTAGGCATATTATAAGCCTCTCATATACCCACAGTATACTGAAGATGATTTCCCTAATCTCTATTGGGTTTCATTATTAAGAAAAGAAATAATTCTTCTATCATGAAGCTGGGTCAGATACCTCAATAAATGTACTTGCTAATGTCATCTGAGAAGTCATAAACATTCTGTCAGTGAATAAACAAGACCATATAGTTATCTGCAGGGGAGATACAATTACTACAAGCAGATACTACAACCCCTGTTTTTTCCCCTTTTATGGAGACAAAATTATTCCCCAAGCATCAAACCTGACCCAAGAGATTACTCAAAAGTTCTAAAGCCAAATGGCCCGCAGGAGATTCCAGATGACCTCAGTCCTGGGAGAGCAAATACACCTAATAGAGATGCACCCATCCACCTTGGACTTCATGCATGTACCAAAACCCCATTCCAACCTGGAGGGCTTTGGTCTCAGGCCAGACAATGAATGTCTTCTGACTCAGGTCCACCAGTGCATGTATTCTAGAATGGAAGGCAGGTTCTAGTTTAGGTCCATGTAGCAATATTTACTCTCTAGGCTGTGCCACTTCTATGTCCCACACAATCTCTTAGGTTGGTCCTACCCTCCTGGACTGTTCTCCCTAGACAGACCTGCCTGGCCACGAATTTTGACACTTCAACTGACTCACCAACTGTCACTTGTACTTCGACCTTATAGTCACCTTGACAACATTTACTCCTAATTTTCTCCTACCACGTGACCAACAGTGGTCAGTTCAGTCCTGGAGTCAGTCATATCTATAAATACACATTATAAAATATGAGACATTTCTGTTTATATATCCTAGAGCCAAGGAATCTTAGTAATGGTCTGGTCAAGCTGCCAGCCACCTGGGAATCCCTCTAGTAGCTCCTCTTGCCCGCTGTTATGGCAGCCTCCTCCTTGGCCTGGTGCAGCCATGCCTTCATCATGCAGCCTGAACCACATTTCTCTTAGGAACCCCTATGCAGTGGTAATGGCGCCATGAGCTCGCTGGAAAGGCAGCACCAAGAGAAATGCCACATCATCCCCTTTCTCTTCACACTGACAAAAGTTGAAGGAAGCATAACAGAACTGAGCAAAAGATTTGGAAGGCAAGCTTCACTTGGATTTTTCTAGATCGGGAAGCTCACTCAATTCCCAAGGCAGCTTGTAGGTTTTTTCCTCCTCCAATGAATGATTACTTTCATCAAAATAAGATGCTAACATATTTAAAATTTTTAAATAGTGCCAAAAGGCTTAAATCACAAAGAGTAGTCTTTTGGGTAACTCTCCCGTCCACTATGCAGTGCTCATACACAAATTGAAATGACGTTTACATTGTAAAAAGTGTTTCTTCTGCTATCCCCGACCATATTGCCATCTTATGTGTATATTTCTATTCACTGGTCCTAGATCTACCATCTAAAGGAAGACAGGACAATTCTACACTGCTTTCCCATGATAGTCCTTCAAATATCTGTAGATACCAGCAAGGCTCCCCTTTGTCTTTCTTCAGGCTAAATATCTCCCCCTCCTCAACTCTTCCTCTGTGGTCTTTAAGATCTTTCCCTAAACACTTGTCCTCCTAAGGATACATGCTAGTTGATCAATGTCCCTTTCAATTTATATAAAAAAATAATTGTAAGTAATGTTCTACAAGTGGACTAACTGGTAGAAAATTCAATGAGTATATTAATTGTCCCATTAATTCCTCCATGACTGGAATAATGAAAGCTTTCTCTTCACCTTACTCCATTCCCCCACAGAGATATCTTGGAAGATGATAATCAGTGTCTACATATATAATTAGACCCCTAAGCATGGTGGTTTTAAAGTTCAGTTGGGTGAAAGAGTATGTGTTGAGAGACACATGAAATGCATACTTGTCTGCACATTGATCAGGAAGGGGAAAGTTAGAAAGTTATTTCTCTTTTCCGTTATGTGTTGAGCCAGCACCATCTGTGATAGTCATAGTTTGTCGCCGAGAAGTCAGCATATGTCTAATACAATTGATACCAGCAAAACAGCTGAGAGAATAAAGAATGCCTGCAGTTCTCCAGTGAGGACGCATCATCTTATATCCACACTTGCCCTGGACACGTTTTTCTAAATTATGGTAAAAAACACATAACCTAAAATTTACCATGTTAACCATCTTTAAATGTACAGTACAATAGCATTAGCTATGTGAACATTTTGATGCTTCAGTTCTCTAGAAATGCCCTGGACAGCTTTTTAAGTGTGTCTGGACAAAGGTTACCATGGACTGTCCTTCTGGAAGCCTGGAGCACTATCTCAGATTGCATGACTCATATTTGGAAATGGGCACTGTGGGAGTAAGGGCAAGTCTGCTATCTAGGGTGGACCAGGTTGTGCCCTACACCAAGGCACTGGATCGAGGGGCAAGCAGGGTCAAATCCAGCCTTCACTCTGCTTCCTAAACCACACTCCAATTAGCACACGGAGAAAAGGGCAGGATTTTTTGCTCATACACAGGCCATATGAGTAAGCACTGGTCCCCCTGGAGGGTCAAGGCAGGGGAGCAAGGCTAATAAGTAAAGAAATCAATGAGGGGCCCCTAGGTAAGAGTTTAAATCCTTGGGAACTTCTTATTTCAATGTAGATAGAAGTCATAGTTACTACACCGTTTCAAAGTTTTCCTATCTTATACACTAATTTTCTTGAGTTAGACCAGCACTTCTGTGAAACCTGATACGCCTGTGCATGGTGATGGCAACATATCTAAATAAACAGAGCACAAAATGGAAATATTCTCTGCCTCCCTATTCACCTTTGTCTCCGTGCCATGTGCAATGTCCTATCGAGAGCACTGTGTCCCCAGTAGTGACTAGCAACAAAGGCAGCGGGATCTCCTGGCAGAGCTGGGAGCCAGGGGATTCACCACAGACAGGATGTAAGCCCCACAAGGGCAGGGATCTTGGTCAGTTTTGTTTATCAGTATATTCTGAGCAATTAGAACAGTTCTCAGGACTGAGTAGGTTCTTAAAGATTTACAGAATGAATCAATGATTCAGGGGAGATGTTTTAAAAATACAATTTATTATTATTTTTTAATTGGGTCATTTTAAATTTTTTTAATTGAATGAAAGATTCTTTAAATTCTATAGTGCTTTACAATTTTCAAAAAGTTCACACACATGATTTCATATAATCCCATAATAACCCGTTTTTCCCCCCACCCATATATTAACCCTCGCTCCCTCCTCCCTCCACTGGTAACAATTAGTTTGTTCTCTACATCTGTGACACAAATAACAAATGTTGGTGAGGATGTGGATAAAAGGGAACCCCCCTACACTATTGCTGAGAATGTAAATTGGTGCAGCCACTGTGGAAAACAGTATGGAGGTTTCTCAAAAAACTAAAAAGAGAAGAACTAACATATGACCCAACAATTCCACTCCTGCGTATATATCTGAAAGAAACAAAAACACTAATTTGAAAAGATACATGCACCCCAATGTTCACAGCAACATTATTTACAATTGCCAAGATACGGAAGCAACTTAAGTGTCCATCAACAGATGAATGGTCAAAGAAGATGTGGTTTTTCTCCAGATATATGCCCAGGAGTGGGAGTTCTGGATCACACAGTAGCTCTATTTTTAGCTTTTAAGGAACCTCCATACTGTTCTCCATATTGGCTGCACCAATTTACATTCCCACCAACAGAGTAAGAGGGTTCCCTTTTCTCCACACCCTCTCCAGCATCTATTGTTTGTAGATTTTTTGATGATGCCCATTCTGACTGGTGAGGTGATATCTCATTGTAGTTTTGATTTGCATTTCTCTAATGAATGATTAGTGATGTTGAACATCTTTTCATGTGCCTCTTGGACATCTGTATGTTTTCTTTGGAGAAAAGTCCATTTTTTGATTGGGTTGTTTGTTTTTTGATATTGAGCCGCATGAACTGTTTGTAAATTTTGGAGATTAATTCCTTGTTGGTCACATTGTTTGAAAGAATTTTCTCCCATTCTGTGGATTGTCTTTTCGTTTTGTTTATGGTTTCCTTTGCTGTGCAAAAGCTATTGAGTTTAATTAGGTCCCATTTGTTTATTTTTGGTTCTAGTTCCATTACTCTAGGAGACAGATCAAAAAAGATATTGCTGCAAATTTATGTCAAAGTGTGTTCTGCCTATGTTTTCCTCTAAGAGTTTTATAGTATCTGGTCTTACATTTAGGTCTTTAATCCATTTTGAGTTTATTTTTGTGTACGGTGCTGAAGAATGTTCCAATTTCGTTTTTTTACATGTAGCTGTCCAATTTTCCCAGCACCATTTATTGAAGAGACTGTCTTTCCTCCACTGTATAGTCTCGCCTCCCTGTCGTAGATTAACTGACCATAGGTGCATGGGTTTACTTCTGGGCTTTCTATCCTGTTCCATTGATCTATACTTCTGTTTTTGTGCCAGTACTATACTGTTTTTTTGTTTTTTGAAAACCACACTGTTTTGATGACTGTAGCTTTGTAGTATAGTCTGAAGTCAGGGAGCCTGATCCTCCAGCTCTGTTTTTCTTTTTCAAGATTACTTTGGCATGGAAGCAACCTAAATGTCCATTGACAGATGAATAGATAAAGACAATGTGGTACATAAATACAATGGAATACTACTCAGCCATAAAAAAGAATGAAATTTTGCTATTTGCAGCGACATGGATGGACGTGGAGGTCATTATGCTAAGTGAAATAAGTCAGACAGAGAAAGATAAATACAATATGATATCATTTATATGTGGAATCTAAAAGAACTATAGCAAACTAGTGAATAAAACAAAAAAGCAGACACAGATAAATGTCCAATTTAAAAATGAAATTTATTTTGATGTGAATTGATTGACTGACCGACTTCCTTCCTTTGTTCCTTCCTTCCTTCCTCTCTCTCTCTCTCTTTCTTTCTCTTCCTCCCTCCCTCCTTCCTTCCTTTGTTCCTTCCTTCCTTTCTTTCTCTATTTCTTTCAAAACCTTGGCAGGACACCAATACTTTCTTTTCAAAGGACTCACATATATGCTGCTTAAAAATCGGTTCTTGAATATTGCTAGGCATCTTAATTTAGCTTACCCATCCGAGTTTCTAGAATCAACTTACTCCTCCTTTGTGAAAATTGTGGCAAAACTAGAGGTCTTTTTGTTTATGCATAATTTATCTATGATTTCTTAAACATTATCTTTGAGATTTCTTTCACAAATTCTTTTAAATTTCAAAAATTGTACATTGAATTAATAACTCAATCACACATGTCAATGATAGAAATTTGCATTGACGAATATTTGGACTTCTAGAATATATATTAATACCCCTTGGCCAAATCTGGTCTATGTTATTCTTTAAAAACTAGCTCATATCTTACCTGTCTTCCCTAATTTGTGTCATTCTCTACTGTCTCTCCTTTACTGTGTCTCCCTTTACCAACTGTATCATCAGTTTAAATTAGACTCTTTCATTTGTTGACATATTGCCTTATAACTAATCCTGTGAGATGAGGGGCATGTTTTTTTCTTTCCAATTATATTATACTGCTAATGGATGTAGGTAGGATTCTAGAGGTAGAGGAAAACAACAAGTTAATAAATACTTTAGTCTAATAGTCTTAATACTAATTTTCTAAAGTTGCACAGCTCTTCAGAGCTTTCAGAACTGCATGAGCCTCACAACCACACGGCAATGAGAGTAAGACTAACATCTAGATTCTACAAATGAGGAGATGATGAAAATCCAAAGAAGTGAAGTCTTTCCAAGGGTTGCACTGCCTGCTAAGAGCCGAACACAAGACTCTGACTTAGCAACGGGATGACACTGGAAAAGTTTCCTAACTTCTCTGAACTTAAATTTGTTCTAAGGAATGAACTAATAATATCCAACACAGAATTCCTTATGCATTAAATGAGATGACACATAAAGTGTTTGACACAATGCCTTGTATATAGTAAGTGCTCAGTAAATGGGGGATACTGTCATTGTTATCAATGCCTCATGAACAGCACATGTTCTTTTTATCCTGGGTCTGGGAGACTATGGTTCATGAGCCAAACCTGACCCACCACTTGTTTCCTAGGGCCTGCAAACTGAGAATGATATTTACATTTTTAAGTGTTTTTTAAAAATCTAAAAAATAATGATTCATGATACATGAAAATATATAAAATTCTAATTTAATTTTCCATAAATATCTTTTATGGGAACACAGACACACCATTTGTTTATATATTGTCTATAGCTGCTTTCTCACTTCAAAGGCATAGTTGAGCAGCCATTATGAATATGAATAGCATATGGCTCACAATACCTAAAATATTTACTCTCCAGCCCTTTAAAGAAAAAGTTTCCCAACCTTTACTCCTAACTATCAAGCTAAAGTTTCCAGATGAGCTGTCCATAAGTCAGGATTTCTTTTCCTTTCTGCCTTAGGTATGTATCTATTCATTTTACCTCTTATTTATAAGAAAATAAGGAGAAAGGATGCCAAAGGGAAGACTAAACAATTTGCTGTTATTACAGAAAGTTTTGAAGGCCTGTGATACCCTCTTTGTCATTTGTTTTTAACCCAACTCCTCCCTCCTTTTGCCTGAGAGAGGAGGGTGGGGGCAGAAAGAAAGAAATTAGGCCAGCTGAAGTTCCAGTGCTATTAATCAGATGATAACACAGGGGCCCGATAGGGTTTCCTCCTGCAGCCAATCTGGAATCCAAGAAAGGTAACAGCAGAAGCAACACAATGCAGCTAAATGCAGTGTCAACAACAGTCTTCGAACCACTTCATCTTCAGTCAATTCTCATTGCCCACTAAACAAAGAAATAAAGAATAAATCAAATAATATCAGTTGAGAGACTGCCATAGGTTTTGCCATTTCAAAGAAATGCTAGAGTTATCATTCCACTTTACAGCCAGACACAGTCCAAAGCAGATATCTTGAGAGTCTACTTGTGCTTAATACTGTTTTAGAAACACTGTCTAGGCTTTAAAATAAGGAAAAAATGAGAGCATTTTACTAATAACCCATGAACTTTTTTCCCCCTCCTGTTTGGCTGCAAGCTGTGTATATGACTGTGTTTGATGCAAAAGGTATCCTTTGCTAAAAATGCCTCAAGGTACATCTAGCCTGTAAAGACTGTGGATAAATTATGGCTCAAACAGAAAAGAAAAACAAAAAATAATGGAACTACTGAAGTGGGGTTTTAAGTCTCCCTAGTCTTTTCTCTGAAAGTAAAGGATGTGGACGTTACTAAGTGGGACTATGTATATTCAGACAGACTCGCATGTGCACACAACACAAACAAACACATGAATATTGTCTTCTCTTAACATTATCATATTTAAAAGCTGATTGGCTGTGGCTGAAATTAATTTACAAGCACTGCAAACACCTCTGTGGTATCTCTTAGAAAAAGAAGTTGAGACAATAAAAATAGGATGTTTAAATTCAATGTTCTTGCTACATTTAATGTGTCTCCCACAACTCAAAACGTGCTCCACTGACAACGTCATCCATTCACATCTTCTAATGACTAACACATATAGAAGGATCTGTCCTTCATATGTGTTCCTAGATAGGTTATCAAACTAGGTTTTGAACATTTTCTCAAAATGGTTTGAGCCCTTAACTCAGTGAAGGCTCATTAGAAATACAGTATTTTAAGATAAGAAATAAGATAATCAGTAGCTATAATACTGTGCATAAAAGCAACAGCACTTAAGGAAGTTTGTATTTTGTTTTTACTTGGGATAAACCAACTGTGAGGTCTCATTCACTGTAAGAAACACAATTTCTCAGACTTAGGCAGAAGCTGCCAAACTCAAAGATAGAGTTCCTATTGTCTTCGTCTTTCTAACTCTGCAAAGTGACTCAAAAAACACTGTCTCTCTTATTGTGTATAGGTTTACTGAATTCATGAGAGACAAATATACGAATTCTTTCCCAATAAATCTATTCCCAGGAGAGGGACTTCCCTGGTGGTCCAGGGGTTAAGACTCTGTGCTCCCAATGCAGGGGGCACAGGTTTGATCCCTGGTCAGCGAACTAAGATCCTGCATGCCTCATGGTGCAGCCAAAAGAAAAGGAAAAAAAAAAAAAAGCTCTTCCCAGGAGAAAATGACCCATCTGGTGTTTACAGCACCCGAATGGGTGCCATTATTGAGCTTCAAGCCTGATGTTTCCAAAGCAGAACTTATTCTGTTTTCTCCTTTGACCTGAATATCCACTCCTGACTTCACATTTTCCATTCCTGTTAATGTCTTTTTCATCCTCCCAATCATCCCCTTGGCCCTGCAAAAGTGGCTGCAATACCTTTGATTCCATGACCTTAATATCTCTTCCATCCATCCCTTCTTTAGTTCAACTCCAGAACTCCACCTCCCTGCTTCCTAGTTCAAGTTTCCATGATCACTTCTGGCCAGGAATATTGCAATCACCTTCTAACTTGTCTTCCCACTTCTTGTTTCTGCCCCTGTAAGCCACTCCCAAAGCAGCTGAGCTTTGGCAATAGTGCAGCAGTGACTCCTGATCAAAACCTTCAGTGAATCCCAAGTGCCTACAAAGAAGTGCAAACTCCTTAGCTATGTTCATTATTATTATTTATTATTATTATTATTTCCACTCCTGTTCATGTTTATTAATCTGCATGGTGACTTAGATGATCTAAACACTGGGGGAACATCTCAAAAAGACACCTTTTTTTTTGGAGTGCCAAGTATATTTAATGTATTACTCCTAATCTGTAGAGTTACCCTATAAGACATGCATCCTATCCCCATTTTATGGACAGAAAGAATAAGCTCAGAAAAATATGCTGACTTTCCCATTGCCCTTAGCCCCTGGTATAATACCTTCTATATACTCAATATTATTTACATAGTTATTAAATAAGTAATTGTTTCCTCTTCTCCTCTGTCTCTTTTGATAATAATCTTAAAGCACATGACACTATAGCTTTTTTGTTAAATTCTTCATCCACAGATAAAATGGCTTTTGATTAACTATTAGAACTCATCTTGTGCCAGGTTCACATGGAAGAGGTGCCACCTTCGCTGGGGTCCAAACCCTCTTGATTCAAGACAAAGATGGCACTTCATTAGCCTATATGGTAATTACAGGCCCCTTTTCTAATGTACAAGAACCAGTGAAGGAAATATAATTTGTTTTACTTTTCAATTTTATTCTACTCTAGCTGCCTGATTGAAATGGAAATCCTCAGAATAAACATTTAAAACTATAATAGGTCAGAATATCAAGGACTCTCTCACCATCTTCACTCAATTTGAAAAAGGAAAAGATCATTTTGTACAATGTTAAGTAGTATATTATTACCTCTGGCCAGGAAGACTGCAATAATTTCTAAATCTGTCCTGCCATCTCTTATAGAAGGAGTACTGATGTCAAGCAACAGTCTTTCTATGTAAGGATATTTTGATCAAGATGAATTCCATAAATATTAATTTACAGAAGATACCACTGAAATTACAGGTAGATGGTAACTATTTACAAAATCAGTATGATTTTCTGAAGATTTATTTTTTTATTCCTTGCTAAATTATTCATATTGTCCTTAAAATACCTAGATGTGTAAAATTACACTTAAATCATATATTTTGAATTTAGTAGAGTACATAAAGTTATATAAAAATTTATTAATTTGTTTACTTCTTAAAGCATTTTATATTCTCCGATTTTTTTAATCTTTTTGAATGTTTATGTGAGCAAAGATTTAAAATTTTAAGACATTTAAAATGGCTGAACAGTGTGTAAAAACTGAGAAACCAGAACACAGATCTTATAAAACATTAATGGAAAAATCGAATAACATAAAAACAGAAATAAAGTTCTTCCCCAATATCAAAGAAAGAAAAGAATGAATATAAATCAGATGAAGATAAAAAAAATCACACAGAAGTTCCTACCTACCTACTGGGTGTGACTAATCAACATGTTGTAATCAAGGAGGTAAAGCTCAGCATAGGAAATATTTATTACAGCTTTCAGAAGAGCAATGCAAACTACTGGGACAAGCATGGGACACTGAAATAAGCAGAATACATTATACAAACACATAGTAAGAGACAGAATGGCATAATGTAACTCCCTGTACAGCCTCTTGATCTAAAAATGGTCCGTGAGCATTACTGCAATGCTTGAGTGTTTAAATTTAAGGTTGTAGTTGTACAAAATTGCACAAAAGAGAAAGTTCATAAATTATCTGTTAACTTTGAGATCAAGACAGATCTAGTGATATGATTTCTTGTTTTAAATGTAATTTCTTACCTTCACTCTATTTGTTCTGAGGAACTACACAAGATATGCAGGAAAAGTGAGACACTAGGGACACCAGCTCGGGACCTGGCACATGGTAATGTTCATTGACATAGAAAGCTCCCGAATGGTCTGAGGAATAACAGTGTGTTTAGAGCAGACACTCAGGAGCAGAGTCTAGAGTTCAATGCCATTGGAACAATGTGAGAAGCTATCTTCAGAGCCCACTCAAGCTGGAAACTCTCTTTACCAGTCAAAAGGAGTTGGATGCACTATACCTATTCCCACAACCCCAAAGGATGATGCTGGGATGGTCTGACGTGGAGGAGAACCACGCAGACATAAAAGGTGAATGTGTGGACAAAGCATGAGCTTCTTAGAGAGAATGCTGAGGGAGAAGAATGGATCTAAGTGCCGAGGTTAAGCCCAGATTTGTAACTGATAAAGACACTACATAGATAAGATGACTGCAGAGCCAGAGGAATTCCTCTGGGTAGTGATAAAGGCCCCCGTTCAAGCAACAGAGTGTGCCAACCCAGGTGGTATACACTGAGGAATTTACCGGAACTACACCTTCCATCTTCTTAATGAGGGGGGGTAAGAGGTTAATAGCAGACACAGCTCTACAGACACACGTGGACACAAACAAACACACCCACAGACATACACACATCTGATCTTTCAGTTATGTGTAATTACACTAAGTGTGTATTACTAATCTGCAATATGGATTATGGCTCTTGGTTCATCCTTTTCAGGGTCCCCACATACAGCAATACAACTTATGGTCTGCACAAAGGCATGTGGTAGAACGGGTGACAGTGAGTCTGAAATCCAACTTTCCTTCCTTTCACCAAGCCAGAGGCCATAGCCAGTTGTCCTGGCCTGGGTTACCAGAGCAAAGGAGAAAGGCGTGTCTTTCTAAATAGCCTGCTAGCCCTTTGTGTGATTTATAAAAATGCTACGGATGGGCTAATGGCCCATGAATGAATGAATTTTATAAGGCTCAAATTAGGGAATGCCTCCAGGGCATATGTTAAATGTATATTCGAACCAAGTTGCCATTGACTGACAGACTCTGTGCAGCCAGGATTCTGTCTGTGGCTGAGGTACCAGACCAGGTAAGCAACATGTCTCATCATATTGTAAAAGGTGCTTATGTCTATCTAGGCAACTAACATGGGAGTAGTACTAATAATAATAACAATAATAATAAAATTATAATATTAAACTCTAAAATTACAAGAAATTGTAATTTTGTATGCTCCTGACAATATCATATGAGTGCCCACTCAGAGCCTGTGTGAAACTAGGAACTAGGCATGCTATGATCTGGGTGTACACCCACCACCCCAAATGTTCTTATTTTGTCAAGTCCCTGATGGTGCCATTCTTACCTCCTCAAATATCTGGAACCCTTATCACCAAGTGAGTCAGTTTTATTTTTATAAAGAGAAGCAGCTGGATATACTTTGTCCCCTGAAGGTCCTTTGGAGACATAATATGTCTGGACACATATTTCCTCTTTAAAGATGATGGCAGGGAAAGTGCAGTTTTTAAACCAAATGGAGAGGACTTCTTACAATGAAACTTCAAGCACTATGGCACATGAGTGGGAATCTTTGTGGGTAAAAGGTTTATTCTCTCCCACCCTCACTGGTCCTTTGCCCTTACAAAACCCTAAGTAGGCAAATTGCTAATTTCCTCATGCTGATTTTTAATCAGAATACACTAAGGCACCTTGACCTCTCCAAGTCTTTTGGAATTCTGTTATTTCTACCCAGAATGCCCTTCTCTCCCTCCTCTTTCCCACCTGAAAAACTGCTTACATGTTACCTGCTTACATGTTACCTCTTCTCTAGCTTATTCTGTTTCTCCTCAGACCACCTCCAGGCTTAATGGCTTCTCCCTCCCTCACCCTCCTCCCTCACCTTCCTCACCTGTATTCACATAGCACTTTATAAATATGTTAGTATACTACTTATTGATTTATAACTCTTTATCTCTCGGTCAATCCTCCCAGCTGGATAGCTCTTTGCAAACTGGGATACTATCTTTTTAATCTTTGTTACAGACAGTGTGCTGGATAGTAGAGAAATATTTATGGCAATGAAGCATATACACTATTAAAATGTTATTATTTTATATTTATATTTTGGTGATATTTTTCTTTGCATATTGCCATTTCACCTGGATCCTCAGGTAAAGAACCCAAAAAATAAAGAAAATTAAGACTTGGACTCAGGCATGAAATAAACTGTGTGACTCTGAACAAATCTCCCACTTCTATGTCTGCAGTTTCCTTATCAGTAAAATCAGGGATTGGTCTAGAACGGGGTTTCTCAACCTTGGCATTCTTGACATTGTGGGAGAGATCATTCTGTTTGTGGAAAGGAGTGAGAGGCAACTGTTCAGTGCCCTAAGAATGTTTAGCACATTCCTGGCCAATATTCACCAGATGTTAGTAGCACTCACCCAGATGTATCCGTCAAAACATATATACACTACTATATATAAAATAATCAACAAGGCCCTACTGTATAGCACAAAGAACTCTACTCAATATTCCATAATAACCTATGGGGGAAAAGAATTTGAAAAAGAATGGGTATATGTATAACTGAATCACTTTGCTGTACACCTGAAACTAACACAACATTGTTAATCAAATATGCTCCCATATAAAATAAAAATTAAAAAAAAAAGCTTTCCAGAAAGGCCAGGGTTCTCAAGTGCCCTCCAATATAAAATAAAAATTAAATTAAAAAAATGTCTCTAGACATTGACAAATGTCCCCTTCCCCCCCCCCGGGGGGGGGCATTAAGACCACCCCAGGTTGAAAACCACTGGTCTAGACTAGAGGTTTTCAATACTTTTGAGCATGAGACTCCTTTTTCCTAAAGAAATATCACCCATTGTATAAAGAAATAACATAAACTGTAGGGCTCTGCTTGAAAGGGGTAGAGAGAGCACTGTTGAAAATCCTCTAATTTCTATGATTTTCTGATTTTAAAGAAGCACAAGTGAATACACCCAAAACATATGCCAGATGCTGCTTTCCATTTACTCCAAGATATTTACCATTAAACACTGAGATTTGGAAAAATCAAGTTGAATTTATGCACCAAAGTTAAACATCAGTCACAAATGGTAGATGGTGGTATCAAAATATTTTTTCTTTAATCCACAGAAGGGATTCCCCTGCTACGGTCACAGTACAGTAAGAAAAGCAGTCAAATGTCTTTGGTATTAAGAAAATGTTACTAATTCATACAAATAACATACATTAGGCAATGAACTTTTTAAAGACAGACCCAAATAAGGGTTACACATCTCCACTTAAGAACTGTTTTTTATTTGTGTGACAAATATTGAAATGATTCCTATTACATAATAGTTGCTTGATGTTAAGGGTACAATGATGAACACACATGTATACATGTATATGTGTGTGTGTATGTATATTCCTATGTATATATTTGTGTGCCCATATGTCGCATATAACTTATTTTACCGAGTATGTATCAACTTTCTATTAACTATGAACTTAATTAAAATGTGACCTAAAGTTGACGACTTACTAATTTTAAAACAAAATTATATATGTAAACATACAATGGAATTATTACCAGGTACACATATATCCATTCATTCACTAGAATATAAAATACCTTGTATAAAATATTAGAAGGTTTAAACATTGATTCTTTCTCTGTGTCACCAGAATATGAGAGATTTTACTGAAAAGTTTTTTAAAATGTTTGCTAATACTTAAAAGTAGGTTCTAAATTTAAAAATTAGCCCACATTCAAATCAATACAAATATTCAGTTCAAACTTACCCCCATGTTTAGTAATTCTGAAGAACAAGAATTAAAGATTAACATAAAACAGCAGGACTGTCAGATGGACCTAATCTGTAGGCAGTAGATAAAAAATTCTGAAAGAAGAGTTCAATTTAAAATTCTAACAGTAAAAAAAGCAAAGGAAATACTAACACTGGGACCCACATTAAATTTCTCTCTATTCTATGGTGACCCAGAGCAAATAAGTAGTTATTAGGAGGAAGGATTTCATTTTCCAAAGGTAAGCAATAAGGCAAAATTCAGAAATGTTAACACAAAAGATGAAACTGCATGACCCATCTCTTTAACTGACTGTCACCATCTTATTCCAATTTTGAAAACAACTAATAATCAGTTATGCTCTTTTAAGCTACTCATAGCAAGTAACAGTTTTTTGAACCACTGCCTTTCTGTGTTTTCAACCTGATGTTTAATCCTTGGGTAAGCAATGTTTCAAAATAGACAGGCAGATTAGAACTCACTCACCTGTCAAATGTAGCAGAAAATAGCCTCTCTGCTGAGTTGGAGAAACATGCATTGTCCCCACAGAGCTATAACAAGCTCTCCAGATTTCTCTTCAATGTTTAGAATCCAGATGTCTGGTCACAGCTGTTCTCAGTCTGTTACCCTGCTTTTATTTCACCAATGCTTCCTCTGAATGGAGTGTTTCCTCTAAAGGTAACCACTTGACCAGTGATACCCACTGACCTCTGCTGTGTGTGTGTGTGTGTGTGTGTGTGTGTGTGCATGTGCACAGGGTTGGGGAACACAAAGAGGACCCCATTTCTTTAGGACTCACCATTTAACATCACAATTGAATGAATAATTTAAGACTCAGAAGCAGAGGTAAAGTGAGGGCCTAAAATGGGTAACACTGGTAATTCCCTGGCAGTCTAGTGGTTAGTCCTCAGAGCTTTCACTGCTGGGGCCCGGCTTTGATTCCTGGTTGGGGAAATAAGATCCTGCAAGCTGCATGGCACAGCCAATAAGTAAATAAGTAAGTAAAATGGGTAACACGGATTCCTAGCCCCACTTTCAAATGGGAAACCACTCATTTTTGATAAGTCCTATATTATGAGAGGGGCAATCTATGAATGCTATAATTAGACTACTAACTTACAAAACTCCAGAAATAGTCTAAGAGATAACAAAATTACTGTAGATAAAAGTGCTTCCCCAGAAAGCTAAGGCAAGAAAACATGAAAGGAAGAGAATTAGCTAAGATTCAAATTAAAAAAAAAAACAAAACTGAGGCACTTACAACCCTTTGGTTACTTCCCATTCTTTTGAATAAAAATTGAAAACCCTTCATGTGAAATTCATGATCTCACTCCATACCAACCATCTCATCACTCATCTCCCCTCTCATCCTTTACAGCAGGAGTCAGAAAACTTGTTCTGTGAAGGCCAGGTAGTAAATATTTTAGGCTCTGTAGACCATATTTCCTTCCATATGCAACTACTCAGCTCTGCTGTTTTAGCATGAGTGCAGTCTTAGGCAATATGGTGAAAATAAGAATATGGCTGTGTTCTAATACAACTATATTTATGGGCACTAAAATGTGAATGTCATATAATTTTCATATGTCATAGAATACAGTTCATCTTTAAATTTTTTTTAACCATTCAAAAATGTAAAAACAGGGGAGCCAAAAAGAAATAGATAGTGGTCTGCATTTGGTCCACAGCCATAGTTTGCCCACCTAGGCATCTCTACAGCCTCCAGTTCGCTAAGTCAGTAGTCTATCATTCCATAGATTAAAATACTTTGAGGACTCCACACATGCTATGCTCTTTTGGGCATCAAAGGCATTGTACTTGTTCCTTCTCTTGCAATACTCTCACCACATCCTTCTTTGACAAACTAATTTCTGCATACCCTTCACTTTTCAATTTCTCTGACATGTCTTCCTGAGTCCCTCATGTCTGGGCTTGATCCCCCTTCTATATGCCCTGTGACACACTAGACTTTTACATCACAGGACTAGTGACATTGTGCCTAGTCCTAGACCCAATACAAGTTGATCTGAATTGCTATCCAGTATATCTCCTGTGCCCAGGCACTAAATGGGTGCTCAGTAAATACCGATTGAATAAATGGCTGAAGGTAAGATCTGAAGAACATTAGGATGACAAGTTGACCTAGGTTAGACTAGACATTGGGGTGTTGGAAGACTTTCTGTAAAGACAAGTTTGGATGAATAAATAGCTATTTGGATGCAGTAGTACGGCACGGTGATTAAGAGAATAGGTCCTGACATCAAACCTGCTTGAGCTCTGTGTGACCCTTGGCAAGTGGCCAGAGTGTTCTATAACACAATTTTCTCATTTGGGGGATTCAAATGGTACAATTTCATAAAAATGGAACGTGCTCACACTAGTGGAACATAGTGCTTGACACACAACAGGCTATCAATAAAACATATCTATCATTAGTACTGGTATCAGGCAGAAAGGAATCTAACCTCAAGGACTCTAAGGACTAAAAATGAGAGCTTGTATTTTATTTTTCATCAATAAATTTATTGCCTCGCTGCACACACAAAAAAAGTGTCCAGTAGAACCAATCTGACTTGAAAGATTGGAATAAAGAATAGAAAACGGATTTATCCTTACAGCTAGAGTCCACAGATACCCATTACACCTAGAATTACACCTCTATATGTAGAGAGATAAGGAGGCAGAGTCAGGTTTCTCATGCACTAATATATTGCAAGTGGCTGACTGAAGGTGCAGGGCTCATGACTGAGTTGGACAGCTTTGCCAACTGCCAAGAGATAAGAAGGAAGGCGGCCTTCTCCTTAACACAGCCTAAACCTCCCACCACCAAATCTGTTACCTCCATTCCGTAGAAGGTGGCAGTAGACAAGGGCAGTGACAAACACAGGGTGCTTTGGATGGAAAGTGTCCTTAATATTTTACCATGGTGTTTCACAGGCCTTGCCACCTTTTACTCATTTTTGTAGCATCTCAATCTCTCTGCCCTTATTTTCCATTCTAAGGAGGGCATACAGCAAGGTTGTCCATAGGTCACTTACTCCCAGAAGTTCCGGTGAAGCCCCCGTTGCTGATTTTGGGCAAGAAGTGACTGGAGATGGCCAGCTCTATATGATGACCGACTACTGACACCGGGCTCCCCTGGCAGCCCCACTGTCTTATAAGCCCCATCCCTCTCTCCTTCTTGGGCTGAACAGAACAGAATGGTATCAGCATCAGAAGTGCTATGGGGTTAAATCATAGTATTCCTGTAGGCCGTAGGGAATAAAAAATGCAATTCTTATTGTGAAAATTTTAAAATAGTTTTTATGATGAGTATAATACTATCTATAATACTATGATAATTACTGCACAGATGTTACATACATAACCAGCTACACTGAAATTCTTGCTAGCAAGATTCCTTGTTACCGCTGCAAAGAGATATAAATTGATTACTGAATACATGTGAATAAAAAAAGAATTTTGTAAAGTTGGCTCGGTATGGAAATATCCCTAGGATTTTCTAGGTTCGGTAGGTGGTAAGATTTATTTTTCTCTGAAGGAAGTAACTTTTTTTTGAAGGATGAGTCCTGTGGTGTGTATTGGAGGGGTTTGGCTTTTTAAAAAATCTTGTATTTGTTGTAACTGTTCATATCTTTTCTGTGTTGAATTCATTATTCCCATGGTACTGGCCTTTTAAACTACGTGCCTCTGAGTCTTTCAATTTATAAATATGTTATCTTCATAAATATTGTAAAAACAACAAAAAAGTAAAAACTACTAGTATGCTATGAATATGGATTATTGTATAGATTTTTGTATATAGATGTTTGGTCTTGAATTAAAAATATATTTCAATATAATATTGTTTACAATTATAAGCTAACATTTATTGAACCCCTACTTTCTCTCTCTCTCTTTCTCTCTCTCTCCAATTTATTTCTTAGAATAAAAACAATGAGTTATGTGATTTTATTATCCTCATCTTACACATGAAGCAATAGGAACAGAAAAGTGAAATAACTAACCCAAAGTCATAGACAAGGTAAATGGCAGATCTCATTAATGATCAAGTATATCAAATTTCTAAGATTTACTAATTTTATTCACTATTTATTATGATTTTAATCAGGAAAACTTATAAATATTACCTTGTCACTATGTCCTACAGATATATTAGAAAGGTGGTTTTTGTAGGTTTTTGGTATATTAGTATACTAATTTTTTAGTATATTTAGTATGTTAGTATAGTTAGTAGTATATTTTTCAGTATGAATTTTATTTAAGGTACAGAGTCAAATCACAGTCAAATGAGTGCAGAAAATGTATCTGTTCACTTAAAATTCTATTCACTACTCAATTTATAACATAGGAGGATCAAATAGAATATTTTCTACTAATTTTTGATAAATCTTGACAAATGCACACTCAAAAATGTGACAGCCTACTGGTAAATTGCCCTTTACCACAGTATTGCTGAGAAAAATATCCTCAGAGTGTCTTTTTAACCAGTCTGTTCTCAGCTTCTTTCTCCAAAAAGAAGGTTGTGTTTATCAGGACCAAAGCGTAAAATAAGCTACATTTATCTGAAGACCACATACACATGATGCATAAGCACACACACTCACATATGCACATACAGGTACACACATGCACACACACATGCACATGTCCCCTATTAGTATCTTGCTCTTTGCTTCTTGCTTCCTACCTCATTCCCAAAGAACTATGTACTCAGTAAACTATAAAATAATCCTTACTAATACATTGGGAGTGAATTACTCAAACATTTTTCTTCCAAAAAGGGGCAAATTTAGCTTGACCTATGAAATGGACACTACCTCTATACCAAACAATTATATTTCATTTATGATCATTTGAAAATTCACTTTTACCCAATGAAAATATTACGTCTTGCAGTTCACACTTTGTGTTGCTATTTAAAATTTTAAACAGAGATGAAACTCCAAATGGTACCATACAATGAAATCACTGAAGTAACTGAAATTCTATTTCTGCATCTTATTTATTGCTATACTGCCAATTTACTTTTTAAATGCAAGAATATATAGTACTACAGGTTCTAGAGACACAAACTACATCTTAAGAGAACTTGAAAAATTCCAAACTGGTAAGAACTTAAAAATTACTCTTGAATTGAACACATAGTCTACAAACCAAGTGTATAGTAGGGAGTTATCCAGATTAGCTCCTATATGATACCTTATACCTAAAATATAAAAGATACTAATTTGAAGTTAATATATGTATTATTATAACTCAACTGTAACCACAGAATCTTTTCAGAACTTCCACCAAAAAAAAGTTTCTTGGGGAGGAATATTTTATCACTTTAAGACTGTTGAGAATTGATATAACATGGTAATAACAAAAAGTCAACAATTTTGTATGGTTTTGTCATTGTTTTTAAATTCTCTAGATTACACTCCCTTCTTGCTGGTAGCTGGGGTACTCCAACCACCATCCTCTTGATGCACCACTGAGTCAAGAGAAAATCTGTTTGGTGAGTTTCAACTGAAATATCATGTGAATGTGATGTATAACTTGTAAATTAGTATACCAAGGCAAGGTACTAATTTGTTTTAACAATGTGCTCTGGAAGACTGAAAGGGCCTGTTCACAAAAGAATGCTTCACTATTGACAACGTTTCAGATGACTTCAAGGAGGAGGAGATGTGCTTGAGAATGAGGTCTAGTCTGGCACTCTTGGCTTTATACCAAAAAGAGATACATCCATAAAGTCAGGCAAGGAGGTCTGCAATGTGATCAAACACAAGTTACACATGAGAAAATTATCCTAGTATATTCTTTGCAACACTTTTGAAAAGGCAGCTCAAAGATGTAGTTTCTAGTTACATATGCTAGATATCCAGGAAACTGTAAGGAACTGAACTTGACTGGTTGTGTTGACAGAGTGTCAGAACTGCAGGCAGTTGCCAGAAGAAAATGTGGGAGTATAATACACAAGAAATGGAGGTGCATCACTGATTCTTTTTAATGCATGGAAGTTTACAGTAGCAGTGATTGACTTCAGACTCTAGTTCTACAAAGTTTGTCAGGAGGGGCACTGCATAACTGTGGGGAAACTATTTTCACACTCCAATTAAGCTAACATCTTGGTGAGTCTAGATTTGTAAAATTAGGTTTCAGATGAAACTCGCTAAATTCTATTTAAATTGTTCAGACATATTGATATATCATTCTGCTCTAAAAATGACTAAGAATTCACCAAAGGCTATGTGGCCTTGGGCAAACCAGTTCTCTCTGGCCCTAAATTTCCTCCTGTGTAAAATGAGAGTTTAGACTTGATCATCTCTGACCTTCCAACTCTATAATTTTAGATCTATGATCTGATATATAAAACAGCTTAGGAAAGATAGCAATTAACTTCTCTTGAGTGCTTGTCTCACCTGAAAGAAATCTGAGCTCTGTTAAAACCTGCTTTTCTTAATTCAAAGACCATATTGACTTGCCAAAATTAAGTTATATAAGAATAAAGTCTTCCTACAAAAGGCAATTCCAAGGATTTAAGTTTGATTCCAGGATTATTTCAAATTATTCAGGTCAGTATACTAAAGTGTGGTCAAGATGACAACTCTGCCCTAACCGCAAATACTTGTAAATGAGTGTGAAAGAATCCATGACCTTCAAAACCTAACAGAATTGAGCTTAGCAGTTGTTAAAATTCTAAGTGTATTCAATGTTTTTCCAAAGGCAGTATTTCCTTTAAAAAAGGCAATGTAGAAAAAGCTTTTCTTATTTTGCCTAAATTACCAAACAAAGAAGTAAGGCATGGTTTAATACAGCACTGGAGATCCTACCATATGATGCTGCTTTAGGCAGATATAGAATGGGTAATTTTTCTTAAACAACAACAGACGGCTTGCGTTTTATTTCTTGAGTTTACCATGAATCACTATAGAATTCACAGCAAAGTAAATGAGAATGTGTTCCTTTCTTGACTCCCTGCCATTGTTAATTCCCTATTTCTTAAAGGTAGAATGAGTTTTAAGAAAGCCATGTGTTGTCAACAGTACTTCCTATTAAAATTCCCTTTAGTTCTTTATGTGGCGACACGATAGAATTCAGAACAATGACTGATTTAAATTGATACAGCAGAAAAACAGTCTTCCCAAAAAAGTCCTCACTAACATCCAGCACTCATATAATCACTAGATATGCTTTGAGGTTTATAATTACTTCTCTGACACCCTCTATTCACATGTGAAATCATTTCTCAATGTAAGAGAACAGAAATGAGGCTTAAATACTAGTCTTTATAGAATACAAAGTTATTCTAAGGGTTGACCAAAAAAGTGCAATACACTCCTCACTCTATCTCAGTTAAAAATAAATTCTTCTAAAACATAGAGCTGGAAATTTGTTGCAATGATAATGCTGTCCAAACAACCAACAACAGAAAATTAAATGGTTGAATATTTTCTTTCATAATATATTTTTTTCTTTGTTTTATAGTCTAAACATTTTTTCTTTGTGAACCTTAGTTAGCATAAAAAACTTCATGAATAGCTTTCCTGACTCACAGCCACTTAATGTCTTCCTTAAAACTGAATCTATAGAATTGAAGTTTTAAGTGTAATATTTCTAAGTGAGGCGATTTGACAGCATTATAAAAAACATTAAGTTTGTGGTTGCTGTGAGGTTGTCTGATTTCTGTCGTCTAATTTCTCCCAACAGGTAGAGGAAGCCTGTCCATATCTTTGAATAATTTTCTCCAAAATGTATTACTATTTAGGTTATTCATATTGGTACATGAAAACTTTATATGAATGATATTATAATATCTAGAAAAACCACTGCCCTCATTTTTTCCTAAGCTCGCCACATTGATCCCATCAGAAAATATCCATAACCACAAACCTCAAATGGTCCCTTAGGGATGCCCTAAAATCCCACTCTCATTATCACAATGATTACTTCATATCTTTTCCTCAAACCAGTTCTGTCTTCTCCTACTTCATTCTCAGTTGATAACCACCTTGTCTCTTGTTTAATATTTCTGGGAAAAACAGAAGTGATGAGAAGATGACATACATACCCCACCATCACCTCTACCCACCACTTGCCCCTATACCTTGGACTCTGACTTTCCTCCTGTGGAACTACCCTCCTGATAAAGTCCCCATGTTTCCACCGAATGCTAATAAACAGCTTTGTTTTCTCACTTGAACCAACCCATCTTGACTATTCAAAGACATTGTCCCTGCAATTGTATCACTCTCTCTTGGAATCATCAATTTTTTTCTCTCTTCCAAATCATCCCCATTGGTGTAAAAACATAGTGTGTTCACTGATATTGGCAGCTTAATTTTAAATTAATTTTTAAAAAGCAGATGAAATAAATGGGTAAATGAATAGGTGTACAATAAAGCAAATGCAGCAAAATACATAGAATCTAGGTGGTATGGCTATGAACACTGAACTGTTACATTCTTTCAACTCTTCTGTATGTTGGAAAAATTCCACAATAAAATATTATAAAAAATCATAGTCTAATTTCTCACAACGTAAAAAAAAAAATTCTCATCTACTTCTAGTACCACTTATTTCTTTGTTTCCCCCACTCCTACAAAGTATTGCCTAAATGTTTTGACTTTGATTTCACTTCATTGTAAAAGGTTTATATAAGGGGATAGCATGGGATGTCTTTCCATTGCTAATGTCCAAACATTCTGTATCTTTATAATCAAATCATATCTCATAGATATCTTACCGGCTTCTTTTTGGATCCAGCCTGAAAATATTTGTCTTTTAATTGGAGTACTTAGTCTGTTTACATTAAATGACTACTGTTATACCATTACTAATATATATCTTAGTATTGCTCTATGTAGTAGACTGCATGTGATCATCTCCATGGTACACACTAAGAGGGTAGTGAAATAACATATAGCTAACAAGCTAACAGCAATAATTGACTAAAAATAGTTAAATAATACAAAAGAAAGCAAGGGGGAAAAAACATAGGACAAATCGCTACTTTTACCACAATCTGGACAATGCAACAATCTTAGACTAGTTAACTTCTATTTACTGCTGATTCTATCCTCACGCATGTGTATGTGTATGTGTATGTGTGTATGTTATGTGTGTGTGTCTATGTGTCATATATTTATTTTCATGTTTCACCTCAAAAGACATTATTATTATAGTTTTACATAGTCAACATTCATTTGGATTTACCCACATATTTACTCTTTGTTCCACATTCTTTTCTTTACCTCTATGCTTCCATCCAAGCTCATTTTCCTGCACGAAGAACGCTCAAGTAATTTCTTTAAATGTGGATCTGCTGGTGATAAATTCTCAATTTTTGTTTACATGAAAATGCATTTATTTCAACTTTATTTTTGTATAATGTCTTGCCTGGATAAAAATTATAGGATAGCAGTTTCTTTCAGTACTCTGATTAGTTCATTCCATTAATTTTGGCTATCATTGTCACTAGCTAAAAGTCAGTTGTCTCTTATTTTGAGGTAAAAGTTATCTCTCTTTTTAAGGTAACATGTCTTTTTCCTCTGAGTGCTCTGAAAATTTCCTCTTTGATTTTTGATGTTTTCTTAGGAAATAACTACGTGCAATTTTCTTGAAGTGCATGGCACTTTTGAATCTGAGCAGTAATGTCTTTCATCAGTCTTGGAAAACTCTTAATTATATATCAGCTTTCATGTTTTTCAACCTCTTGTCTCTGTATATTTTATTCTGGATATTAATTCTGACTTATCTTTCAGTTCACAAATTCTTTCTTCAGGTTTGTCGAATCTGCCTGCTACTAAAGCTATTAACTAAAGCTACTGAATTCATTTCAGTTATTATAGCTTTCAATTATAAAATTTCTATTTTATTATTTTTTATAGCTCCCTCTATCTTGCCATTTAATTTCCTGAACACATTAACTTACAGAACTTTAATATCCCTGTTTGATAATTCTAATATTTGCATCTTTTGTGGGCTAATTTTAAATTATATTTTCTCTTTTTTTAGCCAATATTGTTTTTTCATGCCTTGTTATTTTTAATTTAATATCACAACTTGTACTCTATGTACTATATACTTAAATATCAATACTATATTCTTATACACTGTAAAGTAAATAAGAAATTAGAGATGATGATATCTTCTTCCAGAGAGAAATTAGTTTGGTTGTGGGCAAAATATTATGGTAAAGATAGATCATCTTAATCGAATGAGAGACTGAGCAGATCTAAAACTGGGCTTTAGTCTTTGTAAGATCTGATCCCCACACTTCACCCATTCCAGAGTCCCAGGTAAAAATGTGGGGTACTGTGGCAGATCATAATTTCCAAAGATTGTTCTAACAATCTATGTCCATTTATCTTGATCCTGAGCATGCCTCTGTAACAACCTTATCAATATATTAGAATAGAAATCCTAGCCTGTGACTTTTGACTATAGATCACAAAAATGCCCTGTACTTGTGCCTCTTTTTCTTTGAGATTCTCATTCTTGAAACCCAGCCACAAGTCTACGAGGAAGCCCAAACTAGAAAATTTGGAGATAATAAATGCACAGGCCACATCTTGTGTTTGGGATGACATCCTCAGCCAAGGTTCCAGCTGACAGCCAGCATCAAGTCCTACATATATGTTTGAAGGCTCCTCCTCCTCCAGGCTGTGATTCCAGTCCCCAGACATCACGCTACCCCCAGCCTTTGACTCTTCCCAGCTGAAGCTTCAAACACTATGGAGCAAAGACAAGGCACTCTGCTCTAACCTCACAGAATTCATGAACCACAGAATCTCTTAGCATAATAAAATAGTTGTTATGCAGCACTACATCTCAGGTGATTTGCATGCAGCAATAGTAACTGGAACAGGTCCCTTCTAGACCTTTTGTTCCTGAACTTCAATTTCTGTCCCCCGAGACTAGTGAAACTACCAAAAGCTCTTCTCAACCCCTCCTTGCCTTATTCACTGCTTTGTAATTGGCAGATATTCACATTTCTGGATTTTCCCTCTTTCCAAAATCTTGACCCTTCAAGAGCTTGCTCACTTAGTACTTTTCTAGTGGTTTTAATATTTTAGTTATTCTTTTTTGGGAGGGTTCATCTGAAACAATTTAATTCTTCCTTTTTGGGAGCATATGTCAACTCAACCCACGGAATTTTTAATTTAAATCATTATACACACACACTCCCACCTATATTTTTAATTTCTAAAAGGCCTATTTAGGTCACTTTAAATTGTGTTGTTTTTAAAATCTTTTTATTGTTAACATTTTTAAGCCTCTCTTAATTCTTAAAACATATTACAAAAAATTATTTTTTATATTTATGTCTGATAATTCCATTATCTGTAGCTTTTATGAATGTGATTCTCCTGTGCTTTCTGTTTATTCTACTGGCTCTTACGTATGGTATATATTAATAACTTCTTGCCTTAAATACATTATTTCTTGAAATACATCTTAAAAATATCTTGGAAATTATTTATGCCTTATGTGAAATTTTATATTTCCAGAAAATCTGTTTCTGCCAATTACTTAGTTCACTATCATCCTGGGATCAACTTATATTAAATTCTTCATTTGGGGTTTGACCACACAGATAGCATGAATTCTGGCTGCAAAACTTGTTGAAGGCCAACTCAAGTTTTCAAAGGGAACATTTTTTTTTCCTCCACTCAGTCCCAGGTTAATAAAGACAAGATGGTTTCACTCTTTGTGGATTGAGTTTACTGATAGTTTGCTGTTGTCCTTTGGTATTCCCACTCTAAGAGGGGAGTTCATATTTACCTCTCCATCTCTACCACAAAACAGACTTTATATCATGTCTACTCTGGGCTATGCATCCTTCAACAGAAAACGGAAACAAGCCTTGCCACATAACCTAAGGTTGAAATCTAGTTCGGTCGCTTATCTTTCAAGCTTGCCATTTTCTCTTCTTTTATTTTTTTTAGCATTTTGGGATTTGTTATTGTTTTCCCAGGTCACAATACGTTTGAAGGATGCTTGTACATTTTGTCTAGCTTTTTAGTTCTATTCATTAAAAGAATCACTCAGATACCCAGCGAACTTTGTACACTCCTTCAAGATGGCAGCCAGGAATCCAGATATATATGTGATTTTTATGTGATAGACTCAGCTAAAAAAGGTATCACACAATGCAAACAAAACAAGGTGGGTTCAGCCATGAGAGATGCCAGTCTGTTCCCTCTGGCCAGTGAAAATGAAAGTGAAAGCTGATTAAGAAAGCATCTGGAAGTGCAAAATATGGGCCCAAATTACGTGTTATGGCTTCTTGCTGCAGCTTAACACTATAATATCTAAACTATTTTTGTTCTTAACTCAAATTCTCTTCTGTATGCTAATAAACATTGGAGGGCTACTGTGCCCCTAAGACCTTGAAAATGAGGGATACGAGATGACTTTTTGAAAGTTAAACTGAAATTTACCATTTGGATCTGAAGTGAGCCAGGGGCATCACACTGTCCCAGCAGGTTGTCCTTACATTTTATGCACCTAAACCTCTTGATTCCATGCTCACCGAGCAACCTCCTGATTTCCATGTAAGCCTATCTGTGAGTAGAGAATATGTTGATCATGCTGACAGGACTATTTCTAGTCTGGGTTACAGTAATTTCTCTTGGTAAATCAATAAAGTGATGTCTGGGTCTGATTTGGCTTCCCTTATAGCTTAACTAAAGAGCGACATAAGCTGATTATGTTGACAGGAACATTTCTGCTGTGTGTAACCACTCCGTTTCTCACTTTAAACTAATGGAGTGGCATTTTAGGTGTCTCCCTAGTTCATTCATGAATTTTAATTAGCTCTCAGTCCTGTCTCACTCTAGATGTTGACCAAGTCAGTATTTTTCAAATCCAGATTTCCATGTCATCAGGAACACAATGTACAGTTCCAGGGTATGTGAAAACGGAATAGTACAGGACATTCTCCTGGAACAATATTTAACAGAAACAGTAGGGGAAAAGACAGAGTTTCCTTTTTTATTAAAAGAGCAGATATATTCTACAAAATTTATATTCATCTTAAAACTAAAATTGAGATTCTAAGAAACTTGCCACTTGCTACCAACCATGTGTGCCTCAATCACCAGATGCCCAGGGCTACTTCAGTGGCAAAGTTGGTGAGTCAATGCTTGGAGGACACCATCGAGCACCACTTCACATTCATGTCTTCCACTGGTTGGCTGGTTGGTTGTTTGTTCTTTTTAAATGACTACTATACTTCCTTTCTGGTTCCTCCTTCTCCTTCCATTCTGCTGATCAATCTGCTTATAATGTGGAGAATTCTATTTTGTGTTAATGGTAGACTGAGTTTTTTTTGTTTCTCAGAGTATACCATTACCCAGTTCAATTAATGAGTAAGAAATAGACTAGAAACTCAATTATCATTACCTACATAAAGTATTTTGTAGCTAGTCTATATGAAAGCCACACTAAGCTATCTTGGAAACATTTATACTTGATTTACTCTCAAGGACTGAGCAAAAAGTTTTCATGTTTCACATGCTCCTCCTTTGGCTCTGGGAATTAGCATGGTAGCTATAAATAAGTCTGGGTTTAGAATAAGGAATAGCATTCAACTGTCTCCTTACCCAAACTCTTCAATGATTTCCTCTTGCCTTTAGGATAAAGTTCAATGCCCTCAGCATGGAGTAAAGCATGATCTGTCTCCAGCTCACTTCTCAGAGGCTCATTTCTTGCCCCACCTTGCCCTCAATGTACATACCTGCCAGATTGAAATTCTTTCACTTTCCTAATCACTCCATGCTCATTCTCACATCAGGGCCTTGGAATTCCATGATTCCTCTGCCCTGAACACCCCATTCAGCTATCATCTGATAGTTAACTTCACTCTTCAGATCTCCACCTAGATAGGAAGCCCCTTCCATTCTGCCTTCCATGCTTGGCTTGCATGCCCCTCACTGTAGGACTTCAGTGGTCAGTGCTCTGTGCATGCCCTCTCATTGCATTTTCAATATTTCATTACAAATCTCTTGTTGCTTCTCCATATCATTTTAATGGACTGCAAGTTAACTACAACACTAATTCCTCTGCATCCTTCAGCTACTTACTCCTTTAGAGCTTTTGGCAGAGGATGCTAACTTCCATCCTTTATCCATTCTTCCTTTCTTCCTTGTTGCACCCACAGTTTAGCTGGGTGTCTGGTTGTCCAATACAGAGTCTATTTCTCAATATCCCCTGTAACTAAATGTGGCCAGGGAATGTGAGTAGAAGGCTTATGTGCAGTTTTCATGTCATCTCCACAAGGACGCTTATCCTGGATTCTCTGTCCATCTTCTTGATGGCTAGGAAAGGGTGATTGTTTGGAGCTAAACTTGGAAGGCACATGTTGAAGTTGGTATAAATACCCTGCTAAGCCTATACTCCTCAGTTCACATTACTGTGCAGGAGAGAAATAAAATTGTATCTCTTATTTGAGTCATTTAAGACAATCAAATCTCTGTGTTACAGCAGCCAAGAACACAGAGGTCAATTTAGATGTCATTTCTTCAAGGATACTTTCATATATCTATTACCAGACTATAAATTCCATTAAGACCAGATACTGGATTCATACTTGTTTAATGACACATAAATTAATAAATGAACGAATGACTCCAAGGATCTAGTTATATACCAACCTAATTTATGGATATAATTTCAAAACTTTACAATAAATGGTAGCATAAGTAATTAAGTAGTATCTGTAAAAAATAAATTAGCAGGAATAATATATTTAATTACAGAGTATGAGAACATTTAACATCAGTATATCTATTAATATTATCCCACAAATCAAAGTATAAGGAAAATACAATCACCATAAGGTGAAATCTTGGAGCAAAGGGAGAAAGCAATCCTCTCTCATGAAGTAATGTACTCTCTCCACCATCAACATTAATTGAAGCATCCTCCAGCTCATGAGGAACTGGGCAGGAGAGCTGAGCTCACAGAGCCCAGAAGAAGGACTAGGAAAGAGGTCAGCTCAGGAGGGACAAAGAAAGCAAAACATTTAAAGGAAACTCTGACAAACCTTCAGTCTCACCTATTGACATAAAGTAAAGGAAATGTGTATCTTCATTTCATGGTAAACAAAGCAACATGCACTAATCAATCAGTCATGGACCAAATTCCCTCATGCAATTTATCCAAAACAATTATTGTACTTGTCACTTGTTGCTGTTGTTATTTTTGTTTCTGTTTTCAAATAATTCAATAAAGTGTTGGAAACCTTTATGCAAATAACTGTCTCATCTTACACACAAAAATAATAGCCAATGATAAATGACTTTGTACTGTATGTCAGAGTATTTGCTAAAAGCAATTTACATATATCATCTCTGAAATCTGTTTAAAAACAATCTAGTAGACCCCTATCATCAGTGTTGATTCATATTATTTTTATTTAACTATTATATATACATGTTAAAATGTAATTACAGTTTTTTAAACTACAATTCATGACCCATTATTGGGTTGCAAAATCAATTTAATGATTTGAGGTCAGACACTTTTAAAAAAATTTTATAGAATAAATTATACTACAATAGGGCAGGGCAGCGGAAAAGAGAGAAAATACCAGAAAGCAGTGCCTGAAGTATGCACAAATGATGTTCCATGGAAAGTTTTATTTTGGTTAAATACACACACACACACATACACACACACACATATCTCCACCCAAAAACTATATGCCAAAAAGGTTGGAACTGCGTCATTCTTAGGTCCCCTTACTCTTAGTTGCACAGCCAAAAGCCTATTGACCTCACAGTTGTAGCATGCTCTCACTTGCTCTTTATCCTGGCTCCACTACCTCACTCCAACTGTCCAGTCTTGAGCCCCATTGGCTTGTTACACCCTGGATTCAGATTGCCTTCTGTTCTTCAGTGGTTTGAAGTAGGAAAGATTAGCTTTGGGGCAGAGTGCTATGAGGGAGACTTTCCTTCAGTGACACCAAGTTCCATTTCTCTGGGGCGACCTACTGTTCCTCCCCCATATATAAATAGGGATTCAGGCTGTGCATCTGGGACCACAAAGACCCAAATGATTTTTAAATCTTGATTCTAGTTCTCCCACCCACCACACCACGTAAGTTGTTACCTTTGACTGTATGCGTTGGGGGTGTAGGTGCATTTCCCTAAGCACCTGCAGTACCTGCAACCAATGAGGAATCTATCCAGGTGTGTAAATTTCAATTTTAAATTGTCAAAATAATCTTGAGAAAGAAGAACACAGCTGGAAGAATCACGTTCCCTGGCTTCAGATTATACTACAAAACTACATCATCAAACCAGCATAGTACTGGCCCAAAAACAGATACATAGATCAAGGGAACAGGATAGAGAGCCCAGAAATAAACCAATGTACTTATGGTCAGATAATCTATGACAACGGAGGCAAGAATATACAATGGAGAAAAGACAGCCTATTCAATAAGTGGTGCTGGGAAAACTTCTACATGTAAAAGAATGAAATTAGAACATTCTCTAACACCATACACAAAAATAAACTCAAAATGGATTAAAGATCAGAATGTAAGATGGGATATTCTAGAGGAAAACATAGGCAGAACACTCTTCGACATAAATCGCAGCAATGTTTTTTTTTTTGGATCCCTCCCCTAAAGTAAAGGAAATAAAAGCAAAAATAACCAAATGGGACCTAAGTAAACTTAAAAACTTTTACACATCAAAGAAAACCATCGACAAAATGAAGACAACCTACTGAATGGGAGAAAACATTTGCAAAGGATATAACTGATAAGGAATTAATATCCAATATATATAAACAGCTCATACAACTCAACATCAAAAAATCAGACAACCCAATTGAAAAATGAGCAGAAGAACTGAATAGATATTTTTGCAAAGAGGAAATGCAGATGGCCAGCAGGCACATGAGAAGATGCTCAACATTGCTAATCATCAGGGAAATGCAAATCAAAACCACAATGAGATATCACCTCACATCTATCAGAATGGCTGTAATCAAAAAGGACACAAATAGCAAATGTTAGCAAGGATGCAGAGAAAAAAGAACCCTCATACACTGTTGGTGGGAATGTAAATTGGTGCAGACACTTTGGAAAACAATATGGAGGTTTCTCAAAAGAGTAAAAATAGAACTACCCTTTGACCCAGCAATTCCACTCCTGGATGTACATCCGAAAGAAACAAAAACACTAATTTGAAAGACACAGGCACCCCAATGTTCATAGTGACATTATTTACAATTGCCAAGATATGGAAGCAACCTGTCAGTCAACAGATGAATGGATAAAAAGATGTCATATATATATATATATATATATATAATATATATATATATATATATATATATATATATATATATATATATGACAGCCATAAAAAAATAGAATTTTCCTGTTTGCAGCAACATGGTTGGACCGGAGGGCATTATGCTAAGTGAAATAAGTAAGATAGAGAAGGACAAATACTGTATGATATCACTTATAGGTGGAATCTAAAAGATACAACAAACTAGTGAATATAACAAAGAATGAAGCATACTCACAGATATAAAGAATAAAATAGTGGTTACCAATGGGGGGGGAGGGGCAATATATATGTGGAGGAATTGGAGATGCAAACTACTGGGAGTAAGATAGACTACAACAGTGTACTGTACAACACGTGGAATATAACCAATATTTTGTAATAACTCTAAATGGAGTGTACCTTTAAAAACTGTATAAAAAATAAAAAATAAATTAAAAATAAATTTTAAAAGTCAGTCCTAGATGGGAGTGACAGAGGTGAATGACAGAAACTGGCATGGCAACATAAGGGTCTCTGGTGAGTGGAGACACATAGCAATTTGGGAGGGAGTCTTCTTGAGAGTAATATGTACCAATGATCTACTTAGCATTATAAAGAGGGAAACTCCTCACATAATCTCCCCAGAGGATGGCTAGAGAACAGTCATATTTGTTACAAACACTACTTCTAAACCAAAGGGGCCAGTAGACATTCTGGTGCTTACAACAACAACTTGGCATCACAAATTATTTTATCTTTGGCTCCTAAAGGCTGATTGCCTTGGGCTTCCCTGGTGGCGCAGTGGTTGAGAATCTGCCTGCTAACGCAGGGGACACGGGTTCGAGCCCTGGTCTGGGAAGATCCCACATGCTGCGGAGCAACTGGGCCCGGAGCCACAACTGCTGAGCCTGCGCGTCTGGAGCCTGTGACCCGCAACGGGAGGGGCCGCGATAGTGAGAGGCCCGCGCACCGCGATGAAGAGTGGCCCCCACTTGCCGCAACTAGAGAAAGCCATCGCACGAAACGAAGACCCAACACAGCTAAAAATAAATAAATAAATAAATAAAGTAGCTATTAATTAAAAAAAAAAAAAAAAAAGACTGATTGCTTTAGAAAAACTGAAGCAGGACAAAGTATATTGTTATTGTTTTTGTATATATAAGTCATATAACTTTAATTCTAAGTAACCAAGTGCCAGAGGAAGGAAGACCAAGAACTTAAGGAGATGAGTGGATCTAACCTCTGAACTAGAGTTGCTCAAAGAGGGGACCTGACCACTAGTACTGGAGGTACCTGGGCTGTGGGGATGGACCTAGTCGTAGGCAGGCAGTGAGTCTGACTCCTACTGTGGATCCTTTGTGTCAGGGCTGCAGATTTTCCACCAAAACTCAGTTAAATAATGACACAATCATTGAATTGTGAAGAGCCGACCAAGTCATTCCAAAAATCACCAACCTATACATGTAGACTTTAGTTTAACGCTTCCATGCTAATGAATGTCATTTATATTCTTCAAAATTTCTAGAGCAGCTTCTTCTGAGATCATATAGTTATAAAAGTAATATAATATTTGTATTTTGACAGGTAGAAAATAATATTTCTCCTACTATTGAACCCAAAGCTTGTTTTTCCTTTATAGAAGGTTTCGGCACATATCCACAGACAGTTTATGACAATTATGAGATGTAAATGAACAATCAAAAATCCACAAAATGCATATACAATCTATTTTTTCCTACCCAAGACCAACAAAAAAACATAGAAGCACAAACTCTATAAGTCTCTGTTTTAAATATTTAACTCATCTCTGGTATAACCTTAAGAAGGCTCAGGTACAACTTCATGATTCGTTTACATTGGAACATTTTAAGTGTTTTATTTATGTTATAAGGTTTTGAGCATTTTATAAATTGTGATAGCAGCAGTGCCTTTTGTTCAGGCTTTTAAATCGAGTCTTGCCAAAAGAAGGGAACCAGATTACTTCAATTCAATTTAGGTTCAGATTTTTTTATGCAAATTCTTAGCTTACAAACATTTAGTCTAAAAATTTTAAGGAAAAATAATTCACTCGACAAAAAGAAAGTAGATGTTAATCCAGAGAATCCAGTCCTCAACATTTTGCTCATCTGCATTTATTAATCTGAATCACATAAAACAGAGAAGCAATGCCACTTCCTAGGAAGAAATCAAATTTCAAGTGTAATTTCTTACCAACAAGGACCTCCTATTTTACTCAAAGATACCTTTTGGAATCCACTGAGGGGGATTTTAAGAATTTTCTCTTGGTACGTCACGTCAACACCATTTGCCATCTCTAGGACAAGCAGTCCAAATAAATAGCCAGAGAAGTACTCAGTGAGTACGTAGTCAAGCTAGATAGGATTCCCAACAAAATCTTTTTCTCTTTGAAATAGTTAAATTTTCATACTGTATTCCATGTTACTTGTACACACTGGACCTACTCATTTGCATGCAAACCATATTTATATTAATGAATTTAAGTAGAAAATGAAATTTCTATTTAATTAGAATTTAAGTAGAAAATGGAATTCCCCAGCGGTCAGTGGCAAAGACTTGGCACTTTCACTGCGGTGGCCTGGGTTCAAATTCCTGGTTGGGGAACTAAGATCCTACAAGCTGTGTGGCACAGACAAAAAGTAATAATAGTAAAAAAAATAAATTAAAAGAAAAGAAAAGAAAATGAAGGTTCAGAAACTGTGTAATTATGTCCTAAAAGATGCTTTTGTTCGAAAGTAACAGGAATTTGAGGCGAATGATTTTGATTCGTGTGTGTGAAGCTGACATGTGTAAAGGGGTCAGTTCAGGTTTCATTTGCTCGTTCTTCACTAATAACGTTTGTGGACATTTATGGATAGCAGCTCTTTTTGCTTATCTCATTTTTTTTTATTGGACTATAATTGCTTTACAATGTTGTATTAGTTTCTGCTTATCTCATTTAACTCTCCTAAAACCCACTGACATCTGTACTGTTACTACCATCACCTCCACATTACAGAAAAGGAAATAAAGACTTAGGAAGATTAAGTAATAGGTGCAGAGATCCAGGGCTTGGAAGTGGCAGAGCTTGGATTTGAACACATGTCCGTGTGATGCCAAAAGCTGTACATTTAACAGCTATGCTGATGTGGTCTAGTCAGAGGTCCCTTTATTAACAGAAAGGAAGGTTTTACAGAAGGTGGGAAATCTTCAGAAAAAAATGCCTCCAAGGACTGCATTTTGGGGCAGGGGGCAGGAGAGAATAATATCATATAAAAAAACTGACAGAAAAGTGTTAGATGGGATGATACAGTTAAATTTTTTTTAACTTCTCCAGTTAATTTCCTGTCTCCTATTGCTGTCTTGAAGTTCTATGGAGTCGAAGGTCTCAACACTGCACTGCAGCAGCCATTTAGAACAGGTGATGAGTGTAATTACACATGCAAAGCTTTGCCCTGATCAAAAAGTCACTTCCCCTCTTTCCAGAATTTTACAACAATCCCCTGGTGACAGCAGCAATAATAGTTCACATTTATGTTGACTTTTCCCCATACTGAAAACACCTGGAGATGAATTACACCAAGAATGTCCTAATATTAAGTTTTCCTGGAAGTCTTCTGAATCAGTAACACATATTTGATGAAACTCTCTATCAGTGGCCTGCCTGATGCCTAATGGCGTTCCTGGTACTATAAGTCTTCAAAAGCCTCTGGAGACAAGGTCCTGCCTCCCAGTAGCTTAGAATTCCAGTGTAATACACTCAAGGACAAGTCTTCATTTTATGTACACAGTCCATTTTTTTTTTTGTCTTTTACATTTTTTTTTTTTTACTTCTGTGAACTATTTTTAAAGTAGGAAATAAGATAAAAAATGCAAGTACATCAGTAAGACTGTCCCTTCCCCTCCTGTGAGGCCACTGGCAGAGCAGGAGCATGTACAGTACGAAGTATCCTTTGTTGATTGGCCTCAAACTAAAAATAACATTCAAATACCCTATCTCTTCAGTATAAAGGAATTAGCTGGATCCACAGTGTACATATTCATGAAAGGAAAGAGATCCTAAGGGAAGGTAAATCTCTAAATCCCTGAGACTTTCTGTTTCCTTCATTTGCTGCCTAGTTTCAAACACCACCAAAACCAAGAACTTTCATGGTAAACGTTGCTGCCAAGTGTCAATGAGAATGAGTCCAAAATAAGAATCAGAACAAAAATTTCAAAATAGGAATGTTTAAACATTGCTTTCTCTTCTACTTGTGCTGCTCATGTCCCTTTCCCAATTAGTTATAAAACATTTCTGGTTCCTCAAGGAGGGGCGGGAGGGATAAATAAGGAATTTGGATTAACATATACACTACTATGTATCAAATAGGTACCCAACAAGGAGCTACGGTATAGCACAGGGAACTATACTCAATGTTCTCTGATAACCTCTAAGGGAAAAGAATCTGAAAAAATAGATATATATGTATGTGTAACTGAATCACTGTGCTGTGCACCTGAAACTAACACAACATTGTAAATCAACTATACTCCAATTAAAATTTTTTTTAAATAAATAAAAAAATCACTTCTGGTTCCTCAAATGAAACCTGGAGGAACCTCCAAGTCCTAACAGTTAGTGTAGAAAGATGAATGGATAAAGAACATGTGGTACATATATACAATGGAATATTACTCAACTATAAAAAGAAACGAAATTGAGTTATTTGTAGTGAGGTGGATGGGGTTAGAGTCTGTCATACAGAGTGAAGTAAGTCAGAAAGAGAAAAACAAATACAGTATGCTAACACATATATATGGAATCTAAGGGGAAAAAAAAAAAAGTCATGAAGAACCTAGTGGTAAGACGGGAATAAAGACACAGACCTACTAGAGAATGGACTTGAGGATACGGGGAGGGGGAAGGGTAAGCTGTGACAAAGTGAGAGAGTGGCATGGACATATATACACTACCAAACGTAAAATAGATAGCTAGTGGGAAGCAGCCGCATAGCACAGGGTGATCAGCTCGGTGCTTTGTGATCACCTGGAGGGGTGGGATAGGGAGGGTGGGAGGGAGGGAGATGAAAGAGGGAAGAGATATGGGAACATATGTATATGTATAACTGATTCACTTTGTTATAAAGCAGAAACTAACACAGCATTGTAAAGCAATTATACTCCAATAAAGATGTTTAAAAAAAAAAAAAGAGCCTAATTCGGATGCAAAAGCTGCAAAGTGGGTCTAGGAGGGCCCCGTGGAGATGACCTCTGTGTTCTGAAAGGGGTGGGGGTGGAGACAGAGGGGACAGCTCTTCACACTGTATCACCTGACTGAGAAGAGGATAAACACTCCGCAGCCTCCCCCCTTCCCTCCACACACCTCAAAGGGGAGCTTCTGCACATCTGCAGTGGAGCAGGAGGGAGAGGCTGCAGGACATTGAAAGAGTGAAAGCACCTGGAAAATCAGAACACATTAAGAAAGCAAATACCTGGACAGGCCTGGGAAGTGCTGACACGGAACAAAAACCCACTAGCTGGTACAGCACAAGTGGGGACTGGCTGAGGACCCCAGAGGCAGGAAAGGGGCTCTGGTGCAGTGAGGTTCACAGCTTCACGTGAGGGGAAGGAAGAATGGGATGGAGCAGAGGCCCCAACATGATTTTTTTTTTTTCTTTTCAGATTGGAAAGGAAAAAGTTAAACTCTATTTGCAGATATCATCTTACAGATTGAAAATCCTAGGAATCCACATTTTTTTTGCACATTTGATAGACCCATTTTATGTATTTATTTGTTTTTACATTTCTTTTTAAAATATTCTTTTCCATTATGGTTTATCAGAAGATATCGAATATAGTTTTCTGTGCTATACAGTAGGACCTTGTTGTTTATCCATTCTATATATAAAACCTTATGTCTGCTCACCCCAACCTCCTGCTCCATCTCTCCCCCAATACCCTCCCCCCTTGGCAACCACCAGTCTGTTCTCTATGTCCATGATTCTGTTTCTGATTCATAAATAGGTTAATTTGTGTGCACCCCTATGTTCATAGCAGCACTATTCCCAATAGCCAAAACATGGAAACAACTTAAATGTCCACTGACAGATGAATGGATAAAGAAGATGTGGTACATATATACAACAGAGCAGGACATCTTTAATGACTGCCACTGTGGACATGTGAGTCATCTCAGATCTGCCAGGAAAGGGCTTAGGGATGTGGTAGGGAAGAGGGTGTGGAGTGAGGAGCAAGGCAGGTCCCCAGCTCACCCAGGTGGGAGGCGTTATTATTAATACAAACCTTGAATTCTCTTTCTCAGGCTGTTACTGCCTATGTGCCCAGCTGAAGAAAAATTCATTCTATTCATTCAACATATTTTTTTCTAGGTGTAAAACCAATCAGTTAAAGAAAGTTAAACTATATTTTAAATATTCCAGAGAAACACACTGTTAAAAATAAATGACGAGATAGCCTCAACCACCAGAGGGCAGGGCAGCAGAGGCAAGAAAAACTACAATCCTGCAGCCTGTGGAACAAAAAACCACATTTAACAGAAAGACAGACAAGATGAAAAGGCAGAGGGCTATATACCAGATGAAGGAACAAGAAAAAACCCCAGAAAAACAACTAAATGAAGTGGAGATAGGCAACCTTCCAGAAAAAGAATTCAGAATAATGATAGTGAAGATGATCCAGGACCTCGGAATAAGAATGGAGGCAAAGATTGAGAAGATGCAAGAAATGATTAACGAAGACCTAAAAGAATTAAAGAACAAACAAACAGAGATGACCAATACAATAACTGAAATGAAAACTACACTAGAAGGAATCAATAGCAGAATAACTGAGGCAGAAGAACGGATAAGTGATTTGGAAGACAGAATGGTGGAATTCACTGCTGCAGAACAGACTAAAGAAAAAAGAATGAAAAGAAATGAAGACAGCCTAAGAGACCTCTGGGACAACATTAAACGCAACAACATTCGCATTATAGGGGTCCCAGAAGGAGAAGAGAGAGAGAAAGGACCAGAGAAAATATTTGAAGAGATTATAGTCGAAAACTTCCCTAACATGGGAAAGGAAATAGCCACCCAAGTCCAGGAAGCGCAGAGAGTCCCATACAGGATAAACCCAAGGAAAAACACGCCAAGACACATAGTAATCAAAGTGGCAAAAATTAAAGACAAAGAAAAATTATTGAAAGCAGCAAGGGAAAAATGACAAATAACATACAAGGGAACTCCCATAAGGTTAGCAGCTGATTTCTCAGCAGAAACTCTACAAGCCAGAAGGGAGTGGCATGATATACTTAAAGTGATGAAGGGAAGAACCTACAACCAAGATTACTCTACCCGACAAGGATCTCATTTAGATTTGATGGAGAAATCAAAAGCTTTACAGACAAGCAAAAGCTAAGAGAATTCAGCACTACCAACCCAGCTCTACAACAAATGCTAAAGGAACTTCTCTAAGTGGGAAACACAAGAGAAGAAAAGGACCTACAAAAACAAACCCAAAACAATTAAGAAAATGGTCATAGGAACATACATATCGATAATTACCTTAAACGTGAAGGGATTAAATGCTCCAACCAAAAGACACAGGCTTGCTGAATGGATACAAAAACAAGACCCATATATGTGCTGTCTACAAGAGACCCACTTCAGACCTAGGGACACATACAGACTGAAAGTGAGGGGATGGAAAAAGATATTCCATGCAAATGGAAATCAAAAGAAAGCTTGAGTAGCTATACTCATATCAGATAAAATAGACTTTAAAATAAAGAATGATACAAGAGACAAGGAAGGACACTACATAATGATCAAGGGATCAATCCAAGAAGAAGATATAACAATTATAAATATATATGCACCCAACATAGGAGCACCTCAATACATAAGGCAACTGCTAACAGCTATAAAAGAGGAAATTTACAGTAACACAATAATAGTGGGGGACTTTAACACCTCACTCACACCAATGGACAGATCATCCAAAATGAAAATAAATAAGGAAACAGAAGCTTTAAATGACACAATAGACCAGGTAGATTTAATCGATATTTATAGGACATTCCATCCAAAAACAGCAGATTACACGTTCTTATCAAGTGTGTATGGAACATTCTCCAGGATAGATCACATCTTGGGTCACAAATCAAGCCTCAGTAAATTTAAGAAAATTGAAATCATATCAAGCATCTTTTCTGACCACAACGCTATGAGATTAGAAATGAATTACAGGGAAAAAAACGTAAAAAACACAAACACATGGAGGCTAAACAATACGTTACTAAATAACCAAGAGATCACTGAAGAAATCAAAGAGGAAGTCAAAAAATACCTAGAGACAAATGACAATGAAAACACGATGACCCAAAACCTATGGGATGCAGCAAAAGCAGTTCTAAGAGGGAAGTTTATAGCTATACAAGCCTACCTAAAGAAACAAGAAAAATCTCAAGCAAACCTTCTAGCCTTACACCTAAAGAAACTAGAGAAAGAAGAACAAACAAAACCCAAAGTTAGCAGAAGGAAAGAAATCATAAAGATCAGAGCAGAAATAAATGAAATAGAAACAAAGAAAACAATAGCAAAGATAAATAAAACTAAAAGCTGGTTCTTTGAGAAGATAAACAAAATTGATAAGCCATTAGCCAGACTCATCAAGAAAAAGAGGGAGAGGACGCAAATCAATAAAATCAGAAATGAAAAAGGAGAAGTTACAACAGACACCACAGAAATACAAAGCATCCTAAGAGACTACTACAAGCAATTTTATGCCAATAAAATGGACAACCTGGAAGAAATGGACAAATTCTTAGAAAGGTATAACCTTCCAAGACTGAACCAGGAAGAAACAGAAAATATGAACAGACCAATCACAAGTAATGAAATTGAAACTGTGATTAAAAATCTTCCAACAAACAAAAGTCCAGGACCAGATGGCTTCACAGGTGAATTCTATCAAACATTTAGAGAAAAGCTAACACCTATCCTTCTCAAACTCTTCCAAAAAATTGTAGAGGAAGGAACACTCCCAAACTCGTTCTATGAGGCAACCATCACCCTGATACCAAAACCAGACAAAGACACTACGAAAAAAGAAAATTACAGACCAATATCACTGATGAATATAGATGCAAAAATCCTTAATAAAATACTGGCAAACAGAATCCAACAGCACATTAAAAGGATCATACACCACGATCAAGTGGGATTTATCCCAGGGATGCAAGGATTCTTCAATATACACAAATCAATCAATGTGATACACCATATTAACAAACTGAAGAATAAAAACCATATGATCATCTCAATAGATGCAGAAAAAGCTTTTGACAAAATTCAACACCCATTTATGATAAAAACTCTCCAGAAAGTGGGCATAGAGGGAACCTACCTCAACATAATAAAGGCCATATATGACAAACCCACAGCAAACATCATTCTCAATGGAGAAAAACTGAAAGCATTTCCTCTAAGATCAGGAAAGAGACAAGGATGTCCACTCTCACCACTATTATTCAACATAGTTCTGGAAGTCCTAGCCACAGCAATCAGAGAAGAAAAAAAATAAAAGGAATACAATTTGGAAAGAAGAAATAAAACTGTCACTGTTTGCAGATGACATGATACTATACATAGAGAATCCTAAAACTGCCACCAGAAAACTGCTAGAGTTAATTAATGAATATGGTAAAGTTGCAGGATACAAAATCAATGCCAGAAAGCCCTTGCATTCCTATACACTAATGATGAAAAATCTGAAAGAGAAATTATGGAAACACTCCCATTTACCATTGCAACAAAAGAATAAAATACCTAGGAATAAACCTACATAGGGAGACAAAAGACCTGTATGCAGAAACTATAAGACATTGATGAAAGAAATTAAAAGATGATACCAACAGATGGAGAGATATACCATGTTCTTGGATTGGAAGAATCAACATTGTGAAAATGACTCTACTACCCAAAGCAATCTACAGATTCAATGCAATCCCTATCAAATTACCAATGGCATTTTTTACAGAGCTAGAACAAATCATCTTAAATTTGTATGGAGACACAAAAGACCCCGAATAGCCAAAGCAGTCTTGAGGGAAAAAAACGGAGCTGGAGGAATCAGGCTCCCTGACTTCAGACTATACTACAAAGCTACAGTAATCAAGACAATATGGTACTGGCACAAAAACAGAAACATAGATCAATGGAACAAGATAGAAAGCCCAGAGGTAAACCCACACACCTATGGTCAACTAATCTATGACAAAGGAGGCAAAGATATACAATGGAGAAAAGACAGTCTCTTCAATAAGTGGTGCTGGGAAAACTGGACAGCTACATGTAAAAGAATGAAATTAGAATACTCCCTAACACCATACCCAAAAATAAACTCAAAATGGATTAGAGACCTAAATGTAAGACTGTACACTATAAAACTCTTAGAGGAAAACATAGGAAGAACACTCTTGACATAAATCACAGCAAGATCTTTTTTGACCCACCCTCCCAGAGTAATGGAAATAAAAACAAAAATAAACAATGGGACCTAATGAAACTTCAAAGCTTTTGCACAGCAAAGGAAACCAGAAACAAGATGAAAAGACAACCCTCAGAATGGGAGAAAATATTTGCAAACGAATCAACGAACAAAGGATTAATCTCCAAAATATATAAACAGCTCATTCAGCTCAATATTAAAGAAACAAACACCCCAATCCAAAAATGGGCAGAAGACCTAAATAGACATTTCTCCAAAGAAGACATAGAGACAGCCACGAAGCACATGAAAAGATGCTCAACATCACTAATTATTAGAGAAATGCAAATCAAAACTACAATGAGGTATCACCTCACACCAGTTAGAATGGGCATCATCAGAAAATCTACAAACAACAAATGCTGGAGAGGGTGTGGAGAAAAGGGAACCCTCTTGCACTGTTGGTGGGAATGTAAATTGATACAGCCACTATGGAGAACAATATGGAGGTTCCTTAAAAAACTAAAAATAGAATTACCATATGATCCAGCAATCCCACTACTGGGCATATACCCAGAGAAACCATAATTCAAAAAGACACATGCACCCGAATGTTCATTGCAGCACTATTTACAATAGCCAGGTCATGGAAGCAACCTAAATGCCCATCAACAGACGAATGGATAAAGAAGTTGTGGTACATATATACAATGGAATATTACTCAGCCATAAAAAGGAATGAAATTGAGTCATTTGTTGAGATGTGGATGGATCTAGAGACTGTCATACAGAGTGAAGTAGGTCAGAAAGAGAAAAACAAATATAGTATATTAACACATGTATGTGGAACCTAGAGAAATGGTACAGATGAGCCGGTTTGCAGGGCAGAAGTTGAGACACAGATGTAGAGAACAGACATATGGACACCAAGGGGGGAAAACTGAGGTGGGGTGGGAATGGTGGTGTGCTGAATTGGGCAATTTGGATTGACATGCATACACTGATGTGTATAAAATTGATGACTAATAAAAAATAAATAAATAAATAAATGACAACAAAAGAGCTGGGAAGCAAAGAACTCTCTTTTATAATGTTGATAATCACTTCCTAAATTAGCTATTTTGTAAACATGCATTTTGGGTCTTAATTTTCTATATAGTAGGCCACACAGGTATAGGTTATTTTATACATACACACACACACAATACAACTGAAGTAAAAATAAATAAAAACCTGAACAAGCAGAGGGAGAGCTGTGAAGGCAGTGGTGACAGAAGCAGCTGTCCACAGAATCAGAGAGTGTTGAGGAACATCTGTAGATTTTAATGAGTGTTGTCATTTAGATGTTTTCTTCAAGAGAGAGGCTTTCACATTGTTAGTGAAGGAGAGAGCAAGTTTGTATTTTTAAGAGGACTCAAAAGTCTAAGAAAAATATGAAATTTGGAAAGTTGGGAACACGACTCCCAAGACAATTGAGGCCACAATTCTACATTGAAAGATGCAAAGAGCCCAGGAGGTGAAGGTCGATGACTCCCTCAATGGACCCAGTCAGTGAGGGGTCGGCAGCTGGAGCAAGGTGCACACAAGGAACACAAGGATTTGGGGACTCAGACGGGACACAGCTTATCACCAAGGCCTTGGGAGTATTTCTACTTTAAAGTATGATGATGTTTGAAATTGTAGCATTAAAATTGGGCATTGATCAGCTGGGAACTGTTGTCTCATAACCAGGCGATCCAGGGGAGAGCTCTGGGCATAATGTAGTAGATTCTGAAAATAACTTTCTGCCTCCTCTACTTAATTTGCTTTCTGTAGACAGTTTCCTTCCTGGATACTCAAGAACCAGCACAGCCACTACCACCACAAGCCAAAATAAAAACAAGCTGTCATTTACTATGAACTTACTATAAGCCAAGTACTGGATCAAGCTTTTTGTTGTTTTTAAAATTTTATCTATTCCTCAATGAGCTGCAACAAATCTTAACGTCTTTCCTGAGGACAGGGTGCCCATGTTTAGACATGTCCAAAAAGTGTGGTTACTTACCAGTACTTTGTCATTTTCCACAGCATTCATGGGCCTCTGAATTCATTTCTTTTCTTTTCTGTCAAACACACCTTTTAAACTTAATTTTTAGAAATTAATGTTATTCTTATCTCCTCTATTCCATTATTTAAAGTACTCTTATGGTGGTTGCATAATCAAATGCAAAAATATATGGAAAGAAGGTCTACATGGGGTGAAGGGTTGGGCTAATTGATGCCCAAAGTTCCTGCAAACACTAAGCTGGATGATTTATCATGAGAGTTAGGAGAAACCTCAAAGGTCTTATAGCTTTCAGATTAGGACACAAAGGCTCAGAGTATTTAAGTAATTTTCCCAAAGACCACGGGGTACTTAGCGATGTTGTAGGACAGTCTTTAGAATATTAACCTGTGTGTGTGTGTGTGTGTGTGTGTCTTATTAGCACTCTTCCTTTTACCTATTTACTCTTCCCCATTTGGGACTACCTAAGCCATTTGGATTTATTGCTTAAGATTAGGGAAGTTTTAGCAGAAAAGAGAGGGGAAAAAAGAGCCCTGGGAGAGGACTCAGCAAACAGATAGCAGACTTGGCAGATTACCTGATGAAGAAGAACTAGGTTACCTATCACAAGCCTAACCAAGGATCCTACAATCTGGAGGAAGGCAGATTGTCTGATGAGGAAGCAGTGGGTATTTAGACAGTCACAGGCACCTGAGGAAAGAGACCCTAGATCCTGTTCCCTGTTCCCCAGATAATCCTTGAGTAAATAATCATATGTTTTATTATCAAAGGGACACTATAGATAATTACCTAAAAACACATGTAAACTCAGACTGTACTAAGCAAACCTCAAGGAGGATCACCCTAGATTTGATGAGATGAGATGAGAAGGTAACAGAACCTCCCACAAAAGGCAGAAGGAACCTGTGCTCTTTTCTCAGCAAAGCCCAACAGACAGAGCAAGATCATTAAGAATCAATGAGTCTAGGTAGCTGATGTATTTATAAAGCTTTTCAGAGTTCCTCACATCTCAGGATGAATTCTTTCCACCCCAGAGTGGCTCTGAGTTTGCTATTTTAAACTTTATAGTTTTTATTTATTTATATTTTATAATGGAGGTTTTCCTCAAATGTCTGCTGAGTCTTGATTGCATGCTCACATTTATAGTTGAAATCCCCTTTTGCACTGTGTGCTGTACCTGTTTGTGGGGCAGAGACCCACACCAGTATCTGGACAGAATATTCGGTGACGGTGGTGAAGCACTGCTGTGGGTAGGTGCTCCTAAAACTTTTCACCTGGGCCTGGATCACCCTGGAGGCACACCTGGCTCCCTGAAACCAAGATCCCAGACTTGTTGCTCTCAACTAGATTCAGAAACCACAGTTGGCACGTGGGGCCCAGGGAGGGGCGTGAGGTCTAGAGGATGAACCGGCTTCCTTCCCACAATCAGCACCTTGTCTCCCCTGGCCTAAGCTGACCAACCCCTGATCTCAGTTTCATCCACTTCTGGACGTGAATTAGTACCACATCCCTGTTCTCCATCAGGAGGTACCCACGGAAGTCCTGAGCTGTAGTTTCCTTCTTCAATCAGTCTGATTTTTTTGGATTCTTCATAATTCTTGTTCTACCAAAAGTTTTCAAACATGTTTTTGAGCTCAGCTATTTAATTATCTGTTGCTTATTTAGTTAAGTATATTTTCTATCATTTCCTGGATTTTGATACAGGAGAGAGAGGCTACAGCATGTGCTCAACCTGCTGTTGTGAAATGAAAGCCAAGGGACAACTCAGCAGGGACCTGGGTGCACCAAGAGCTGGAGACCAGCTGCTCAATGGGCCTCTCTCAGGGACCCTCATGTACAGGTGCAGGTGACCCAGAGGGTTAGATAGCTGACCCAGTATCCTGACATTACACTACATAAACCCCCCAGAACTTAGGTCCAGTGAAACATAGGAGGAACCTAGAGATTGACTGAGAATGCATTTCTTCCTCCCCAACAGAATAAGGGATTAAAATAGAAGTTAAATTTATTATAGAGAGATGAAGTTGCATTTTTTATAGCCTTGTAAAGGTAGCAGAATCAGAAATATTCATTCATCTTAGAAATTTTTATTGAGTAACTACTATTTGCCAAACACTGTTCTAGACCCTAAATATAGCATAATGAAATCGGTAACACCTCCAAGACTCCTGACTTCCATTCAGTTTCTTTATTAATGAACTCCCAGAAGTACCTTGTCCTTCATAATGTAATTGAATATGTTTATAAATAAGAGATACTCAATGCTTAAAAATGATTTGAAAATAAAACTGTACCTAGTTAAAGTTGCATTCTATGCATATGTTTTAGCAATCAGATAAAGCCACATATTTGTTTTTTATAAGCTACAAAGCAATGGTATAATTCCTAAGTCCCAAACAGCTTTTCCAAGTCATATACAGAATATGCCTTTTCTTAATAGAAGACTAAATGCCTTATTTCAACTTTACCTAGATGCTTTCTCCACCCTCTTCATAAGAATCCTAAGTCTTTTTAATATTCCAAGAAAAAAATATGCCTTATCCACAGCCATAAAATTAGATGCTATTGGTTTCTTAAAGTTTGAATCAATACCAATTACACACCCACAGGTCTCTTTTTTATTACAATGGCTTCTATTCAAGCATTAGGTAACTATTTCTCCCATTTTTCTTCAGCTAAAAGTAAATTGTGAAGAAATCAGTTCAGTTTGGATACTTACATTCATGACATTTGTTGTATTCCCACATTTTACATCACAGAATAGGTGCTCATTATTTCAGCTAATCCAAAAGACATACAACTAAAAACAATTCACTAATAATATCCTAGCTTGTTATTTTTTAAATATACAACTACTGTCACAAACAATAGTGACAGTAAAAAATAAGAACACTAATGTCAATATATCAACCACTATTAACCACTAGAATTATCCAAAATAGCATTAGCAAAGGGTACCTAATAAATATTTCCTGTGGTAATTCTAGATGGAACTTAAATCCAACTGGCAATAACATACAGAAACTTTAGAAAACAGCTCTCAGAACCAAGTGCTTTTAGAGACTGGGGATTTTTCTTGAATATCAGTTGAAGTTGCCAATAATAAAAAAAAAAAAAGTCAACGTGAAATCAGCTTAGTGTACTTAACAAGTATTTTGATGGCATTAACCACCTTCATGTCATCTCTCATTGGCTGTTTCCCATTTATTTATATATATATATATATGTATGTGTGTACATATATACTTCATCTGTCCTATTAAAAGTAAACATATAGCTGATTCACTTTGTTGTACAGCAGAAACTAACACAACATTGTTAAGCAATTATACACCAATAAAAATAAAGTAAATAAGAGATGATGATAAGTCAGAAATCAGTACAATCATAGGCTAGAGAGCCTAGAGAACTTTTTTAAAAAGTTCTCTGTTTATCCGATATGGTATTCTCGTTGTTATGATGATTTACTATGGGGCCACGCCACTTAGAAATTTCTTATCCATTCTTTTCTATCCTGTGAGTTTTTTTTGAAGAATGGCACATTCTTGGACTAGACAACAGCAGACAAGGGCAGATAACATGATGCACATAAATTGCAGTTGCAGAGGTGGCACCAAGCAGTGAAGATGGAAGATGAGAGGGGTCTGGAACACAATCTGTGTTTCTCCTTGAAATTAGCTGTTGCCTTTCCAACAAACCAAATTCTCCAGACCCTGCTCAATATTGACTTCCTTAAAGAAGCTTTCTCCAAAACAGAGCATTGACTTTTCTAACAGCTATATGGAAGCCAAGGTGTCGTATTCATTTGAATATACAGACAGTCCCTGTCTTATGATGGTTCAACTTGTAAGTTTTCAACTTCACAATGGTGCAAAAGGGATACACATTCAGTAGAAACTATACTTCGATTTTGAAATTTGACCTTTTCTCTGGCAAGCTCTATGTGGTATGATGGTCTCTCCTGATGCTGGGCAGCTGCAGCCACAACTCTCAGTCACCCACGAGCCCAAGAACACAAGAGGAAATAACCAATTCACTTACAACCATTCTGTTTTCCACTTTCAGTACAGTATTCAAAATTACATGAGATGGTCAACACTTTATTACAAAAGAGGCTTTGTGTTAGATGATTTTGCCTACCTGTAGGCACATGTAAGGCAGTGTCGGCTAAGCTATGCTGTTGGGTAGGTTAGGTGTATTCAATGCATTTTCAATGTACAGTGTGTTTATTGAGACATAACTCCACAGTAGAATGAGGAAGATCTGTACCATTCATCAGGGTGTGATTCAAGAATCATATGCATCAGATCATACAGGGTAAGTTTTAAAAACATAAATTCCCAGGTATCACACCAGACCTATCAAATCTGAAACTCAAGAAATGGTGCTCTGCAACCTGCATTTAAATAAGCTCCCAGAGTGACTCCCTTGCATACTAAAGTTTAAGAACCACTGCCCCACAGCTTCCAACACAGGTCTATGCATAGCTCAGTAAATACGTGACTGTATTAGAATTTGGGGCCACAGGAGAGAAGAATATAATCAGAAGGGAAAAACATGAACATAAAGTTTGAATGTGGCTTACTAGGAAATGAAACACTGAACAGAGATAGAGGCAGTCTAAGGGAACAGAGAAAGTAAACATATAAAAATGAAAGTGATCGCAAGCTCACTAAAAAAAGACCACAGAAGAAATCAGATACTGAAAAAAATGCTGCAACACACACACACACACACACACACACACACACACACAGAAATTAAGATAAAAGATGAATGTCTTCTATTTTAAAAGGCAAATGGCCATTCCTTTATTTTTACAAATTCACAAACACTCTGCCTAAAAACGCTGGAAAAGGTGAGTGAAGAAAAGGTTTTCTTACTTTGTATTCACAAAGGAAAACAAACAAAATAGTTCTTTCTAGCCAAGGGCAACTTTTTAAAAAACAAAATCACTAGAATTTTTTTCCCTGACATCCTTTATTTTATGTTTTTCTAATAAAAATTATATATATTTAATTATATATATTATACAAAATGATGTTTGGATATACATATACATACATCTATATAATGATTACTATAGCCAAGTTAATCCATATTAACACATCTATGGGCCCCACATAGTTACTCTGTGTGTGTGTGTGTGTGTGTTGAAAGCACCTGAAATCTACTCTCCTAGCAAATTTGCAATATAAAATACAGTATTTTTAAATATAGCCATCATACTCTACATTCAATCCCTAGAATTTATTCATCTAACATAACTGCAAACTTTGTAACCTTTGACCAACACCCCCATTTCCCCACTTCCCTGCCCCTGGTGAGCACCATTTTAAGTTTTACTTCATGTATTCACGTTTTTTAGGTTCCACCTATTAAGTGAGATCATGTAGCATTTTTCCTCATGCCTGGCTTATTCACTTAGTATAATGTCCTCCAGGTTCACACAGGCTGAATACATTCATACATACAGTCCTTCTTTTTAAGGCTGAATAATATTTCATACACACCACCACACACACACACACACCACACCTTTATACATTCATCATTAACACTTAGGTTGCTTCCATATCTTGGCTATTGTGAATAATCTTACAATGAACATGGGAGGGGAGATATTTCTTTGAGGTACTGATTTCATTTCCTTTGGATATATACCCATAAGAGAGATTGCTGGATCATATGGTAATTCTATTTTTAAGTTTTTGAGGAACTCCATACTGTTTGCCATAGTTGCCACACAAGTTTACAGTCCCACCAACAGTGTAAAGGGTTCCCTTTTCTCCACATCCTGGCCAACACTTGTTTTATATATATATATATATATATATATATATATATATATTTTTTTTTTTTTTTTTGATAACAGCCATCCTAACCACGTGTGAGGTGATATCTCATTGTGGTTTGATTGCATTTCCCTGACATCCTTTATACTCTTGATACAAACATTTAACTTGATCCCCCCCCAAAGAGCTATAATTTATTTTGTACTTTAAACCATACAAATACATTGAAATCCAGGTTTATACTAAGAAAAAAAAGATAAAGGTACCCTTTACTTTAAAAGTTAATTTTTAAGTATTGGTATTTTTCCTTCAAAAAGGAACAAATAACTTTTCAGTGAGACAAAGACTAAAAAAGGTGCATCATGTGTTGTAAAGCAAACCAACCATGACACAAAACATATGTTGCTAAAAATAATATAACAATTTGTAGTAGAGAAAGACTGGGAAAAACCTAAATACCCAACAATGAAAACTGTCTAGGCAAAAATCTTCAAAGACCAAACCAGTATAATAACATGAGGCCATAAAAAGTCACACAGAAGAAGTATTTAATATCATGGGTAAATATGAATGATATAGGCAAATTATTTTTTTTCCTCAATCATGTTTAAAGTTTTACATAGGCAAATATTAGGATGAATCAACATTTCAGTTAGTTACCTTATTTTCCATTATCTCTTAGTGAATTTTTCTAGATTTTCAACTTTTCTAAAATGTACATTAAATTATAATGATGAAATAAATATATAAAAATATAGGATGGTAAATATTTGTTTATATTTTTAAAAAAAGTTCATTTTCTACTGTGAGATCTTTTCTTTTTTCATGATATTTCTACAAAAATTGTAGTTTTCTTAGAACAAATTAAAGAGACTTTTCTATTCATGTTCTGTTCTTTTCTATTTAACTTGACTAAATTTGCTTTAATTTTGGTAATTATTGTTAATGATCATGAGAGAGTGATTTCTAAAACTGTGGTTTGGGTTTTTTTCTACAGAAACTTATTTCCTATTAACTTTTCATGGTGCCAAGGCTAATGGATGTATTAAAATGATGGCTGATTAACTGCATACTTCAAGAACCCGACTAGGGCAGGGATTTCATTAATCTTCAAAGAATACAATCTTGGCCAGAGGTTTTTGATGCCCATCAACTTGTAAAACATTTTTTTCTTTTGTTGTAGAAAATAAGTATTTGTTAGCTTATAAAATGTATATGTGGAGAAAACTTAATTTGCTCTTTGAAGCTATAAATTAACTCAGCAGCCTTTTGCTCATTTATTGTCCACTATACATGCATTCATGGTTAGTTGGACCACAAAAAAGAAAGCATTTTATCTTCATATGATAGATTCTCCTATGGCACATGTGATCCACACACAATGAGAAGTTGCATCTCTCAGTGGCTAAAAAGACAGTAATCCAGGAATCAGGTGTGTGAAAACTTGGTGACTCTCATGTTGCCTTTGGATCTCATTTATCCTAAATGTATACTACAAATCACATGGCATTTCTTCTCCTAATAGCAGCAAAAATGCAGTACACATTTCTACATGCCAAGTGCTAAGAGGTTCCAAGGCATTATTGCATTTGTTTCTCATTGCTTCTTCTGGCACTTAAAAAAGCTGAAAATCCATTCCTTTTTTAAAGATGAATTTTAAAATTTAACCTTGATTTACTGCTTTCTTCAGAATGCTGTTTCTTCTTTCTTCTCCATGAAGATATCTAACTCAAAACTATATGCTTTGTTGATCAGAGTTTCTTGTCATCTTCTTAGACCTTTTACAAGATAGACAAGTGGGTAGAAAGGAGGTAATAGGCAGTCTCCACTGACAGGGTGTATGTGAAAAAAGTACTCAGTAACTTGAACATGGGACTAGTGAGAAAGCACAGAATGCTTTCCATGCTATCACTTATCTGAGCTATACTGAGTTCAATCTAACAAAAATGTTGACTGTGTAATCTAGCCTTGGCTACAGTGGGGACCTCACTCCATTCTGCTTCTTGCTCCTTTTGGCTCTAGGGGAGCAAAATTTGCCACCCTAAAATATCTCTTTGGCAGTGTGGATTATTTTGCAGTAAAAATAATCAAGGCCCAAAAGACTCAGGAAGAAACTTTGACCTTTTCCCTTAACTGCCTAAAGGAATTTAGATAGAGGGCCTGTTCCTGGAATAGAGATATCTGCAAAGTATATGGGCTGGGTGTGCTGGGGGAACTCTAGGCACACCTGAAGATCCGTACCCTCTCTGTGTCCCAATGTCTCTTCCTGGCCCAGCAACATTTGTTTTTCACACATCTGCTTTTCCATCTCCAAGTGAATTGCCTTCCTCCCCTTTGAAGTCCCAAACCACTACCCCCAACATCTTCTTTTGTCTTTAGCTGAAGCCGGTATTTAAGTTAAGGGTTTCTGACATTTTGGCGAGTCACTCAAGTTTTCCTGGGTCTCTCCCATGTATACATGTTATTAAACTTTTGTTTGATTTTCTTCTGTTAATCTGTCTCATGTTATTTTAATTCCTGGACCAGCAAAAGGAACTTAAAAGGATAGAGGAAAATCTCTTTCTTCCTGACACGGCATTTTAGCACAGTAAACATTGTAAAATTAATAAACAGAAATCTCAATTTAATACATTTGGAGGACCAGAAGGGGGAGCTCTTGTGTCCTGTGATGATACTAGAGCCCAGCAAGAAGAAGAAACACCCCTCTGCTTTCCCAGCAAAGACTCAGCCAATGAAAAGCCATGGACTGTTTGTTTACTACAGCCCTCCCAACTTGCTTTCCTCCTCTATAGAAGAGTTCTCCTTCCTTTGCCATGGGGGGACTTTCACATGGCTTGCCATGCATGGTTGCAGATCTCAAACGGCAATTCTCTATTGATCCTGAATAAACTCGTCTTTGCTGGAGAAATATCTGGCAGTTTATTTATTTCAGATCAACATTATAAAGAAGAGGTTATCAGCCAGGCAACAACATCCAATCCTGAAGGATAGACCTCACAGGGCAGCATCTCTTAAGGCATCATCTCACCCACAGGATCAGAGTAGCCCTGTGCATTCACTCTCTCAGTCTGTGTTGTGAGCAGTTAGCAGTGGAATTATTATTTCTTAGGGGTATGAGCAGATTTCACTTACACATATTCCATTTTCAGCTTTATTTATTGATATGTCTTTTAAAGTGCTGGCAAAAGTATGAAAAAATTGTTTACAGTCTTGATTTTGGTATAGAAAAGAAATATGAATTACAAACTAAGGCAGGAAGGAAAAATGAAGCATCATGAAATCAAATTAACCTACAAAATGTAAGCAAACAGAACATGATGAAGTCAAAAATAAATACATGATTCAAAGCCAAAAGCATTAACCACAAATCTTGGCTTCAATTAACCAAACTCAATTTGTAAAAAAACCATTGTGTCAAAGTATCATTTTTACAAAAAATATAGATATTGCTGTTTTAAAAAGTAAGATTATATAGATACTGAGAATTTTAAAAAATACTTACTAAAGAACTCACAAGTGGGAAAAGTAAGGCACCAAAATTGGCAAGCCATAATTATTGTAAAGGGGGTCCATTTATTTATACATTTATACAGGTCATTAAGAGATCAGACTAACTCAAAAGATCACATTTTATTTTCTTTCAACATGCTATTTTAGACTAGAAGGTGGCAATGGCAGGAAACTTAAAATATTTGCGTTTGATGGTTTCAACTACTAGATATTTTCTTACCCTGTGTTACCAAATATTCTTCTGTTATTCTTTATTTAATATGCTTAAGAATTACTATCATACTGGTCTCATCATGCCATGCTACACAATATTCCACAAGTGGGGCAATATCTAAGATAAGATGAAATTCTTAAGTATTTCAAAACATAATAATACTTCCAAATGGAATCAGGATCTGTCTGTAGATCTCAGGGTCTTACTTGCAAGATCCTAATGTCAGATACCACCTGCAACACCTCATCTGGTATGCTGGAGATTACCAGATAGGGGGTAAAGGCAGGAGTTGCAAACAGCTATATTCCCATTTCCCAATCTGTATGTGATGATCTAGTCCTCATGGTTAGAGCTTTTGCAACTCTTCCTCCACTTCACTGGGGACTTCTGGCTTAAATGATCATATAGTCATATTTATACATCTAGACTATCAGAGCAAGTAATGATACCAAGCTGCCACGTCTTAGGCTCCAAAAACAAATCCACAATCTACAGATTGTGGCTGTATCTATATTCTGCAACAGCAGGTATTTTTTCATCAGTGTTTCTGCCACTTAGTAATATTGTGTTTAGTTTCAATGGCAAAAGTTTTTATTTATTTACTTTTTAAAAGAAGGTAAAGAAGTCATGGGAAGCATAATATGGTAATAATGGGAAGAATCACTAGTTCCAAAAGGTGCATGTCCTTCATGAAAAAAGCAAGTGGAACTTTTAAATGAGAAAATAAAGGAATATTCAAGAAGCTGGCTCTTATTCCCTAAGACCTGGATTCAAAGTCATGCTGAATGCTGATGAGAAACTTAATACTAATACTCACTGATGTAGATGCATACACAGAAAAGTTAGGAAGTGTTCAAAAAATTAACAGAGAGTTTAAAAATATGTGAGGAATATAAATTAACTAATGCACTCGTTTGAAATGGCTTAAATCACTAAACTATTAAAAGTCCACCTAGCAAGAAACAAACAAGGGAAGAAATTCCATGTTTTTCTAACTGACAAAAAAGAGAAAGACGTTCAAGGTTTTTGATATTATGAATTATAGTTGGTGAAAAATTTCAGAATAATGTATGGTTAATTGAAATATTACAAATCATGCATAATTTTAATCACTCCTTTCTACAGTTTTCATGGATATGCTTAATTTGCTGTGTAAATCTGAGTACATTACATATATGTCTTCTGGAAATAACACTATATCCAGTAAACCACTCACTATGCTAAGATTGGATTATGCTTCCACATGAATAGCTCATAATAAAATAACTTGCTGTTAGCATATAAAGGTGTAATTTAAGTTACAGAATATATGGTAAGGATGGTAAAATGTAATCATTTGAGAATTTACCTTTTGGATGCCTTCCCATCATAAAAGTTTTGGACTTAACCCATTTCTGTCAGATTTTATTAGGAATAGAACTACAGATTCTCACATACAATTCAACAAGCTCCCAAAGTTTTATTTGGAGGATGATTTATTCAAAAGAACTCCAAATAGAAAGGACCTTCAAGATGGCAGACGAATAAGACATGGAGATCAACTTCCTCCCCAAAAATACATCTACATGTGGAACAACTCCTACAGAACACCTACTGAACACTGGCAGAAGACCTCAGACTTCCCCAAAGGCAAGAAACTCCCAACGTACCTGGGTAGGACAAAAGAAAAAAGAAACAACAGAGACAAAAGAATAGGAATGGGACCAGCACCTCTGGGAGGGAGCTATGAAGGAGCAAAAGTTTCCACACACTAGGAAGCCCCTTCACTGGCAGAGACGGGGGGGGGGGGGGGGGGGGGGGGGGGAAGCTTCAGAGCCATGGAGGAGAGCACAGCAACATGGGTGCAGAGGGCAAAGCGGAGAGATTCCCGCACAGAGGATCAGTGCTGACCAGCACCCACCAGCCTGAGAGGCTTCTCTGCTCACCTGCTGGAGCAGGTGGGGGCTAGGAGCTGAGGCTCCAGCATCGGAGGTCAGATCCCAGGGAGAGGACTGGGGTTGGCTGTGTGAACACAGACTGAAGGGGGCTAGTACGCCACAGCTAGCCAGGAGGGAGTCCAGGAAAAAGTCTGGAACTGCATAAGAGTCAAGAGACCATTGTTGCAGGGTGCACGAGGAGAGAGATTCAGAGCACCACCTAAACAGCTCCAGAGACAGGCGCGAGCTGCAGCTATCAGCACAGACACCAGAGACGGGCATGAAAACCTAAGGCTGCTGCTGCAAACACCAAGAATCCTTTGTGCAAGCACAGGTCACTATCCACACCTCCCTCCCAGGAGCCTGTGATGCCCAGCACTGCCAGGGTCCCGTGATCCAGGGACAACTTCCCGGGGGAAAACACGGCAACGCCTCAGACTGTTGCAACGTCATGGTGGCCTCTGCTGCTGCAGGCTCGCCATGCATTCCTTACCCATCCCTCCCCCGGACTGAGTAGACCACAGCCCCCTAATCAGCTGCTCCTTTAAACCCCGTTCTGTCCTGTCGGGGTGGGGGAACAGACGCCCCCAGCCAACCTACATGCAAAGGTGGGGTCAAATCCAAAGCTGAATCCCAGGAGCTGTGCGAACAAAGAAGAGAAATGGAAATCACTCCCAGCAGCCTCAGGAGCCACGGATTAAATCTCCATAATCAACTTGATGTACCCTGCATTGGTGGAATACCTGAATAGACAATGAATGACCCCAAAATTGAGGTGGTGGACTTTGGGAGCAACTGTAGACTTAGGGTTTGCTGTATGTGACTGACTAGTTTCTGATTTATATGTTGATCTTAGTTAAGTTTTTAGTTCTTGTTATCATTGGTGGATTTGTTTACGGTTTTGTTGCTCTCTTCTTTTCTTTTTATTATTAATTTATTTTAATAATATATTTTTAAAAATTTTTTATTTTAATAACTTTATTTTATTTTATTTTTTTCTTTCTTTTTTTTCTCCCTTTTCTTTTGAGCTGTGTGGCTGATAGGGTCATGGTCCTCTGGCCGGGTGTGAGGCCTGAGCCTCTGAGGTAGGAGAACCAAGTTCATGACATTGGACCACCAGAGACCTCCTGGCCCCATGTAATTTCAATCGGCAAGAGGTCTCCCAGTTATCTCCGTCTCAACACTAAGACCCAGCTCCACTCAATGACGAGCAAGCTCCAGTGCTGGACACCACATGCCAAACAACTAGCAAGACAGGAACTCAACCCCACCCATTAGCAGAGAGGCTGCCTAAAATCATACTAAGTTCACAGACACCACAAAACACACCACCGGAAACAGTCCTACCCACCAGAAAGACAAGATCCAGCCCCATCCACCAGAACACAGGCACCAGTCCCCTCCACCAGGAAGCCTACACAACCCACTGAACCAAACTTACCCACTGTGGGCAGACACCAAAAACAACAGGAGCATGAACCTGCAGCCTGCAAAAAGGAGACCCCAAACACAGAAAGTTAAGCAAAATGAGAAGACAGAGAAATACGCAGCAGATGAAGGAGCAAGGTAAAAACCCACCAGACCTAATAAATGAAGAGGAAATAGGCAGTCTACCTGAAAAACCATTCAGAATAATAATAGTAAACATGATCCAAAACCGTGGAAATAGAATAGACAAAATACAAGAAACGTTTAACAAGGACCTAGAAGAACTAAACAGCAAACAAACAATGATGAACAACACAATAAATGAAATTAAAAATTCTCTAGAAGGAATCAATAGCAGAATAACCGAGGCAGAAGAACGGATAAGTGACTTGGAAGATAAAATAGTGGAAATAACTACCGCAGAGCAGAATAAAGAAAAAAGAATGAAAAGAATTGAGGACAGTCTCAGAGACCTCTGGGACAACATTAAAGGCACCAATATTCGAATTATAGAGGTCCCAGAAGAAGAAGAGAAAAAGAAAGGGACTGAGAAAATATTTGAAGAGATTATAGTTAAAAACTTCCCTAATGTGGGAAAGGAAACAGTCAATCAAGCCCAGGAAGCGCAGAAAGTCACATACAGAATAAATCCAAGGAGAAACACACCAAGACATGTATTAATCAAACTATCAAAAATTAAATACAAGGAAAAAAAATTAAAAGCAGCAAGGGAAAAGCAACAAATAACATACAAGGGAATCCACATAAGGTTAACAACTTATCTTTCAGTGGAAACTCTGCAAGCCAGAAGGGAGTGGCAGGGCAGATTTAAAGGGATGAAAGGGAAAAACATACAACCAAGATTACACTACCCAGCAAGGATCTCATTCAGATTCAACAGAGAAATTAAAACCTTTACAGACAAGCAAAAGCTAAGAGAATTCAGCATCGCCAAACAAGCTTTACAACAAAGGCTAAAGGAACTTCTCTAGGCAGGAATCACAAGAGAAGGAAAAGACCTACAAAAACAGACACAAAACAATTTAGAAAATGGTAATAGGAACATACATATTGATAATTACCTTAAATGTAAATGGATTAAATGCTCCAACCAAAAGATATGGACTGGCTGAATGGATACAAAAACAAGACCCATATATATGCTCTCTACAAGAGACCCACTTCAGACCTAGGGACACATACAGACTGAAAGTGAGGGGATGGAAAAAGATAGATATTCCATGCAAATGGAAATCAAAAGAAAGCTGGAGTAGCAATTCTCATATCAGATAAACAGACTTTAAAATAAAGACTATTATAAGAGACAAAGAAGGACACTACATAATGTTCAAGGGATCAATCCAACAAGAACATATATCAATTGTAAATATTTATGCACCCAACATAGGAGCACCTCAAAACATAAGGCAAATGCTAACAGCCATAAAAGGGGAAACTGAGAGTAACACAATCATGGTAGGGGGCTTTCACACCCCACTTTCACCAATGGACAGATCAACTTACATGGAAATAAATAATGGAACAAAAGCTTCAAGTGACACATTAAAGAAGCTGGACTTAATTGATATTTATAGGATATTCGATCCAAAAAAAACAGAATACACTTTCTTCTCAAGTGCTCATGGAGCATTCTCCTGGATAGATCACATCTTGGGTCACAAATCAAGCCTTGGTAAATTTTAAAAAATTGAAATCGTATCAAGTATCTCTTCCAACCACAACACTATGAGACTAGATATCAATGAAAGGGAAAAAAACTGTAAAAAATACAAGCACATGGAGGCTAAACTATACACTACTAAATAACCAAGAGATCACTGAAGAAATCAAAGAGGAAATCAAGAAATACCTAGAAACAAAGGACAATGAAAGCACAACATCACAAAACCTATGGGATGCAGCAAAAGCAGTTCTAAGAGGGAAGTCTATAGCAATACAATCCTACCTCAAGAAACAAGAAACATCTCAAATAAACAACCTAACCTTACACCTAAAGCAATTAGAGAAAGAAGAAAAAAGAAACCCCAAGGTTACCAGAAGGAAAGACATCATAAAGATCAGATCAGAAATCAATGAAAAAGAAATGAAGAAAACAATAGCAAAGATCAATAAAACTAAAAGCTGGTTCTTTGTGAAGATAAACAAAATTGATAAACCATTAGCCAGACTCATCAAGAAAAAAAGGGAGAAGACTCAAAGCAACAGAATTAGAAATGAAAAAGGAGAAGTAACAACTGGAACTTCAGAAAAACAAAGGATCATGAGAGATTACTACAAGCAACTATATGCCAGTAAAATGGACAATCTGGAAGAAATGAAAAACATCTTAGAAAGGCACAACCTTACGAGACTGAACCAGGAAGAAGTAGAAAATATAAACAGGCCTATCACAAAGATTGAAATTGAAACTGTGATTAAAAATCTTCCAACAAACAAAAGCCCAGGACCAGATGGCTTCACAGGAGAATTCTATCAAACATTTAGAGAAGAGCTAACACCTATCCTTCTCGAACTCTTCCAAAATATAGCAGAGGGAGGAACACTCCCAAACTCATTCTACGAGGGCTCCATCACCCTGATACCAAAAAGGGAAAAAGATGTCACGAAAAAGGAAAACTACAGGCCAGTACCACTGATGAACATGGATGTAAAAATCCTCAACAAAATACTAGCAAACAGAATCCAACAGCACATTAAAAGGATCATACACCATGATCAAGTGGAGTTTATCCCAGGAATGCAAGGATTCTTCAATATATGCAAATCAGTCAATGTGATACACCATTGACAAATTGAAAGATAAAAACCATATGATCATCTCAATAGATGCAGAAAAAGCTTTCAACAAAATTCAACACCCATTTATGATAAACTCTCCAGAAATTAGGCATAGAGGGTACTTACCTCAACATAATAAAGGCCATATATGACAAACCCACAGCCAACATCATTCTCAATGGTGAAAAACTGAAACCATTTCTTCTAAGATCAGGAAGAAGACAAGGTCACCCACTCTCACCACTATTATTCAACATAGTTTTGGAAGTTTTAGCCACAGCAGTCAAAGAAAAAGAAATAAAAGGAATCCAAATCAGAAAAGAAGAAGTAAAACTGTCACTGTTTGCAGATGACATGATACTATACATAGAGAATCCTAAAGATGCTACCAGAAAACTACTAGAGCTAATCAATGAATTTGGGAAAGTAGCAGGATACAAAATTAATGCACAGAAATCTCTTGCATTCCTATACACTAATGATGAAAAACCCAAAAGAGAAATTAAGGAAACACTCCCATTTACCACTGCAACAAAAGGAATAAAATACCTAGGAATAAACCTACCTAAGGAGACAAAAGACCTGTATGCAGAAAACTATAAGACACTGATGAAAGAAATTAAAAATGATACAAACAGATGGAGGGGTATACCATGTTCTGGGATTGGAAGAATCAACATTGTGAAAATGACTATACTACCCAAAGCAATCTACAGATTCAGTGCAATCCCTCTGAAACTACCAATGACATTTTTCACAGAACTAGAACAAAAAATTTCACAATTTGTATGGAAACAAAAAAGACCCAGAATAGCCAAAACAATCTTGAGAAAGAAAAACAGAGCTGGAGGAATCAGGCTCGCTGACTTCGGACAAGACTACAAAACTATAGTAATCAAAACAGTATAGTATTGGCACAAAAACAGAAATATAGATCAATGGAACAGGATAGAAAGCCCAGAGATAAACCCACGTACATATGGCCACCTTATCTTTGGCAAAGGAGGCAAGAATATACAATGGAGAAAAGACAGCCTCTTCAATAAGTGGTGCTGGGAAAACTGGACAGCTACATTTAAAAGAATGAAATTAGAACACTTCCTAACATGATACCCAAAAATTAACTTAAAATGGGTTAAAGACCTAAATGTAAGGCCAGACACTATAAAACTCTAGAGGAAAACATAGAAAGAACACTCTTTGACATAAATCACAGCAAGATCCTTTTTGACTCACCTTCTAGAGAAATGGAAATAAAGACAAAAATAAACAAATGGGACCTAATGAAACTTAAAAGCTTGTGCACAGCAAAGGAAACCATAAACAAGATGAAAAGTTAGCCCTCAGAGTGGGAGAAAATATTTGTAAATGAATCAACGGACAAAGGATTAATCTCCAAAATATACAAGCAGCTCATGCAGCTCAATATCAAAAAAAACAAACAGCCCAACCCAAAAATGGGCAGAAGATCTAAATAGACATTTCTCCAAAGAAGATATACAGATTGCCAACAAACACATGAAAGGATGCTCAACATCACTAATCATTAGAGAAATGCAAATCAAAACTACAATGAGGTATCACCTCACACCGGTCAGAATGGCCATCATCAAAAAAAATCTACAAACAATAAACGCTTGAGAGGATGTGGAGAAAAGGGAAGCCTCTTGCACTGTTGGTGGGAATGTCAATTGATACAGCCACTATGGAGAACAGTATGGAGGTTCCTTAAAAAACTAAACACAGAACTACCGTATGACCCAGCAATCCCACTATTGGGCATATACACTGAGGAAACCATAATTCAAAAAGAGTCATGTACCACAATGTTCATTGCAGCACTATTTACAATAGCCAGGACATGGAAGCAGAATAGCCAGGATGGAAGCAACTTAAGTGTCCATTGACAGATGAATGCATAAAGAAGATGTGGCACATATATACAATGGAATATTACCTAACCATAAAAGAAACCAAAATTGAGTTATTTGTAGTGAGGTGGATGGACCCAGAGTCTGTCATACAGAGTGAAGTAAGTCAGAAAGAGAAAAACAAATACTGTATGCTAACACGTTTATATGGAATCTAAAAAAAAAAAAAAAAAAAAAAAAAATTCGTTCTGAAGAACCTAGCAGCAGGACAGGAATAAAGACTCAGATGTAGAGAATGGACTTGAGGACATGGGAAGGGGGAAAGGTAATCTGGGACGAAGTGAGAGAGTGGCATTGACATATATACACTACAAAAATAGCTAGCTAGTGGGAAGCAGGAGCATAGTACAGGGAGATCAGCTTGGTGCTTTATTGTGACCACCTAGACGGGGAGATAGGGAGGGTGGGAGGGAGACGCAAGAGGGAGAGGATATGGGATATATAGATATACGTATAGCTGATTCACTTTGTTATACAGCAGAAACTAACACAACAATGTAAAGCAATTATACTCCAATAAAGATGTTAAAAAAAAATATGTATGTGATTCCCAGATCTCACCCTTAAAAGAAAGGACATACTCTTTATTTTTTTCCCCCTTTGATTAGCTGAGACATGGATATGTCTGGATATGTGGTGGATATCCAGAGATGGATACGTGGTGATGAGTGTCCTGAACCACAAAGAGCAAACCATAGGGAATGATAGATGACAAGATGTCTAAACAACATTGTAAATCCCTGAATCCCTGCAGTATCTTGTGGATCAGGGTAACTCACCCCTGGGTGGTCTACTTTCGACTTTTACGTAAGTGAGAAATAAATATCTACTTTAAATAAGACTATTATTCTGGTGTCTCTTATAGCACTGAAGAAATTAGTTTAGCTAACGCTCCTTGCTTTAACAAATATACTCAAAATTTTGGAGGCTTAACACAATAGAATTTTGAACATCAAGTCCAAAATGGATGACCCTTCCCATTCTATACCCAGGCCCACTGTTCAGAGTGGGTACTCCAAGCAGTGATTCAGAGTTCCAGCATCCTTCCATCTTCTGGTTCAACCAGCTTCCACATGTCGTTTCTACAGTCACTGGACTCACCTGTATCAAGCCTTAGAAAGAGGGCTTTACTGTGTCAGGACTGGGAGTGGCATGAATCTCTCCCACTCACATTCCATGACTGCCCCTCTCTACAAGTGAGGCCGGGGAGAATAGTCAAGTCTTGAGCACAGAGAGAAGAAGAAACAGGTGTGTAAACAGGTCCCTGGGATCTGCCACGACATTCAAATCATACTAGAGCTATTTTAAAGACATCTTAACAAGTAAACTTTTAAAAATTCTATTACTTAATATTTCTTACTTCCAAAGTTACCTCATCACCTTGCTACCCGGCTCAGTCTTGATGTAAAGAATTTTAAAGCAACATCTGAAATTCTCCTATATCAGTAGTTATTGAGTATCATCCATATGTGTGTGGTTAATCATCTGTGACAATCTTAATAGTGATGACAATTCCAGGAAGCACACACGAAGTACAATAACCAGATGCTAATGGTTTATGGGTATCTAAGAGAATAGCGAAAAACTGATAATAAATAGAATGAAGACAAAAATACAAATTACTATAGTAAAAACAGTCCATGAAGTCAAATCAGTCATCTGCTATTAACAAACTCACTATCTATTGATATAGAGTACTTTAGAAAAGAGAATAAACTAAATTTGATTTCCTTTCAGTATTTATCTACCAAAGTGGTCTGATGTTAGCCACACTGAACAAGAAAATATTTTGCACAATTAAAATGTCGATTTTCTATGATGTTTAGCTATTTTAAATTTTGGAATACCTTATTAAACTACCTGCTTAATACCTGTGCCTGTTCTTTCTGAGGAAACACACTCATTGTAAAGGATAAAGTTTGGAAACCATTTAAAACTGTATGAGCCAACAAAATATTCCAAAGTTTTTAAAACTGGTGAAAATCATTTTGACTATGCTTGAATAAGTCAGCTTATGGGAATTTTGTCTCATTTCTTTATAAAATTCCCCTTGGGGATGAAAACAAGCTTGGAAAGTTTCCGTCAACAGTGTAAATTGAGAGTTCATGTTAAATTAGGCGTTGAAAACTGCAGTTTAGGATGGAATTACCATCTCAGCCATTACCACAGGGTTCCATAGTACATTTACAATAGCTATGTTTTGGATTAACATCATATTCAAGTACTTTCTACATTTTTTTTTTCATTTTTAAACTTAACTACCATGCTGCAGGAGATCTTAAAAAATCAAGCATATTTTCTACTTTCCCTTTATTTTTCAAAGCCCAGATAATAATATGGCAACAATTATCAATACTCATAGGATGATAAAGCACAAAATCACCAGTAAGAAGACTGACCAGTAGAAATGACATTCTCCTAAGCTCATTAATCTTTTAAAATATACTTTTTAAAATTATTTTTTATTAAAGTATAGTTAATTTTCAATGTTGTGTTAGTCTCAAGTGTACAGCAAAGTGATTCAGTTATACATATACGTATATATGTATATACATATTCTTATATATATATTATTTTATATATATATATTATTTTTCAGATTCTTTTCCATTATACGTTATTACCAGATACTGAGTAGAGTTCCCTGTGCTATACAGCAGGTCCTTGTTGTTTACTTATTTTATATATAGTAGTGTGTATATGTTAATCCCAAACTCCTAATTTATCTCTCCCCACCCCTGCTATCCCCTTTGGTAACCATAAGTTTGTTTTCTATGTCTTTTGAGTCTATTTCTGTTTTGTAAATATGTTCATTTGTATCAATTTTTTAGATTTCACATATAAGTGATATCATATGATATTTGCCTTTGTCTGGCTTACTTCACTTAGTATGATAATCTCTAGGTCCATCCATGTTGCTGCAAATGGCATTATTTCATTCTTTTTTGTGTCTGAGTAATATCCCATTGCATATATATACCACATCTTCTTCATCTATTCACATTTCGATGGACATTTATGTTGCTTCCATGTCTTGGCTATTATAAATAGTGCTGCTATGAACACTGGTGTGCATGTATCTTTTTGAATTAGAGTTTTAAAAAACGTACTTTTAAAAGACAGTGTAACCTAACACATAATTACAATTGAGTTGCTCCAGAAAACTGTATCTTAGTTCTACTTAGCTTGGAGTCTTGCCTTAGTGAAGAGTGAGAGAGCAAAAGCAAGAGAGGAAGAAAGATTCTCATTAAGCATGGAGGGTACTTACTGTGTCAGCAAAGAAATCATCATTCTTCTAGTCACTCAATAAAAATTTACCAAATCATTATTGCATACCAGGCCAAGACAAGGATATACAGAGAATGAAATTTATGGTCTTGTGGGTAATTAAGACAACACACGCAAGCACGCATGCATACTAAAACACACACACTAAAACCAGGAATTATAATTCTGCAGGATGATACATGACAGGGGAAGTGAAGCATACTTTAGGAATACAGTGGAGACCTACCCCAGTTTTGTGGGTAAAAAAAAAGCTGAAGAAGGCAACCTCTAGGATAAGAACTGAAGGATGCCTGGGTGCCAGCCAGTCTAAAGGAAGAGAATTTCCAAGCACATGTGAAATGAGACACCACAGAGTTCTAGAGATTGAAAGAAGTTCTTTCTGGTTTGAGGGTAGACATTCAGACAGAAGTGATAAGAAAAGGAGCAAACTGATAAATGAGAAAAGGTCTTACAGAAGCATTTGTACTTAATTTAAAGTGGTCAAAAATTGTTCTAGAAAACAGTACTGACAAACTCTGCTTATTCTTTCCTACACTGCTAACATAATCACTTGAGACATTATCTAGAATTTACAAATGAGCAATGAAATCAATTCTTGTTTCAGAACAATAAAACAACAACACATATTTTTGGTATAAGTATGTCTCAAATATTTCATGGGACATACTTATACTACACAATGATTTGTTGTTTATCTGAACTTCAAATTTACCTGGGTGCCCTGAATTTTTATTTATTAAATTTGGTAACCATGGCCAGCAGGCAGTCAAGGGAGAACTTATTAGGATAGTCAACTTAGTGGCACAAGACTGATAATGGCTGTGTATGGTACCTATATTCAAATGCCAGTTTGAATAATAGGAAGTTTGTAACATTTTGAGAAATTTTAATGAAGTTTGTTGTGTCCAGCATTATGTTTAAAGCCCACAAATCCCTTTGAACACTGATAATTAAGAGGGTGGGTTGAATTGAACATAAGGACAAGAAAAATTATTTTTCTAAAGAAAATATAAAAATTCATTTATTGGCAATGTGAAAGACATTAATTTTCTCTACATGTACATATACAAATATACATATGCAATATGTATATTATACATGAGTACTATGCCTTTTACTATAAAGATAAAATATTACAAATTTCACTACAAAAAACCAAAACATTATTTCTTAATTTGGTCACTAGGTATCAAAACATTGATACATTCTTAAAAAGCTCATGAATATTTTCGTCCATGAAATCCCAAACAATTGTTATAGTTAGTTGTCAACATTTCATAAAACAACTACTGCAACATATAATTACGTTTCACTACTAACTAATTTTGCAAGAATGAGGCAGGCAAAGAATATATACACACTGCATTTCTTTTTAAGGAAGAGTATTTATTTAATTATCAACAAATATTTATCAACCATTTTCCAATTCAAAGGTAATGGGAATATATGTGTGAACCAGATTGACATCATCCCTGTCCTCATGGAGTTTTCCACCTAGTGAAGGAGTCAGGCAAAGCACACACAAAGAAACATGTAAGACAACTACAGATAGTGGTAAGTGCTCTGAAAGAAAGAAACAGATAAAGCATAAAGAAGGTGGGGCAAGAGTCATGTACTTTAAAAAAAAGAAAAAAGGTAGTCAGGAAAGTCCTCTGTGACATCAGGGAAATGATTAGACAGGACCTGAAAGGTGCAAGGGATCCAGTCACAGCATTAGAAGGTTGGCATCATCCTATGCAGAGGAAGCAGCTTGTGCAAAGGCGCTGAGGCAAGAAAGAACTCAGTTCATCCAAGAAACTGAAAGAAGGGCTCTGTGGCTTGAGCATGATGATTAAATGTCCACAAGGACTAGATGTAGTAGTTTGTAGTACTAGTTTGTAGCAGGGGGACAAGTAAAGACACGGTTAGAAGTTTTAATTTTATCCTAAAATGCAATGAAAACAAGGGCACAGTCTTAAGCAGGGGAACGATATGGTCAAATTATACACTGCTTTCAATGATCACTCTGATTGCTGTTAGAGTGTCAAGGAAGTGAGCAAAAGTGGGATTGGCAGATTATTCAGGAAGTGACTACATTGGTTGTGGTGAGAAAGGACTTGGGTTTGGAATCAGGACTTTAGCAGCAAGAGTTGAAGAGAGGTGGGCAGATCTGAGGAAAGACAAACCAGAGAGAATTCTTGGCTGTGAGAATGGGGCTGCTGTGAAAAGATATGAGCTGAAGATACAAATTTGAGTGTTGTCAGCATATTGATAATACCTAAGGCCGTAAGGATGGGCAGACTCACCTGGGAAGAGAATGCAGAAGAAAGAAAAGAGGAGTCCCAAGTCTAAACCCTGAAAAACAGAAACATTTAAAGCTGAGGTATGGAAACAAGGTAAAGCAAAGACAGAAGGCACAGCCACTGAAGCCAACATGTCCGTGTTACAAGAAGGACTGAGAGTTATGTCAGAATGAAAGAAAAATAGTTGGTTAGATTTTCCGTTAGTCTTCTTGGCTTTCTTCCTTCTTAATTGTGTGAAAACAAAGCTTACCTTTGTACTTTCAACAGGATGATGAGAAAGGGAAAAGCAGATGTGTTAACATGCCCCAATCCTTTATCTCAGATCTCTGGCAAGTTTTAATTAGTTTGCTAGTTGAGGGCTTCCTGAGTAAATGCAATTCTGTCACTTCCTAGGCATTTTCATGCTGGGTGTAATGGATTTTTTGGTCTCCAGTTCAGATAACATTTCTATATTGTCCAAAATAGTTATAAGCAATTTTGTTAGTTAACCTCCTATAATTTCTCCCTTATATTTTTGAAATAGTATGCATAAGATTTCACTAATTGTCCTGTTTCAAGAACATAAACACTCATTATTCTTCTCTGATATTAATTTTTAAATTAGGTTTAAATTCCATTTTCCCATTTAAAATAGCTATATTCACTGAAATGGAAAAATACAAGAGAAAAAATACTATTAAGGCTTGAGGTTTTGCCAAACAAAATAAAAGAGTTACTGCTAAGTTTAGGTGTTCACATGCACCGACCATTTAAGAGGAAAAGTGGGTTTTTAGTTTAACTTATTCATTTGAATGTTAAGGAATTTGTTTAGGTCATGTTTGCATCTCAGAAAACCACTGGTTTGGGAAAGAATCAGCTGATGTAATCAAGAAAAGGAATGAATATCTGACTGTAAAACTATACTCGGTTATCTTCTGCTTGCTTCCTTTCCTCTGCCTGTTTAACTTGGGAATTCTCCCCTTCCCACACCTTCAATTTATTTCTTTACTCTCTTCCCTTTTCACTCTATACATTCTTGGTGGTTGATGTACTAGCAACTTCCACTTCAGTATTTTCAGCTAATGTATCCCTTAGGAGCTGCAGATCTACTCAGTCTGCTTAATTCACCTTAGGTCTTTTTTATTATGTGATCTAAGTCTCTCCTTTTCTCATCTGTAAATCGGAGAAAATAACATTGACTTTACCAAGTTGACTCAAGGAGTAATGAAAACTTCTGGAAATACCTAGCATAGTATCAGGCACCTAGTAACTACTCAAGAAACATTAGGGCCTTTCTCCCTTTTCTCTTTAGAGGCCCTAGATGATCTGTGATCTGTTCCATACAAATGAGAAGAGCTCCAACTAAGACCAGAGCAGTGAGGACTGTTCAAATAAAAGACAAGATTCTAATGAAAGTAATTTAGAAAGTTTAGTTCAGCAGCTTGGACCACCCTTATGGTGAGCCCCAAATAATTACATGTAAGGGAAACCAGGATTGGTGATCTTAGGAAAACCCCCCAAGCCTCCTTTTTCCTTAGGAACAAGAAATTAATAAGTTGAGGTAGTATGTAGAGCATTCATTTCATAGTACCTAAAACTTCTCTTTTATCCTCTACTAAATGGGATTTCTTTTATTAGCATTCATAAAATAATCACTGTGTTTAAACTAGAAATTTTTGAAAGTAAATATTTTGATGGAAAATAAGTTAGTTGTGTCATTCTTAATATAGTTAGCTTATATTTTACAATCATTACAATGTCTTACAACTTAACTTTCATTGTCCTGGGCTAATGAGAAGGGAACAGAGGTAGATGCTTCCTGTTAACTGTGAGTATATTTGTGGTAAAAAAAAGGTGAGGGCTTCCCTGGTGGCGCAGTGGTTGAGAATCTGCCTGCCAATGCAGGGGACATGGGTTCGAGCCCTGGTCTGGGAAGATCCCACATGCCGCGGAGCAACTAGGCCCGTGAGCCACAACTACTGAGCCTGCGCGTCTGGAGCCTGTGCTCAGCAACAAGAGAGGCTGCAACAGTGAGAGGCCCGCGCACCGTGATGAAGAGTGGTGCCCGCTCGCCACAACTAGAGAAGCCCTCGCACAGAAACGAAGACCCAACACACCCAAAAATAAATAAATAAATAAATGAATGAATAAAAAAAAAAAAAAAAAGGTGAAATGATGCCATGGTGCCCTCAATAGTTATGATTTGTAGTAGTTGGTCCTAAACGTGCACATGGTAGTGAGTGTTTACCAAACACAAGACATAGAGCTAAAGTAGTCACTACCACATCTATGTCATATTCAATGCTTTAATGTCAGCAGAACACCATCCATCAAATTAACATTAATTTCAATTTTTTGTTTTTGTGTTTTTGGAACTTATTTTGTAAATTTCTTTATGAATAAAAATATATGCATACATAATTTCATGTTTGTAATACTACTTTAAGTCCACTCTAGGATTTGGGAGGATTTTTTTGGTTTTGATTTTGGTTTCGGGTTTAAAAGGACTCCACACATTACTCAAGTTTCAAAACTTGGCCAACAGAGCTGGCCTCATCTGGTGGCAGACATCAAAATTTAGAACATAATCCCAAAACAGAAATTAATCTAACTCCATACTATATACTAGTTAATTAAATTCCTATTTCAGAAGTGACAAATACATATATATGCATCAGCATACGGTATTTGTTTTTCTCTCTCTGACTTACTTCACCCTGTATGACAGACTCTAGGTCCACCTACCTCAGGGGCGAAGTGAGAGTAGCATCAACATATATACACTACCGAATGTAAAATAATTAGCTAGTGGGAAGCAGCAGCATAGCACAGGGAGATCAGCTCGGTGCTTTGCGATGACCTAAAGGGGTGGGATAGGGAGGATGGGAGGGAGGCTGAAGAGGGAGGGGATGTGGGGATATATGTATGCATATGGCTGATTCACTTTGGGGTACAACAGAAACAGGACTTCACAGTATTGTGAAGCAATTATACTCCAATAAAGATCTATTAAAAAAAAAAATGAAGTCGATATGTTATCAAGATCCAAAAAAAAAAAAAGTGACAAATACAATAACTGTCAAGAATTCTACCATATGACTTCAATTCAAAGAAGTACTTCCAACATAATTAACTACTTAAGGTTTATGTACAAAATGTAAAAAATAAGTGCAATTTAAGATATGTTAATATGGATGAAACCATATTTGTAAAACAATAAAAATATGGGAGACACAACAGGGAGGAGGTATGGGGATATATGTATATGTATAGCTGACTCACTTTGTTATAAAGCAGAAACTAACATACCACTGTAAAGCAATTATACTCCAATAAAGATGTTAAAAGAGTAAGAAATATATATATATAGACTTTCAATTAAATATTAATATACGTCTTAAAGGTAAATTCGCAAATCATAATCTCATTACTTGTATTCGAATCCTATTTTTAATACATGTTACTTTTTTCTTTAACAAGAAAAGGTACAGAGGTTTTAAATAAAGTTATGGTGTTTTAGTTCATTCATTCACCCAAAAAACTTCTATTAAAGACAGATAAACTGAAACATTTTTCAAAGCAAGAAAAATAGCATCCAAAAATTAAAATGGGAATTGGTATGAAAATAACTTAAAAACAAAAACAGAAAAATACTTGGAAACAGGTTAACCATACTATATCTAAATTTGATCAAATAAATAAACAAGCTTACTGGAGTTCCCATCATTTACTTTTAGTACATCCTTTACTTTTCATACAATTCTAATCCTCTGACAAAGATGAATGATCAACTTATTGTAAGGTTGTAGTATCACCATGGAAACCATCCAAATGTATTAATCTTTGAATCTCATGAATAAAACATGAATTATGGTAGTTTCAATAATGATATTTTCTGGACAGATGGAAAAAGGGTACACTGAGACTTCATTTTATACTTTGATTCTTTAGGTAAATTAATACATAAAATATTTTGTAAACAGTGTAAGAGAGAGTATGAAATAGCATAAAAAGACACACACTGGCTTAATTCTCGGAAGTTACTTCATTTCTGAGTGTCAGCTTATTTCTGCAATCACTTTCAGCTTTAAATCTTCTGATTTTAAATTTAAATCTGATTCCCTGATTTTAAATGCACTGAAGAATTTAACTATTGTTGTGAGTCACACAGAGGTAACTCCTGTATAAGGATTTAACATCAAAACGGGGAGAAAATCAAGTATTTTTTAAAGTATAAAATTGAATTTCTTAATTTGGAAACAATATTTCAAGTATATGATGTTCTAATTATTTAGTTTTTGAGATAATTATTAACTTTTTGAGTAAAATTTTAAAAGACCTAACTATAGAAGGCACTAGAGCCTAACCTAATAGGGCCCGATGGACATTACTGAAAATAATACTGGAAATGATTAAAGAGAGCTCCTTTTCTCAGGAGGTTCTTGCCCCATCAGGCCAATTTAGAACAGCTCATTAAACATCAATGGTATTCTTTTATCAGATACTTAGGGCTATTTCTTAAGTTGCATATTCATCTTTTATAAGGAACAAAATTCCAGCAAACTTCAATCTGTCCTATTGTGATGGCCTGAGCTTCATTAGCTTACTGAAATGGTGAAGGCTGAATTTCCAATAATTTTAGAGGTTTCTGCTTTATTTACCTTTGATTCAAGGCAATACACAAATAATTCTTCAAAATCTACATTAAAATTCTTTTTTCTGAAGAAAATATCCAATGAAACCCTATTTTATAAATGGCATCCATTTTCTAATAACAATTAATTACTACAAAGTAAGCCATTACTATCAAGTAATAAAGCCATTACTATCAAGCCAGTACCACCAAGTAATAAAGAACATTGCATTAAGAGCAAACCGATAGTACTATGAGAATACTGTCAGGTACTTCACCAATCACTTCAACGCACAATCTCATGTACTACTTTAATAATCCCATGAGGTATCTATAGCTTACATATGAGGAGAGATTAAGTAACCTATTCAAGCTCTGATTCACAGTCAAGCCTTCCTGACTACAAAGCTTGTGTATACATAATCACTACTTTGATGGTGTGAAAATAATTACAAAATTGCACATTAAAAATCTACAAGAGGGCTTCCCTGGTGGTGCAGTGGTTGAGAATCTGCCTGCCAATGCAGGGGACACGGGTTCGAGCCCTGGTCTGGGAAGATCCCACATGCCATGGAGCAACTAGGCCCGTGAGCCACAACTACTGAGCCTGCGCGTCTGGAACCTGTGCTCCGCAACAAGAGAGGCCGCGATAGTGAGAGGCCCGCGCACCGCGATGAAGAGTGGCCCCGCTTGCCGCAACTGGAGAAAGCCCTCGCACAGAAACGAAGACCCAACACAGCCAAAAATAAATAAATAATAAATAAATAAATTTAAAAAAAAATAGAATCTAGGCAATAAAATAAAGTCTAACCTTTAAAAAAAAAATCTACAAGATTAATGTGCATTTCATACAGGTAAAATAATTGGCCTTATGTATTCTTTAATTACAAAGAGAATATTTTCCTGTTTTGATTTCTAGCTGTTTTGCATAGATAAAACTATTAATTTTTGTATATTTATTCTATATCTGGCCATCTAACCTTATTCTCATATTATTTTTAACAGTACAATAATATCATAAAAGGAATATTTTATCTGTCCTATTCCTATGTTTACATGGTATATTCCTTTGTCTTAAAAGCTTGATCTTATTCCTATTTAGAGTTTTTATTAGAAATGACTGCAAAATTCTGTCAAATGTCTTTTTAGTGTCTCAGGTTATAATCTATTGAGCCACTAAAATACTTTTATTTGTTTCCTGATAATAGACTATCATTATATTCCTTAAAAAGTCTTATATTGTTATACATATGCTGAACTTTTGCTATACTGCTGGATGATACTTTCTATATTTTATGTAGGGTTTTTTTTTTTTGCATTTAAATTCAGAAATGAGATCGAACTATCACTGTCCTTTTTTTAAAGTTATTTTAAAGTGTCTTGAATTTTTAATATTAAAGTTATGATTCTTCAAGAATTATTGAGACACTGTTAATCTTTTTCTATGGTTGAAACAGAACTTTAAATGACAATGCAATTATCAGTTCTTTAAATATGTGATAATACTCAGCTATGTATCCATCTGTTATGGTGCTTTTTGATAATAGATCTTTAAACAGCTTTCCAATATTTATATGGCTTATTCCAGTCCTCCACTTCTTCTTAGATAAATTTTGGTTATTTCAATCTTTCTGGGAAGTTATTCCCTTCCTCTAGGTTTTCATGTTTCATAGGTATAGATTTGCAGGTAATATTCTACTATACTTCTTTTAATCTCTCTTGTTGCTAGAGTTCTTTCTGCTTTCCCTTTCATAATCTTATGTATACTTTCTCTATATATTTTCCATAATTTGTGCCCTGAAGAATTTATATTGGCCATTTCAAAGAAGAATCAAATTTTGAATTAATTTAACCCTTTTAACTTTTGTATTCTACTTTAGTGATTCCAGTTTTTATTGTTATTAAATTCTGATTTCCTACTTTCTTTTGATGTTCTTTTTCTAATTTTTTTAAGATGAGTACTTGGTTTATTTTTATTTTTCTTTAATAAAAAAATCATTTAAAGCTAAGATTTTGTACTAAGCACAGCTTTTACTAGGTATGTATATTTTGTTAAGAAGAGATCATCTTCTTCATTAACTCATATATAATTTGTAATTTCCCTTTGCTTTTAAGAGTTATCTGGGGGCTTCCCTGGTGGCGCAGTGGTTGAGAATCTGCCTGCCAATGCAGGGCACACGGGTTCGAGCCCTGGTCTGGGAAGATCCCACATGCCGCGGAGCAATTGGGCCTGTGAGCTACAATTACTGAGCCTGCGCATCTGGAGCCTGTGCTCCGCAACAAGAGAGGCCGCAATAGTGAGAGGCCCGCACACAGCGATGAAGAGTGGCCCCCGCCTGCCACAACTAGAGAAAGCCCTCACACAGAAACGAAGACCCAACACAGCCATAAGTAAATTAATTAATTAATTAAAATTAAAAAAAAAAAAAATGTTCACCTCCTAACTCAGGAATACTGTTTAAATAAATAAATAAATAAATAAATAAATAAATAAAGTGAGGGCTTTGGCCATTTAAAAAAAAAAAAGAGTTATCTGAGTGTGTTTTAATTTCCTAATAATTTTTTTACTTTCCTAATAAAGTTGCCTAATATAATTTTTCCATTTCCTAAAAAAGCTTAGTATCACAGAACATAGCCTATTTTTTTTTCAGAGAAAGAAATGTTATTTTAATAGGATGAACAGAAGCTCAGTACAAACAAGAGTAACATGCTAACATGTTAAGGTGTTCCCTGGGTTACAAAATATCAACATCCCCCAAGAAAAATACAGGCTAAGAGCATCTGCATGTGGATACTGGCTGTGTGACACAGACATTGAGCCTGTCGGAGCCTCACTTGCCTCATCTGGGAGAGAGAGAAGATGGCCAGAGAAGCTCCAAGTACATAAAGTATGAAGTGAACATGGCCTATTAAAGATCTTTACTTTCTTGAATTCATAAAAGTTCAGGCAACTTTTTCAAGGTCTAAAATTCCTAAGATGAATCTTTTCTCACTTGAAATTGCATGATTTCCATAATGTAAACGTTTTCCAAAAGGAATCTTGACATTTCAGCATTGTAAATGATAAATATGCCACCTCATATACATTATGATACAAATGAGAAGTTTTGTTTACTACTTTAAATACTTATCAACAATAAATTCCTAATATCATTTTTCTTATGACAGTGAATGAATTTTATTGAGAACTCCTTAATTTCTGGTATTTATTTCATCCTTATCCAGCTTTATCAGAAACCGTAGGAAGGCTATGGGCATACTGTGTCACTGAATATAGCAATGAATTTTATTACATTCATAAAGAAGTGTATGTGTGTGTTTGATTCATAAGGGGCCTTTGTTTAGTTTAGTTTTCTCTCTCATTTCCACCTTTTGCTTTAAATGTTGAGCATGGAGTTTATATTTAACATTTTCTTATCTCTCCTTACTTATTCATATGTCCTCCAAAGGTTAACAATCACATCAGTCATTAAGATTTCATTCCAGGGGAGGAAATGGTGAATTTTCATAACACAGCCATAATATTATGGGGAAACAGTATCTAGAAAACACTGTCATAAAAGTCACATTTTTTGAGAGAATCTTTTTGCTTTTTAAATCAGTGTAGGAACACTAGGAAGAAAAGTAAACCATTTAGATATTGGAAGATGTTGGTAGGTTGTTAAGACTAGTTATAGTGCTAAGTTACTGTGTGAAATTCAACAAGAGTTTTAAGTATTCTACTGTAATATGTGAACAAATATGAATTAGACAGTTAACTGTCTTTATTTTTAATAAATATTTTTAATGCATTACCTTTATCTGACAGAAGAATTCTAAATAATTGGACTGAAAGATATATGGAAAAAGACTACAATCTTTAACTGTAATCTTAGATGTGCTGTACTTTAGATAAGTCAAATACAAGAGCAAAAGTATAAAGGTATGAAAATTTTAAGAAATAAAAGACAGTTTATGTGTAATATTATGCTTGCCCATGCTGCATTCACTCATATCCTTCTCACTGACTTAAACAGTATTGGTGTATGGCTAGTATTAGCCTAATAATATAACCATCTCAAAAAGAAAAATGGAGACTACATTTAATCATTGCACCAGGCACTATGTTCTAATTATTGTTTCATTTCTTCCATATGATAAGGGTTAAATATATTGACATGTAATCTGAAGTGAAAATTCCAAGGCTAGGAAAATGCAATCTGCTTTTATAACTCAGCTGACAGAACTACATTTCAGAGCGGACCGACTCCAAAATATCTCCTAAACCAGTCTTTTTAAGCTATCTATGATGAAAGGCCACATATTTGTTATTGCAAAAGTTCACAAACCAAAGTTTTTATAAAATACAACAAAATAGATAATTCAAAGGAAATTTAAAGATAAAATAACAAGCCCAAATTTTATCATTAGATTCAACAGACATAAAATTACTCTATAAAACTGCCATAAATTTTTCAAAGCACTTACTCTCAATTTCTGTGCTTACTGCTGACCAATAACAAATAATTCATGGATCAGCCTTAGTCCACAGACCACAATCTCAGTAGTCAACATACTCCCAAATCTAAGAGTCTATCAGTATTAGGTGTTTCCTGAAGAAATTTGTATAGCACTAACAAGAATCGTGACCAAATGGAAAATGGGCATAAACCTAATGAAATGTTTCAACAATTACAAGCAAACATGTCTACTTCCTAATCCTTAGAACTTGTGAATGTATTACCTTAAATGGCAAAAGGGACTCTGCAGACGTGATAAAGGTTAAAGATCTCAAGATGGAAAGATGATTTTAGAATATCTGGGTGGCCCCAATATAACCACAGGGGTTCTTATAAAAGAGAGGCAGAAGGAGATGTGATGGTAGAAGCTGAAGTCAGAGGGAGGGGTTTGAAGGTGCTAGTCTGCTGGCTTTAATGATGGATGAAAATACCATAACCAAGGATATAGGTGTACTCTGGACACTAAAAGAGGGAAGGAACTTCTTCTTTAAGGAGAACGGCCCTACCAACACCTTGATTTTAGGACCTCTGACCCCTAGAATTGTATGATAATAAATGGGCATTGTTTTAAGCTACTAAGATTGTGGTAATTTGTTATAGTAGGAATTGGAAACATACAGACATAAAGATTTTGGTTCTGGGAAGTAGGGTGCTGCTATAACAAATACCTGAAAAATGGGGAAATGGTTTTGGAATTGACAGTGGGCAGAGGCTGGAAAAATTTTGAGGAGCATGATAGAAAAAGCCTAGATTACCTTGAATGGACAGTAAAAATATGTATGTTAAAAGCCCTGCTGGTGAGGGCTCAGAAGGAAATGAGGAACTTGTTATTGGAAGTTGGAGGAAAAAGAATATTTGCTATAGAGTGGCAGAAAGCTTAGCTGAATTACTCCCTATAATTACGTAGAAATCAGAATTATAAGTGATGAACTTGGATATTTAGCTGAGGAGATTTCCAAGCAAAGTGCTGAAGGAGTGGCCTGGTTTCCTCTTCTTGCTTATAGCAAAGTGTCAGAGGAAAGAAACAAATTGAGTTAAGAATTATTAAGCTGAAAGGAACCAGGACCCAATGATTTGGAAACTTCTTGGCCTATGCAGATTGCAAGAGGTGCTAAAATTAGAGGTCTCACTTTCAGGAAAGTGTGGCTCTGGAGAAAAAGTCAATCGTGTGTCTGGACAACCTTTGGCTAGTGCCTTGGAAGGATTAAAACCTCAGAATGTTCATTCATGCAGGGAACTCTTGCAGAGATTAGGCATGGGATTCATGGACACCCTCAGTCATTTCCACAGAGGCCAAAAATGGAGATGAGATTATCCAGGAAAGACCTGTGAAGCAGCCTGTTTTCTAATAGAGAAAACCCCAGAGATTTACAAAAGAGAACCACAAGTTTCTCAAGAATGTTACATCAGTAGAAACACTGCCAATCTGGACTAAAAAAAAAAACCAGAGAAAGATGAAATTCAGAAAGGCTGTGCACTCTCAAAATTATACAGGCAAGAAATATCCAGGTGAAAATATGTGATATCTTTCATGAAAAAAGAATAATGATTCTTAGGGTGAAGAATCAGGCCCAGAGGGCAGAGCCTTGAGCCACAGAGGATTATTCCCAGGCTATGAAATATAACTGAGTTTGCCTAGTTGGATTTCTAAATTGCTTGAGACTGGTAACCCATTTTTTTCTTCCACATTCTCCCTTCTTAAATGAAAATATCTGTAACTGTTAACTTACGCCTGTCCCACAAATGCATTTTGAGAGCATATAATTTGTCCTCTAATTTCACTGGTACACAGATGGAGAGAAATTTTGCTTGAGGATGGATTATAACTAGAACCTTACTCATACCTAATTGAGATGATTTAGATGATGAGATTTGGAATTTTTAAGCTGATCAATTTTAGATGAGATTTTGGTCTTGAGATGATACTATAGAGTTGAGACTTTTGAGGATCTGGGATGTGGTGAATGTGTTTTGTGTGGGAAGGATGTGAATTTGGGGCGGTGGCCAGAGGGCAGACTATGGTAAACTGAACAATGACCCCCCCCCCCCAAAGAAGACGTCCGTGTTTTAATCCCTGGAAACTGAACATGCTACCTAAAATGGCAAGAGAGACTTTTCACATGTGATTTGGTCATAGATCTTGAGATGAGAAGATTATTCCAGAGAATCTGAGTGGGCCCAATGTAGTCATAAGGGTCCTTATAAGAGGGAGACAGGATAAGATATGAGGACAGGAGCAGGGGTCAGAGTCAGAGAGAGATTCGAAGATGCCACATTGCTGGCTTTCGATATGGAGGAAGGGGCCAAAGAAGAGAGAGGCCTTTAGAACATGGAAAAGGCAAAGAAATAGATTTTCTGCTAGAGCCTCCAGAAGGAATGCAGCTCTGCCAATACCCTGACGTTAGGACCTCTGACCTCTAGAACCATAAGATAATAAATTTGTGATGCTGTAAGCCACTAAGATTACAGTAATTTACTATAGCAGCTAGAGAAAACCAGTATGTGGCCTCTACTTAACTTGACATAGTATCTCTCTACAAATATACCATTAAAATCTTGAATTTTCACATTCCATGAAATTTAGTTAATATAGCAAATAATATGCTTCACAAGACACAAAAATTAATTTTTAAAATTTAAAAATCTGAAGGATATTTTTTCTGTTAACAGTCCTCTTGTGGAAATGTGACAACATAAAAATGGAACATTTCATCATTTTGACATGATGAATTTTCCCTTGTAAACTAAAGAAAACGTAATTCAATAAATATACTTTGCTCTTAAATAGTCAATATCGTTCTTCCTAACTGCATTAGCACCTAAAAGTAAGCTAGGAATGATTTATTTAGACTTTGAATCCATTACTGCAAATGAGAGTCCCCTTCACCAAAGCCCCCTCTTTAATTACCTCATCTACTTAATTTCAAAAATCATATGAAGAGTTTTTTAAAAAGCACTCCAAATCTTATAGGGCAAAAAACAAAAACAAAAAAACTGTCCACAGTTCAAGCAGGAATATTCAGTAACTAGCCTTATGGAATGATTTACTCACATTTAAGGATTTCTAAATTCTTTGGAAAGTCATGATACAATTCCAACAGAAATATACACATGTAACAAAGTATTTCAAAGCATCTCTTACCTGTGTAACAAGTGGCTCCAAAAGTCTCTCCACTGTTAGAGTCCGTATTTCCAAACTTTTGGGGTCCCATTTTAATATGATAGGTGAAGTTGCCGAAGTCATGCTCCCTACAGAAACACACATAATCCATTAGAAATAATGATCACAGAAATAATCTGTTACCTTGTGGGTTCAAAATGAATAAGTCACCAAAACTTAGAGCATACTTGAAAATTATCTGTCTGGTCCAACCTTATAAAGTTAGAGATGGGGAAATCAGAAGCAGAACTATGTGAGGTAGTGATGTTGGGTTCAGACAGAAAATGGATATTTCCTGAGGGCACCTGTATACATCAGACAAACTCTTGGTACCCAATTGACACTGAAATATTTCACTCACTCAGTGTTTAGTACACATATCCACCTGCTATATGCTGGGAAAGACTTGGACCTTGCCCTCGAGTAGCTGATAGTTTCAATGTAGAGGTCGGCCACAATTATGCCTCAATGTGACCTGTTCTGTGACCAAGGAATACAGAGAGGGCCACAGGAGAACGGAGGAAAGGACACCAAAGTCAGTCTGGGGAGATCAACAAAGACTTTCAGGAAGCACAGTAAACCCATCACGACCACTGGATGAGGAACCCTAGGTCCTAAGGAAAGGCTTGCTTCTTTGTTTTTTTTTCACATCAGAATTGACCACTGAGGAGACTATGCTCCCTGGGAGAGCTGAGTTTCATTCTCTTAATCAGGAAAGTTATCTTGCAAAATGAGTGGCAGTGATTCTGAAAATTAGCTTGCTGCTATTTACATGCTGATGACTCACTGCATTTACACTCTTGTCCCATAAAGTGAGTGTCTGATAAGGTTATTTATTGCATTCTAGCACAGTCCTCTCCTACCTAAGAACCACGGGTGTGCAGGTAGCAACCTCACACGTATCAGGCACACAATATTGTCCTGGACTCAATAGAGTACATTAGACGTTCTGCCAGGGGTGTGTTTCTCACTGAGAAACTGACTGCTCTTTACTGAATATATTTTGACAACTACCCACCGGACAAGCAACCTTAGATGGTACAAACTGAATCTGAATCACTTGCTTTAATACCATCATAAATCAAACTGTTCATAGCTGTCCTCTTCTTTTGAATCAATGTCCCCACTCAATTCCACTCTTATAAATCAATAGAGATGATTATTTCTATTAGAATTAATACTAAAAATAAGGTCTATCACAATAGACACATGTCTCTTTACTGACCTGCTAAAGCTAGTCCTTTTGCAAACATTCCCAACAAATTTGCTTCAGGAAAAAAAAAAAAAGGCGAAGACACAGTGTGCTGGTATTTTACCTCTCTCTAAATGCCATATTTTAAATAAACTAAGCATAGCAATCCAACCATATAGACCGATTTAGATTTGGGTTCCTTCACAACAACAATAGTTGGCACGGATATGCTGCCTGTACTCCAAAAACCTAAAAGCACTTTACACATTTCCCATTCACACCACCAACTGCCACATAGCAGCTCTGACATGCCCAGAATTCTGCTGCTGCAGCACACCTTCCTGTGCTGTAGAAGGATGAAAACACCAGATGCTTTCTATCCACACAGGAAACCTTCATCCCTGCCGAACCCAGCCCTACCTAAGTAACCCAGTACTTAGGACACATGATTGCAAGTCTCTGAGAAGTTCCCTGAAAACCTCTTTCCAGCTCTGATGGAATAATGAATGGCATAATAACGATGATGCACACGGAGGTCCTGTAGGAAAAGATAACTAGTAGTGGAGTAGCAAAGTCATTGTAAGACCATAGTGAAAGGCACTGAGTGGGACTGTGCAGAGAATCACCACTATTACACGGGCACACTTGTGCATCTAAGCTGGTGGACCAAGGAAGGCACACAACATCTTTAGGCATGTTCCAATATATTGCTGTAAAGAAGTGGCACTCAAAAAATGCTGAAGTGAGAAACAAAAATGCTGGGGCACTCACATTAGAGACACTAACTTAGCATGCATGAAGCAAAAATGGGAGATATTGAACAAAGACCTCAAGCCAACTGTGAGCCAAGAAGCAGAGTTAGATGGAGCGGAGCCTTGGATCCTGAAGGTCAGAGGCCTTATAAATCTAAAACTGAAAGGACAAGAGTGACTGAGCAAATCAATGGACTTAAATTTATTACTTTGGGGAGCAATCTTTCAACCACTTCTTTTGACACAGGTAAAATTCAAGTGCAAAAGGCAAGGAAAGGCTATATGGTATTAATCTGTTGAAGGGGAAAACCTAGTCATAGAAACCACACATTCCTCTGTGTGAAACAAGCAAATCAACTCAAATTAGAAGGCAAGAGGACAAATGAAGTGTGTAGTCACACACACCAGCCTCTCATGTTCCAAAGGAACATGTCTCAAATCCATACTATGCATCCGTACAATTCATGCAGACTGTTTTGCCCACAAAAGAGATTCTATGTAAAGAAAATATATCTTTTTATTCAATGATTAAAATTCAAAGAAAAAAATTACATATTCTACTTGCTTTGGTTAGGGAAACTTAGACTATTGACTAGACACAAAGAGTGAAAAACAGGAGTTGTAAAAAACAAAAGACAACAGGGCTGTCCTCGTCCATACATCACAATTTTACAAGCCCAAGAACAAGCTCTTAGCAATTTACTTAATCTCTGAGAAGATATGCTCCTCGAAAAGTATCAAATTGCATACACATGAAAGGTGATAAAACAACCTATATGGTAATAACTTAGATAATTTCAGACTCTCTCCATGGGGGTATGGAAGAGGCATGGGTCAAGGTGCTAGCAGCCACTCATCACTCACAACAAAAAAGCAAAACCTGACAAAAAAGACTAACAGTGTAAAACAAGCTCCCTTATGAGCAGCCAAGGGTCATGTGCTTTGCTAATTTAGACAGTGTCCTGATAAACAGAAAATCTCTCAAGGTACCTATCCCAAGGAGTGCCTTCAAATGACAAATATGTTAATGCAATGCATAATTCACTGCAGAAATTCCCCATTGCCAGATGTTCCTGGAACAAATGTCTTTTTTTTTTTTTTTAACATCTTTATTGAAGTATAATTGCATTACAATGGTGTGTTAGTTTCTGCTTTAAAACACAGTGAATCAGTTATACATATACATATGTTCGCATATCTCTTCCCTTTTGCATCTCCCTCCCTCCCACCCTCCCTATCCCACCCCTCTAGGTGGTCACAAAGCACCGAGCTGATCTCCCTGTGCTATGCGGCTGCTTCCCACTAGCTATCTATTTTATATTTGGTAGTGTATATATGTCCATGAAACTCTCTCACCCTGTCACATCTCACCCCTCCCCCTCCCCATATCCTCAAGTCCATTCTTTAGTAGGTCTGTGTCTTATTCCCATCTTGCCACTAGGTTCTTCATGTCCTTTTTTTTTATTTTTTCCTTAGATTCCATATATATGTGTTAGCATACTGTATTTGTTTTTCTCTTTCTGACTTACTTCACTCTGTATGACAGACTCTAACTCCATCCACCTCATTACAAATACCTCCATTTCATTTCTTTTTATGGCTGAGTAATATTCCATTGTATATATGTGCCACATCTTCTTTATCCATTCATCCGATGATGGACACTTTGGTTGCTTCCATGTCCTGGCTATTGTAAATAGACCTGCAATGAACATTTTGGTACATGACTCTTTTTGAATTATGGTTTTCTCAGGGTATATGCCCAGTAGTGGGATTGCTGGGTCGTATGGTAGTTCTATTTTTAGTTTTTTAAGGAACCTCCATACTGTTCTCCATAGTGGCTGTATCAATTGACATTCCCACCAACAGTGCAAGAGTGTTCCCTTTTCTCCACACCCTCTCCAGCATTTATTGTTTGTAGATTTTTTGATGATGGCCATTCTGACCGGTGTGAGATGATATCTCATTGTAGTTTTGATTTGCATTTCTCTAATGATTAAGGATGTTGAGCATTCTTTCATGTGTCTGTTGGCCAGCTGTATATCTTATTTGGAGAAATGTCTATTTAGGTCTTCTGCCCATTTTTGGATTGGGTTGTTTGTTTTTTTGTTATTGAGCTGCACGAGCTGCTTGTAAATCTTGGAGATTAATCCTTTGTCAGTTGCTTCATTTGCAAATATTTTCTCCCATTCTGAGGGTTGTCTTTTGGTCTTGTTTATGGTTTCCTTTGCTGTGCAAAAGCTTTTAAGTTTCATTAGGTCCCAATTTTTTATTTGTGTTTTTATTTCCATTTCTCTAGGAGCTGGGTCAAAAAGGATCTTGCTGCGATTTATGTCATAGAGTGTTCTGCCTATGTTTTCCTCTAAGAGTTTGATAGTGTCTGGCTTAACAGTTAGGTCTTTAATCCATTTTGAGTTTATTTTTGTGTATGGTGTCAGGGAGTGTTCTAGTTTCATACTTTTAAATGTACCTGTCCAATTTTCCCAGCACCACTTATTGAAGAGACTGTCTTTTCTCCACTGTATATGCTTGCTTCCTTTATCCAAGATAAGGTGACCATATGTGCGTGGGTTTATCTCCGGACTTTCTATCCTGTTCCATTGATCTATATTTCTGTTTTTGTGCCAGTACCAAACTGTCTTGATTACTGTAGCTTTGTAATATAGTCTGAAGTCAGGGAGCCTGATTCCTCCAGCTCCATTTTTCGTTCTCAAGATTGCTTTGGCTATTCGGGGTCTTTTGTGTCTCCATACAAATTGTGAAATTTTTTGTTCTAGTTCTGTGAAAAATGTCTGTGGTAGTTTGATAGGGATTGCATTGAATCTGTAGATTGCTTTGGGTAGTAGAGTCATTTTCACAATGTTGATTCTTCCAGTCCAAGAACATGGTATATCTCTCCATCTATTTGTATCATCTTTAATTTCTTTCATCAGTGTCTTATAATTTTCTGCATACAGGTCTTTTGTCTCCTTAGGTAGGTTTATTCCTAGATATTTTATTCTTTTTGTTGCAATGGTAAACGGGAGTGTTTTCTTAATTTCACTTTCAGATTTTTCATCATTAGTATATAGGAATGCAAGAGATTTCTGTGCATTAATTTTGTATCCTGCTACTTTACCAAATTCATTGATTAGCTCTAGTAGTTTTCTGGTGGCAGTTAGGATTCTCTATGTATAGTATCGTGTCATCTGCAAACAGTGACAGCTTTACTTCTTTTCCCATTTGGATTCCTTTTATTTCTTTTTCTTCTCTGATTGCTGTGGCTAACACTTCCAAAACTATGTTGAATAATAGTGGTGAGAGTGGGCAACCTTGTCTTGTTCCTGATCTTAGTGGAAATGATTTCAGTTTTTCACCATTGAGGACAATGTTGGCTGTGGGTTTGTCATATATAGCCTTTATTATGTTGAGGAGAGTTCCCTCTATGCCTACTTTCTGCAGGGCTTTTATCATAAATGGGTGTTGAATTTTGTCGAAAGCTTTCTCTGCATCTATTGAGATGATCATATGGTTTTTCTCCTTCAGTTTGTTAATATGATGTATCACGTTGATTGATTTGCGTATATTGAAGAATCCTTGCATTCCTGGAATAAACCCCACTTGATCATGGTGTATAATCCTTTTAATATGCTGTTGGATTCTGTTTGCTAGTATTTTGTTGAGGATTTTTGCATCTATGTTCATCAGTGATATTGGCCTGTAGTTTTCTTTCTTTGTGACATCTTTGTCTGGTTTTGGTATCAGGGTGATGGTAGCCTCGTAGAATGAGTTGGGAAGTGTTCTTCCCTCTGCAATATTTTGGAAGAGTTTGAGAAGGATAGGTGTTAGCTCTTCTCTAAACGTTTGATAGAATTTGCCAGTGAAGCCATCTGGTCCTGGGCTTTTGTTTGTTGGAAGATTTTTAATCACAGTTTCAATTTCATTGCTTGTGATTGGTCTCTTCATATTTTCTATTTCTTCCTGGTTCAGTCTCGGTAGGTTGAGCATTTCTAAGAATCTGTCCATTTCTTCCAAGTTGTCCATTTTATTGGCATAGAGTTGCTTGTAGTAATCTCTCATGATCGTTTTTATTTCTGCAGTGTCAGTGGTTACTTCTCCTTTTTCATTTCTAATTCTATTGATTTGAGTCTTCTCCCTTTTTCTCTTGATGAGTCTGGCTAATGGTTTGTCAATTTTGTTTATCTTCTCGAAGAACCAGCTTTTAGTTTCATTGATTTTTGCTATTGTTTCCTTCATTTCTTTTTCATTTATTTCTGATCTGATCTTTAAGATTTCTTTCCTTCTGCTAGCTTTGGGGTTTTTTTGCTCTTCTTTCTCTAATTGCTTTAGGTGCAAGGTTAGGGTGTTTATTTGAGATGTTTCCTGTTTCTTAATGTAGGCTTGTATTGCTATAAACTTCCCTCTTGGAAATGCTTTTGCTGCATCCCATAGTTTTTGGGTCGTCGTGTCTCCATTATCATTTGTTTCTAGGTATTTTTTGATTTCCCCTTTGATTTCTTCAGTGATCACTTCGTTATTAAGTAGTGTATTGTGTAGCCTCCAATGTGTTTGTATTTTTTACAGATCTTTTCCTGTAATTGATATCTAGTCTCATAGCGTTGTGGTTGGAAAAGATACTTGATACGATTTCGATTTTCTTAAATTTACCAAGGCTTGATTTGTGACCCAAGATATGATCTATCCTGGAGAATGTTCCATGAGCACTTGAGAAAAATGTGTATTCTGTTGTTTTGGGGTGGAATGTCCTATAAATATCAATTAAGTCCATCTTGTTTAATGTATCATTTAAAGCTTGTGTTTCCTTATTTATTTTCATTTTGGATGATCTGTCCATTGGTGAAAGTGGGGTGTTAAGTCCCCTACTATGATTGTGTTACTGTCGATTTCCCCTTTTATGGCTGTTAGTATTTGCCTTATGTATTGAGGTGCTCCTATGTTGGGTGCATAAATATTTACAATTGTTATACCTTCCTCTTGGATCGATCCCTTGATCATTATACAGTGTCCTTCTTTGTCTCTTGTAATAGTCTTTATTTTAAAGTCTATTTGGTCTGATATGAGAATTGCTACTCCAGCTTTCTTTTGATTTCCATTTGCATGGAATATCTTTTTCCATCCCCTCACTTTCAGTCTGTATGTGTCTCTAGGTCTGAAGTGGGTCTCTTGTAGACAGCATATATATGCGTCTTGTTTTAGTATCCATTCAGCCAGTCTGTGTCTTTTGGTGGGAGCATTTAATCCATTTACATTTAAGGTAATTATCGATATGTATGTTCCTATTCCCATTTTCTTAAATGTTTTGGGTTTGTTATTGTAGGTGTTTTCCTTCTCTTGTGTTTCTTGCCTAGAGAAGTTCCTTTAGCATTTGTTGTAAAGCTGGTTTGGTGGTGCTGAACTCTCTCAGCTTTTGCTTGTCTGTAAAGGTTTTAATTTCTCCATCAAATCTGAATGAGATCCTTGCTGGGTAGAGTAACCTTGGTTGTAGGTTTTTCTCCTTCATGACTTTAAGTATATCCTGCCACTCCCTTCTGGCTTGCAGAGTTTCTGCTGAAAGATCAGCTGTTAACCTTATGGGGATTTCCTTGTGTGTTATTTGTTGTTTTTCCCTTGCTGCTTTTAATATGTTTTCTTTATATTTAATTTTTGATAGTTTGATTAATATGTGTCTTGGCGTGTTTCTCCTTGGATTTATCCTGTATGGTACTCTCTGTGCTTCCAGGACTTGATTAACTATTTCCTTTCCCATATTAGGGAAGTTTTCAACTATAATCTCTTCAAATATTTTCTCAGTCCCTTTCTTTTTCTCTTCTTCTTCTGGGACCCCTATAATTCGAATGTTGGTGCGTTTAATGTTGTCCCAGAGGTCTCTGAGACTGTCCTCAGTTCTTTTCATTCTTTTTTCTTTATTCTGCTCTGCAGTAGTTATTTCCACTATTTTATCTTCCAGGTCACTTATCCGTTCTTCTGCCTCAGTTATTCTGCTATTGATCCCATCTAGAGTATTTTTAATTTCATTTATTGTGTTTTTCATTGTTGCTTGGTTCCTCTTCAGTTCTTCTACATCCTTGTTAAATGTATCTTGCATTTTGTCTATTCTATTTCCAAGATTTTGGATCATCTTTACTATCATTATTCTGAATTCTTTTTCAGGTAGATTGCCTATTTCCACTTCATTTGTTAGGGCTGGTGTGTTTTGACCCTGCTCCTTCACCTGCTGTGTGTTTTTTTGTGTGTTCTCATTTTGCTTATCTTACTGTGTTTGGGGTCTCCTTTTCACAGGCTGCAGGTTCGTAGTTTCCGTTGTTTTTGGTATCTGTCCCCAGTGGCTAAGGTTGGTTCAGTGAGTTGTGTAGGCTTCCTGGTGGAGAGGACTAGTGCCTGTGTTCTGGTGGATGAGGTTGAATCCTGTCTTTCTGGTGGGCACGTCCACGTCTGGTGGTGTGTTTTGGGGCATCTGTGGCCTTATTATGATTTTAGGCAGCCTCTCTGCTAATGGATGGGGCTATGTTCCTGTCTTGCTAGTTGTTTGGCATAGGGTGTCCAGCACTGTAGCTTGCTGGTCATTGAGTGAAGCTGGGTCTTTATGTTGAGATGGAGATCTCTGAGAGTTTTTCGCCGTTTGGTATTACGTGGAGCTGGGAGGTCTCTTGTGGACCAGTGTCCTGAAGTTGGCTCTCCCACCTCAGAGGCACAGCCCTGATGCCTGGCTGGAGCACCAAGAGCCTTTCATCCACACAGCAAGAAGCATACACATATCCACTCACAAAAAAAGGAAAAGGGGAAAAATTAATATATCCTGCTCCCAAAGTCCACCTCTTGAATTTGGGATGATTCCTTGTCTATTCAGGTATTCAACAGATGCAGGCACATCAAGTTGTTTGTGGAGCTTTAATCCACTGCTTCTGAGGCTGCTGGGAGAGATTTCCCTTTCTCTTCTTTGTTTGTACAGCTCCCGGTGTTCAGCTTTAGATTTGGACCCGCCTCTGCATGTAGGTCGCTTGAGGACATCCATTCCCCGCCCAGACAGAATGGGGTTAAAGGAGCAGCTGCTTCGGGGTCTCTGGCTCACTCAGGCCAGGGAGAGGGAGGGGTATGGATGTGGCGCGAGCCTGCGGCGGCAGAGGCCAGCATGACGTTGCAGCAGCCTGAGGCGCACCATGCGTTCTCCCGGGGAATTTGTCCCCAGACCACGGGAGCCCAGCAGCGGAGAGCTGCACCGGCTCCTGGGAGGGGCGGTGTGGAGAGTGACCTGCGCTCGCACACAGGCTTCTTGATGGTGGCAGCAGCAGCCCTAGCGTCTCCTGCCCGTCTCTGGGGTCCGCGCTGATAGCCACGGCTCGCGCCCGCCTCTGGGGTCCACGCTGATAGCCACGGTTAGCGCCCGTCTCTGGAGTTCATTTAGGCGGCACTCTGAATCCCCTCTCCTTGCGCGCCGCAAACAAAGAGGCAAGAAAAAGTCTCTTGCCTCTTCGGCGGCTGCAGACTTTTTCTCGGGCTCCCTCCCGGCTAGCTGTGGCACACTAGCCCCCCTCAGTCTGTGTCACGCCGCCAGCCCCAGTCCTCTCCCTGCGATCCGACGGAAGCCCGAGCCTCGGCTCCCAGCCCCCGCCCACCCCGGCGGGTGAGCAGACAAGCCTCTCAGGCTGGTGAGTGCTGCTTGGCACCTAGCCTCTGTGCGGGAATCTCTCTGTTTTTCCCTCTGCGCCCCTGTTGCTGTGGGATCCGCGCTGATAGCCGCGTCTCATGCCCGTCTCTGGAGTTCGTTAAGACGGCGCTCTGAATCCCCTCTCCTTGCGCGCCGCGAAACAAAGAGGCAAGAAAAAGTCTCTTGCCTCTTCAGCAGCTGCAGACTTTTTCCCAGACTCCCTCCCGGCTAGCACCGAAGCCCGAGCCTCAGCTCCCAGCCCCTGCCCGCCCCGGAGGCTGAGCAGACAAGCCTCTTGGGCTGGTGAGTGCTGGTCAGCACCGATCCTCTGTGCGGGAATCTCTCCGCTTTGCCCTCCGCACCCCTGTGGCTGCACTCTCCTCCGTGGCTCCGAAGCTTCCCCCCTCTGCCACCCGCAGTCTCTGCCCATGAAGGGGCTTCCTAGTGTGTGGAAACCTTTCCTCCTTCACGGCTCCCTCTCACTGGCGCAGGTCCCGTCCCTATTCTTTTGTCTCTGTTATTTCTTTTTTCTTTTGCCCTACCCAAGTACGTGGGGATTTTCTTGCCTTTTGGGAGGTCTGACGTCTTCTGCCAGCGTTCAGTAGGTGTTCTGTAGGAGCAGTTCCACATGTAGATGTGTTTCTACTGTATCTGTGGGAAGGAAGGTGATCCCCGCGTCTTACTCTTCCGCCATCTTGCTCTTCCCTCGGAACAAATGTCTTTGAGCCCTCTGCCTCAACCTTCTAAGTTCTCACCATTCCTTCTACTGTTCTTTTGCAAAACAATGGTCCAGGATGTTGTTTAGTTGCCCAGGAGGCCACCCAAACTTGCCTTCCCTCCAAAGGACTCCAGCTTCAGGTTCCCTTCATGAATTTCTCTTTTCACCAATCCTGAGCACTACTGCCAACAAACTCTGTGAGGCTTTCTTGGAAGACAAGCTAGCTTTGGTTGATAGGCAAATTCATGAGAAGTTAATGACTAATAGTGGGTTTATTCACCTATCTCCATATGTATGATATTGAGTCAGCTACTTAACCTAAGCTTCAGTTTCATCACTTGTAAAACAAAAATGGTAATAACCTTATATAAATTATGAATTTGTCCTGAAAATGAAATAATTGCATATGCAAAAAGTGGTAGTTTTACTTCTTTGCCATGTTGTCTGTATGATTATCATGCTAGCCAGTTCAACACATCGATTGGGTTGGGGACCCATGGAGACCCTGCAAGGCAAGATGTTTTACAACAAAGCTTTGTTGAAAAAGTGAGATATGAAAAAGAGAGAGAATTTTCTAAGTTTCTTCAGCATTTCAAGAATCAAGCCTGGAAACACTGAATCATACTGTTTCTTCCATAAGTAATAATAACACTGGCTAATGATCTGACATTATTATTATCTCCCATTTACAGACAGGGAAATTGAGGCATAAAACAGTTAAGAGAGTTACCCAAGGTCACAAAATTTGAACCTAAACTGCCTGGCTTTAGGGTCTGTGCTCATAAGCACTATGCTTACTGCTTCTAAAGAAGAATCCCTAGGCTTAGGTCTATGCCAGCATCACCATGGTACTTCTGAACCATGGGAAAAAGCAGAGATGTGGACAGGAATGGAAAAACCAGGAGCCAGCCCCTTCTGGAGAATGAGGGAGGGAGGGGCTGAGGAGGGACACAAAGGGCAGGTGCCCTGCTGCACAGGTGGAGCCCATGGGAAATGCAGCTTCACTTCCTGGTGAGGCAGGGAAGGTCCTCAGTTCAGTTTCCCCTAGCCATCTTTGGTCCCTGGGCAAGAATGGGATGCTGGTGGGGAGGCTGGGCCACCTGGTGAGCAACAGAGCACCCTGACAAAGCTGAAAGAAAGACCCTGTGATGAGTTTCACCAAGTAAACAGAATTTTGGTCCCCATGACCTTGGACCCCTTGTGAATATGTTAAATTTCATCGTAAAGGAGATTTTGCAGATATAATTAAGGTTACTAATCACTGGACCTGAAAATAGGTAGATGACCCTGGATTACCTATGTGGGCCCAATGTAAAGCTGAGCCCTTAAAAACAGCTTTCTCCTGGCTGTGGGTAGACGAGGCAGTCATACAGATGCAGCAGACAAGGACGTCAGGCAGGGCAGAAGAGGAAGGCAGAGGGATTCAAAGTGTGGAAAGGACTCAACCCACCACTGCTAGATGGGGCTATATGGAAAGCATGAAAAGAAATGTGGGTTGACTCTGCAAGCTAAGAGAGGGCCCTGGCTGACCGCCAACAAGGAAACAAGGACCTCCGTTCTACCGTCACTGGGTACTGAATTCAGCCAAAACCCTGAATGAGCTTGGAAGTGGATTCTTCTCTGGTGCCTTCAGTAAGGAACTTGGCCCTGTCAACACCTTGGTTTCAGCCTTGTAAGATGTTACGCAGAGGACTCAGACAAGCCCACCTGGGCTTCTGACCTGCAGAGAGTACAAGATAAGAAATCTGTGCTGTTTTCAGCTGCTAAGTTTGTGGTCAATTTTTACAGCAGCAATAGGAAACTATGACAGGTGACTCTAGAATCTGTGTGTGTATCACAGTCACCTGGAGGGCATCTTCGTACACAAACCCATCCAGAGAGTTTCTGATTCATTAGGTCTGGGATGGGTCTGAGAAACTGCTTTGTTTTTATTTTCTATTTTTTTTTTGCACTTGTAACAAGTACCCAGATGATACTACTGGTCCAGGAATCACACTTTGAGAATCACTGCTGTAATCACAGCCCACGGCCACACACGCCAGCAGGGAAGCAGTGATGAGGAAGATATGGGATATCTCTGTGGAGATCCTGGGACCAGAAGCAATAACACTGCTGTTATTACAATTATCACTGGAATCATTATTATATTTTCTGAAAGGTACTTATGCTTTTTAGGGGATCCAATGCCTTGAAGCGATTCTTAACAGGGAAATGAAATGGCATACCAAAATCATTTGGGTTTGTTTTAAACCACATGTGCGCCAACCCCCAATATTCCCAAAAGTTCTGACAATTTCCCCAGAAGATGCCTTTTCTACTGAGAATCACTGCCATAGTAGTGATCCCTGTGAAGAATGTAAAGTAACAGGGGGAGAGAGTCACACCCCTCAGTTCACCGAAAGAAGAAATGAAGGTCAAGGTATAATTGCTTAAGGGAGAATAAATGTTTCCAAATAAATTGTATTCCTGGGGCTTCCCTGGTGGCGCAGTGGTTGAGAATCTGCCTGCCAATGCAGGGGACACGGGTTCAAGCCCTGGTCTGGGAAGATCCCACATGCCGCGGAGCAACTGGGCCTGTGAGCCACAATTACTGAGCCTGCGCGTCTGGAGCCTGTGCTCCGCAACAAGAGAGGCCGCGACAGGTGAGAGGCCCGCGCACCGCGATGAAGAGTGGACCCCACTTGCTGCAACTAGAGAAAGCCCTCGCACAGAAACGAAGACCCAACACAACCAAAAATAAATAAATAAATAAAATTAAAAAAAAAAAAAAAAAGAAACTGTATTCCTAAGTAATTTGAAGTTATTTGAGGGCTACAAAAATAAGTCTTCCAAAAATATTATCTAAAATACAATAGCAGTTCTCATTTTCTGTTGTTAATAAAGGAAGGTACCTCTAATATTCAGGCCCCCTATTGTAAGAGGGGCTTTTTTCTATAGTTGAGAAGAGTATGTGTGTATATGCATCACAAGCAGGAGTAGAAGTTGAGAAACAAAAACAGAGAAGGAGGCATCTGATTATACTTCAAACACCCCTAGAGAGTAAATCTAAACGGAAGGTGACGGGTATTCAGCACTCTTCCTGGTAGTACCCTGGGTATGGAAATGGCCTGATCAAGTAGCTTAACTATGGAAAAGTCCTGCTTCTTATTTTCCACCATTAACTTTGCTCAATTTCAGCTCATTTTCTCTTCCTCTGACTCTAAGGAGGCAGCATGTCGCCCATCACTGTCCTCTACGTGATAACCATTCAAAGCCCTTGCTCAGTGAACCGACAGGTGACCCAAGATGCAAGTTGCTTCTGCAATTAGAAGATCCATCACCATTTTTAACCAAAATTGAAGTGATGTGTAATTTCCAACTGTTCTTTGCTATTTGCAGTGGAAGGGGGTGGGGCAGTTAACTCTAACGCTACCCTCAAGTACTGCAATATCGTCAAGACTTCTATGTATGGTAAACCCGTACCTTTTAACAAAACACAGAAAGAAACACTGCTGAGCAAAAACATCATTCTAATAATTTTAAAAGGCTGTAGGGGCTTCCCTGGTGGCGCAGTGGTTGAGAATCTGCCTGCCAATGCAGGGGACAAGGATTCAAGCCCTGGTCTGGGAAGATCCCACATGCCGCGGAGCAACTAGGCCCGTGTGCCACAACTACTGAGCCTGCGCGTCTGGACCTTGTGCTCCGCAACAAGAGAGGCCGCGATAGTGAGAGGCCCGCGCACCATGATGAAGAGTGGCCCCAGCTCGCCGCAACTAGAGAAAGCCCTCGCACAGAAACGAAGACCCAACACAGCCAAAAATAAATTAATTAATTAAAAAAAAAGGTGGTAATAACACTTCATGTCTAAGCATAAATGCCTACTAAAGAATACCTTAGTATTTTTAAACACATATTAAATAAGTATTAAACTATTAAATCCTCTTCAGAGCCTCTTTTTGCTTCTACCCAGATAAACAAAACGTCACCAAAAAAGGACTATATGAAGAAAGCTCCACAGCCTGAAGGTCGCCAGGATGACAAGTTTAGACTAATAGTATATAGCCTAGAGCTTGCTGATTAAAAAAGAAATAACCATGTCCATATCTCACTGAAATGAGTTTTTATACTTATAATAGCATACACATAAAATTTAAAACTATGTGCCAACTTAATAGAAATTTACTACTCTTGGTGTATACTAATAGAAAGCCAGTAATTTGAAATTCAAAATGAAAACTAGTATCTGTCATATTCATTTCCTTGCTTTTCACTACATTCATAGTCTCATCATTTAAATTCATTTTGGAGCATAAACAGACTCAGTCTACTCCTAAATTATGGCTCGTTTTCCATTCAGATGTAAACATATGTGTTATCCAGATAAGCAGTGCTGAATCTATATGCAGTTAGGTTTCTGAAGTCCCAACAAGCACTCTGTTTTTCTAAACAAAATATATCTGACCAAAGGTTAACACTGTTCTACCTATTATCCTTCAGCAGCATTGCAATTCTGATTTAGGCAGTAGATTCCAAAAACCGAAAATAAGAACCGTTAATATTTCAGACAACATATTTTGAGAAATTATCTTTATAATACAAAAGTAACTTCAAATTATTTAATAGGAACATATTATTTAATTGGCAATTAACTTATTCTATGTCCTTCTAACCTCCTGTAAATTAGAATTCCATACGCAATGATTATATAACTTTAATCTTCATAAAAATCTCAACATTTCATATTCAGATTACAGCAAAATAACCGTAAACTGCTATCCTTATCTTTCATCTTGCTGTATAATTCCACCCAAACTAATTTTTGGAAACATTTCTTTTCTAGTCCAAAGTAACTGCTTGACTCTCTTGTCCAACAACTCCCAAGTCTTTGTAACAAGGCTGTCATTCTACTTTCTGACCATGGTCTACTGGATCTTATTTCTTTAACATAAGTCTTCTGCTCTAATCAGGTTTGGACCACATTATAATGTAGGGTTCATGCCACTTCCCAAAATCCCCACCTGGAACACATTCCTTGTCATCCTCCAAAATCCAGACACTGATTTCACATTGTGTCTTCTCCATAAACCCTAAATTGCTACTGGATTTACAGTCAGTAACAGAAGACCTTACTTTTTTCGTAACTGGCTCATTGTTAAGAAATTGATATTAGTTTTACATAACCCACTAGATTTTAAACTCATTAGGGCACAAATCAAGTTTTTGACCTCTTGTCTATCATCTGTACAATAGGGAATTACATCCTTCATAAATGTTTGCTTAAGTATACATATATAAAATGTCCCAAATACTTACCTAATTTTTTTCAAATATCAATTTTTTATCTTTTCAATAGTAGAGTCTATTTCCTAGGGAGTAATAATTTTTTAAATATCTTTTGGACATATTTTTAGATATAGGTCAGTACTTCTTAGAGACCTAAAACAAGTGATATCTTGGTATGGTTTAGAGAATATAAATTTATACAGTTTATTTATAAACTATTTATGTTATATTTATGTTTAAATTTATATTTGGGTTTCTTTTTATTTACATATTTAAAAAAATACACAGTTTCACTATTTATTTTAACTGGATCACTAGTTTTTATTTATTATGCTTTAAACCTGGGTGTCATTTTGCTCAGGAAAAAGTAGCCTGAGGGCTTCCTTCAGCAAAGTAGTGAGGTCTGCCTTGGTATTTGATTCTCTGCTGAGATCCACGAGGTGAACTCTTTGTGAAGGATTGTACAAGCTCTCCAATTTGGCCCACAATAGCCCTTAGGAAATCTTTCTTCTCCTCATTGACCAAAATTGCCTTTTGTCCCCAAGGCCCAATGACTCTTCCTTTCTCTGAATGCCATCAGTATTCCATCTAATCAGAATAGCTACCACATATTTAATTTGAATACAGATTGCCTTGTACTGCTCTCTATATGCTTTATATAAATTTTGTCCTCTCAAATACACTCAGGGACAGGGACTTTGTCCCCTTTACAATGATTAGGACAGTACTGAACATTTAGTACAAATGTTATGAGTACTCGTGGACTTGATTCTTTGCCAAGTTCAAGTCTCACAATCAGACACACACACAAGCACACACAAAATGACTCTAGTTAGAATACAATACCAGTGCTCTTATGCAAAAAGGAGATTTTCAACTCAGAATGCACCACTTTAGATACCACTTACCTGAAAAATGAAAGTGGTTTTCCTCCCTCAGAGTGCCTTCCATATTCTAGCAGAAAAGTCAAATCCCATATGCTCCAATTCTCCCTTCCTTCATCCATTTATCCATCCATTCACTCATTCACGGCAAATGTACTAACCAGCCAATGTGAGCAAGGCCCAGGCAAATGCTGTGGGAAACATCAAGGTGTATCAGACTTGTTAATGCTGATTGGTGAGATGAGACTGGCTCTGACTCATCAGATGTACAAGCAAGAACCATTCACCGAGCAAGGAGTGTTCAGAGCGTGAGCTTGGCTGAGGATTGACACCTCTAGGACCAGTATCCTTCCATTTCACCAGGGCACTTAAATCAGGTGGTAGGTAACCAGCATCTCCGAACTTTGCATGCACTGGTGGAGCGATATTGATTAGTTTGTGCAACAGAATAACGGGGAAATACTGAACGCCCTTTTGAACTGCTGCCAGAAAAATGCCAAAAACAAAAGTGAGCAAGAGTATGAAAAAGCATTCAAGTAACCCCAGGATGGAGATTCAAGAAGACAAAGTAATCAGAATATTAAGACATGATACAAAGAAATAAATACAGATATTTAAAATTGTTCAGCTACTTTAAATTGTTCAGTGATTATAACAATACTTAATTAGTACTTAAGGATTTGTATTTTTAAAGCAAGCTCTAGTGTGTTATTATATTTTATTTTAAAAGTCAAAGTTAAATCCATTGATGTGCTGGTGAGTTAACAAGGAATTAAGTTGCAGAAACTCAAATGATTTAAGCCTAATACCGCTGCCTCTTTCAGTTTCCCATTTTTTTTTACATTCTTTTCTTTTTTTTTAATTTATTAATTTATTTATTTTTGGCTGTGTTGGGTCTTTGTTTCTGTGCGAGGGCTTTCTCTAGTTGCGGCGAGCGGGGGCCACTCTTCATCGCGGTGCACGGGCCTCTCACTGTCGCGGCCTCTCCCGTTGCGGAGCACAGGCTCCAGACGCGCAGGCTCAGTAGTTGTGGCTCACGGGCTTAGTTGCTCCCCGGCATGTGGGATCTTCCCAGACCAGGGCTTGAATCCGTGTCCCCTGCATTGGCAGGCAGATTCTTAACCACTGCACCACCAGGGCAGCCCCAGTTTCCTATTTTAAAGTGGCTTATTCACCTGGCGTAACCATCAGGTACTGCTGTGCATCTGTGGCAGCTTAGTAAAATGGGAGATAATTTACCTGCATTGTGTTATCCTTGCCCCATTCAATTGAATTACTAGACTTGAGAGGTCATAACACAATATAGCAATTATATTTGCTTAGAAGTCTTTTGTAGTGAAGATTGATATTTCAGTACCAGTGGGACTCAGCATATATGCCTGCTGGTAAATCACCTTATTAAGCTTGTTGTTATAGAAAATCATATGTGAAAAGAGAAACAATAACCCAGGCTTCCTTCTGGTCATCTGCGGCATTAAATTTTGTGCTTATGAGACAAAAAGTACCTCACGCGATATGCTTTTGTAAATACAAAAATAAAATGTACCATGGCATTTAGGAAATGAAAATGGGCTGTTGAGGCTGTACACTTCAAAGTAGTAGTCTTTTACATTTAGTTCATGATATTTACATTTCACAGCAACAAAGATTTCTCTGAACCTGGCCCAAGATTTCTCCTGGTCATGGGCCAAAGTTTATAATCATTAAGAGTTTCATGTTTCTATCAGCAAATCCTGGTGTACAGGAGTGAAAGAGAGCCCTGGATCACTGAGAGTGACAAGATGTGTACAACAAAGTAATGTATGAAGACACTAGTATGTGGTGAACACTCACATATATTATTACCTTACGATATCTTCTATTTGCCCTGAGGTCAATACGATAGTATCCCAGTTTTATAAGATAAGAGAACTAAAGCACAAGAATGTTGTTATTTTCCTAAAGTTGATGGAATTCAACCAAGATTTGTTTCAAATCTGTTTTCCCCACCATACAATGCAAATGTCCCTAGGTTAAATACTTTACTTCACAGGGGGCAGACAAGCTAACAAAGTACACAGCTTCAAGTAGCTTCACAGAAATATGTAGATAATAAATCATAATAGGTTATTTAAGGTAACTAAAGCATTTGGGGACCATTTCTGACCTTACATTTTGTCAGAGAAGACTAGACCTTTCTAACATACATCTCTTGGCATCGTTCTCAGGATACAAGTGAATAGATAATGCATCTTATCCAATATGGCAGTTTTTTATTTCATGCAAGTTCAAAAAGACTTCATCAAATAACTGACTACTTATGGGTACCAGCCATCTTCATTCTGAGGTGACCAGAATCACCTCAGGTGAGTCATCCATAAACTTATCAGCATATTTTCCTGCTCTCATTTCCTTCCCTGTTGCCTTCTTGGAAGATAGGTTTGGTCCCTCTTTTCTACACCCCTTCCCTTCCTGCCTCCTAAGGCCTCAGTTCCATCAATCACAACCTCTGCTTTGTATCTTCAGTTCATCCCTGATTGCTGGCTCCTTCTAGTCAGTGGGAAGTCCTTGTCCAAGTAAAAACTGAAAATACAAAAGAAAATAAAAACTCTCCATCCTACTCCTTTCTTGACATCTTCTACTTCCCTTTCCCTTTGCTGCCTGGTTTCTTGAGAGGGCGGTCTACAATGTTTGTTCCATTTCCTCACTGCCTACCCATTCCCCATCCCACACAATCTGGCTCCTACCCTCACCATTCCACTGAAATTAGCCTTGCAAAGTTACAAATGATCTCCTAGTTGCTTAATTCAATGGACGCTGTGTGCTTCCCCAGCTTATATACTAAAATTGGAAAGACGTGGAGAAGATTATCATGGTCTTTGGACAAGGATGACAAGCAAATTCATGCAGTGTCTCATATTTTTATAGTAGGAACTCATTTTGTTATATATAGACATATATCTAGATAGAGAATATATTTACACACAGGAAAAAATCTAGAAAGACACACATCACAATTTTAGCAATAGTTCTGCTGGGTGATGGGATTTATGGCAGTTCCTAAATTATACATAATTATGTATATTTCCACTAAATATATATATTTTCACTATATGTATATCTATCCATATATATTCAACTTACATAATGGTCACATATACCTTATCTAAATAAAGATAAATCTATCATCTCAAAATATCCAGTGGCCCCTTTTCAGTTCTTATCTTACTTGACCTCTGAGCAGTATTTGACAATATTAATATTGTACTCTTTCCTTGGCTTCAAGGACACCACTCTCTCCTGGTCACCCCTCTCTCCTGGTCTTCCTCTACCCTCTTGGCAACCTGTTCTTAGTTTTTCCATGCTCTACACACAGTCTCTGGGTGGTCTCATTCATGTCAGTAGTTCACATTATGTTGAAAGCTCCCAAATCTATTTCTCAGCTCAGGGCTCCTGCTCTGGTTTCAGCCTCTTATAAGCAATTATTTATTAATACTAGTTTTCCAAACACTTCAAAGTCAACATGCTTAAAAGTAAACTCATCAGTTCCCCCCCAAACTGGTCCAACTCCTATGTCATATGTCAATGAGTAGAACCACTCACTATCCATCAAGCCCTGTCAGAAATCTAGGAGTCATTTTTAATTCCTTTCCTTTCCCTTACCTCCTACATCAAAACACTCATCAGGTCAAATAAATTCTACCTCTAATATTTCATAAATATCACTTTTTTTTTCTCCATCACTACTGCCTTGATCAAGGCTCTCATTATATCTTCCATAGATTATTGAAAAGCCTCTTGACTGGTCATGTTGCCTTCAGTCTTAGCCCCTCTGTTTCCTCCCCTATTCTGCAGTGACTTTTTTCCCAAAATATAAATTACATCAGGTCACTGTCTATAGAAAAGCCTCTGATGACTTCCACTGCAAAAGGATAAAGTTCCAATTATATTTACTGTCCTTCAGTATTGACTCATTACTCAGCATTCATCCACCTTGCATCTTACGTTTTTATAAACTCTAGATTTAGTGAACTGCTAGTTGTTCTCCAAATATATTATATTCTCTGATACCTCTAAACTTTTGCCATGTCATTCCTTCCACAGGGAAGCTCCTTCCCTGTTTTCTTCCCTTGATTTACTCTCAGTTATCCTTTGAAACTCAACTCAGGCATCATTCCTTGACCTGCTCAGACACACTCTTGTTCTCAGAGCACATTATGCTTCCCTCTAGTGTGTCCTAAATCACACTCTATTTTAATTGTTCATTCATTTGTCTTTATCGCATTAGAATGTTGGAATCCTTGAGGACAGTACTGAGAATTTAATTTTTTTAATAAACACATAAGTAATGATTGGCATAAAAGAGGCTGATGTGATGTGAGGGAGATGCAAAACAAGGTCTCTTGAACAAATTTACCCACAAAACATTACTGTGTCACTCTTCCAAATCACTAAAGTAAACATAGGTGCATCTAAGGGTATTTGTTCAACCCCAATACTGACAGCTTAAAGAGCTCAAAATTCAGGAAGAACTCTAGGAAAAAATTTAGAACTTGAATTAGAGCCATCCCTACTGACAAGCATAAGGTCTTTCGAGAAGGCACTTTGCTACAGGAATGTCATGATGTAATGCAGGGAACATAGCACAGGAAGTGGGAAACCTAGTTTTTACTTATATCTTTACTTTCCAGCCACCCAAATGATTCTCTTGGCAAATCACCTGTTTTACCTGAAATTCTAGGGCAGCACGTTTGTGAGCCAGAAAGAACCAGATAGTCTTCTATATTCCCTTTAACACTAAAATAATTACAACATTTCAGTGAGAATGCTTTTCAACCACTTATTTTCAGTTTTTATAATACAAACCATATGACACACTAACTAGGTACAATTATCTGGGGGCTTATTGAAGATGTTCCTTAAGGACTACCAAGTAATCTTTGTTAACCAAATTTAAATACTGTCTTTCACACACTGGTATTACGGACCTCACAACAGGAAGTATGACTCTACATTGGCTCTTCAATACTAGAGAGAGATTACCTGTAATCAATGGGTAGAACCTTGATTCAGGCTCCTCTCTCTCCTCTGACCAAAGACAGACATGCATGAATACTCCCTCTGACTATAATATAACTGATATGGAAAATACTGCATCTCACAGACATTTTCCTCCACTAATCCCTCAAAGCTTGCTGCTCTTTCTTTCAAACACAATCTCAGTTCATTCAAATATTGTATATCCACAGCTTTGAGTTAGGGCTTGATCCTTCTCCAGCCCAAGAAAGAATCATAGTCCTTTTCCATGGCAATTACGTGGAATTCCACATGATTGGAATTTCCACTTTGCCATTTCTTAGTTTAAGTTTGGGTTTGTCACCAAATGAGATCTGACAGCAAGTCAGCTAAGGACTTCTGGGAAAGGTTTTCTTAGGGAACAGACAGACATGTTATCCTTCCCTGTGCACTACTATTAACTACATGTGACTGCTGCATCCATTTGTGACAATGAGAAGAAATAATGACCACAGCTAAGGATAACAGAGTAGAAAGAAGGAAGCCACTTGGGTATTTTATGACAATAATACATTCAATTAGCCAAGACTGAAACTATCCTGTCTTTAGAAACAGTAGATATGTTTTCATATTATTTGCAGCCCAAAACCCTCCTAATTGACAAACTACTGATTGTTTTCAAGCATTCTTTAGGTTGAAATTGGCAGACTTGCAGTACATACAAAGGGGCTGGCAAACTATAACCCAAAGGCAAACTTTGCCCACCACCTGCTTTTGCAAATAAAGTTTTACTGGAACACAGTCACCCTTTTTCATATTGTCTCCAGTTGCTTTCCTGCTACAACAGAAGTGTTGAGTAGTTGTAACAGAGACTGTGTGGCCCACAAACCTGAAAATATTTAGTATCTGGCTCTTTACAGAAAAATGTTTGCCAGACCCTATTCCATATCAGCAGATCTCAGCTCGGGGCTGTATCACCAGATAACGTTTTCCAAGGGCCATTGTGGATGTTCCAATCATCATGAAGTTCTATAGGGTCAGGGTTGATTAATGTCATGCAAAGTTGAAGTCCCACGCTAAAAAGGATACCCTCACCCAAAATATCAATAGTGACCTTGTTGAGAAATACTACTCATACCTAAAATAGCCCTTAATTCTATGCCATGTCTTGGGCCACATGAATATTTTTTTCACATGACACCTACCACCACAAGTGTGGTAAGTTTACCAGCTCAGGTAAATAACAAATTAGAAGTACATTGCAGAACACATTATTGATCCTCATTAGATATTTGTTGATTAATTAGAGGAAATATATGTATTGTTACTTTAGGAGATACTTTTAAAATTAAAATTTTCTGTTCTAGGCGCTCATTTAGATGTAAACAGAACACTCCAAGTTCTGTTCTAAAATACAAGTTGGCTCAGCACACAATTTTTATTGAAGCATACTTTATTTTACATTCATGCATTTTTAAGTGCTTTCTACTTTCAATTTTACAGAGTGATTGTAATTTCTTTGGAGTTCCTTTTATATTAAGCAGTATTTTATAAATAATGATAATTATTCTAATTCCTGCTTTAATAAAAAGACCTTAAAATATTTCATTGGAAGGAATTAAATTAGCCTCATTATAGAGACCTGAGATCTGAAAGAAAAGCACATGCACCTGAAACCACTGGAACTGTTTCACAATCAAGAAATATATACCTTTAACTACATAGTCAGCTGAACGTGAAAATTATAGGGGTACAAAAATATGTGAATTGCATTCATAAAAACAATTCAAGGGATATAAAACAAATCTATCTTCAGTGGAATATACCACAGGTCCTAGAAATCTTAACTCACCTAAAATTGTTATTTCAATCAAGACGCTGCAAAACTAATGACTAGGAAAATCAGGCTGAGGCACTGCTTCAGTGAGACCAGAAGGATGATAGAGTTAGTGGTTTAGGCATTTAGAAAATAAAAAGATAGCACTTCACCTTTGCAGATTTGAGCCAACTGTATTTTTTCTGCTTTGCAGAATATGGAAGACAATAAGAGGAAGGCATTAATGTGCTCTGAACTTCATGTGTCACAAATATTATCCCAGTTTACTAATTCCTTTCATGTTCTTTGAGAGTTAGGGTTTCTTGTATATTTATAGGCCAAAACCACCTAAAGATTTCCTCAGTATTCATGAAAGAAGTGCCACCAACTCCTCTCCTATCTAAAAGGGCTGCGCTGTATATATGAAAATGATTCACTATGAAACAACCCCCTGGTTAGAGAGCAAACACTGTTAAGGTACTTCTGCCTGGGAGACATGCAGCGGTTCTGTGACTCTGGGCAGTGGAAAAGTCATTTCAGCTTGGACCCCAAAGATGAATAACCCTGCCCACACAAAACACACAAAAGAAGTGTAAAAAAAGTGTAAGAGTATACACCTCTCGTGGGCATACAGGACATTGATCCTAACAAGCATGTAGCTGGTGGAGATAATACATGCAGGACGATACACCCACATTGACAGAACTGGTTGAACAGACAGATAAAAGCAAAATTAGGACTTAGCATACCAGGCATGCAGCATTATGAGCACAGCATAGGAGAGAAAAGGGAAACCTCCAAAACGACTGTGCTTGGAGAGAATGCTGAGAAATACACCAGAGAAACTCAGAGCCTCAGTAAAATGCAGCAGCAAAAAAAAAAACCTGCCATGGAACACACAAAACAGGATCCCACAACAAAGAAGAAAAGAACACAGCCAGGAACAGAGCCTGCACAATGAAGCGTTTTAACCAGTTTTCAGTGACCAAGAAATGGAAATTGTTATCCCAATATACTATTGATTATTTGTACATTGTTACATTTATGTGTATAGTAAAATGTACATAATTCTCAGTTTAGAGACAAACTCAACCATTTGCAAAGGGAAGAATAATTCAGCTGTAGAAAGAAGTTGAAGGCTCACCCACATGGTGTTGTTTGGTATATGTACCTGGATCAGTGGCTCCTCCATCACAGTCACGATCAAGGTTTTAATGCCCCAAAGGGGCAAAAGTTAGTTTAAGTGACACCACCTTTAAACTTTGAATCATACAAGATAATTCATAATAATTGGAAAAGAATTAGGAAATATATATAAACAAAAAGAAAGGTTCCCCCAAATTCCACTCAACATTTTGATGTCTTTCACGCCAGACTGTTTGTTTCTGTGTCTCACACTGTGTATGTTGAAAGTTTTTCTTTAAAATTGGAAACAGCATGTACACTGTTTTAAACAACCTGCCTTGTTTGTTGTTTCTTTTACATGGTAGATTGGTTTTCAATGTTACTGTGTTTCTGTGTATAAAAGCTACATAGTAGGCTATTTTATTTAATTTTCCGGCCCAATTCTTTGTGGTTAGACACACACAGTGTCTCCCCATTGTTCTAATTGTGCCTGGGATTTAATTCACAGAGGTGACTGAGTTATGGAGAAGTCAGTGCCATTGAAAGAAGCTTTGTTATAGTTACCAAGAAAAGGAGGCATGCTATATACCACAGGGCCACATGGGGAAGCACTGGGGTTAGTCAGGAGGCAGAAAGGGATGAGGGGAGAGCAGGGTCCAGGGACTTTATCATGGTTTCCAAGGGAAGAAATGGGTGACTCAGGATAGGTAAGTGTAAGTAAGTGTAGAATTGGACAGTTTGAATAATTTCAGCAGGCTCTGAACTATAGGGGTGGTCCACAGTTGTCTGATACCTAGCCCTGGAGTGATTTAGGACAGGAGAAATATTGGCTTGGTGTGTGAGAGTTAGATAAACGAGGTGGTTGCATCTATGGGCTTTGGATTGGTTGGTTAACTCATGAAGGGCATGCTCCCAGGCAAGTTATTTACTGTCTTTATGAATCAGCCAGCCCTGGGAGGGAGGCTCTCCAGGACTAGTAAGGCACCAAGATGTTAAAACATCATAAAATACAAAAAAACATAAAACATGATTAATACACCCATACAAACAGATACTTAGTGAGCATCTCTTCAGCAGTCTCTCCTCCCCCTATCATCTGTCAAGACACTAGGATTCAATCCACCTATATCACAGATGCCTTCATCACCTGGCACCATTCTTCTTTAACCTTTGGTATTATTCTTGATGACCTCAAAGTCCTGTGTCTAAATCATCTAACACTCCAAATTGTCCAGTCTCTGACTTTTCCTTCTCTCCATCTCAGCCACTCATTCCACACAACTACTTCCTTGGCCTATCAATCATCAGAACCAGCACCACCCCAAAAGGCAGTGCTGGAAGCTATAATGCCAAAGGATTAAGGGTTCAGGAATTTTTAAAAATAATTAATCAACTCAAAGCTATGTTCTTCTCATGTTAAAAAGATTACCAAAATATGCCAAAGATTAAAATACCTGAAAGGGCATCGATGCAAGTTTGGGAAACAAGTACTCTTCACTCTTCTGCATAGACAGTTGTTTTGAGGGCAAATTGGTACTCTATTTTTTCAATTGAAATTTTTAATTTTGATATATTTTACCTCTGAAATTCAAATGCCAGTCATTTATTTCACTGATCAAATTTATAAAACATGATTCTCATTATGTTTAGGTTCTCATAACGTTTGGGCAACTGCACAAAGGCCAATGTGGCTAGAGCACAGAGGAAGAGGGAAAGGGAAGAGATGGGACAATTTGGAGTGTTAGATGATTTAGACACAGGACTTTGAGGGAATTTGAGAACTGGGAAGAGGACAGGTCACAGGAAGGCTCACAGGACAAGGGCAAAAATCTGGACTTTATTCTCAGTGAAAAGGGAAACAAACGTGGGGCTTTTAGCAGTAGAGTGAACCCCAAAGGCAGAGTTGTTAGGTTTCTGAAAAATACGCCTGAAGGGGCACAGCTGTGAAGAGGGGGAAAGAGAACAAAGCTGCTGCCAATGAGATAAGAGAGAAAAATCTCTTGAAAACAATGTAAAAGGATAGGAATAATATTGTCAAGTGGAAGAAAATAAAACCAATAAAGAAGTTGGTGAAGTTGGGAGAAAGTAAGTCAGAGGTTATCTAAAAGCTACAGGAGAAAAATTCCATTGGGGAAAACATCTTAACAAATTAAGTGATATCCCTGGCAGAAAACAGAAATCAGTAGGAATAATCTGTATTGGTTCCCTGGAAAAAAAAAACTAATTCAGTCTGGACCATATTCTTAAGAGAAATGTTAATAATTCTTTAGTGCAAAAATAATAAAAGTTTTACAAAGAAAAAAATTCAGTTGCTCCACAATTGACAACTTCACCAACTTCAGGCAACTTCTCTGATTTTAAATTGTTAATTTAAAAAAAATATGTTTTTGAAATTGGAAAAACCTAGGTCAAAATATCAACTAAGTTCCACAAGGACCTGAAGAATGACTTAAAATCACAAATAGACTATTTTTTTTAAAATAAATCTACACTATGGGACTATACATTCAATCTATTGAGCAAAGAATTCATCATTCCATAACATCCTTACAATTCGGCACAATGTCAAGGCTATTCAAGGAACAGTATGTATTCTCTCATTAAGTAGAATGTCTGTATTAAAAAAAAAAAAAACATGTTTTTAAGACATCAAGTATCAAAAACCTTGAACAAGAAATGTTAACACTTTCAGGATGTGTAGTTAAATACTAAATAAACTAATTATAGCTCCAAAAATAAATCATCAACTGAATATGTTTAGACAGGGAGTTAACGTGAAAAATTTCTAAGTCATTTGAAGCACAAAAGATGAACCATCAAAATATACCATAGTGGAATTCCATTTTGATACCAACAACAGAAAGTATGATTTAACAGAGAAGTACCATGATATAACAAGGGAGTACCGTATGTTTATGGAGACAGAATTTAAACTGTGATGTAATCACAGTTAAGATATAACCAGCCCAAAATAGTGAAATTGCACTTTATCTGTTCTACCAGATTGGTCACACACCCATTGGAAATCTGCTACTAGGAGGAGGTGGCAGGCAGCTCTGTACAGGGTATTTACAGGATAATAATCATCCCACAAATTTCCCCTAAAGTAGCTGTGAGAACATGGATGTGTAGCATTATTATTATGTGTGTCAAACCCTTCTTGGCATATTTCAGACAACTCTGGGAGCTTCTATACTCCTTGAATTCATATGCTAACTTGTTTTTATGGTTTATGGCAAAACAGAAGGCCATAGCTGAAATAACTAAGAACGATAGGCTTTTAGAGTTGGAAGAAATCTGGTTTTTTGAAACAACACATTCTTCCCTTGGAAAAACCATCTGTATCTTTAGAATCAACTCTGTAACTCTTTCCTTCATGTTTGAATGGTGATCTCATAATGTAGGACCAAAATACATTCCCAGAGCTACAGTATCCAGAACTTCTGCCATAGAAGCAGTCTGGAGGAGAAAGAGTTACACAGAAGGTAAGACCCAGGGAAAGGAGAACTTGGAAAACCTGCATCTAACTACACATCTTTACCAAAATGAATCAATATTCAGTACCTAAGCAAAAATATTAAGTATTTAAAATTGCTAGTTATATAATATTTCTATAACCGTTCTGGAAATGTTTCCTACTGTAATATCTCCACCTCCCTGCCCCAATCTCAGACCTCTCCATATAGCCTACTGCACTAGCCCCAGAGCAATTGTTCTAAACTACAATCCAATGTTGTCTTTTACAAGACAACCTAAGATCCTTCAGTTACTTGCCATCATCTCCTATCACACAAAGTTGTTCATCATCTAGCCCTGCTTTCCTGTCCATGCTGCTCCTCATGCCTCCTCCATCATACTTTCCAGCTTCACATTCGTTTTCCACACCTTTCCCATCTCAGTAGTCCAAACACACACACACACACACACACAAACACACAAACCCATTTGCGATTCCTAGGACACATATGCTGACTCAAATATACAAGATTATGCAAAACCACTCTCTGTGTGGGTCCCTCTTGCCCAGCAGACAAACTCCCACTGATCTTCCATGTCTCAACAAAAGCATGCTTTTTTCAGTCTTCTATGTTTCTTGGTTCACAAGGCATTCTAGGCAGAGATTTGACTACTTGGCACAGCAAATTGTTCTTTATTTTAATTAGGTGTTTATATGTTCTTCCCTCAAATAGGCAGAGTCTCATGCATCTTCACATCCTGGAACCAAGAGCACTGCCCATTATACAGGACACTTTTAAATCAATGTGTCAATGAAATCAATAATTCAGTGCATTCATGTATCTATGAACTTGAAAAATTCATTTTTACTTATTCTGCTTTTACTATATATGCTTGCAAATTAGAAAATGATGCAAAATAAAACAGCTCTATTTCATTGGAAGATGACAGCTTTCCCCACTATACAGCAAATAAAAGACAATCCTTATGCCCTGGACATTTATTACATCTTACAGATTCTTAAAAGAGAAAAAGAGAGGTAGAACACTGAATTCATCTTTCATTATTAGTTGTATAATAATATTGGAAGACTACTTGTAACCTTAGAGTTTTAAGAAGTGTGTAATTTTTCTTTTTTAGCTTTAATTTAGATACATATATATTTGTTTATTAAGACTTTATTTTTAGAGCAGTTAAGGGTACAACAAAATTGAGTGGGAGGTACAAAAATTTCCCACATACCCCTTGTGCCCCCATATGCATAGCACTCCCCATTATCAACATCACTCACCAGAATGGTACATTTTTTACCAACAATGAAACTACACTGACTCATCATAATAACCCAGAGTCCATACTTTACCTTAGGGTTCACTATTGGTGTTGTATTATCTATCGGTTTGAATAAATGTATAATGACATATGTACAGCATTATAATATACAGAGTATTTTCACTACCCTAAAAACCCTCTGTGCTTGCCTATTCTTCTCCCACCTGGCCCCCCACTGCTCCTGGCAACCAAGGATCTTCTTATTTTCTCCGTAGCTTTGTCTTTTCCAGAATGTCATATACTTGGAATCATACAATAGGCAGACTTTTCAGATGACCTTCTTTCACTTAACAATATATATTTAAGATTCCTCCACGTCTTTCATGGCTTGATAGCTCACTTCTTCTCAAGACTGAATAATATTCCATTGTCTGAATGTATCCCAGTCTATTTAACCTTTAAAACACTGAAGGATATCTTGGCTGCTTCCAAAACTCAGAAGTAACGAGGAAAGCTGCTGTAAACATCCTTGTGCAGGTTTTTTTGTGTAGATATAAGCTTTCAACTCCTCTGAGTAAATATCGAAGGACGTGATGGCTGCATCTTATAAGAGTACGTTTAGTTTTGTATGAAACTGCCAAAACTGTTTCCCAAAGTGGCTGAACCACTTTGCATTCCCCCCAGCAATGAATGAGAGTTCCTATTGCTCCACATCCTTACCAGCATTTGGCGTTGTCAGTGTTCAAAACTGTGGCCATTCTAGTAAGTGTGCACTGGTATCTAATTTTTGTTTTAATTTGCATCTCCCTGATGACCTATGATATGCAGCATCTTTTCATACACTTATTTACTATCTGTATATCTTCTTTGATGAGGTACCTGTTAAGATCTTTGGCCTGTTATTTAATTGGGTTGTTTGCTTTTTATTGTTGAGTTTTAAGGGTTCTCTGTATATTTCGGATAACTGTCTTTTATCAGATGTGTCCTCTGCAAATATTTTCTCCCAGTCTGTGGCTTATCTGCTAATTCTCTTGATAATTATCTTTTGCAGAGGAGAAGTTTTTAATTTTAATGAAGCCCAGTGTATTTTTTTCTTTCATGGATTGTGTCTTTGGTGTCATATCCAAAAAGTTATCACACACCCAAGGTCATCTAAGTTTACTCCTGTTTTCTTCTAGGAGTTTTGTAGTATTGAGTTTTACATTTAGGTCTCCAATTCATTTTCTGTTAATTTTTGTGAAGAGTATAAAGTCGGGTCTGGATTCATTTTTTTTTTGTATGTGGATGTACAATTTTTCTAGCACCATTTGTTGAAAAGAGCATCTCTGCTCCATTGTATTACCTTTGCTCCTTTGTCAAAGACAGGTTGACTATATTTATGGCGGTCTATTTCTGGGCTATCAATTCTGTCCCACTAATCTATTTATCTGGTCTTTCACCAATACCACACTGTCTTGATTACTGTAACTTTATAGTAAGTCTTAAAGTTGGATAGTGCCAGTGCTCCAACTTTCTTCTGCTCCTTCAAAATTGTGTTGGCTATTCCGGGCCTTTTGCCTCTCCATACAAACTTTAGAACCAGTTTGTTGAAATCCATAAAATAACTTGGTATTTTGATTGGGAATGCATTGAATCTATAGACCAAGTTGGGAAGAACTGACATTTTGACAGTATTGAGTCTTCCTATCCCTGAACTTGGCATATCTCTCCATTTATTTAGTTCCTTGATTTTGTTTATCAAAGTTTTGTAGTTTTGCTTATAAAGATCTTATACATATTTTGTTAGATATTTAACCTAATTATTTAATTTGGGGAGGTACAAATGTAAATGATACTGTGTTTTCAATTTCAGATTTCACTTGCTCATTGTTAGTATATAGAAAAGCAAATGACTTTTGTATATTAATGTTGTATCCTACAACCTTCCATAATCATTTATGAGTTCCAGGAGGGTTTTTTTGTTAATTCTTTTGCATTTTCTACATATATGATTGTCATTTGCAAACAAAAATAGCCTTACATCTTCTTATCTGATCTATTTACATGTTATTTCCTTTCCTTGCCTTATTGTATTAGCAGCATCTTCCAGTATGATTTTGAAAAACAGTAGTGAGCAGGTACCACCCTTGCCTTTTATCTGATCTTAATGGGAAAGCTTCAATTTTCTCACTATTACATTTGCTGGCAACTGTAGATTTTTTTTTTTAGATATTCTTTATCAAGTTGAGAAAGTTCCCCACTATTCCTAGTTTACTGAGAGTTTTATTAGCAATGGATATTGGATTTTGTCTAATGCTTTTCTGTACCTATTGATAGGATCATGTGATTTTTCTTTTTTAGTCTGTTGATGTGATGAATTACATTATTTGATTTTCAAATACTGAGTTCAACTATGTTATTACTGATTTTTCTGCCTGCTGGATCTGTCCATTTCTGAGAGAGGTGTGCTGAAGTCTCCAACTATGACAGTGGATTTACTGGATTCATCTATTCCCCCTTGTGGTTCTATTTATTTTGCCTCATTTGATGTTCTGTGTTTAGGTGCATACATGTTAATAAGTGTTATGTCTTCTTGGATAACAGACCCTTTTATCATGATATAATGCCTCTATTTAACCCTGATAACTTTCCTTCTTTTGAAGTCTCCTTTATCTGAAATTAATAAAGCTATTCCTGCTTTCTTTTAATTAGTACTAGCATACTATGTTTTTCTCCACCCATTTACTTTTAATCTATATGTGTTTCTATACTTAAAGTTGGTTTCTTATAGACAACATAAAGTTGGGTAATGCTCCTTGATTCATTATGACAATCTCTGTCTTTCAGTGGTGCATGACATTCTAAGATTGTTGATATAGTTGGATCAGTATCTACCATATTCATTCACTGTTTTCTATTTGTTGCCCTTGCTCTCTGTTCCTATTTTTGTGTTCCACTCTTTTTCTGCCTTTGGTGGTTTTAACTGAGCATTTCATATGATTTCAGTTTCTCTCCTTTATTAGCATATGAGTTATACTTCTTTTTCTTGCAATTGTATTTTAATTTTTTAACCATTTTTTAAATTAAAAATTAATCCATGTTTATTGTAACAGTGAAAAAGGCATAAATATATGAAGAAAAAGTGTATAAGTTTAGCCCAACTCATTCTATCACTGCATCCCTTAGGAAACATGGAAACTATCTCAATTGTACTCTTCCACGGTCTTTCTCAGAATACACAAACATCAACAATGTGTATTTATTGATATAATTTTTTTTGCTTTTATATAAAAATGAGATTACACTGTATAGAGGAAGTACTCTTCAATTTAACAATATAATGGGCATCCCTTCAGGTCACTAAATAAAGACCTAGATAATTCTCTTTTATAACTCTATGCAGTGGACAAACTCCTCCCTCCCAGCATTCATACATTATGTAATCACTTTGCTTAAATGCAGGAAGGACCTGGCTTGCTTCTAAGCAGCAGAATACAACAATGATGATGGGCTGAATGTGATTATGTGCACATGACTATGTACATAAGATTGTAACACCTGTCTTGCTATGAGAAACACTCTCCTTTGCTGGCTTTGAAGAGGCAAGCTGCCATGTTGTGAACTGCCCTATAGAGAGGGCCATGCATCAAGCACCTGAGGGCCACCCCTAACCCCCACCCTCCATCTGGCAGCATGGAAGGAAAAATATGTTACCAACAAACATGTGAGCTTGGAACTAAATCCTTCCCCATCTGATCAGAAAGAGCTCCAGGTGACACCATGATTGGAACTTTATGAGACCTGAAACAGAGGATCCAGCTAAGCCATGGCTGGACTGCTGATCCACAGAAACTATGAGATAATAAATGTTCATAGTTTTGAACCACTATGTTTGTGGCAATATTGTTACACAGCAATAGAAAACTAATACACTACATAATATTCTATAGTTTGGATATGCCACCGTGCATACAAACATTCTGTTGACAGACATTCTGGTTTCTAGGTTTTGCTATGATGTAATAAGCATCATTGAAGACCTTTGCTTATTTCTATGGGATACACTCAGAAAAGAGACAGCCACATCAAAAATATGTGAAAAAAAGAGATAATTTTCATTTTAAAATACGTTCATTATTTCTGTGAATATTACTGGTCCATTCCTCTATTCTCCTATGCCCTAATTTCTTCTAAAATCTCCTAACAGGTCCCTTTTCTCCAATCCACAATCTACAATGTATTTTTCATGCTACAGCTAGAGTGAGCTTTGTAAAATTCAAATATGATTTTCTAATTTTGCTTTTTAAACCATTTTAATGACTTCTCATTGTTCTAAGGATAAAGTTGAAACTCCTTACCACTGCTCCTATGTCTGTTATGACTGGCCCCTAATTTATACCCTCAGACAAATATCTCACTTATATCATCAGTCAGATATCTTTACTGTAGTAGTAAAGTCATTCTCCACAACTTGAACTTGCCATGTGCAAATTTCATGAGTCCTGTGTGTATGTAGTTCTTTTTCTCAAAAATATGTGCTGTTTCACTTCCCCCACTCCATTCTCCACCCCTGGGCTAATGTCTAATTATGGTTTAACATCAAATTTACACATCTCTTATCCGGAAAGCCTCACCTGAAGTCCCTGCTCTGGGATTGCTGTGGAATCCTGTTTCTAAGCACAAAGTACATTCTATTAAAACTGAAGATACGAGGGTCACCATAGAAGGCTCACTTGTTGTCTTGTATAAAATGCTGTTTAAAGATGTGATTGCTGAGATTAACTTTCTAGTTCACAGACCTAAAAGAGGATGTAGGCCTCATAGGAAATTTTTCTCACCAATCAAAGCAGATGAAGCAGAGTTAAATGTCCCTCTTAATACATGCATGCAACTACTCCTTCCCTAATTTCCCCAAACTGAGCCAGAAAGAATATAGATCTCATCTAACAAGCCCAGAAATCTCCAAACCTGTCAGAAGGCCAATGAGAATCTCTGAAGGTTGCAGAATATAAGCTCATTAATTAACCATCTGCAAAGGGCAGATACCTATTCTGAGCTAACCATTATTCTCAATTTATCTTCATCACAACCAAGGAAGTACCTGGAGGATTTGAGTTTGCTGTCACCTTGGGACTGAGGCATGGGGTGTCAACATGGCCACTACAGTCGTCAGTTTGGCTCTGATGCCGATGGTTCTTACTTCAGGCTCAGGAGTAAGAGAGCCAAACGTATACAGATCCTGGTCTCCTCATGCTTCCCCTGGTTCCTTCTTGGCATTTAAACCACCAGGAAACTGGTCCTCCCCATTACAGTGACTTTCAGGACTCTTTGACACCAACCCACAGTAAGAAAAACATCTTCCATGTCCACCCAGGGCACACAAACATGTATCTGTATAATCAGAATAAAAGTTTTACAGTACCTACTTTTTCAGATGCTCTTTTCTATGTTATTCTATTTTTTTTTAATCATTAATCAGGCCTCAGCATATTGATTTCACAGCCTATTAATATGGATTTACCCCCTTAGTTAGAAAAACACTGGTATTTTTTAAAGAGGTGTAAGTATCTTATTTACAGTACTGAGAGCCATAACCTTCTAGTTCTCAATTACAGCAATTATCATATCACAATCTATGACTCATTCATCAAACAAATATTAATTGAGCCTTTATTATATGATCCAAAGAGTCCTTTGTTGATCATCCTCCCTCTTTCTGTGTATCTCATTTTATAATATCACTCCATCAATGGTTAAACTCTAGCAATGCTGAATTTACCTTAAATTTCTTTCCTATCTTTTGATATTCTGTGCAAAACAATCACGGATTGTCTCCCCAAATATGTCAATTTGCAGACCATTGCTAACCCTTCTGGACTTTGGATTCTACCTCTCCTTTTGTGTGCCTTCCCTAACACATCAGGGAATGATTTGACACTCCTAGTATACTCTCCATGCAGCAATATACTGGCACATATTGCCATAAGAACAATAATTATGCTCCACTGTAATTACCTGCATAGCCAGCCCCTGAAACAAGAACAAGGGCCATCTAGATGATCCCATGGCCAACCTGCGTCAGAAATCCCTTTCCCCCCCACCTGCCACGCACACCTCACACATTAATACTCCACAGAACTGCATACTTATCACCATAACTATAGTTAATTACATTTTATTCCTATTTCCCCTTCTAGAGTATATACTGTTTGATTACAGAAACGGTGTTCCCAGCAATTATTCTCCCAGGATCTGGTACAGAAGTCAAAGCTTAAATCAATATTGATTTAATTAATTAATTAATGCTCACCATCAAAAACATACTGGTGACTTAGCTTCTACATGCTAGTCTTGAACCAGCATCATCTACTTGATTGAAATCCTCCCCCACATTATCTTCCCTAAAATATCTTCCCAATTGTAGTGTGTTCCCTGAATTGCTCTTCTTTTCACATTTTCCAATCCCTTCTCCTGGCTCGGTTTCATCTACGTCCCTCACCTGGTAAACATTCTTCAATTTTAATTACATGCTTATTGTGATGAATCACAACTGAAGTAATTTTAGAAGGTGAGATATTTGCTAACTCTAAAGGAAAAAAGCCTAATGAAATTCAAATATCTTTCCTTGCTTATTACCCAAATTTACAGCTGTTTGCATAGCTCTAGCTAATGAATATAGCTATTTTCATATCCAGCTGAATCCCTAATCTCTTTCTTGTTTCTGTTTAAAACTATCCTCCCCCAGAACTCAGGAAATAACCTTTCTTTTTTTTTTTTTAATTAATTAATTAATTTATTTATTTTTGGCTGTGTTGGGTCTTCGTTTCTGTGCGAGGGCTTTCTCTAGCTGTGGTAAGCGGGGGCCACTCTTCATTGCGGTGCGCCGGCCTCTCACTATCGCGGCCTCTCTTGTTGCGGAGCACAGACTCCAGATGCGCAGGCTCAGCAGTTGTGGCTCACGGGCTTAGTTGCTCCGCGGCATGTGGGATCTTCCCAGACCAGGGCTCGAACCCGTGTCCCCCGCATCGGCAGGCAGATTCTCAACCACTGCGCCACCAGGGAAGCCCCAACCTTTCTTTTTTAAAGAAGGAAAACAAGAAGGGGGCAGGTGAGGGGAGAGATGGGGGGTGCGAGACGAGAGAGACAGAGGGAAAGAGCTCTTCCATATGGCTCAAGAATTCTTTCACAACTGATGAAAGTCAAATTATGGAGATACTACTAAGAATGTGCCTGAGATGACGGATTGCTCCAGGTTTTGTCAAAGCTCTAATAACCTAAATTGTAAAATTTGAAACAAAGTAAAATCACAGTGAAATTAATCTTCTAGCTCTTTCAAACTAACTGAATTTCCTTTCCTTCCGTTTATTGTCAATCATGAAAAATTCAACTTCTTGCATAAGAATGTTTATTTATAGAATATACTGTATACATTATATATTTTTTTGCATACTTGTCTGCAATAGTAAAAATTAGTTACTTAAGATTAAAGGTCTACATTCTATAATTTTAGTAATTTCACTAACCTCATGTTGAATCTAAGAAGCCCATATAAAAGAACTTGTTAAATCTGTAATGATTATAAGACATTTTATGTCCAGAGTCATGCAAATTTCAGGCTTATGGTATTTCAAAAGGATATTCTCATCAGCATTTACTTGGAATGGAAGGAATGGATGGGTTGTGATAGGAGAGACTCTTACAAAAGCCTGGAAGCACAAAAGGCTGATTAGTCTGGCTTACTGTTTTCTTTCCTAAGTCCCTGGTCAAAAATCTTCATGGGCTACTTGCCCGTGTAGGTGTATATGCCCAAGTCTGTATGGATAACGCTAGCCAGCCTCCCAGGAAATGCAACAGTCACAATTGCACAGAAAATGGATGAGCACACATTTCTCACCATCATCAGAAAAATGTCAAGTACACACATAAGGTTCAGAATATCCTCTCTGCATTCAATAGCTAACACAGCATTATTAGCTTTAGGACAATCAAAGGCTTTTCTTGTAACAACAAAAATAAAATGCTGATAGACTATGATTCATGAACATCTCCCTCCTACAATCACCCCTAAAAAGCTTATTTATTTCAAAACAATAAAAACCTACTAAGATGGTTTTGCAACAATATTTATTGAACTCCAGTGTTAGTCCTAGCTCTTAGTCCATCATCGGTGAGTTACACAGTTAGTAGGCAAACAAAAAGTGACGCTATTAAGAAAGGATAATGCCTCACTAAAAATTAGTTTCCTTCTATTATTCAAAGAACTGTTTTTCAGTTTATATGAGTGATAGTGAGGTATCTTCTACAAACCTGGCTACCAAAATTCTCCCTCATGGCCCTCCCCTCTCCTCCTCCCCTCTCTTACTTTTCCCCATCCCCCTCCCCTTCTCTGTCCCCTTCCCCTCCCCTTCCTCTTCTTATTCTCTCTCTCTCTCTCTGGCACAGCGCGTGAAGACTGGGAAAAAGGACTCCAAGGCCACAGGGGATGGTTCAGCCATGGCAGAGAAAGTGTCTAGGTCTTTGAGTCACCCTGATAAATAGTCATCCAATTACAAATGCCTGTTCTGAACTCTGCTTGCATTGAAATATACTGAAATGAGGAGCCAGGGAGTGTTTATTATGCATTTAACTTTCCCTAACTAATATACCAATTGAAAAATAGTGTTTTCGTAGCATTGTTATTTAGATAAATATGTTTTTGTTTGTTCGTTTTCTTTGCTAGGAGGGATGTGAAAAATGTCATTTATCAAACATCCATCATAGTTTAAATGATCATGAAATAAATTCTTTCTCCTCTTAAGAGCTGTTATGTAATTTATGTATGGCGTTTTCAGAGTATAATGCATCCAGCTTGGAAAGATTCAAACTTTCAGCAAAGAAAGGGAGTAATACACGGGAAATTCATAAACAAAGCAGGAAATTTAAGAAAATGAAACAAATTCTAGCCACTGGATCCGTAATAATTTCTTAAATACTGAGGCAGACTCATTCTTCAAATTCATATTGAACATTGGTGAAGATTGGAGACAACTGAAAAAGACTCTCCATTTTTAAGGAGCCTTTTTTGTTTATTTGTTTTGAGTAAAGAACATACCTTATTCAGATTTCCTCAGTTTTTGCCTAATGTCCTTTTTCAGTTCCAGGATCCCATCGAGGATAGCACACTGCATTTAGTTGTCATATCTCCTTGGTCTTCTCTAGGCTGTGACAGCTTCTCAGATGCTCCTTGTTTTTGATGACTTTGACAGTTTTGAGGAGTACTGGTCGGGTATTTCATAGAAAGCTCCTTATCTAGGGTTTATCTGATATTTTCTCATAATTAGACTGGGGTTATGTGTTTTGGAGAAGATGACCACGGATGTAAAGCGCCACTCCTATTACATAGGCTATCAACATGACATCACTATTTACGTTAAACTTTATCACCTGGCTGAGGTAATATTTGAAAAGTTTATCCACTGTAAAATTACTCTCCTTTTCCATACTGTAGCCTTTAGAAGGAACTATGTGCAACCCATGCTTAAGGAGTAGAGAGCCACGATACATAAATTATTAAAAAATTTTCTGCATGGGAAATTTGTCTAGTCTTCATCATTTATTTATTTATTCAATTATGTATTTACATCAGAATGGCCTTATGGATATTTTACACTTCATGTTATAATACAATACTACTTTATTTTATAGCTCCAATTGTCCCAACTTTGGCCACAGGGAGCTCTCTCAATTGGTCCCTGTGTCCCTTTCACATGTCCCCATTGTTGTGTTTTCATTTGATTTTTTTATTTTATTTTTTAACATCTTTATTGAAGTATAATTGCTTTACAATGTTGTATTAGTTTCTTACGTATAACAAGGTGAATCAGCTATACGTATACATCTACCCCCATATCCCCTCCCTCTGCGTCTCCCTCCTACCCTCCCTATCCCACTCCTCTAGGTGGTCACAAAGCACCTAGCTGATCTCCCTGTGCCACATGGCTGCTTCCCACTAGCTATCTATTTTACATTTGTACTGTATATATGTCAATGCCACTCTCTCACTTGGTCCCAGCTTACCCTTCCCCCTCCCCACGTCCTCAGGTCCATTCTCTACATCTGCATCTTTATTCCTGTCCTGCTACTAGGTTCATCAGAACCTTTTTTTTAGATACCATATATGTGTGTCAGCATACGGTTTTTGTTTTTCTCTTTCTGACTTACTTCGCTCTGTATGACAGACTCTAGGTCCATCTACCTCACTACAAATAACTCAGTTTCATTTCTTTTTATGGCTGAGTAATATTCCATTGTATATATGTGCCACATCTTCTTTACCCATACTTCTGTCAATGGACATTTAGGTTGCTTCCATGTCCTGGTTAATGCAAATAGTACTGTAATAAACATTGTGGTACATGACTCTTTTTAAATTATGGTTTTCTCAGGGTATATGCCCAGTAGTGGGATTGCTGGGTCATATGATAGTTCTATTTTTAGTTTTTTAAGGAACCTCCATGCTATTCTCTATAGTAGCTGTATCTATTTACATTTCCACCAACAGTGTAAGAGGCTTCCCTTTTCTCCACACCCTCTCCAGCGTTTATTGTTTGTAGAGTTTTCGATGATGGCCATTCTGAGCGGTGTGAGGTGATACCTCATTGCAGTTTTGATTTGCATTTCTCTAATGATTAGTGATGTTGAGCATCCTTTCATGCATTTGTTGGCAATCTGTATATCTTCTTTGGAGAAATGTCTATATAGGTCTTCTGCCCATTTTTGGATTGGGTTGTTTGTTTCTTTGAAATTGAGCTTCATGAGCTGCTTGTATATTTTGGAGATTAGTCCTTTGTCAGTTGCTTCATTAGCAAATATTTTCCCCCATTCTGATGGTTGTCTTTTCGTATTGTTTTTGGATTCCTTTGCTGTGCAAAAGCCTTTAACTTTCATTAGATTGCATTTGTTTATTTTTGTCTTTATTTCCATTTCTCGAGGAGGTGGGTCAAAAAGGATCTTGCTGTGATTTATGTCAAAGAGTGTTCTTCCTATGTTTACCTCTAAGAGTTTTATACTGTCTGGCCTTAGATTTAGGTCTTTAATCCATTTTAAGTTAATTTTGGGATATCATGTTAGGAAGTGTTCTAATTTTATTCTTTTATATGTAGCTGTCCAGTTTTCCCAGCACCACTTAATGAGGAGGCTGTCTTGCCTCCTTTGGCAAAGATAAGGTGGCCATATGTATGAGGGTTTATCTCTGGGCTTCTTATCCTCTTCTATTGATCTATATTTCTGTTTTTGTGCCAGTACCATATTGTCTTGATTACTGTAGCTTTGTAGTATAGTCTGAAGTCCAGGAGCCTGATTCCTCCAGCTCCGTTATTCTTTCTCAAGATTGCTTTGGCTATTTGGGGTCTTCTGTGTTTCCATACAAATTGTGAAATTTTTTGTTCTAGTTCTGTGGAAAATGCCATTGGTAGTTTGATAGGGATTGCAGTGAATCTATAGATTGCTTTGGGTAGTATAGTCATTTTCACAATGTTGATTCTTCCAATCCAAGAACATGGTATATCTCTCCATCTATTTGTAACATTTTTAATTTCTTTCATCAGTGTCTTATAGTTTTCTGCATACAGGTATTTTGTCTCCATAGGTAGGTTTATTCCTAGGTATTTTATTCTTTTTGTTGCAATGGTAAATAGGAGTGTTTCCTTAATTTCTCTTTCAGATATTTCATCATTCATGTATAGGAATGCAAGAGATTTCTGTGCATTAATTTTGTATCCTGCTACGTTACCAAATTCATTGATTAGCTCTAGCAGTTTTCTGGTAGCATTTTTAGGATTCTCTATGTATAGTATCATGTCATCTGCAAACAGTGACAATTTTACTTCTTCTTTTCTGATTTGGATTCCTTTTATTTATTTTTCTTCTCTGACTGCTGTGGCTAAAACTTCCAAAACTATGTTGAATAATAGTGGTGAGAGTGGGCAACCTTGTCTTCTTCCTGATCTTAGAGGAAATGGCTTCAGTTTTTCACCATTGAGACCAATGTTGGCTGTGGGTTTCTCATATATGGCCTTTATTATATTGAGGTAAGTTCCCTCTCTGCCTATTTTCTGAAGAGTTTTTATCATAAATGGGTGTTGCATTTTGTTGAAAGCTTTTTCTGCATCCATTGAGATTATCATATGGTTTTTATCCTTCAATTTGTTAATATGGTGTATCACATTGATTGATTTGCATATATTGAAGAATCCTTGCATTCCTGGGATACACCACACTTGATCCTGGTGTATGATCCTTTTAATCTGTTGTTGGATTCTATTTGGTAGTATTTTGTTGAGGATTTTTGCATCTATGTTCATCAGTGATATTGGCCTGTAGTTTTCTTTTTTTGTGACATCTTTGCCTGTTTTTTGTATCAGCGTTATGGAAAACTCATAGAATGAGTTTGGAGGTGTTCTTCCCTCTGCTATATTTTGGAAGAGTTTGAGAAAGATAGGTGTTAGCTCTTCTCTAAATGATTGATATAATTTGCTTGTGAAGCCATCTGGTACTGGGCTTTTGTTTGGAAGATTTTTAATCACAATTTCAATTTCAGTGCTTGTGATTGGTCTGTTTATGTTTTCTATTTCTTCCTGGTTCAGTCTCAGAAGGTTGTGCTTTTCTAAGAATTTGTCCATTTCTTCCAGGTTGCCCATTTTTTTGGCATATAGTTGCTTGCAGTAATCTCTCAGGATCCTTTGTATTTCTGCAGTGTCAGCTGTTACTTCTTTTTCATTTCTAATTATGTTGATTAGAGTCTCCTCCCTTTTTTCTTGATGAATCTGGCTAATGGTTATTCAATTACGTTTACCTTCTCAAAGAACGAGCTTTTAGCTTTATTGATCTTTGCTATTGTTACCTTCATTGCTTTTTCATTGATTTCTGATCTGATCTTCATGATTTCTTTCCTTCTGCTAACTTTGGGTTTCTTTTGTTCTTCTTTCTCTAATTGCTTTAGGTGTAAGGTTAGGTTGCTTATTTGAGATTTTTCTTGTCTCTTGAGGTAGGACTGTATTGCTATAAACTTCCCTCTTAGAACTGCTTTTGCTGCATCCCATACGTTTTGGGTCGTTCTGTTTTAATTGTCATTTGTTTCTAGGTATTTTTTTTTTAATTTTCTCTTTGATTTCTTCAGTGATCTCTTGGTTATTTAGTAGCATATTGTTTAGCCTCCATGTGTTTGTATTTTTTACAGTTTTTTCCTGTAATTGATATGTAGTCTCATAGTGTTGTGGTCGGAAAAGATACTTGATAAGATTTCAATTTTCTTAAATTTTCCAAGGCTTGATTTGTGTCCCAAGATATGACCTATCCTGGAGAATGTTCCATGAGCACTTGAGAAGAAATTGTATTCTGTTGTTTTTGGATGGAATGTCCTATAAATATCAATTAAGTCTATCTTGTTTAATGTATCATTTAAAGCTTGTGTTTCCTTATTTATTTTCATTTTGGATGATCTGTTCATTGGTGACAGTGGGGTGTTAAAGTCCCCTACTATGATTGTGTTACTGTTGATTTCCCCTTTTATGGTTGTTAGCATTTTCCTTATGTATTGAGGTGCTCCTATGTTGGGTGCATAAATATTTACAATTGTCATATCTTCCTCTTGGATTGATCTCTTGATCATTATGTAGTGTCCTTCTTTGTCTCTTGTAATAGTCTTTATTTTAAAGTCGGTTTTGTCTGATATGAGAATTGCTACCCCAGCTTTCTTTTGATTTCCATTTGCATAGAATATCTTTTTCCATCCCCTCACTTTCAGTCTGTATGTGTCCCTAGGTCTGAAGTGGGTCTCTTGTAGACAGCATATGCACAGGTCTTGTTTTTGTATCCATTCAGGCAGTCTATGTCTTTTGGATGGAGCATTAATCCATTTACATTTAAGGTAATTATTGATATGTATATTCTTATTACCATTTTCTTAATTGTTTTGGGTTTGTTATTGTAGGTCTTTTTCTTCTCTTGTGATTCCTGCCTAGAGAAGTTCCTTTAGCATTTGTTGTAAAGCTCGTTTGGTGGTGCTGAACTCTCTTAGCTTTTGCTTGTCTGTAAGGGTTTTAATTTCTCTGTCAAATCTGAATGAGATCCTTGCTGGGTACTGTAATCTTGGTTGTAGGTTTTTCCCTTTCATCACTTTAAATATGTCCTGCCACTCCCTTCTGGCTTGCAGAGTTTCCGCTGAAAGATCAGTTGGTAACCTTATAGGGATTCCCTTGTATGTTATTTGTTGCTTTTCCCTTAGCACTTTTAATATTTTTTCTTTGTATTTAATTTTTGATAGTTTGATTAATATGTGTCTTGGCGTGTTTCTCCTTGGATTTATCCTGTGTGGGACTCTCTGTGCTTCCTGGACTTCATTGACTATTTCAACTAAAATCTCTTCAAATATTTTCTCAGTCCCTTTCTTTTTCTCTTCTGCTTCTGGGACCCCTACAATTCAAATGTTTGTATGTTTAATATTGTCCCAGAGGTCTCTGAGACTGTCCTCAATTCTTTTCATTCTTTTTTCTTTTTTCTGCTCTGCAGTAGTTATTTCCACTATTTTATCTTCCAGGTCACTTATCCTTTTTTCTGCCTCAGTTATTCTGCTATTGATTCCTTCTAGAGAATTTTTAATTTCATTTATTGTGTTGTTCATCATTATTTGTTTGCTCTTTAGTTCTTCTAGGTCCTTGTTAAACATTTCTTGTATATTCTCCATTCTATTTCCAAGGTTTTGGATCATCTTTATTATCATTACTGTGAATTCTTTTTCAGGTAGACTGCCTATTTCCTCTTCATTTGTTTGGTCTGGTGGGTTTTTACCTTGCTCCTTCACCTGCTGCATATTTCTCTGTCTTCTCATTTTGCTTAACTTTCTGTGTTTGGGGTCTCCTTTTCACAGGCTGCAGGTTCATGCTCCTGTTGTTTTTGGTGTCTGCCCACAGTGGGTAAGTTTGGTTCAGTGGGTTGTGTAGGCTTCCTGGTGGAGGGGACTGGTGCCTGTGTTCTGGTGGATGGGGCTGGATCTTGTCTTTCTGTTGGGCAGGGCCGTGTCTGGTGGTGTGTTTTGTGGTGTCTGTGAACTTATTATGATTTTACGCAGCCTCTCTGCAAACGGGTGGGGTCGTGTTCCTGTCTTGCTAGTTGTTTGGCATGCGGTGTCCAGCATTGGAGCTTGCTGGCTGTTGAGTGGAGCTGGGTCTTAGTGTGGAGATGGAGATCTCTGGGAGATCTACTGTCTACTGATATTACATGGGGACGAGACGTCTCTGGTGGTCCAATGTCCTGAACTCAGCTCTCCCACCTCAGAGGCTCAGGCCTGACACCAGGCTGGAGCACCAAGACCCCGTCAGCCACACGGCCAGGTACATGGGGAGTTTCTTACCTTTTAGGAAGTTGAGGTCTTCTGCCAGTGTTCAGTAGGTGTTCTGTAGAAGTTGTTCCACATGTCGATGCATTTTTTATGTATTTGTGGCGAGGAAGGTGATCTCCATGTCTTATTCCTTCACCATCTTGAAACACTTTAGTTAGATTTTTTTCCCCTTATTTTCTGGCACTTTAAGACACTCGAGGCTCATGTTGTATATTTCTGGCTCAAACCTAGAATCAGTCATTTCTCAAAGGAGTCCTGATTTCTTTTATTGGAGAATTTTATTAGAAACCAAGTTCTGAGTGCTGGCATGCTCATTGTTTCTAAGCCCTCTCAGCTATCAGAAAATGGAAAACTGCATGTGTACACTAACCCAGGTATATACACATATCTTTCTATAGGTAACCACCTTTATCTATATTAAGTAAACATGATTTTATTCCAACTGTTTCCCATCTGTGGTTTTCCTCACCAAAACCCATAACTCCAGTCGAATCATGAGAAAAAAATTTAGTGATTCAAATATTCCATACTCCTTTCACAAATTACAGTGCAACAGGCAGGCAATATATTTTTGGTAGGCACTGCCAACAGCACTGTTCTTCAATGGTCTCATGCCACAGCCTTCAAGGAGGTCCAGGGTCAGGGTCAAAGCCATAGCCATGACCTCAGATCAACTGAGGTGAGAAGTTAGAAAGCTGGAAGGGGCTGGAATGAGTGGGCTTCATAGGCTGTGATCAGGAGTTTGTAAATTATCAATGGGTGATGGAAGTTAGTGAGGAATATTAAAACACACAATGACATAAATAGATTTTCTGCAAATCCTGGCTACAAACACTTTACTGCTGTGGGTATAGAGAATGACAAAGCCAACTGAGAACACATCATACTGAAAAAAATATCATTTTTTACTTACTAAGGAAAAGAATCACATAGCATCCTACTCATGTTACTTATTGTAGATTGTTACCATTTAAATTGCAAAAAAAGCTTTAAAAATCTGAAAATCAAGTGAGTCAGTAAAAAAGAGAATTTTACGTTCCTTTCTTTATAAGTACACCTCCTATCTGCAAGGGAGAAAATGTTCAAGTCTGCCGTTAAGTGCTATATTGCTGTGCAAATTTTCTGGCTCTCACGTAAGATGCATCTGCTTTTAAGTCAGTGACATTATGAGATGCAGAATCTGTCTGAAGCATTTAATATCAGTAAAGCAGGCAACAGCAGCAGGGGTATTTTTCATGACACACCTGTTGAAATGTGATGCTATGTTCAAACACTTTCTTAATGACAACCATTCACCCACAGTATTAAGGAGCTTCAAACAAGGTGTTCTAAAATCTGGAGATTCAACTCTTGTGTCAAAACAACTCAAGGCGTAAAGTGAAAATCACTATTTGGAAACTAGAAAAGTAATAAAATTAGAAAACTGCAATAAATAATGTCAGCAGGGCCCATTGCAGCCAAGGGTAAACAATCTGTTCTTCAGGAATTATTAAGGCAGTGAGATCTCAAGTCATGCTAGCATTGCTATTGTGGGCACAACCTCGGACAGCTGGAGCTGATACCCAATTATCACTCTTGGTGTAGGATCTGGCATGGCAGGGCCCTTCTTCTTTTATAATTTTCATCACCAGGTAAGGAGAGCATGTGCTCATTCTCTTCAAAGCTGATGGAGTATAGTGGCCAGCACTCTTCATTTAATGCTTATCTACATATTTTTGTGTGCACATCTCTTCTCTCCAGCTGCAAACTGAGCCTCTGGAAGTCTAGCCCGTGAGTGAAACATTTGGGAACTTTCATAGTGTTTAACACAGGGATGGGCCATTATATGAACTCTTGCTCCAACTTACTTCAAGGCTTAATTTACTGAATGGCAATTTTGGAGTCCAGAAATAAGAAGGGAATATACAAAGTCCTGGAGACTTGGGAAGAAAAACAAGAAGGGAAGATGAGGGACCCATTCAGGGAACATATGTTACAGAACTTACATGAAAGAACATTTAAGAGCATACACTGTCTTCAGGGTTTAAGAGGCTTCTCTCAGGCATTTTTTTAAAACAATTCATTTTATTCAAGTATAGTTGATTTATAATGTATTAATGTCTGCTCTACAGCAAAGTGATTCAGTTATACATATGTATACATCATTTTCCATATTCTTTTCCACACCTTATTTGAGGCTCTTTAATATTGTGGGTGAATGGTTGTCATTAAGAAAGTGTTTGAATATAGCATCACATTTCAATAGGTGTGTCATGAAAAATACCCCTGCTGCTGTTGCCTGCTCCACTGATACTAAATGGCTGATATTATATCACTGAATATAGTTCCTTGTGCTATACAGTAGGACCTTGTTGTTTATCCATTCTCTATATAATAGTGTGCATTTACTAATCCCAAAGTCCTAGGCTTTTTGTTTTTTTTTCCTTTTTTCTCCTCAGCAAACTAAACCTCCCACTGACATAGGAATTAAATTTTCATACCTGAAAAGTAACCCCAAACCATCACCCTTAAGAACTGGTTCTGAACCAGTTAGGCAGATGAAGGGAATCCTTTAACTATCATACAAAGAAGAATACTTGCAGGGAAAAGAAAAGGGAAAGGAAATATGACAAAATCTTAAGCAAAAATTTTAATATACATTGGGAAAACTCACCTATGAGGAAATTCAAACAAAATAGGATCTTCTGAAAAAGATTTTAAAATAAGCGCATGGCAGACATATTGGCTGTTGCCCAAAGAACACACCCCTTTCCTCCATGTCCCAGACATTAGGTGCACATCCCTAAGGCTTAAGGCTTACCTAACTCCCTCCTGTTTACCAATCATTGGTCTAAGGGTGTGTGTCTATGTGTGTCGTGTGTGCAGGCCTCGCTCTGATCAAAGGGACATGAAGGGCCTAAAACTGGAGAGAGTTTCCTCTCTGATTGGACAGAAAAAAAAAGCTTTTTGACACCATCCTCCTTACTTAGTGCTTTGAAACCAACTTTCACATGAGAACAGGAGAGGAGTTGAGACGGGCATTTTTTGATCCCTAAGAGGAACTAGCACTCTGGAGTGATGCAAGAAGAACAAGAAGCAGCTGGGCCCCTGGTGGCCTCATGGGGTCCCTAGCCAAACTTGGCCTGCTTTCCTCCAGACGTCTCATTCCTGAACAATAAAGCTGAATGATTTTATCACTATTGGTCAAGTTATTTGCTATCTGTAAATGCATCCAAACATATACAGTATGTTTAAAGCCCTTAGAAATATAAAGGAAGGAGTAATAAACATAAAGCAAAACCATGAATTATTTAGCAGAATGGTGAATAAGAGTCAGATACAGCTTGATTATATTATATTATATTTATATTAAACATAAAAATCTGAAAATGAAAAATGTAAACATTAATGAAGTAGACTGGATAAATACAAAACTAAAGAGAAAGTAAATGAAAAAAAGTATAGAGAGATCAATCTATGAAAAATAATGAAGAAAGTTAAAAGAGAATATATTAAGCAGATCCCATATAAGCCTAATAGGAATTCCAAAAACTAAGAAAGAAAGAAATATTGGTGAAGTACTTCCTGAAGAGATAATGGCTGAGAATTTTACTGACTTACTATAAGAGATGAGAAAGAAAATATTTTTATTCCTAGATAGAGAATGTGGGGACTTCAGAATACCAAGGGAAAAAGAAAAATATTAGATGCTATTTGGAAGGGAGAAGGAGGAAATGACAGATTCCAAAGGACAATGGAATAATAATTACAAATTACATAGGGGATATAACCACCAATCAAGCATTTTACTAATGAGTTAAATTCTCATTCTAGAGTGATGGAAAATGTAAGGCCTTTTTGGAAATATAAAGACTCTCACTGAAATATTTATTAGGCAAAAAGAAAAGGGAACCAAGAGGAAGCTTTGGGATGCAGGAAACTGAAATGCAGGCAGATATGAATAGGTGGCTAAGTAGGCAATTGGTAGATAGATGGTAGAGTAGGAGGGCAACAGCTTGGTCATTGTTATTTTTTACAATGGTAAGATTTTATTTTTTAATTAATTCTACTTTAAACGTTAATAGTAATATATGTTAATTGCAACAGAAACTAACCATTGAACATATTGAACACTGCATTCAGAAACCAAAGAGTTAATTTAAAAGTACCTGCCATTCTTTAAATTTCATGCCCACAAACAATCACTGTTCACATTCTGTTGTACCTCCTCCACACCTAGGTCTCCTTAGAAATCATAAATGTGTAATGATTTGGAGATGAAGAGGGTATTCCAAAATATTTCCATTATGCATATTGTTCAGCTACTTATTTTTCTTAATCTAACAATATCTCAAAGATATAATTACAAGTGTACAATATCATTCTATTTTATTATTTTTAATGAGTGCATAGTTTAGACGAGGGCTGCCCAACTTTTTCTATAAAGGGCCAGAAAGTAAATATTTTCGACTTTGTGAGATATAAGGTCTCTGTTGCAATGTGTCAACTGTTATGTTATAGCACAAATGTAGCCACAGTCCGTATGTCTTTCCACTCAGCTCTCCGCTCCCCTCTGTCCCTCTTCCCTTCATAGCAGGGGCATGGCAAGGTCAGGGTTTCTGGCATGTGGCTAAGGGAAAGTTGAGTTAGGGGTATAGTTAGTTTGGATGTCATAGGATATATTGACATGGCTCAGAGTCACCTGCATGTATCGCTGAGTGACTATTAGACATTGCCCCACAACCCCCTTTCACAGTGCAGAGATGAGGAATTCTCCTCCCATCCATTTGGCAAACTCAAGTGGCACTGTGACAAGAAGGGACTTGGCCAGAGATCTTAGAGTGATTGATAGGGATGTGCTTTACAGAAGCACATGTACTGTGTCCAGAAGCATATATGTGTATAGTGTAGAAGTGTAAATATGTGGATAATGGAGGAGAAACAAAGTTTAAAATGTACAATATCAGAACTTAGTCTGGGGAAAATTCCTCCAAACATCAGAGGTGTAAACCTGTACACAGAGGATCAGTTTTCATTTCCACCTCTGCAAAACAGTTCTCTCCTGTCAGGAGAGGAATATCAAGAATATATAACAGAGCATGTATAATTTAAAATGCACTATATTTTTATTACTGTTTTGATGGAAATGAAATATTTAATAAAGCTCAAGTATTCCACTGTAAATTAAATCTTGGAATATTTCAGTAAAGCAAGAGGGCCATATGGGCTCAATTTGTTTGTATAGAAAAGTCAGCTGTTTAAGTCATCTTTGAATTCATTTTTGAAAAACTCAAAGAATATTCAGGAGAAAATTTAATGGGTATGGGACAAAGGTGACAAACATAAGCAATGAAATCAAGTCAAAAGAAACTATTCTGACATTTAGAAATAAATTATACCAAACTTTGTCAGATTATGCGTAAGCTAACTTTATTAAGAGAAAAAAAATTTCAAATAAAAGTAATTAGCAGGTACTTTGGTTATTTGAGAATCCAATTAAAGAAGAGGACAGAATTATGGACATGCTGGAAAAACATTAAATTTCTTGATAATTTTACACAAAATATTGACGTCAACAAATACTACAGAAAACACTAAATATGCTTTCTCTTCAGCCACAAGCTGGCTAATGACTGTCATAAAATCAGAATATTTAGGATTAGTCACTGCTTAGGAAACCTTGAAATCCCCGGAAATCTAACAGCTTATACATGAAAGAAACCTGATAGAGGTTTACCCAAATTTAAAAACAATCTCATAAATTTATATATAACTTTATCAAGAATTAGTTGTAAAGCTAAAAGATACTTCTCTAAACTGGTAATAATTATACACACACACACTTCAATCAACTATGCTAGAGGAAAGACTGAATTATCATTTCATTTTTTCTATAGAAAATATTATAAAATTTTGCACATGAAGAGGTGATCAAAAGGTATGCAGCCAAAAATGTGGGAAAAAGTATAATATTGATAAGTTAGGTCATTAGTAAGAATATTATTAAGTTTGGTGAATTTTGAGACATTTGTAATATTTATCAGTCTTTTAAAATTTGTATTTTGTTGTGACTTTTTCTCATTCTAAATATATATCCACATTTCTCCCTGTTTTCATATTCCTAATTCTTATTCATTTTCTTGAGTAATCAGGGCCTGAAGTTGAATATTTTCTAGGCCCCACAAAACAGGGATCTTTCCCAGAGACAGAACTTGTTATAACCAATCACTTCCTAGGAAAATGCTTACAAGTATTAAAACGGGATTTTTATATCTTTAGATCAAGAGCTTTGGACATTTCAGAATAATGAATACACGTAATATAATCCAAAGTGCTTTCTAGTCAGGTTAGTTAATAAACATGCAAAAAATACCTCTGAGTCCAGAAATGAAGCCACACTTACATAGGCAATTAATCTATGACAAAGGAGACAAGAATATACATTGGGGGAAAGACAGACTCTTTAATAAATGGTGTTGGGAAAATTGGACAGCTACATGCAAAAGAATCAAACTGGACTACTTTCTCACAACATGCACAAAAATAAATTCAAAATGGATTAAAGACTTAAATGTAAGACCTGAAAATCATAAAACTTCTAGAAGAAAAATATGCAGTAAACTCTTTGGTATCAGTCTTAGTAGTAGTTTTTTTGGATATGTCCTCCTCAGGCAAGAGAAGCAAAAGCATAAATAAACGAATGGGACTAGGTCAAACTAAAATGCTTTTGCACAGGGAAGGAAACTATCAACAAACTGAAAAGGCAACCTACTTAATGGGAGAATATATTTGCAAATGATGTATCCAATAAGAGATCAATATCCAAAATATGCAAAGAATGCACATAACTCAACATCAAAATATACCCCAAACAACCCAATTAAAAAATGAGCAGAGGATCTGAACAGACATTTTTCCAAAGAAGACATACAGGTGGCCAACAGGCACATGAAAAAAATGCTCAATGTGACTAATCATCAGGGAGATGCGAATCAAAACCACAGTGAGATATCACCTCACACCTGTCAGAATGGCTATTATCAAAAAGACAAGAAATAACAGTGTTGGAAAGGACGTGGAGAAACGAGAACCCTCACACTGTTGGTGGGAATGTAAATTGGTGCAGCCACTATGGAAAACAGTAGGGAGATTCCTCAAAAAATTAAAAATAGAACTACTATATGATCCAGCAATTCCACTCCTGGGTGTTTATCTGAAGAAAACAAAAACACTAATTCGAAAAGATATATGCATCCCTGTGTTCACTGCAGCATTATTTACAATAGTTAAGATATGGAAGCAGCCTAACTACCCATCAATAAATGAATGGATAAAGAAGATGTGGTATATATATATATATATATATATATATATATATATATATATATATATAACTCAGCCATAAAAAAGAATGAAATCTTGCCATTTTCTACAACATGGATGGACCTAGAGGGTATGATGCTAAGTGAAATAAGTCAGAAAAAGACAAATACTATATAATTTCACTTACATGTGGAATCTAAAAACAAAACAAATGAACAAACATAACATAACATAAGCAGATATAGATACAGAGAAGAAAGAGGTGGTTGCCAGAGAGGAAGATAGTGGGAAGAAGAAAGAAATAGGTGAGGGAGATTAAGAGGTACAAGCTTCCAGTTGCAAAATAAATGAGTCATGAGTATGAACTGTACAGTGTGGGGAATATAGTGAATAGCAATGTGATAACTTTGCATGGTAACATAACTAGACTTATCCTGGTGATCATTTTGAAACGTACAGAAATATCAAATCACTGCACTGTGTAACAGGAACTAACATAGTGTTGCAGGTATACTTCAAAAACAAACTCATAGAAAAAGAGATCAGATTTGTTATTATCACAGTCAGGGGTTGGGGAGGGGGAACTGGATGAAATCAGTCAAAAGATACAAACTTCCAGTTATAAGATAAATAAGTACTAGGGATGTGATGTACAACACAGTAAATATAATTAACATTGCTGTATGTTATATATGAAAGTTGTTAAGAGGTTAAATCCTAAGAGTTTTCACCACAAGGAAAAATATTTTTTCTTTCTTTAATTTTGTATATATATGAGATGACGATGCTCACTAAACTTACTGTGATAATGATTTTATGATGTATGTAAGTCAAATCATTATGCTGTATACCTTAAACTTATACAGTGCTGTATGTCAATTATATCTCAATAAAACTGAAAAAAAAATACCTCTGAAATGTACTGCGATTTTCTTGTTTTTCAACACCAGGTTATCCTTATATTGTGACTCAGTAGAAATAAATAGTACAACATAAAATATGAGTAGAGAAGACATTGCTGTTAACATTCAGCTTACTTTTTAATGCTATACATCCATCATCAGTCTCACAATTACATGTTTCATTTTCAACCTCTGTGCATTATTTCCTTGGTCAGATCTTTTGGAAGAATTCCTAGATCTCCCAAAACAACAATTTCAAGAGCAGATTGCTTGCTAAATTGAATTTAGTACCTCTCTATTTTGTTAATTCTCTTCTCATAAGGTTTAGAGTAAGTGGGATTCTCTACCCTGTACTTACCATGAAAAATGCAAAAATATGAATAGGCAAAAAGTGGGATTTAGCCTACATCTAGCTACCAAGTCATCTCATTTACAGTAATGTATATTTAATGAACTCAGTACATTTGCTTAGTACTAGAGCTTCACAAAACTAAGGTGCTGATCAGCAGCAGTACAGCCTCGTGTGGAGAGGGTAGGCTGTGCAATTATTAGACTGCTTGCTCTTGTTTGAATCCAGATCCTGCTTGTGATAGCTCGCAGACCTAGAGCAAGTTATTTAACCTGACTATATTTCATTTCCCAACGATAAAATGAGCTGGCAATAATAGTGCCGTTATCATGAGGTTGTTGTGGAGATCAAACTGGATAATCCAAGTATACTGCTTAAAAAAAATATGGTGCATAGTAATTAAGCCCCTGATAAATGTTAGCTTTTACTATTATCAATCATAACCCCTCTCTATCATCTGGTCTTTAATTGTTATTTAAAGTATTTAAAGTAAAAGCCAACCACATGATATACTACCTAAAATACAGGGAAGCAAGCACAGGAAGTTTGTCTTGAACACAGCAGATCAGATTCAACTATTGTTATATTGTCTATTTTTTTTTTACACCAAGAATTATATAGGCTGTTGACTAAAGGTATTAGAACTACCTCTGAAACTTGTAGCTATCTCTTCCTATTTAAAAAAAGGACTGTGACACCCCAAACAAGGACCATGTTATGTACACTTTCTGAAAGTTTCAAAACAGTCTTACTGAAAACAGCAGGGTGATAAATAAGCCCAGAAAAATTTGTAAGGCTGATATAACTTCGTAGGTTGAAGCTTGACCACACATTCTTATTCTTAAAAGGAGATATGACTCAGCACGTGTGTAAACAGCATTTTTTGGTCTAAACATTAGACAGTGTTAACATAATGGTGGATGTTTTCATCTTAGCAAAATTGGGTGGCCAACTAGAGCATTACCAAAATTGCTTTCAGAATTTGTGATGAAATCTATTGAAGTCAACTCCCAAGCAAAACGAGTAGTATATCATGATGGTTTAAAGATGCAAAATCACGTAAAATTAATTTGAATCACTAACAAATGCCATTGTAGTCCAATGAAAATTATTAATTTTTACATAAGAATGTTTCTTAAAGGTGGATATTTTACATTATTTTGCCATGCTTACAAATTTAGGAAAACAATACTACACAAATTATATAAATAGAAATCGGCCATTCTCACAAATCTTTAATAAGGATATGAAGATTAACTTCTGATCCAAGGATTTAAATTTTCATTTTTATGAACCCTAGATCCATGACTTCCTCAATTTAAATGCTTCACAGCAAATGTAACAAAAGAGAACTTAAATAACAATTTTCTGTACTGACAGTTAAAATGGGTAATGCATCAGATTTTCTTAACATTTTCCAAATTTGATTCATTCTTTAAATTGCTAGGTTATTTTTCTATTGATATTAGGCCTAAATCATTTTTAAAAATAAAGCAAATGCTTTCTTTATTCCATGCTCTCATCCCCATTAATTTAAGTCAAGCAACAGAACTTGTTTAAGAGTAATCTGAATACATTTTTTTCCTTGAAACAAGTGTAAGTTAACATTCAATGTGAAATCCTCACTTATCTTTTTAAAGAAACATCTTTTTAAATAGTGTACTGTATTGCATCCTAATACTGAATCATTGGTACTACAAAGTGTGGGTTGCCTCTACACTAATGAGGCAAGACATAATATAAAGCAGGTGCTCACACACTGGTTTGTTATTAAAACAGTCTACCTAACAATAAAAACAACCATGTCCCCCACAAAAACAAGCCACGGATTCTGATTTAGAAACTGCTGTTCAAAAGTATTTGAGGTCAGCATTTATTAAAATCCAAACAGCTTCCCCCTTAGTTACCAGTAAAGCAAATATGAAATGTGTGCTACATTGTATATCTTGGTCTGATTTGGATTAGTCAGAAGGTATTCAGGGAAGAATGACCATTTGGGCCAGTCTCTGACATATGGAATATTGCACTCAGGATACATTTGTTCTACCAGTACTGTCTACTCAACCCTGAACATGTTTTTGAAATAATCAAACAGTTGCTACGATCACCACATTGGCACCGTGGAAAATGTGCTGATTGTAAAGCATCCTGGAATAACATTTTCTGCACTGTAGGTGAAAACTTGGCCTGCTTTTCAGGGTTCAAGCAACCAGTTAAACTTTGGCATCTAGGAGAAATCTACTACATGGGAGAGAGGTAACCTAAGTGACACACCATCAGCCTTCCCATGTCAATATACTGATTTTTAATCCATGATTAACTCATAAAGACAAAAATCGGAATTAACCTAATTTAAAAGTGTGAATAGTTATTTATATCATTGATTTGTACAATTCAATTGAAAAAATGAAAAACACATTCTTAATAACATCAAGGTTTATGCCTCTCTTACTACAGTGACTTAAATGTCAAAAAAAGACTAACTGTGGAAACGGTTATGTGAACGAACACAGTTGCGAGTCCCTCTTCAAATTCGCTCTTCAGAACTTCGAGCCACGTATCTCACCGCAGCCCCACCTGCAGCCCCACCGCCTAAGACTATTCCGCCTTACCTCACTGTGGACATCTTGCCAATTCACAGAAGCTTTTTCTGACCTCCGGACATTAGGTACCCCCAATATATGATCTCACAACACCTGTACTTCACTTTTACAGCGCTTTTCACAAATGTAACTGAATAATTGTCTGTTTAATTCTGTACTTAATGTCTTTCTCCTCCCTAGATGAGCGGCTCCCTGAAGGCAGGGACAGCCCTTCCCTTCTTCACTGGGCATCAAACGCTCCGGGCAAAGGGCGCTCGGTGCACAGGTCTTCACGCAGGTTGTTGGATGGCTGTTACCTGTGAACCGAGCCAGGCTTACAAAAAGGACAGACATTAACAGAATAGAAGCTTATCTATGTTCTCACCCTCAAAACAGCTAATCAACAGTGTGCCAAATTTTTAAATATATTTTTTAAAAAGAATTATTTCGAAACAACTAAAGCTTCATCCCATCTCTTCTCGCTCCTTTCCAGGAGTGACCTCTCGCTTCAGTTGGTGTGTATTGACCCCATATTTTATAGCAAATGATTTCCTTAACTCAGTGGACACCTATGTATTCATTAGGCATGCAGATCATGGTTCTGCTTAATTAAAACTTACATATTTAAGTTATATACATAAATGGTATACTATATGTATTCATTTGCAGTTATTATATTTTTGAGATATATCTATGTTGGATACGTATAAATCCAGGTTATTGTTTTATGTGCAGGTGTTACTGGTTCTTCAGAGTCATATTGTACCCACTATTTTTCATGTTAACAGCTTTATTCAGGTATAAATGCACATATTCAAAGTCTACAATTTGCTAATTGTGGCATATGTGAAACCATAACCACAAGCAAGATTATAAACATAGCTGTCACCGCCAAAACTTTCTTCTGCTCCTTTATAATTTCCTCCCTCTCTCCCATTTCCATCCCTACCCCTTCTACCTAGACAATCACTGACACATTCTCTGTCAAAAGTTACTTTACAATTTCTAGAATTTTATATAAATGGAAGCATATCTTCTTTCATTCTGCATAATTATCTTGAGATCCATACATGTTGTTTGTACCTTAGTTCACACATTATAATTGCTGAGTAGGATTCCATTACAGGCTTGTACCACAATTTGTTTATCCATTCTCCTGTTGATGGACATTAGACTGATTTCCAATTTTGGCTATTATAGAAAAAGCTGTTATAAACAAGCACTTGCAAATCTTTGCATAGACATATGGTAGTGTATGTTTAACTTTTTAAGAACTGGCAAACTGCTTTCTAAGTGATTTTACTATTTCACTTTCCCAGCAGCAGTGTATGAGAGTTCAAGTTATCACACATCCTTACAAAAACACTGCATGATTAGTCTTTTTAATTTTAGCTACTTGAATAGTATATATCACATTGTGATATTGATTTGCATATCCTTAATGACAAAAATTTTGAATTTATTTTCATGTGCTTATTTGCCATTTTTATATCTTTTTTTTGTCTTCAAATTTTTTGTCCACTTTAAAATTGGTTTATTTCTTTTATTATTATTTCTTATTATCGAGACTTCCAAATATGTTCTAGATACAAGTCCATTGTCAGATATATAATTTGCAAAGATTATCTTCCAATATATGGCTGGCAACCATAACAATTCCTTTCAAAATTTTTTTTACTTTTGATGAATTCCCAATTTATTGATTTGTTTCATGGATTGCACTTTTTGTGTTGTATCTAAGTTCACAAAGATTTTTCTCCTATGTTTCCTTCCAGAAGTTTTAGAGTTTTAGGTTTTATATTCAGACTATATTCCATTTTAAATTAATTTTGTTACAGAGTGCGAGTCACAGACTGAAGATATTTCGGTGTACAGATTTCTGAATGTTCTAGCACCATTTATTGAAAAGACTATTGATTCTCCAAAGAGCTGCCCATGCACATTTGTCAAAATCACTTAACCATATATGTGTTGGTCTATCTCTGGACTTTGCTTTTTCCTACTCTGATTCACTTGTCCATATTGATATCAATACTGCATTGTCTTCATTACTGTCTGTATGTTTATAATAAGACTTGAAGTCACAAACTGTTATTCCTCTAACATTGCTCTGTCTTTTCAAAGTTATTTTGGTTCTTCTGGATCCTTGGAATTTCAGCATGAATTTTAGAATAAGTTATTTTTACATAATTTTGCTAATTTTTACCAAAAATCCTACTGGGATTTTTATTGGGATTGTGTAGAATCAATCTCCTGAACTGTTGACAGATTTAGTAAATCAAAACACAGAAAGGGATACACTTATTCTAAAACTTTCAATTGTTGCATTACATTTAAACTTAAGTGGGTGTCATGCATTTTATCTGGCAACTCTAATTTGAGAACTAACATCTTAATAATACTGAGTATTTTGACCCAGAGTTTATTTACTTAGATCTTTGATTTCTCTCAGTAAAGTTTTGCAGTTTTTAGTGTACAGATCCTGAACATTTTTTGTCATATTTATCTCTAAGAAAGTGATATGTTTTGATGCTATTACAAATGATATTCATTTTTAAATATCAATTTCTGATTTTTCATTGCTAGTAAATTTTTTTTTATATATCCTACAACCTTGCTCAACTCACTTGTTAGATTCTGTGTAGATCCCATCATACTTCCTTCATAGACAATCACATTTTATCCAAATTAATTATTTTCCCAATCTGGATATCTTTCATTTCTTTTTCTTGCCTAACTACACTGGCTAGATCTTCCAGTACAATGTTAAATAGAAGTGGTGAGAGCACACATAGTATCTTATTCTTGATCTGGAGAAAAATGTATTCATATTCATCAGTTCTTTACCATTTAATTTTTGTTTGCTATAGGTTTTATGTAGATGCTCATTATCAAGTTGAGGAATTTTCCTCTATTCCTAGTTTACTGAAAGTTTTATAAAAATGGATATGATTTTCAAATATCTTTTCTATATTGATTGAGGTGATCACATGGCTTTGCTTTAATGAGTTATTATGATTACGCAGATAGATTTCTGAATAGTAAGCCACCTTTGCATTCCAGGGATAAATCCTAGTTGGTAGGACGTACTCTCATTTTTATATTTGGTTGAATTCAATTTGGTGAACAGTATTTAGCCTTTTGTATCTATGTTCATGAAAAATATGGTTCTGTTTTTTTCTTCCTTATGATATTTTCATCTGAAAATTTGGTATCAGGCTAATACTGACCACATAGAATGAGACAGGAATTACTACCATCTCTTCAGTTTTCGATGAGTTGTGTAGAACTGGTATTATTTCTTCCTTACATGTTTGGTAGATTTCAACAATGAAGCCAGAGGACCTGGAGATATTTTTGTGGGAAGATTACTTTAAATAGCAGATTATTCAGGTTATCTATTTCTTCTCAACTGAGCTTTGGTAGTTTGTGTCTTTCAAGGAATTTATCCATTTCATTTATATTGTCCAACTTATTTGGCATAAAATTGTTCAAAATATTTCCATAGTATCATTTTATACCTGTAGACCTGTTAGCAATTAAACCACTCTGATGCCTGCTATACTAATATTTTTAAAAAAATTTTTCCTTTTAACTTTGGCTAGAGGTTTACAAGTTTATCAAACTTTTCAAAGAACCTGCTTCTGTTTCCACTAATTTTTTTCTATTGTTTTTGTTTTCCATTTCACTGACTTCCATTCTGACCTTTATTATGTCATTTCTTTTGCTTACACTGGGTTTACTTTGCCCTTTTTTCCTAGTTTCTTAAATTGAAAACTGAGGCAATTAATTTGAGGTATTTCTCTTTTCTGCTATGTGTGGAGTGCTGGGAATTTCCTCTCTAAGTCTGACTTTAGAGACATTCCACAGATTTTTGTTTGTTGTGTGTTTCACAGTTCCTGTTTAAAACATTTTAAAATGTCCCTAAGAAGTTGGTATTTGACTCATGGAATATATAGACATGTATTTAGTTTCCCAATATTGGGGAATTTTCCAGATTTCTTTGTTATTGATTTCTAATTTAATTATATTATTGCTAGAAACATACTTATGAATTAACTTATTTTAATTAACTTACTAATTAATTTATGCCTGGAATTCTTTTGAATTCATTGAGATTTATGTACCACAATATGGACTACCATGGTAAATGATCCATGTGCACTTGAAAAAAACTGTATATTCTGCTGTTTTTGAGTGAAATGTCCTATAAATGTCAATTAGGTCCAGTTGAATGACAGTGTTGTCCAAGTCTTCTATGTCCTTATGGACTTTCTGTCTACTCATTCTATCCATTAGAATACTGAAAATTCTGATTGTAATGTAGATTTGTTTGTTTCTCCTTGGAGTTCCCTTAGTTTTTGATTCATATATTTTGGTGCTTTTTTATTAGGTGCATATTTAAGGTCATAACTCCCTTTTGATCCCCATATTATAATGAAATGAACTTCTTTATCCCTAATAATATTATTGGCTCCGAAACCTACTTTTTCTGATCTAGTCATTCCAATTTTCTTTTGATTAGTGTTAGCATGGTATAACTTTTCCTATTCTTTTAATTTTAAGCCTTTAAAGTATGTTTCTTGTATGAAGCATATAATTAAGTGTTGTTTTAATCTATAATCTGATAGTCTCTCTAATTGGGGAGTTTTAAATTATCTATATTCAATGTCACTGTTGTTATGATTAAATGTAAGTCTATGATCATGCTATTTGTTTTCTTTGTCCCATTCATTCTTTGTTCCCTTTTAATGTATTTTTATGCTTTTTTCTGGATCGACTGACTACTTTTTATGATTGTATTAGGTTGGCCAAAAAGTTCGTTCAGGTTTTTCTGTAACATTCAGAAAAACCTGAACGAACTTTTTGGCCAACCCAATACTTCACTTTCTTCATTGGCTTGTTAGCACTGCTTGATTATTTCAGAGACTGCTTTAGGATTTACAGCATTTTCCTTCAACTTGTCACAGTCCACATGCAAGTTATTCTATATAATTCTGCGTATAGCATAAGAATCTTACAACACATGTATATTCATGTGTATTCTCATGGACTCTATGCAATTGGTACACATTTTACTTTCACATATTTACTAATTATACTACATTTTTATTATTTTTGTTTAAATATTCAATGATTTTTTTTTTGAAGAAATTTAATAAGAAAAAATTTCTTGAGTATTTACCCTTATGGCTACCATTTTCCTTGCCCTTCATTTATTTTGATGTATTTTTTTTTCTGGTGTTTTTTTCCTTCATGCTGATGTACATATTTGTCATGCCTTTTAGTGATGGGCCAAATATTGGTTTCTTTTAGCTTTTGTATGTCTGAAATAAAAGGCCTTCTTTTGCTCCCATTTTTTTTACATACTATACAGTTAGATTCATCAATAACATTGTCCCTAGTTATTTATATTTAAATCATGACAATTGATTTGAAAGAGAACCCAGAGCCAAGTTTATTTTTTTTCCAAATATATATATATATATATATATATTTTAACATCTTTATTGGAGTATAATTACTTTACAATGTTGTGTTCACTTCTGCTGTATAACAAAGTGAATCAGCTATATCTATACATATATCCCCATATCCCCTCCCTCCTGCATCTCCCTCCCACCCTCCTTAGCCTACCACTCTAGGTGGTCACAAAGCACAGAGCTGATTTCCCTGTGCCCTCATTTTTAAAATACATTTTTGCTGGGTATATAAGTCTAGGTTGATTCCTTTTTCTTTCCTTTGTCACTTTAAAGACCTTATTGTACTGTCTTCTATTTTGCATTGTTTCAAATGAGAAAAATGCTGTCATCCTTACCTTAGTTTCACTGTATTTAATGTTTCTTTCTTTCCTCTGGCTGCTTTTACTTCTGTCCCATTATGAAAAGTTTCTATTGCTGTGTCTTGAAGTTCATGAATATTTTTTTCCTGTCATGTCTATCTACCATTAATACCGTTCAGTGTATTTTTTCATCTCATTAACCATAGTTTTCACCTCTAGAAGTTAGTTTGGGTCTTTTTAATTTCTTTGATATCTCTACTTAACTATTCAAGTATCTGAAATACACTTCTAATAGCTGTTTTAACATCCATGTCTGCTACTTCTAACATCTATGTTAGTTCTGAATCAGTTTTGATTGATTGATTTTTGTCCTTATTATGGGTCATATTTTTCTACTTCTTTCCTCACCTTGTAATTTGTGATGAGATGCCAGACACTGTGAATTCCACCTTGTTGGGTGCTGGTTATTTTTGTATTTCTATATATGTTCTTGAGCTTTGTTCTGGGACACAGTTAAGTTACTTGAAACAGTTTCAGCCTTTTGGGTCTTGCTTTTAAAATTTATTAGGCAATACCAAATTGTTGATAAATCTAGAGTTAATTATTCCTCAATACTGAGGTAAGTTCCTCTTGAGTCCTACAACCAATGTCTCATAATTCATGAGATTTTTCCAGTCTGGCTGGGGTAAACAGGTGTTATCCCTGAATGTGTGTGAGTACCAAGCACACTTCCTTCTAATCCTTTCAGTGATTCTTTACCCAGCCTCAGGTCTTTTCCTCACAAGTATATACTCATCAGGACTCAGCTGATTACAAGAGGGAAACTCTCTGAAAATCTCCAGAATTCTCTCTCCGTGCTGCTCTCTCCTCTCCAGTATTCTATCCTACAAACTCTAGGTACCTCAGTCTCCCCATAATCCCAGTTTGGTTTCCTCAACTCAGCAAGTCCACTGGTGTATGACTGCATTCATATGCCTCCACTGTGCACTGAAAACTCTTGTCAATGTAGAAATATGGGCAATATTATGGCTCATCTCTTTTATTGTCCATCTCTCAAGGATCACTGTACATTCATGTCTAACGGCCATTGCCCTGAAAACTGTTGTTTCACATATTTTAAGGCAGGAGCTAAATCTTGTCTCTGTCACTCCACTTTAAACAGAAGTGGTAATCCCCACTGGGTAAGCCTCCTGTTCCTCCAAATGAGAACATGGTTTATTTTCACTATTAAAAATGGTGCTGCAATCAACATGCCTATATGTCTCTTTCTGGCTCCTGTTTCTAGGGTATATGACTAGGAATTGAATTTTAGGATCACAAGGTACATACACCTTTAGTCTACTGAAAAATTGTTCTCAAAGTCAGCTGTACCAATCCATGTTGCCACCAGTAATTTAAGGAAATTAGTGTTCCCCCATATCTTCATCAGCAATCCATCAACAGTAGCAGTCTTAGTAGTTTATACTAATCTGCAATTTGCATTGTCCAGATTATCAGTTTAATATATATTGGGATTTCTTCCTCCGAAAGTTGCGTGTTCCAAACCTTAGCGCATTTTTGTTTATTTGAAGTATAGTTAATTTACAGGGTTATGTTAGTTTCAGGTGTACAGCAAAGTGATTTAGTTCTATATCTATCTATCTATCCATTCTTTTACAGATTATTTTCCATTATAGGTTATTATAAGATATTGAATATAGTTCCCTGTGCTTTATAGTATATCCTTGTTGTTTATCTATTTTATATATAGTAGTGTGTATATGTTAATCCCAAACTTACAATTTATCTCTCCCTCCTCCACCCCTACTATCCCCTTTGGTAACCATAAGTTTGTCTTCTGTCTATAAGTCTATTTCTGTTTTGTAAATAAGTTCTTTGTATCATTTTTTTTAGATGCCACATATAAGTGATATCATGATATTTGTCTTTCTCTGTCTGACTTACTTCACTTAGTATGATCATCTCTAGGTCCATTAATGTTGCTGCACATGGCATTATTTCATCCTTTTCTATGGCTGAGTAATAGTCCAGTGTGTGTGTGTGTGTGTGTGCATGTGTGTGTGTATACATATATATATATATATATATATATATATATATATGTATACACACCACATCTTCTTTATCCATTCATCCTTCAATGGACATTTAGGTTGTTTCCATGACTTGGCTATTGTAAACAGTGCTGCTATGAACACAGAGGCACATGTTATCTTTTGGAATTAGAGTTTTCTCTGGATATGTGCCCAGGAGTCAGATTGCTGGATCTTACAGTAACTCTATTTTTAGCTTTTTAAGGAACCTCCATACTGTTCTCCATAGTGGCTGCACCAATTTACATTCCTACCAACAGTGTAGGAGGGTTCTTTTTTCCTAACAATGATTCTTAAAGTGATGATTCTTAAAGTACTCATTGCTTCCATGATTATTTGGAGTTCTTAATATAAAATGAGTGATAATCCATTGTGAGTTATGTTTTTCAAATATCTTCCCCAGTACCTGAGGCTTTTCTTCTCACTTAGTTTTTGAATTGTAGTTTTTGTCACTCAGAAGTTTTAAATTTTAAAATAGTTGAATACATCAATTTCTCCTTTATAATCTGTGTTTGTTTGTCTTGTGTAGGAAATCCTTCTCTAATTCAGGACTTGAAGGCTCTCTTCTAAGATTTCTCTAAAATGTTTACTTTTGTAAATAATGCTCCAATGAACATTAGGGTGTGTATATCTATCCAAATTAATATTTTTTTTTAACAGATGAATAGGTAAAGAAGATGTGATACACACACACACACTACACACACAGCCACAGACACACACACACACACACACAATGGACTATTGCTCACCCATAAAAAAAGAATGAAATCTTACCATCTGTGACAACATAGATGGACCTGGAGGGTAATATGCTAAGTGAAATAAGTTAGAGAAAGACAAATACTTTCATGTGGAATCTAAAAAACAAGACAAACAAATAAATATAACAAAACAGAAACAGATTCACAAAGAACAATCTAGTGGTTGCCAGAAGGGATGGCGTGGAGGAATGGGCAAAAGAGGTAAAAGGGACTAAGAGGTACAAAGTACCAGTTATAAAATAAATAAGTCACAGGGATGTAATGTACAGTACAGGGAATATAGTCAATAATATTATAATAACTTTGTATACTGCATGATCTATAAAAATATTGAATCACTATGTTGTGCACCTGAAACTAATATAATATTGTAAGTCAACTAAATTCTTAAAATTTTAAAATAAAACATAAAATGTTTACTTTTAGCATTAGGTCTTTAATCCATCTCCTACTAATTTTTGATATGTGGTAGAACTAAATTATCTTTTTTCCATAAGGATAGCCAGAAGTCCCAGCATCATTTACTCAAGCACTTTTCCATTGCTATGTAATGTCTCTCATTTATATGTAAAAACATTCTTGGTTCTTTTGTTCAGTTAGTCTATTTGACTATTCCTGCACTAATATACTACTGTTTTAACTGCTAAAGGTTTAAAATAAAGTTCCATTACTGGAAAAGCATATCTTGATTATTTGGGGAATTTTGACTTCTATGAGAATTTCAGATTCATTTTGCCACATTCTATGAACAACTTGTTTGGATTTTTATTGAAACAACATTGAATTTATGGATTAATCCTTGATTTCTCTCATTCACAAATATTGTATACATTTCTTGTTTCTTTAGCTCTTCTTTTATGTCTTTCAATAAAGTTTTACAATTTTTTTCCATGAAGGTCTTATAAAACTTATGCTCAATTTATTAATAGTCTTCAATTATTTGTTTCAGGTATAGAGGAATGCTGCTGTTTTTTATATGTTGGTCTAATATCCAGCAACCTTACTTTTCTCTAGCTAGTTCAAATAGCTTGTCCCTATTTTTTTAATTTTAAGAAAACTTATCATCTTATAATGAACAGTTTTGATTATTTGTTTTGGATTCTTATAATTTTTTATTTTTCACGTCTCACTACCATGGCCAGAATCTTGAGTCAGTGGTAAGTAAAAGGAGTGATAATGGGCTTCAATTTCTCCCAATTTCAAAGAAAAATTGTCTTGCCTTTTAGTTGTGTTATTTGCTATAGATGTTTAGTGGATCGTCTTTATTACATACCTAGTGTTTTTTCTTTTTATTCATGAATGGGTGTTAAATTTAACAAGTCCTTTTTTTGGATGGTTAATAGGATGATCATATGTTGTCATTTCAAATAGTATTTTATTGTGATGAATTATTGGTATTTCTAATACCAAGCCAACCTTGCATTCCTGAAATAAACCCTACATGGTCATTATATCTTTCCATTTTTTACATATAACTATGTCTAACTATGCCTTATATTTTTTTTTTTTAATTTATTTATTTATTTATTTATTTATTTATTTATTTATTTATATTTGGCTGTGTTGGGTCTTCGTTTCTGTGCGAGGGCTTTCTCCAGTTGCGGAGAGCGGGGGCCTCTCTTCATCGCGGTGCGCGGTATGCCTTATATTTTTAATTGGAATTGTATCATGCACAGTATCTATTACCTGAGAGCTTCCATGCCATGGGAAAGTTTTTTGTGTCTAACTACATAGCTGAAATATTTATATTTTATGAGTAGCATGCTTTTCAATACCCAGTGTTAAATATTTTTCTCTCTTAAATAATACGGTATTTATCAGGTAATGAATATTTATACTAATAAATACCAATGTTTCACCCAGGTATTCTTGAACCACTTTTTCCAATTTTGTGGGCTTTAGGAGCTTCTGCATCTAACAGACACAACTTCTATATCTGCACATGACCCCATCCCTTAACAAATGACTGACAGTTGCAGATTATGAAAGCCCAGCTCCCCAGCCTCAGATCAGGACAATCCTGAGGACTACTCATATGCCAGAGTTCCCAAGGCACCCTCTTGCAGGACTTCACCTGTGGTCATGCTCCCTCCACTGTCCTACTTCTCCTATTCGCCTGTCAATCACCCAAGGAACAACTCCTTAGTAAATCACATGTACATGAATCCCTAATCTCAGGGTCTGCTTCTGGAACCCAACCTCAAAGAATATCTTATAAATAAAATTGTACCTTCTTGGAAAAGTACATTTTAAGGCTTTTGACATATTTCCTCCTATCAAAGTTGGTAAATTCTTATTTCTATCAGTAATATGAGTTACCATTTCTCCTCATCCTCACTAACATCAGAGATGTGTATATGCATGTATGTATGCACACACACACATACATTTTAATCTTTCCCAACTGAAAAATGAAAATGGTACTTCATTGTTATTTATATTTCTTTATTTGATCACTAATGAGGTTGAACATAATTTGTACATTTTTACTTCTACATATAGTGAAATTTTCATCTACTGCATGAATCTACTCCACACAACTAGTCACACATCTACTGTTAATAGCCAAGTGGTGAGGGAGCTCACTGCCTTTTGGCATAGTTTAACTCAGTGTGCAAATCTTACTATTATCACCCCCTCCTTATCAATGGGGAGTGATGGATAATTAGGTTTTAATCTGCATTTTGAAAGTAACACAAAATTAGTCTAATCTATCTGTCACACAATGACTCCTCAGATATGTGGAGAAACAGACCACTTTCCCCAGTCTCTTTGACCTCCAGGCCAAAACATTCTTATATCCTTCAATTTTCCTCACAAGACTTGGTTAGGAATTCAATTAACATCTCTTCAAGATCTAGTCAGCCAGGTGCCAAAAAGGATGCTTTCTCAAAAAGTCAAAGTAAAAATGGCAAAGGACACTTTCCCTTAGTATAAGGAAAATTCATTTCCTAAATAAGTATTCAAGATTTTCTTTGAAATATCTTACTTAAAAATTCTCAGATTTCTCTAAATTGATTTTCTGTATCCTATAAATACAGATACAGTTTCTATTCCCACCATTTCTGACAATATACTTTTCCAATTTTATTTAAGAATGCTGGAGAAGGGCATTCAGTTCATACAATTCCAGTAGCAGTGATGTCCAAAGACAGCCTATTGCAGATAAAATTACATTGAATATAGGTCCCAGAGAACCTTTTTGTAATCAATATTAAAATGAAATTTAGTTCTGTGTATCATTTATTCATAAAAATATTAAAATGAGATTTATTTTTGTCAATGTTATACATACAGCAACAGACTAAATATTTATTCATATTTCTCTATTTATATCCTTAATATTTACAGGTTTATTTTGCTCATCATCTTAATATACTTTTAAAAATATTTTAAACTTTTAAAAATATTCTAAACATAGACTAGCCAACTCAATACCAAAAAAAAAAACAAAGTCAGGGGACTGACACACCCAAATTCTAGACTTACTATAAAGCTACAGTTATCAAGATGGTGTGGTGTTGGTGAAAGAATAAACAAACAGATCAATGGAACAGAATAAATAGTCCATAAATATATCAACTGATATACATCAACTGATCTTTGATAAGGGAACAAAGGTAATGCAATAGAGCAAAGATAGTCTCTTCAGCAACTGGTGCTGGAAGAAATGGAAATCCACATTTGTAAAAAAAAAAAAAAAGGAAAGAAAATGAACCTAGACACAGACTTGGTACCTTCCACGAAAATGAACTCAAAATGGATCACAAATCTAAATGTAGAATGCAAAACAATAAAATTCCTAGAAGATAACAGAGGAAAAAAACTAGATGAACTTGGGTGCAGTGGTGACTTTATACATAAAATATCAAAGGCATAATCCATGAAAGAAAGAATTAATAAGCTGGGCTTCATTAAAATTAAAAACTTTTGATTGCAAAAGACACGTCCAACAAAGAACTATTATCCAAAATATACAAAGAACATTTAAGACTCAATAATAAGAAAATGAAGAACCCAATGAAAATACATGCCAAAGACCTTAACAGACACCACACCAAAGATATACAGATGGTAAATAAGCATATGAAAAGATGCTCCAAATCATATGTCATCAGGGAAATGCAAATTAAAACAACAATGAGGTACTCACTACACGCTTATTAGAATAGCCAAATCTGGAACACTGACAACACCAAATGCTGGTGAGGATGTAGAACAACAGGAACTCTTATTCATTACTGGTGGGAATGCAAAATAGTAGAGCCACTTTGGAAAAAAGTTTGGCAGTTTCTTACAAAACTAAACATACTCCTATCTTCCAATCTAGCCACTGAAATCCTTGGTATTTATGCAGGGTATTAAACTTGCACAGGGATGTTTACAGCAGCTTTATTCGTAATTGCCAAAAACTGGACTGAACCAAGGTGTCCTTTAGTAGGTGAAATTAGCTGGAGTACAGTCAGTCAATGGAATACTATCCAGCACTGAAAAGCACTGAGCTATCAACCCATGAAAAGACATGAAGGAACCTTAAATACTTATTGCCAAGTCAAAGAATCCCATCTGAAAAGACCACATTTTGTATGATTCCAACTATATAACCTTATGGAAAAAGTGAAACTATGGAGACCATAAAAAGATTATTTAGGGGGAAAGTTAGGGGAGCTGGGGGAAAGGAGGATTTTAACAGGTGGAGCACAGAGAAATTTTAGGGCATGAAACTACTCTGTATGATACTATGATGGTGGATATAAATCATTACATATTTGTGCAAACCCATGTGTAACATCAATGTGAATATAACAGCACCAAGAGTACCCCTAATGTAAACTATGGACTTTGGGTGATGACAACGGGTCAGTGTAGGTTCATCAATTGTAACAAATGTACCACTCTGATGGGGGATGTTGATGATGGAGGAGGCTATGTGGGGATGGGGGAATATGGGCAATGTCTGTACCTTCTGCTCAATTTTGCTGTGAACCTAAAACTGCTATAAAAAATAAAGTTTATTTATTTAAAAAAATTCAGAGGACCTTGCAATGGAAGAGATACAAAGCTGACCTAAGGTCTCAGTGTCCTGTTTTCACATCTAACTTGGGCTCAGTTCCCATTCTTGCAGATCTTCTGATCAACCTCTCTAAGGGACATCTAATCTAATGTTTCTAAGGAGTAAAAAAATGTAGAATATTTCAGTTCTTCACACAAACAAAAAATTATATATATATATATATATATATATATATATATATATATATACATACACATGCAGTTTATTATATGAATATTTAATATTGTTTCTAACTGACCCATACGTCAGAGGTCCCATTAGCATAACAGGGGAGTCTTCTGCCTCTCTAGGCAAAGCAGGATTGCCCAACTACACTTTACAACCACTGAGCAGGGTGATTCTCATGATCCTCCAAGATTTACATTCCCTAGTATCCTTCAGGAAACAAGAATAAGGCTCAACAATTCTGTAAAACATCACTTTGGTTTTTGTTTTGTCTGTTTTCTGCAAGAAAAGCCTTGGAGAAGAGCATAGCACTGAAAGGTTTCTGCACTGGAGACAGGCTGTAGGGCAAGGTTCTTTTTGGTGCAGCTAAGAGCAAGCTAAAGAGAATGCAGCTTGAGCTCAGGGATCTTTGATTGCATGATTTAGAGATATGAAAGTATCTGGCTTTTTAGTATCATTAGTTAGCAGAAACATGCAAAGCAGCTGTGAAGAAAGGTCTCTTTCTTTCTTCTCCAGATGCTCTCTGACATTTCCACTACTTAGAGTTTTCTCATTCACAAGGTTGCCCTTTTCTTTCTGTTGCCATCCTTCACTGTCATTCTTCGGGTGTACTGGTCAGTGGTGCTTCAAGGATATCCCTTCCTTCCTTTTCTAGTGCCATTCCCCATTGTTTTCCTATACCTTTGGATCTATTTCTTCATGCTTTCTTCCTTTCTTCTCCATGTGGAACCCATATCATTTGATCTACTGACAGTTTTCTTTCTTCCTTTGATACCCTCTTACTCCACCATTTTTCCTATCTTTACTCTGAGCTACAGAGACAAAGTAGCTCCTACAGAGAAGACTTAGTTCTAAAATTCATTTAAACATTCACTAAGTGCCAAGTTCTGGCAGTGTTCTGGGTGTTAGGAATACAGGAATGCACAGAGCCCTTTGGGAATTCAAATAGTTCCAGGCCAGTATGATAACTACCATCTACAAAGCACTATGAAAAGTAAAAGAGAGTAAATCAATGTTTACAATTATGAATGATTTGTGAAAGGCTTCCCCAAAGAGAGCAATTGGGCTTGGTCTGGAAGAATGAATAAAAGGTTGCCAGAGAATAGAAATAGGTAAGTCTAGCACAGTCAGGGACAACATAATAGGAAAGAACAAATCTGACTTCATATTAGATCTGCTTCTTTTACTTTAACCTTTGTATTCTATTTCCTTTGTTTTAAGTTAAGAATGTTGCCTATAGCCTGAAATAAACAGGAGAGCCCATTCTCAAGGCTCTGACCTTTAAGGGTATAACACTTTTCCATTAATATAGAGATAAAAAGTTGCAGAACAGAGAATAACATTTGTCTTGTTGGAGGTTTACAGGAACATTGTGACCTGACCTACCTGGACAGCTGCAAGAACAAAGGATTCCGACACCAAGAGGTTTGCAGCAACCAACCACAGCCCTCCCTCACCTTGCCTTTAAAAATGCTTTGCTGAAACTCTTTGGAGAGTTTGGGGTTTTGGGGGGCATAAGCAACCTGTTCTCTTTGCATGGCCCTGCAATAAAACCTTTCTCTGCTCCAAACACAAATGTTTTGGTACTGTTTGGCCTCGCTGTACATCAGACACACAAACTTGCGTTTGGAACAACAAGGCATGTAGGCATTTAAGGGAGAGCATCATATGGAGGAATAGATCCGTTCCATTTGTTCATTTACGGGTTCTGACCAGAACTGAGGTTGGGGGTGGATGGTGAAGAATACTGCATATTTCAAGAGCTGGATCATAAAATGGGGAACCATCTAAGAAGTTTAAGCCAAACAGCACATAATCAGGTCAATGTTCTAGAAGTGTAACTGTCAACTATACATTAGATAGATCAGATAGCAGGTGACATCAGGAGAAAAAGCCATTCAAAGATTCTTATAACAGCTCAGCAAAGGAAAATGAAGACCTCAAGTAAGGCAGTGAGAGTTAAGACTGAGGAAGAGAGAGATGTGAGATACAATTTTAAGTATCGTGATATAAATAGGGGCTTGTATGTTGAATACAAGGAGAGGAAGGACTCTAAGAGGAACACCTGGTTTCTGTCCTGGGCTCTTTAGTTTCATGGTGAAGGCATCCACTAAGGTAAAATTCTGGAACAATGTGACAACTGGGAATAGAAAAAGTTTAATTTTAGATGTACTGAATTTGGGATGCCTATGGCTGTTCACATCTATGAAATAGTTGGAAAGAGGTCTGAAAACTCAGGAGAGAGTTTGGGGCTAGAAATAGAGATTTGTGAGTCACTAGCACATCCGGTAAACAGTATATAAATGATAGGAATAGATTAAATTACCCCGGGGAACATGTATAGAGAAGGATCAGGGTGAGACATGGGACGTGGGGGAAAGTATATATTTAGGAAATGTGAGGAAGACCTAAGAAAGGAGACAAGGAGAAAGTCAGACCTGGAGCAGAACCAGGTGAGAGTGGGATGGTTGATACAGAACTTATGTCAGGAAAGTCAAAATTGGCTACAGTGTGAAATCCTGAAGAGGGTCAGAGTGGACCAAGGACAGAGAGCAAATCTTTGAATATGACAAACAGCTAATCCTTGGCTTCCTTGTTCAGTATCAGCAAATTGCAGTCAGAGCCAGAAGGCATTGCATTAAGGAGGAAGGCTAATCTTTTCAAAAAAATCTACATGAGAGAAGAAAAGGTAAAGAAAGGACCTGGGAATATGAGGAATTATCAGAGGAAGATGTCTTTTATTCATCTGTTTTTTTCTGATAAGGATGGTGATGATGATAATAAGGCTGTTTTTATTGTTTTTAAAATGGGAGATATTTTAGTATGTTTATAGGCTCAGGATATGGATTGTGCATCAAGGAGTAGATTTAAGATGTAGAAGAAAAAGAAAGATAAACATGAAGCTAGGCAGGAGGCAGGAAGAAGGAAAAAGGATGATCTATTAATGCATCGTTTCTGAGAATGAAGAAAATGAGTAAGACTGGATGAGCTGCTGACAAAATCATAGGTATGGAGGATGGAAACAGAGATATGAGGCCTAAAAGCCTCAATATTAAAAATGATAAATAACACACTTGCATAGTTCCTCTTATGTGTCAGGTGCTATTTAAAGTGCTTTCAACCAACATTAACTTATTTGATCCTTGAAAACATCTCTATCAGATAGATGCCATTACTATCCCCATTTTACAGATGAAGACAGAGAGGCAAAGAGAAGTTAAATTATTTACCCAGGATCACAAAATAACTTGCAGAGCAAGGGCTTGAACACAGCCTAGATGTGTCCCTGCTCCTAACCTCTGTGCTATACTGCTGCTCTAAACAATAAGGTATCAAGTGGAAGGAAGTGGGGATCAGTAGGGGAATTTGGAAAAAAATGCCAAGAAAATGATTTGGCACAGACCAATAAAGAACAAATAAAAGCTTCATCACATTGGTCTTGGCAATGATTTCATGAATATGACACCAAAAGCAAGTGCAACAAAAGCAAAAATAAACAACTGGGACTACATCAAACTAAGAAGCTGTTTAACCTCCCTGACAACTTTGAGGTCAAAACTATTACCAAGAGGGTATTTTACTCACACCAAATTAAAAACATCCTCCTAAGTCATGGATTAAGCCCAATATTATTATCATCCCTCTCTTTGATTGACCTTCTGTTTTTGAATATTAATTCTACCTCTCTTTGATTGTAGGATTTTAGTATCATTAAAGGGCTACATAGCAAATCCAAAGGTAGATTTAAAAGAAAAATAGTCATATAATTCCAAATCATTTCAGGGGATTAAAAAACAATACTAAGAAACTTCTGCACAGCAAAGGAAACAATAAACAGAACGAAAATGCTACCTACAGAATGAGAAAATATTCATAAACCATATATCTGGTAAGGGGTTAATATCCACAATATATAAAGAACTCCTACAACTCAATAGTAAAAAAAAAAAAGTAACAATAATGACCGGCTTAAAAATGGGCTAAGGACTTGAATAGACATTTCTTCAAAGAAGCCACACAAATGACCAACAGGTATATGAAAAGGTGCTCAACATCACTAATCATCTGGGTAATGCAAATCAGAATCACAATGAGATATGACATCACACCTGTCAGAATAACTATTAACAAAAAAACAAAAGACAACAGCTGTTGTCAAAGATGTGGGGAAATTGGAATCCTTGTGCACTGTTGATGGGATTGCAAAATGCTGCAGTCACTATGGAAAACAGTATGGAGACTCCTCCAAAAAATTGAAAATAGAACTACCATATGACTCACCAGTCCCACTTCTGAGACTGAAGTTTTTTTATCCAAAAAAAACCTGAAATCAGGATCTCAAAGAGATGTTAGCACTCCTCTATGTTCACTGCAACACTATTCACATTAGCCAAGATGTAGAAACAACCTAAATGGCCATGGACAAATGAATGATAAAGAAAATACATACATACAATGGAATACTATTCATCCTTTAAAAAGAAGGAAATATGCAACATGGACGAACCTTGAGGACATTATGTTAAATAAAATAAGCCAGTCATAGCAAGATAAATACTGAATGATTCTACTTACAGGAGATATGTAAAATAGTCAAATTCATAGAATCAAAATGTGAAATGGTGGTTGTCAGGGCAGAGGGAGGGGGAAAGGGGGAGTTACTAAATCAATGGGCAAAAAGTTTCAGTTAAGCAAGATGAATAAACTCTAGAGATCTGCTATACAACATTATTTCTATAGTCAACAACAATTACTGTACATTTAAAAATTTAAGACAGCACATCTGATTTTGTGTTCTTACCACAATAAAATAAAATTAAGTTTTAAATGAAGCAAATAGGTCTCACACAAAAAAAAAAAAAAAAAAGAAGGGCATCACTGGAGCTCAACTGCAGTTGATGACCATGAATTTGTGGTGAAGCCAACCTATATTGTTGTGCATCTCCTCAGAAGTGCCGGCCACATGGGTACAAGAAATAAAAAGGTAGAAGTACTGATAGGTGTTGGAATTGTGCTGTAAAGATAAGGCACAAAAGTAGAGGAAGTAATGGACAGGAGGAAGATGGTGGGTCAGCAATTCAACTGAATTGCCAGAGAGAAGGTCAACAGGGAATAGGGAAGAAAGAGAAACCAGGAGCATGATGGAGTAAGAAGATTAACAGCCTGGGGATACGGTTCAAGGGAGAAAAGCCTGGGCAATAAGAGTGAAGACACACTGCAAGTGCTGCAAATAAAGAAGGTTGTGATCAGAGTGAGATGCGATACTTTTAAGAATTCTGAAGGTGAGCGAGATCTAGTGTTGATAGTTATGTATTAACTGAAGACTGCTCCTTGTGTTCTACAACAGTAACCCAACTGTGTCCCAACGTTCTACAACTGTAGCAATGCACCCGAGGTTCAGGAGAAAGTCAAGTGAAAGGCTGTACTGTTCGAGGTTTGAGGAACATCTAAGTAAAGCATACTGAGAAAGGGGACAATGGAACTGAAGTGCTCCTGAGTGTTCATTAGAGATATTCAGCCTCAACCGTAATGTCCAGGTAGAGTAGGGAAGAAAATAAATTTGGGAGCGTTCTGACAGACTGAAATTAAGGTGGAATTAGAATGTCTGTAAGGGTTTTATAGAAAGGTTAAAAAATATAATTCCATCTTGTCAAACTATTCCTGTGTTTACTTCCTTTGACCAAATGGGCCTTAATCTCCTTGTACGGACAGAAAACTATGCACAGTTTGGCTTCTCCATATCCTAATATTCTGAGGTTGTTGTGTAAGTACTAAATAAATACTTGCTGGGATGAACACATCACTGAATTTACCACTGAGGGCCTCCTTAGAAAAAGACCCTTTAGGCATCATCTCTTCTTGCAAATCAAAAAGGAAGCTCAGAGAGGACTTGACCTCATAGAAAAATGAGTTAGATACAGAATCAGACCATCCGAGGGCCATGAGACAATCACTGATTATCTCCTTTCTGCTATGAGTTATAAACTTTTTCTTTGGGTCCATACAAAACACAGCATTACACCGGCATAGGGTATATAACCCTTTAGGAAAAACACCATATTCTAGCATTAGTCATCTTCCCTTCCTTTCCCACAGTCATTGGACCTAAAGATTCCCCCAGGATCTTGAGAGCTATCCTTGGCTCCCTATGTGACTCAAACCAGCTCCTGGCTCCAGCCTGAGACGGCAAATCCCTAAGACTCAAATGAAAGATTTGAGACCTTGAATGACATCTATGTATTTAAAAATCCAGAATTTGCACATCATTTCTAACAAGAACAACGGAAATGGACATGATTGTTTCTCTCACTGGTAACTGCACCTGGCGAATTCTGCTACTCCACTTTCAATCATCATGGTTCAGAGCAGGCTAAGGCCACTCCTGTGCCATGTGACAAAGCCTGGCCAATTAGAGGATCACAGCGTGGGAGCCACAGCAATAGGCTCAAAAACAGCATTGTTCCTGGCTTAGCTAGGAACAATCAGGGATTGGCTGTGATATTGATGGAGCTTTTACAGAAGAGGTGTTCTCTTTCTGCTGGAGCTGCCAGAGGTGAGCAGGTAAAACACCACACAGAGCCTGAGAATGAAGGTAACAGAGATGAAAGCAAGCCCAAAAGATAGAAACAGACCAGGGTTCAGCCATGTCTAAAGCCGTGCAACCCTTGGCCACTGTGGTTACAAAAACTAAAAAAATTCCGTTTTTGCATTAAAGAAAGATTTTTGACCTATAAAGGCAAGAGTTTGCTTAGTGTGTGTGTGGTATGTGTGAAAGAGATGGTATTTTTTGAACGTGGAAGAAGATCAGGAAATTAAACTTTAAAAAATAAAACAACTGCAATCTCAAAACTGTCTCACACACACAAAAAGGAATTTCCACACGCACATTATCAACTGGTCATCTGGCATTACTGCGAGAAGCAACTCATTGGCTAACACTCTTTCAAGAGACAGCAGAAAAGAGAAGTGAAAGGGAGAGGGAGACAGATAGATGATTTAACTTTTCTAATCCAGAAAAGAAATACATTAAAACCAGCTCTGATGACCACCTCTGGGGAAAAAATGAAAAGGAAGTAAAAAAGAAAACAAACAAGTTAGTCAATATCAAAAGAAACAACCAATAAAGTAAAACCTTTCTATATCACTCTTAGAACAGGTTATTCATATATAAAATGCAGATTCGTTTTCCTAAAGCAACACCAGCATCTCTCAAAATCTCTCTCAGGACACCAATATCCCCGCAAAACTGTTAGTCTTTTAAGCTCCAAAAGACTGGCAAAGTTAAAATAAGATGGAAATGGGATCCACTGACAAGCAGTCAGCAGCAGAATTCTTTCTGTGATTTTGATGGGAAGGAACTCAACACAGGTATCCCCTGCTTTTTGAAAGTTCACTTTAAGCCACCTCACTTTTATGAAAGACCTACATTAGTACCTGGTTTTGCTAACAGAAAGAGATCTGAAAAGGATTTTCGCTTTTACAAACAAAGGCGAAAATCAAAAACAGCGCATTCAGCATGTGTTTTGTAGGGAGCCCTTACAGAGGGAGGGCACCCTGAGCAGCAAGGGTGGTCCCACCAAGCTCCTTCCTGGGAACTACGCTCCGCATCTCAGCATCAAGCTTTGAACTGTGTCTGTGAGCATCTGTGGTTTACCTCTATTGTGCATCCTGTTAGCAAGTTGTGTTCTAAGGTATTTGTTTCTTTGTTTTAAGCCGAAACCATCTCCGCTTACGAAAGGTTTCATAGGAACGCTCTACTTTTGGATAGCGGGGAAAACCTGTGCAAGAAATGTCACTGGAAGATTTTTGTATAAATAATGCAAAACAATGATGGGAAGCTTAAATAATTAAAGTTGAATCTTATGACACAGTTGCTGTTTTGCCCCCTGCAGCATGTCTTTCTTCATGAATGTGCCTAATAGACAGTCAACCGTGTCATTAGGGGTGATAACTGCATTCATGTCAGAAAAATTCCATCATAACACCCTTTTCAATGTGTTTTTCTAAGTCATGGTTAAACATTCCTCAAAATAACATTTATAAATATATTCTATTGACAAGCCTCTTTCACATAAATTGTCTCATTTTATGCAGTACATTCCCAAATAGTGTTCTGGTACAAACCAGAATACTAGGTTCAATGATCCAATATGAGGCAACTTAAATTAAAATTGCAAAGGAAAAATTCAAATGATCATATTCATTGATGGTAGAATTTTATGATGATTTGCTTCTTTTAAACAATAAAAGCCTCGGTTATTGCATTCATTTTTTTTATGCTGAAGTTTTGAATTTATACACCAACAGAAATACGTCCCAAATCTCTTAAAGCAATACAAATATACTAGAGGAGAACAGAGAAGGAGTAGGAGATAAAATAACACATTGCATTCAGTCCTTGTGCTTAGAGCAAAACAAAATGGTGAAACTGATTACTCAGGAAGAGCTGATGTCATCTGAAATTACCAAAAATTAAGCCATTTTTTATATTAAAAGGTTTGGATGATATCTCATTTTACATTTAATTTTCAAATAAAATACAGCTTTTCCTTCATCTGATATATTTTTAAAAAGCAAATTACCAGTCCTGCCAGACAATAATGTTTATTGTAGCTCTAGTTATCTTGTATCAAGAAAAAAGTAATAGAGGCACATGTTCCAGACAAACAGGCCTCTATCAGCCACAGAAAAAGTCTTGTCTTGAAAGAGCAAATGTAATTTTTTTTTTAAAGAACAAAGCATAAGTTTTAAAATAGGAGTTTAATGTGTTTATAAAAAAGATCAAGAAAATGCTATAAAATAATAATGAAGGATATTTTGTCATCTACTAATTCCTTTGGAATGCAAAGTTCATATCAATATATTATATTAAGTATCTCCCCATCAGTTAGAAAACATCAGCTGGCTCCTGAATATCTGAAGACATTTAACAAACTAAAGTACAGTAGGTTTTCATCATATTTGAATAAATAAGGACAGTAGCTGAAGAACTATTTTAAAATACAATAATCTTTGTATTCCCTGAGAAGTACTACAAAAAAACCTAGGGCCAAAAACAAGTCCCTTCTCATATACATATAAGTTTGCAAAATATGGACCAGCATAGCATGATTAAACATACGTGTTTCAAAAAGTCTCCAGGAAAAAAGCTCACAAGCCTCCTCAAAGGAGCAGTTACAGCAGGTGTAACAAATGAAACCTGTTTTCACTAGGATTTAAAGAAAACTTTACCTTTATATTCCTTTGCAGTCAAACTTGTAACCACTGGGGGAAAGGGGGGGACATGAAGGGTTAAGTACTCAAAGGTTACAGAAAGCGAAGTGTCACCTACAGTGAAAATACTTAACTTTGATTGTGTATACCTACAAGAGGGAGTTATAAGCTTTGCTTTCTAATTAAATTTGAAGACTGAACACATTTTTGTTCTTGCCAAGATCAGTCTTCAAATTCCTAGAGAGAAGTTAGGAGACATCTGCAGCTCAGTGAGACAGTGATCTTTATCAATTTGATTTAAGCCTTCAATAGTCACTGCTTAGTTTCCACTCATTCCTAATACTCTGAGGAGTAAACTGGTGTCTCAGGGAAAAAAAAAAACCTGAAAATCGCCGCAGAAAAACAACTGTGACTCGAGATGAGCATCATTCTTTCCTTAATCCACAAGAATGCATATATTTCACTTCTTTCTTTTTAATACTGAGTTCCCAACGTTTCATTTTCTTGGCTAAGCTTAGTCTAGGAAATGTCTTAAACACAGTTCTTCCCAATAATATGCCTCCTATCTTCTAAATGGCAATGGGGGTTAATGAACTTTACTATAGAAAAAAAAAAAGGACACTAGTGGAGACAATTCAGAGCCTTTCATTAAGTATATAAGGATAATATTTAGGACACAAAACACACACACTTCTAATTTATAAGCCAATGGATACTGTGATGAGGAAAACTGAGAAATTATTTCTTTTAAAATAAAAAAGATAAATCATTTTCCAGGTTAAAATTATATAATGTATATTTTATTACTCAAAACACTAACTAACTCTCTCATCACCTTTCTAAGCAGTGGCACAGACCTAAAACTACTTTCGAAGAGTAGTCTTGGCTTGCTGGAGGCATGGCCTTGGCTCACTTTGGAAGAAAGTAATGGCCTTCTACTCAGGCATGTGGCCTGCTGAGATGCCTCAATTTTGGGGATAGAATGTCATTCCTCCCAGCTAACAGTTTAAAATGTACAGCTCATAACACAGAATTAGGAATATTTCAAACCCTCTGATCATTATTAGTAATACTGACTGCTAAAATGATTGAGCTATTACTATGTACTATCATTTTGCTCAGCCCTTTGACCCATTGCCCACTGAGCCCTCCAAATACCCTAGGAGGAAAGCACTATTATTTTCCTCTGTTCATCATCTCTTCATTAATTTACCTGAATCATCAAAGGCTAAAAGGTCTTATATCTCCCTGACTATATGTTATCCTCTGTACCTCTCATATGGTACTTATCTAAGTACCAATATTGTTTTCCAGTATTCCATGTGTCAGTCTTTACTGTTGCCCCAAGAGCCTTCAAGCCTTGTACAGAGTGTTCCATAGCACAGTAAACTCTAAAAACTCGTTGAATGGATGGTGCTTACCATCTCTTTTCCTTTCAGGGTAATTATACAACTTTTTCTCAGTACATTATCTGTACAATTACTTATTGTATAAAATCCATATACCTATCAGAAAACACATTTTCCCATTCTATAAGAGGCTATATTTTTATCAATTTCTAGAAAGGATTATCAACTTCAAAGATTTCATTTAGCTGCAAGATAACTGAGAACAGCAGGAACTCAAGATAGATTTTCTGATAAAAAGAAATAAAAAAATGCTAAAATAAATGCAAATATATCTTAACTAGAAAGCTCAACCCAAAGCTAAAGATCTGCTCTTACAATAATTTAGTGGTAAGAAGTGAAATTACAAAAGATGATGAAGAACATCATAAAGGCTTCTCCAAGTGAACTTTCATATTTAAATTAAAAGCAAAAGTAACAACGAAAAAGGTAAGTGCTGGAAAAAAACCCGAAACTAAAAAAAAAAAGGAAGGCTTTGTGGAAAAGAAAAACTATAAACTTTGAAAGAAAGGGATAAAACACTTTTATGTTATACAGTTAAAAAATAGGGAGCCTGCCAGAGGCTGAATAGGGGAATAAGAAGCAGGGGGCCAGACTCCAGAATAGAACACATCCGACCGCAAAGCTGACAGCGCCTGACAATAATAAATAAGAAGGGAGGCCACGGTCTTAGGAGGTGATGTTCTTGACAGAAAATAATCAAAAGAATGCTACACTCTTGACAGTTTGGTAATATTTGAAGATTTACTACACAGCAGAGAAGCAGACAGCAGAGCAGTGATGTGCACAGAGAGCTACAGCGTCCTCAGCACCCATGCCAACAGCAAGTGAGAAAACGCGGGCACCAGATGCCCAAGGGGCCAACGACCACTTCAGGAGTTCCATTTCCCTCTAGGGCTTTGTTTTATTCTAAAAATGAAGGGTGTGTTTTCGAACGAGTTTTAGGCACAAATACACTTAAATACACTATTTTCCGAGTCTCTTTTAGGGAAAGAAAACCAGAATGTAGGCTAAGAGGAGGGGAAAATGAGGACCGACTCCAGAGGCCTGTTTAGACCTGTTGCCTGACACAATAGGGGCGCAGTGGGGGTGAGCAGCAGCTGTAGCCAGCACAGAGAGCAAGTCAGGTCAGCTAGCATGCCCAGCTGTGCAAGTGCATTCCCTGCTGCACCAGGAATTACAAGGGAAGAAATCACCTCACTGACACATTTTCTCATTAAAATGCCATTTGCAGTTGCCGGCCAGCTCTGAGACAAAGTATCATGTATTAAAACCAGTCCCATATTCCCATTCTTTACATATTACAGTCATGTAACAATAAAAGCCAACTCTTCCTTAGTGGGGAAAGGCAAGAAATATTGACAGTAAACTCAGGAATAAGAAATGTATGTCCACTGTTGCCTTGGAAGTGTAATCCAACACAGTTGGAAAAAAAGAAAAGCCAGGATTATCTTGCACTACAAATAAATGTCTTGAAAGCCAAGTGAAAAACTACTGCAAACAATAAAAGATACCAGTAGCCTTCATACATACAAATAAAAATACACAATTTTAAAATCTAATGGAACAAAAGACATGAGTTAAAACAGCAACAAAAAGACAAACTACTTAGAAATGTGAAAAACTTGCATGAAGAAAATATTTAAACACTCCTGAGAGATCGAAAAACAGACTTGAAAGAAAAGAAATGATGTGTTCTTGGATAGAAATACCTGGTATCATAACAATGTCAGTTCTTCCTAATTTATTAATTTATATCAATCCCCATGAAATACTACCAGGTTATTTTTCTTTTTCTGGAGCGAGATAATTTCATGAATGTGAGATTGGTGCATGCATTATATACAAATCAAAGAATCATAAAAAACGTCCAGAAATCAGATCCAAGTACATATAAAAATATATGGACTTCTACATTTTGCTTTTCTTTTTTACCTCATTAATATAACCTGAATTTGAACTAAGCAGGACTCACTGAAATCGACTGAAACACACTGAACATACAAAAATCATGAATTCATAATGACATGCGATGATAAAGACAACAAGAAGGGAGAAAAAAATTCACTCCCACCACTACCATCATCCATTAATTATCACTGGAAATTTCAAGGAAACTAACTCCTTCCGCTAAAAGTTATCAATTCCAACTTTTCTAAATAAACTCTAAGGTAACTGGGTAGCCCTAGTGAGGAAAACTCTTCGTTTACAGAAGAAAACCAACCGATAAATACAGCGAAAGGGGAAAATTAGAATATATAACTCCTGTTTGTAACACCTAACAAAATAACTGATTCAGGAAAAGGTAAATGGATGAAACTATTAGATGAACAGTTGATGAGAATCTTTATTTATTTATTTTTTATGTATTTATTTATTTTTGGCTGTGTTGCGTCTTCATTGCTGTGCACGGGCTTTCTCTAGTTGCGGCGAGTGGGGGCTACTCTTCATTGCGGTGCACGGGCTTCTCATTGTGGTGGCTTCTCTTGTTGTGGAGCATGGGCTCTAGGTGGGCGGGCTGCAGTAGTTGTGGCCCCGGGCTCTAGAGCACAGGCTCAGTAGTTGTGGCACAGGGGCTTAGTTGCTCCACGCCATGTGGGATCTTCCAGGACCAGGGCTTGAACCCGTGCCCCCTGCATTGGCAAACGGATTCTTAACCACTGTGCCACCATGGAAGTCTTGATGGACATCTTTAGAATGAAGGGATAACACTGGCAGCATCTGAACCCAGTGTCAATCAGATGTTAGGTGCCTTCAGAAGTGATACAATATGAAACAGATGGCCTATGAAGCATTCCATCAAAAATATATATCCAAAACCTAATTTAGAAGCTAATTTTCTGCTTGTAAGAATGACGAAGGATAGGGGATCATGTTAAACAACAAATGAAGAAGGAACAAGATTTTCAGTTTCCTCAACCAAACAACTGAATCGAAGGAAAAAAAAAAAAAATGTGTGGGAGACAGGCTGGTCTTGACTAAAAGAGGGCTCAGAAAAACAGGCACATTTAGATTCTCAAGGTCATTAGTAATCAGGAAATGCAAATTAAAACTACAATGAGGCATCACTTTATACCTTTTTAAATGGTTACATAATAATAAAAAAATACTGAAAATAACAAGCGTTGACTAAAATGTGGAGCAAACAGAATTCTCATATATTGCTTTGGAAAGGCAAAATGGTGCAGCCACTCTGGAAAACAGTTTGCAGTGTTGTAAAAAGTTAAACGTGCATTTACCATGTGACCCAGCAAACCTAGATAAATACTCCTGGACATTTACCCCAAAGAAAAGACATATATCCACACAAAACCTACTGTGAATGTTTATATTAAGATTTATTCATAATCACCCAAAATAACCCAAATGACAAACATTGCAAATGTCCATCAGCTTGTGACTGGATAAACAAACTGTGGCAACAACCATCATCCATATGATGGAATAATGCTCAGCAATGAAAAAGGTACAAGCTATGATAAAGGGAGCAACAAGACCAATTTCAGAATAATTATGCTAAGTGAAAGAAGCTAGACTTAAACGTTTAGACACTGCATGATTCCACTTATAGGATATTCTGGAAAAGAAAAAACTATGGGGACAGATAAAAATATCAGTTGTTTCAAGGAACTGTGGTAACAGGGAGGGAATAGACTAAAAGGAGCACGACAGAACTTCTTGATTATGCTGGTGGTTACACAAATAGATAGATTTGTCAAAATCCATAGGACTGCACACCTAAAAGTAGTAAAATTTGCTGAATATGAATTATATCTCAATAAACCTGAACTTTAAAAGAGAGCAAGAGAGAGAGAAAGGGAGAAGGGCCTAGGAAACATAACAACAAATGCAATATATGGAATTTGTTTGAATTCTGATTCAAACAAATAACTATGAAAAGATATTTTTAAAGCAAATTGGAACACCTAATTGTGGCCTGAATATTTGCTGAAACCAATAAATTATTTTACATTTTGCTAGATGGGACAATGACAAAATGGTTATGTTCTTTTAAAGCCCATATTTTATATTTTTAAGAATAGCGTTTAGGGGTAAAATGACACGCTTTATAACATCCAGACAAAAACCTAAGAGACAAAAAAGAGACACATTTAAAAACTGGCAACATGTGTATAATTCTAGCACCCAGGTGAGGAATATACGACAGACAGTTCATTATAAAAAAGAAACAAGCTAGTCATATAAGCAACTCTATTTTGTGTATGTTTGAAAATGTTTATAATTAAAGATTAAAATAATAGCAAACATTTGTTGAGCATTTATCCCGTGTCTGGCAATGTTTTAACTACTTTACAGGTTAACACATTTAATGCTCATTGCAAACCTAAGTACAATTATAATCCCCCTTTTATACATGAGAAGACTGAGATCCTCTAAAGTTTAAAAATTGTCCCAACATGAAGTAACCAGTAAGAGGCAAGCAGGCTCAGCTTACATTCTTAACCACTTCTAAGTCATAATATAGGTTACAAGGTCTGCTTATAGTCTGTCTATGTTATTTCTCTTAATTCAGTTATCATGTTGACACATTCAGCTATATATCTTCATGCTCATCGTTTTTTTAATTCTGTGATTTCACACTAAAGTAGAGAAACCATACCATCTGCAATTCTCTAAACTGTAACAACAGGCCTAGTTAGATTATGGAAGAAACAAAATGTGAAAGTTAATTTCGTATATAATTTGGAATAAGATAAATCCATTTGAACTACCACTTTTTTTTGCCAGGAGAATGATTTAGTAAGTGATAAAACTGATTTACTCCACTGGTTCCTTTTCAGTTTCATATGCATACCTTCAATTCCATTTTCCCATCTGCGTTTTCTATTACTGAAACGAAGAAGTGTACTACACCATAAAACTATCCTGAACAGGCTCATGAATATTTAGTAAGATGTTTTTGTATAGATATGGCTAATCACTGTCAGCTGAAAAAAATGGGAAATGGCAAAGAATTTGTCAACCCATGGACTTTTACTTCTCTCTGTCTTTTTTTATCCTTGGGAAAAAGTATAAACTCTAAAATCTAGCAAAATCAAAGTCATAGCAAAGACTAATGTTTCTCTTTCTGGATTTGTCTCCACCGACAGGAAGTTAAAAATAACACAGGGTTGTATGTGTGATCCTTCTCTGAGGTACATCTCCAAGAGGAATATTTAAAAACAAGATTATGGAGGGATTTGATTTACACTTGAAAGTTTAGCCAAGACACATTGATCTAGGGAATAATTTGGGGTGATCCTAATAGCAGTTTGCTTTTCAGAGCGGCCAAAAAAAGTTAATCAACAAACATTTTGGGAAGTTAAATACAGCTCCTTTTTCACTGAAAAGGGAACACAATGATAAAATCAAATCACTCAGCAACAAAACTCAAAGCTATAAATGAATTTTTATTGGAATGGAGGGTTCTGACTTTTTTCCTCATACTTATATATCAATATTACCTATTCATCAGGAAATACACTCTAGGAAAATATTATTTAATTCAGATTACATAAATTAGCCAACACTTTGTTCTTCTTCAGATAAGAAAAACATTATATTTAAGAATGAGATGTCTTCATAAATTTTATTAGATTTCTCCTTTGTATCCATGACCATTTTAAAGGGAAAAATCAGTTACCCTTTGTATTAATTTTCTATCACTGCTATAACAGATTACTACAAATTTAGTAGGTTAAGCAAACACAAATTTATAATCTTAAAGTACTGTAGGTCAGAAGTCCAAAATGAGTCTCAGCAGACAAAAATCAAGGTGTCAGCAGAGTGGCATCTTTTCCAGAGGCTCTAGAGAAGAATCTGTTTCTTTGTTCATTGAGGTTGTTCCCTGAATTCAATCCTTAGAGGTTGTAGAACTGTCTGCAGTTTCTTGCTGGCAATCAGCTGAGGCCCATTCCCAGCTTTAGATGCCACTACATCCCTTGGTTCACAGCTCCTTTTCTCCATTTTCTAAGCCACCCATATAATCCAGGATTACTTCCCCAGTTCATGGTCTCTAACCTTAATCACATCTGCAACATCCCCTTTGCCATGTAAGAGAACATATTCACAGGTTCTGGGGATCAGACAGACAACTTTGAGGGACCATTACTCTGCTTGTCACACCTTTTGATACTACAACATCAGAATCTGAATTAAATTTCTCCCTGCTCAATATAAACTTTCAGACATTTTTGCCTTGGCTGCATGCATCAAGCACCTGGTAATACTGAGAGCAGGTAACGGCAGTGGATAGTGGGGCCATTTCAATCACTGAATTTTTTCCAAACCTTCTCACCAACAAGGACCATAAAGAAGCCATTAACCGATCTGCGTTACTTACCAGATTATTACTCTTTAAAAAGTATTCAAAGGCATAGGTGATTATGGTCAATTCCAGACTTCTGATCACCGAAAATGTTAAGCATCACCAGGCTGCCCTTACAAAATTTCATGCAAACACAAAGAAGACTGTTGCTTTAGTTGATTCTCATATGTATGCTACATAAAGGTACAGCTGCCACTAGTTTTCTTGAAACATTGAAATCATCACTAAATCCACTGCCCACTAAGATTCTCACAAACTGGTATGGAAAGATATTCACAGCTGCCAGTATTCAATCCCTCTGGCATTCTTGAAAATCAAAACATCAGTTTTCAAGTGTAATAAATCAGTTTCTTCTATGAGAGGAACAGCAGCCAAAAATTAAATTAGGTGTGTCTTCCTAAAATTAACATCACTGGGAAACTGCCAAAGTCATTGTATATAAAATTCCATTATCATTGTGGTATTTTTCTCCCTTTACAGGTGGGAGGGTGAACCAATTTTCATTTCTGCCTGATTTTTGTCACTTAGCTGTCTTCCAGTCAGGATTCCATCCCACATCCCTTTTTACTTTCCCAACATACATTTATTTAATGACTCCTGGGAGCCAGGCACAGTTCTGGATATTAGAATCTGACAAACTCAAAGATAAGATAAAGATATTTCATGAATATCTCAAAAAAGGTGACAGAGGAACTGGTGAATTTCTGAAACGCCTCCACCTTCAAAAAGCAAATCCTAACTGGACAGCTGCATGTAAATCAATGAAGTTAGAACACACCCTCACACCATACACAAAAATAAACTCTAAATGGATTAAAGACTTAAGTATAAGACATGAGACCAAAATCTCCTAGAAGTTAACATAGGCAAAACATTCTCAGACATAAATCATTGTAATATTTTCTTAGATCAGCCTCCCATGGCAAAAGAAATAAGAGCAAAAATAAATGAGACCTAATCAAACTTACAAGTTTTTGCACAGCAAAGGAAACCCTAAACAAAATGAAAAGACAACCTGTGGACTGGGAGAAAACATTTGCAAACAACGCGACGGACAAGGGCTTAATTTCTAAAATATACAAACCGCTCATACAACTCAATATCAAAATGAACAACCCAATTAAAAAAGAAAAAAAAAAAAGAAGCAGATCCTAAAAAACACGGATTTCTAAAATCTAATCAGGAGACGGGGTTGCTACAATGGGCATTTCTTGACCAAAGCTCCAATTCAGACCTACTTGCCTTTCCTGAAAATAGTGGTAACTTTTGTAGTAACATCTGAGAGCCGAGCATTTGCCACTAAATTTTCTGTCTTCAGTGTTAGATGGCCCACAAGCTTGTGGGAACTTTGTTCAGAAGAAATATCCTTCCTTTGTGCTGAAGAATAGCCAAAGATTTGGAGGTTAAACCATATTCTCCTGACTTCTCCCCAAACAAACACGCTGTCTATTTTAAAAGCCAAGGCAATACAAATATTTAATTTGATGACAAAGGGAGGATTGAATAAAGATTATATTAAACTGGCCCACTGGTGGAAGAGTTCAGATGTCTAATGGGCCCTGTAGGCACCTTTAAACACAGGATTAAATCTTTAATGAGACCTTGAAAAAACAGTGAATTTCTGTGGCTGTGAGGGAGATCCAGGGCCTCAAGACATACCTGGCCAGGTACCTGATTACAAAATGAAGAGAATTCTAAAAAGAAAATAAAAAGTAGGGTAAAAATTTTAAAAAGACAGAATCAAAGAAAAAAAGTACAACGTACGCTATTAGTAGTAATGTCAAATATGATAGGAATCCCAAACAAAATGAAAGTAGGCTACAATAAATTATTAAAAAGCAGAGATAAAAAAATTGGAAGTTTGGGATTTACATATACACACTACTATATTTAAAATAGATAACCAACAAGGACTCACTGTACAGCACAGGGAACTCTGTTAAATATTCTGTTATAACCTAAAGGGAAAAACAATTTGAGAAAGAATAAATACATGTATATGTATAACCGAATCACTCCGCTGTATACCTGAAACTAACACAACATTGTTAATCAACTATAATCCAATATAAAATAAAAGTAATAAAAAAAAAAAGAATATGCCAAAAAAAAAGCAGAGATAGCCAGTGTGGCTCTTAAATATACAGTTATATACCATTTAACGGACAACATATTCAAAATACAAAAAGACTGAAAGAAAGGAAAATATGCACCATGTGGAAAATTAGATACAATACTTATCTGGCTAGATATTAAGGCTTATTACAAATCACCAATACTGATAAAATATACTGACTTGGAAATTGTCCAACAGACCAGGACAGAAGAGAGAGCCCAGGAGCAGATCTATGCTACATGGAAAGTCAGTGTGGACAGAGGGTGCATGGCAGATGAGCTTGCAAAAACAGACTACATGGACTTCCCTGGTGGTGCAGTGGTTAAGAATCCACCTGCCAATGCAGGGGACACGGGTTCGAGACCTGGTCCGGGAAGAGCCCACATGCCGCGGAGCAACTAAGCCTGTGCGCCACAACTACTGAGCCTGCACACTGCAACTACTGAAGCCCACACGCCTAGAGCCCGTGCTCCGCAAAAAGAGAAGCCACCACAATGAGAAGCCCACACACTACAACGAAGAGTAGCCCCTGCTTGCCGCAACTAGAGAAAGCCCGCACAGAGCAACAAAGACCCAACACAGCCAAAGATAAGTAAAAATAAAATAAATTTATACAAGAAAAAAAAAGTAAAAACAGACTACAAATGCTACTGGGGCAATTGTATTCATCCACACAATGAAAAACATAATTAGATTCCTACCTGACTCATACTTAAAAATATATTCCAGACAAATGATAGATTTGAATATAAAATGACAAAATGTTTAAACTAAAAAGAAAATACAATGAAAAAATGTTTAAACTAAAAAGAAAATATTGGAAAATATTTTCTGTCCTTAAGATTAGAAAAGAATTCCTAAGCAAGATGCCCTCCACTAAAAAGGAAACCCACAAAATGCAAGTTAAAACAATGATAAATTATTTATCTCAAAAGTAGCAGAATCAAAAGTCCCCATTAAATAAAAAATGGCAGAAAATATTTGAACTTTATACAACCGACAAAGGAATATTATCTTGAAAATATAATGAAATGCCACATATTAATAAGAAAAAGACAAATGACCTAATAGAAAAAAGACCAAAATATCTAAACAGAAAATTTAAAAGCAAAATAAGTAGTGAAACATGTACTTGTAGCTATGTAGCTACTGAGTGTTGGGGTATTTTTCACTCATTTACAATTTCCATTCAGTTGTTGGACTGTCTGGGCCCACTAGTCCAGATGAGGATATCTACGTGGCAGCTATTCACACCTCAGTGACCACACCTGATTAAAGGCAGTGATGACGTTAGTATACCCAAGTGTCATCTAAATAATCTATTCAAACATTTTCCACTTACATCTATCAAATGAATTTATAAAATTTTACATTAAAGTATCGGATAAAAAGGATACAATATCACCTTCCTAAACAGAGGGACTGAATTAAACTTAGATTCTCCCATTTTTAGAACAGCAAATGTATTCAGCTCAGAGTGATTGCATGAAGCAAAACTGTCATAAACACATGCAGAGTGCCAGCACTATTAAACTGGTAACACCTTAAAATACCACTTACCTTTATACACCTGACCTAATTGGATTTCAAAATCATAGGGGAAAAGTAAGTGTATTTTAAAGCACCAAATTAATTAATGGTTTAAAATAAATTTTAGGCTATCTACAATAAATGATTTAGAAAGGATGAAGGTACTTCTTCCGCTAATCAAAATATTATATAATATTTTTCTGTAACTTCTTCAAGCCTGAAATAATTTGTAATAGTCTTCCTACAGTTTGAAAGGGCAAATGTCACTGACTTTCCAGTACCTTGTCATATCATTGCAAAATGACCTAAAATAACATTTCTAAAGGAAAGCTATGTCTTTCTGATATGAATCAATATTTTTACAAAACTCGTCTAAATAAATACATATTTTTAAAATTCCTAAATAGATTTTGATGTCATTAAATACCATTTATTGTAATATTGGAAAATTTTATCTGAAAACAAATAAGTGAAATTAAACTAAAAATGCATCATTCCTTCAAAGAATGAAGAAAGCATTAAACATTCTGAAACTGCTTGTGGGTGGTAAGCAACCATCATACAGTGGAGTCCAATTATAAGAACTTACAGGTGATCCTAACATCTTAACATTATGTAAAACACATGCCTTAAGCAACTGAACTATGGTTCTCACATGAACATTTGAAATGCACTAAGATCAAAGAGGAAAATCATGAACTCAAAGAAAGCTTAAAATGTAAAACCAACGTGAAGAACATGGCTGTAAACTCATATACTCACATTTTCAAATGAGTAAACTTAAGTAAAATAAATTTAAGTTAAAGTGGAAGTCATGCTTTAAAGTTTTTAGTAGACATATTTCCTAAATGATGCATAATAACTCCATTTCAGAAAACAAGGAAATCTCTGAACTTCTTCATTTATGAATGAAATAATATGTTATTTTAATACCAAGTTTAAATACATAAGGCTTTTAATTTAAACTCTATAAATAACTGACCCACATATTTTACAACAGGCTCAATGCCTAGTGAAGTTGTAGGTTCAAAAATAAGAGAAAAGCAAACACTAAAAATGAATGATATCATCTATCAATGAGCATGCACATCCCATAAATTTAATATCAGATATACTAATACCTGGTCTTATAAACAATACATAAATAAATATATGACCTTGACTAACAAAATAGTGAGATTCTTGTTCTGGACTTTTTAGATGGAATCAAACTAAAGTAGAAGATATAACCTTTTAAAATACTATATAAAGTAATGTGGGTCCTTTTTTAAACTGAGGTATATTATACCTCAGTCTATTTGTTTGTTAACAAATAAAAAGCACAGATATATTTAGTATGTTTAGTTTTAAAAATTGTATACACTGGTGTAACCACCACCCAAAACAAAATATTAAATAAATAGAGAAAATGTCCATCTCCCATAAAATCCCCTTTACCTCCTTCTATTTAATTCCTCTCCTCCCCAACACAGGTAAATGTGGTTGATTTTTTTTAACAAAGCAAACAGAAGTAGACATCTAAATATCTCAATTGGCAATTTATTGAATTGAAATTGTCATTACTAACAAATGTTTGATCTCATTTAGAAGTGTTTTCAGAGCCTGAATAGTGACAAACTTTCATCTTTTAAATGTTTGATTATTGAGAAAAAATTCCAAAGTCATTCATAAATAAGTCTAAAAAAAAAGGTAATTACAGAGAAGAAAAAGGAGGTAACATAGTCCAGACACCTAAGTGCCAAGTGCTGGGCTAACCATTTTAGACTAATGCTCTCATTTGCTGTTCACAGCAATCCTGAGAGACAGTTATGATTATCTTTATTTTGGAAATGAGGAAATTGAGATTCAATAATGTTAAGTAATTTGGCCAGGATTTCTCATTTGTAGACCCAGGATTCAAGTTCAGGTCTTTTCCTCCAAAAGAGATGCTCTTGTACTAAACTCCAAGGAGACTCTTTACAGTGGTTAATACTTTTTGGAGGGAAAATGAAGCCTCAGGACTTCCTCTCTTTCTGTCTGTGCTTTCAGTACACTTACCCAGCTGTGTGGTAATGGAAGGCAAGCCAGGCAGCAGCAGAATCTAGGTAGATGGACAAATGCCTGTCCTGGGAAAAGTCAGACCTACCTGAAGCAGTTCATGAAAAACCGGGCTTCTGGGAGCAAACCAAAGCAGCAGGTCCATCTTCCTGAAGCTGACGTGGATCATCCACAGGCAGGACTCTGAAGAGTGCTGGTGAGGGGTTTCACCCCACTATCTCCAGCAACATGACCAAAGGTATGCAAGTGCTTGTAGATTTCAAGAGAAGCTTCATATTCCTTGGGGAGGTAATTCAAACCAACTCAATAAAGACAAGATGATGACAGCTGACAACCCTGGTCACCCAAGGTGGCCCAGGGAATGGTGACAATGTCAGGTTTTTGTTTCATTTTTTCAATATTTTTCTGCTATGAGGGCACAGTGGGCAGATGGAAGCACATGACAACCATGGGTAATTTCAGCTGGGTGAATCTGTAAAACTATTTCCTTGAGAATGGATAAGCTCGAAGAGCCAGATACATTCCATCAGAAGAGGATGTTCTGCTGTGCAGAATACCTAACAAAATATTCCTAAGTACAACTTTGAAACTTACTATGTTCCTTTCAAAATGTCTGATGTAGGCGGTCAAAGATCAAAAAGGAAATGTCGGTTTGAATGCTTCCTTATTTCTTCCAGTGAGTTTGACCAGATGGTAGGGAAGATAGATGACCAATGCCTTACAGAACATCTGAGCATTTTTGAAAGGATTGTCAATAACCAGGTTTTCAGCAATGTCGCCAAAATTCTCTTCTTAAATGAGACAGACTTGCTTGAGGAGGAAGTGCAAATGTTGAGCCCCAGAGATTATTTCTTAGAATTTGAAGAGGATTCTCACTGCTTAAGAGACATCTAAAGACTCCTGGGGGAATGTTGCTGTTAACAAATGCCAGGACCAACAGCATAAGCTCTTATACCAGCGCCTCACAGTACTATCAACATGGAAACACCTGCCTTATTCTACAGTGATGCACAAAAAACTTGTTATTCTAGTATCTTCTCGTGTTTTTATTTTTTTTAATTTATTTATTTTTGGCTGCATTGGGTCTTCGTTGCTGTGCATGGGCTTTCTCTAGCTGCAGCAATTGGGGACTACTCTTCTTGCAGTGCGTGGGCTTCTCATGGCAGCGGCTTCTCTTGCTGCGGAGCAAAGGTTCTAGATGCGTGGGCTTCGGCAGTTGTGGCATGTGGGCTCAGTAGTTGTGGCGCACAGGCTTAGTTGCTCTGCGGCATGTGGGATCTTCCTGGACCAGGGCTCGAACCCGTGTCCCCTGCATTGGCAGACGGATTCTTAACCACTGCACCACCATGTGAGGTGGTAACTCATTGTAGTTTTGAGTTGCATTTCTCTAGAATTAGAAAAATCTTGATTCTATGCTTAACTTCTTGGAAATCTTAGTCCCTCATCTGCAGACTTTGGTTTGTGGCTGAAACCTGCTGAATAACATAATCTGCAAAGTTCAGGCTTTGATCTGTTTCACTATGGCTATGATTTGAGTTAAGTGGTAATCTCCTAGCAGACCACAAACTAGGTAAATTTCAGGCTTTAAATTTTTCCACTTTTAATACTGAATACTCTGTTGGTGCCAACTACTGGCATCCTTAAATACTGTAGGTATGAGGTTAAGGACAAGCAAAACAAGCAAGATTAAGATCTTCCTCTGCCTTACATCTGTTACCTATCTTTATGGTGGCCTCCTACTTTGAAAAAGATACTGGAAAAAAAATTGATCTAAGGAATGACATTCTCTAAGTTTACACAGATTTAGCCTTCATGTTTTTTAAACTGCTTGTACACCCACCTCACCTTGTTTTTGAATTCTGTGGTTTTTGAAGACAATGTTCTCAAGGTTTTAAAGTTTATACAAGTATTTCTGGTATGATGCTAATGAAGGGTTTGCAAGTGGTACCGAAGAGCAAAAGGTACATGAATGCCATATATAATATTCTGATCAAAAGGAAAGAGTGGAAAAGAATTTGCCTTTTTCATATTTAATTATTATGTAATTAATGTGCCATATGTAGAACATTCTGGCCATAACAGCAACTAAAAACTGCAAGCAACTTCATAATAGAATGGTCTAAATAAATATATACTTTCCATAAACATTTTTTAAAAATAAAAAAAATCAGATGTCACTATATTTTAATAAAGCTAATTTTCTTAGCATCATCAACTTCTACATTGGAAGAGATGTAAGGTAATATGTGTTGACCTTGTAATTTTTTAAATGAGGAAACTAAAATAGAAGACAGTGAGGAGTTAAAACTGGACATAAAATCCACTCTCTTTATTCCAAGTCTGGGTTCCTCTCCAAGTTTTCTGGGAAACCTCATTCACAGTTTTCAAACATCTTTAGTCTGAATGCTTTGCTCAAGAGTAATCAAATGCAGAAATTTGGTATAAAAACAGATCAAAGCAGAGGTGTTCAGGTAGAAGCTGTTGGGGAACCACAAATTCCAGTCTACACCCTCTCCCTCCCCAGTCATATTTCCAGGAATCCCTAAGATTTGGTGGAATACAGTTAGAAAACCATATGCTCTATACCGTATCAACTCATAAAATAAATCTGGAAGACATCCAAGTATTAAAATGTGAAAAAAACGTTAAACATCAATACAAAAGATAGCCAAGTATTAAAATGTGAAAAAAAAGTTAAACATCAATACAAAAGACAAATTACAATTCAATATAACAATCTGAGAACTGTCCCAAGTTAGCTCATGATTATGCACCAAATGAACGAGGCTGAAAATGGGCACCCATAAGAGTTCAGGAAAGGAAGCATCACAGTGTGCTGGGTGTGGTCTGGAGTAATTTACCAAAGAGAGGACTGGGAGGTAGGAGGTAGACGGAGCCCTGGGTGAACAGCTGGAATCTGTCAAGTGGAATAAATTGGAGCTCTGTTTTCCCTAGACACTTCAAGGATAAAGTTAATGGCAGGAGTTGAGGTCTGATGGAATCAAGAGATAAAATGACCACATCTATCACTCCTGAAGTCAAGAAAACCTCCCTGGCTGTACATGCACAGGAAGGCTCCTTGGGGGGTCAAAAAGGGAGGGGTCGTCACCCCGTAACAGATGGTGTCAACCTCCCATAGGCCTCTGCACTGGAATCCATCTTAAAAAAAGATGTGCACGCATACTGGGGAGGGCCCTAAGACAGGTCAGATGTGGGAAAAGAAGCGAGATAATTGGCCAGAGGAGAACAAAGACCCAGAAGAACCGCCCTTATATGAATGATTTAACTGCCTCTTTACTGCGTTCCTCCTCATTAAGGAGGACGCCCACACCCTTTCTCTCTGGGTGTGTATTCCTGCTTTGCTTCTGTCTAAAGAAACTGCTTCTCTGCGTGCTCTCCCACATGTTGTGTTGTGCTAATAATAATAAACTTTGTACCTGTTTTTACAGTTTTTGCCTCCTTAAGACATTCTTGTTTTTCAATGGGGGCAAGAGCCAGGGCAACTTTGCTTCTAGCCTCTAGCCCCTGGTGGACTAGCGGTTAGGATTCCTGGTTTTCATCCAGCCTTGCCAGGTTCAATTCCTGGGCAGGGAACTAAGATCCTGCTTCAAGCCACCACTCACTGCTGTCTCCCCAAGATCAACTTCACTCTTAAGATATGTGTGGTATTTAAATAAGAGGAGAGTAGTAGTGAAAGAGGAAGAGGTAAGGGAAGTAGCATCAGCAATAGCACTGGAACAAGAAAGAACAATATAATTTCAGCAAAAGTGAGTAAGTAGACCAACTAAGCTCAAAGGATGGGCTGGGGAAGCTGATAAAGGTGAAGTTAAAACCAGAAATATATGTTGGGTTAGACTATTTCAAGTTAATGAGTTCTGATTTTATCCTGCAGGCTACAGGGAATTACTGAAGGTTTCTGAATCAAGGTAGCAATATGATCAAAGTGTTTTAGGAATTTTATTGAAACAGTGGTGTAAAGATATTCTAGGAAAGAAGAAATTGGAGAAGAAAGATCAGTTAGGAGGCTATTTGCAGACATCCATGCATGATGACGATCAAAACCAGGTTAAAAGCTGAAAGGACAAATATATATATATATATATATATATATATATATATATATCAATCAGGAAGTAAGATTTGAAAGGACTGAGAAAGTTACCTGTCATTCCAGATATTAAAAAAATAGTCTGGATATTTATCAGAGATCTTGTAAAGAGGATGCATATCTCAGACGATAATTGAACTATATGACCTCTAAGGTTCCTCTCCAGTTCTGAAATTAAAATTCTATGTAATAGACTGAATATGTTGATAAGGGGTGGGCGTGGGTAGGAGCCAAACAAAAATTAAAAATGTAAAGCTTGGTGACTACATAAATGATGGATATCATTTCTAAGGTATCATTGACCATTCCAAAAAAGAAATAAAAAGTAGGCCCGATTCCTTTTAAAACACTGAAATACTTTAAGCCAAAAAATTCAAGTAGCATATTATGGTACATAATCCTCTAGAGTCAAGTGCTTCTAATGATTTAATGACCCACATTTTCCCAGGCTATATACATCAAGGAGATACCTCAGAAGAAAGTGAACTGGGTTGTTATCAGTGCTGATATAAAATAGAGCAAAATCATTTAACATTTGGTCCTTTCAACCAGCCACACAGGCACTCAACAGTAGGCAAATTACCCTGAGTTTGAATGAGAACAACATAGATACTTTATAGTTTGGACCTTTCATATTTATATTTTTTTCATTAGTTCATTGGTCTCCTGAGGACAGCATTATATTGTTTCATTTTCTTTGTAATTCTGCATAGCACTTAATCTACACATTCTATGCAAAAGAAGAGTGACTAATTCATGTTCAATTTTAGTTCACTATTATCTCTAGATCTTTTTTCACTTATTAAACTTATAGTGTGTCATTCTCATTTTCTACATTTATAGCTTATTATTATTCTGAAGGGTACTTCCCGGAATGTGCCCCCAATTAAATTTACTATCAAATTTTCTCATCTCTTTTTCAATTTATAAAAGTGCTTTGAATTCTACATTTAGCCTGAAGTATTCCCAGTGTGATCTACAAGTACCATCATACTTCCTATGCTGACAAGTTATAATCAGCAAATTTCATCGTCAGGTTCTTAATTCCTTTATCTAAATTGGATCATACAATTTTTATATATCAGTTATTTGTGAGAAATTCTTTTCCATGTTTACAAAGACTTCAACAACAGTATCTCACTTTATATCCCAGAAATATGTAAAGGAAAAATTATTCCTGGGATTTGCCAAACACCTGGGATTGTGATACCAAGACCTTGCCCAACACTACTTAAGAAATGCCAGTTATCTCATCAGAAGGAAAACTGTCTACTAGGGGAATACAACACTGAACTGATCCACTGAACAGAGTACTGGAGCTATGTTCCTGAAGACCTTTCAAGAAATAATAGATCAGGATAGACAATTATCTGCTCTGGGTTATTTAGACATCCATCTGTCATAATTTAAAAGACATATATCAAGGTTTCTGACATAATTCTAGCTCATTAAAACTTTCTGAAGAATAAAATCTGCAGAATACCAATAAATGGTAGAGTAATTCCACCTTTCTTTAGATTTCAGGAGCAAATGATAGCTGTGAAAACCTCTGAAGTTCTGTCCTTAATTATAAACAGCAACATCATTAACACATGTGAATTTAAATTTATCTATCACTTGAACGTCCTGGTTTAACACATTTACAAGTCAAGATACAGACTAAATTCTCTAAGTATTACAAGGCAATGCTGTTATAATGTGAGGATTGTACATAATGATGCCAATTTACTGGGTTGAAGAGGACATTACTGAAATTTAACCAGTCATTATAAACCATGGTCTCATTTTAGTTCAGCTGTGTTAATTTAGAAAGTAATAAAATGTGTTTTTAGAATTTATGGTCTGGTTATCTCCACAATAAATATCAACACATTCAATTCCAAAAGGGCTTTGGCATGAGAAGTAATTATAATGTTTTATTTGTACCTTAATAGATTTTTTAAAAGTCTCAGTCTACATATGTTGCTTAAGCCTAGCTGACACTGAATTTAAATTTGCCAAAGAAGTTATTAAATAGGAACACGGAGTTTCCAATGCAGACACAATCATTAAGTGACTGGTGATTATATTTGTGACAGTGGTATCAAGTCCTCCATTAATCCCTGGATGGTTTAATGTTTTAAGACCTAATAGATTCCTAGAAGCACATATGGGATAGGACATCAAAAATTAGGTGGAAAATAAAGCAGTGAAGAACAAAAGAAATGTACTTAGAATTCCTTTATAAATCCTTCAGTCCTTCTCAAGACAAAGAATCAAGTTCAAATTCTTTAGTATAGCATGCCTTCATGATCTGACGCCTCTTTGCATTTGCTCTCTGCTACCTTTTCAATCCCCAGTACACTCACCTACCAAACCATTTCCCCTACATTCACATGCATTTTTGCCCCATGACTCTCCCCTGGCAGCCTCCTGCTCATTCTTCCACCCAGCTAAAATGGACTCTTTAGCATCTCCCTGAGAGTACAGCTATTTCCAGAAGGGCTCCCATAATGCCCCATACAGAAACCTGTCACCATACCTGATGCAACCATGGTAACCATTTACTGTTTGCTTTCTCCTCTAGATGGTGAAATAAGCACTAATTTTGCTTCTCTGTGTAATTACCAAGATATAGTTAGTACTTACTTTTTAAATGAATGAATGAATGATTTAATGAACTTAAAAATTAAAAATGTCAATATGTCACACTTCCATATATAATGGGTTCAACATTTACTAAATAAATGAACAAATATTTACTTAGCACTTATGATATGCCAGACATTATACTAAGTGAAGAACAAAGAAGAATACAATAAAAACATGACTATGAAGACTCTTACATTTATCAGATGAGATAAAAATTTATCATCCTACTATATGTAAATGGTATAAGAAGCATCACATGATGTCTGAAAAAAAGATCTGGTGTCCTCCTCAGGTCAGTGTCTTTAATGCCTACCTTCTACTCCATCAAGTCTGCAGGCATCTTCTAAGAACAGTCCAGTCTTCTCTGGTTTAGTGATTTTTTTTCAGGTACCATCTCTCTCCTCAATTTTAAACCATTTGTTCTGTTCTGATTGGAACCTCCAGTTTGCACCATCCCTCAAAGCCTAACCATCTGGAGTTGATGAGTCATTGCCTGATTTTGGCTTCTTCCCAGGATGCTATATTGTAAAATGCATCCCTTGGCTCCAGCTTCTGTGGCCTCCCCATAAGCAATGGCCACCTGACCTCAGACTGCAATTCCAAGGAATTCATCTAACATCTCTGCCTCTACTTGACTGGGAAGGGGGCTGGCGGGACTCATCAAGCCAGAATAAAGAGGAAGGATTAACTCATTCTGACTAGGATGAAAAGTGAAGACTATACAGGGGCAACAACATTTGAATTGGCCCTTACCTGTTGAGGCAGGTGGAAAAAATAAGAGGCAGAAGGTATAGGTGCCTTCCTGCTTGAGTAATGGTATAAAACATAAAACTGAAAGGCCTCTTCAGGTAAAGTCAAGCAGACTTGCCTGCATTGGTCACACTCAATCACATATCCAGTAAATGTGGAAACATTAAAATGTTGTAAAAGCCTTAGGAGTGCCAGATTAAGGTCTATAAGAAATTCAAGGAAAATTCCATCTTTTAGAGATAAAAGATGAAATACATTTGGGAAAGAGAATGCATTACAAGTGATAACACTGTAAGAAAAAAGGAGCAGCACGACTTTATGAAATTGGCCTCATGCAATCTCAAGGCTATTTGAGTTGTCAATGTACCTTAGTCAAATAAATTTCTTTCTTCCAATTCAGCTTTCTTGTCTACAAAATGAGTAATTTTCTTTCTAAATTCTAGTTTAAAAGTTAGCTATTATATTGAATTTGGTAGGCATTTTCTATGTGTTTATCCAAATGTTTGTTCAGTATAGTATCTTCTTTTTATTTAAATTCTTGTCAATGTTGAGCATTTGACATTTTATTATGTTTCATTGATTAAAGCAAATCATAAATATGCTATTTCTGTTTTTAACATATCATTTTAGTAAGAACTTTAAGTACAGGAGAAATTTCAATGGCAAGAAATTAAAGTAGGATTCAATTGCCAAATACAACGTAACTTAAAAGTATTTCATTTCATCACAATGGACAGGTATGAGTTGTACACTGAGTACCAAACTAAGGAAAAGAAAATAAAACTAGGATTGGATTTCCATTTTTCCTTCAGTTTTTCCAATTACATTTTCTCATCATTTTATGCAAAATATTACCTTTTCTTTCATCCAAATAATCGTAACTATCTCATATGACTGTCTGCCTATCTATGTGCACAGTCAACATCAAGAAAGTAAAATGAAAGAAATCAGTTAAGTGTGTCAGCATTTCATCTTTTGGGTCTTTGCATATCAAGATACATCTTCAATATGCAGATTTAGCTTTGATGAAAATAAAAGTGGAGAACCACTTTGGTTGGCAACCTTATAAAAATTTCCATTTTTCTCCTAATGAATGAAATTATTCTTCATGGGAAAGAATGTTTTCCCGAGAATTATACATTTGGACCTGAATACAGAAAAGATAGCTCTTCACTTACATTCTTCTTTTTTCCTTGCAACATGGGAAAGGTCTTTTCAAGGGGGGAAACAGTCAGAAGGCACAACCCGTATTAGATTATCAGGAATTAACTGTGGCAATTTTTTTAATGAAATACTTTGAAAGCTGGTGGCAAGCATTTACTAGGTTGGTTTGAAGACCACACTCATACAATAGGCCCCCAATAAATGCTGTTTCAATAAATGTCTAATAGCTTTCTCCTACTCGATTCCTCTGCATCATCTTGTACTGTTGGCCACAAACTTCCTGATATGTTCTTCTCATGGCATATCATGTGCCTGGTTCTCTGCCTACCTCTCTGGATGCTACTCATTTTGTCTTCTTGGGCTCTATTTATGGAACAAATGTCAACAACCCTCAGGGCTCAACCCTCAGTCCTCTAGTCTTCTCTTTATATTTTTCCTGGAAAATCTCCCTAACTATGGCTTCAACAGCCATTTATGCTTTGATAAACTTACACCCTATTATCCTCAACACGGATCTCTCCCCTGAGTTCTAGATTCCTATCTCCAACAACCTACTGGATATTTCTTCTTGACGGCCTTCAGGTACTTCACATGAAACAAACTCCTAGTTGAACTCATTGTGTTTCAGAAAAAGTATTTGTCTCTCCTCACACATGATTCCATTAACTGCACAAAAAGAAACCTGAGGATGGTCCTGCACTCGGCCTTTCCCTCACTAATTACATCAATCAAGCACCAAGTCCCATGGATTCTACCTCCTTAATATTTCTTACATTAGTCCATGATTTTACAATCTACTAACAATATCTTAAATTGGGCCATCATTATCTCTTATTGGATCAGCTTTCTAAGTCCTCTCCCTGCCTCCAGACATGCCCCCACAACCAGACCACCATGATCCTACTCTGAACTCTAGTTGTCTTTAAATTAAGATGTAAATCTGATCAGGTTATTTCCCCACTTAAACACTTGTTCTCTCCCACTGCCCACAAGATAAAGGTTTACCTTTTAGTATGATCTGCCAGGTCCTTTATGATCACTATAAGCCCCTGCCTATATGGAGTTTACTATTTTAGTGGGAGAAGCGGAAGATAAAAAAATAAAATAAAATAGTGCTTGATTAAAACAGCTCAACTGAAATAAATACTTGAAGAGATGTCAGGACTTACAAACTATTAGCTGTTAACATCACTAGCATGATGATTGGACTCCAGAGCAAAAGAGAAAAAAAAAAAAATTTAGGATATGTTCTAAGGAACAGAGAAGTATTGAGAGGCCATTCTTTCTGCTCTTTGCCCCACATATTAAATTAAATTTAAGCACGCTTGTGAAAAAAGTGTGAGCTCACCATTTAAAAAAAAACTTTAATGTGCAATACAAAGGTGTTATAAATTACACTAATGTGATAGGGTATGAATCAATTTCACTTTTGTCCCACGAAAATCAATGTGGGTATGGTCTGCAGAGTAGGGTTTCTAAAACTAAGAATGTGTAAACTCCTCCATTTAAAAAGAAAATTCAATCATCTTCACCTCTCTCAGCTTAAAATATTCTGTCTCCCTCCTTAAGGAACCTCTATTAAAACGTGTCAGCTAGCAGTGACTTTTGTTAGTTCACCTTTTGTCTCGAAAAGGTTATCTTCCACTAACATGTATGTTACATTATGGAATATCTAGTTGCTCAGAGTAAAGACCTGAGTTTGCCGTTGGCATTTATCTAAACAAACAGCTGAATCTTCAAAATTACATAATAAAAACTCTGAAATGAAATTTAATAGGATATTTTTTACAACATCAGTTCAAAATGCATTTTTTATCACCTCCCTGTAACAGGGTAGCTGCATTCCTACCTTGAGTGATGGTGAAAGTGGGCAACATATACATAAATCTACACATGGCAGAGCCAGAATGGGCTGGAAGGAAAAGAATGCTTCTTGCACCATCCCCACAGGTGCACTCTGGTCAGACCTGCTCCAGGAATGCCTCCTGGAGATGGCCTCCGTTATTATAATGGGAAACAGCACCATGTGCTCTATGTCAACAAAGACTGGAATGCAGGAGCAGAAACATACCATTCAATCTTGCCTTCAATTGTATCTGATATGATGACTCTGAATGACCAGTGTATAATTTAGCAAATCATGCTGTTTCCAAATTAATGAAAAGTAAATAAATGTTGCACCAGTATACTTGGTGAGTGTGACAGAGCATAATTATGAGTTGGTTTAAAGAACAACATGTGATTCAAAGGCCTGTCCACCTTTAGAACAGGATTTTAAAATGAAATTCATAAATTATATGTGGAAATAACTATTTTCATAATTAGTTCCAAATTTTATATGCCTATTTTCCTCATAGAGTAAAATAAGACTATTTTGACCAAATAAGGACCCCATTCCATCCTTACTCCTGCATTTATAAACCACCACCCACTGGAAAACAGCAATGATGTTGAGAGAAAGGCATGCAATTTGAGCTGTGTAATTACACCTTTCACTACACAATGAATTTGAAACAAAACCAATTAATTGTAGTGTAGGGTCTGGATGGTTACATATACAACTTTTTTTTAAAATCTATTTTTGCTATAAAGAGACAAAGGATATGTTATTACCTAGAGCCTGATTGGGGGGGGGGGGGTCAATCCAGACCAAACAACTCTGAATCCCATCATAAATTATATGAGAATAATTAATACATTTTTCATACAAATACATGTACACACACTAAATGACAAATAAATGACATACACTCGGAAGAGAAAACAACATTGAAAGAAGGAAAGAATATACAGATCCTATTATTACATGAGATTTTTTTCCAAATGTATAACAAAACAATGTCTGCAAAATATGATGAATCACATACCTGATCATATCAGCTGGATTTGCACTTCACCCATCACATTCGATGTACTAAACCATGAATAAACACATTCTTGGCATGTGAGTGCATATGTTGTTTGCATATTTTTATTACTCATATTCATATCTTAGAAAACAGCAATGTCTTAGAAAGTAAGTTCATTAGTATTCTTGTTCTCCCTTTCTCTCTCTGTCACACACAGATACATCACAATTTTAGTATCAAACAAGGACTCTGGCTTTTTAACATCTAACTCCAATTTATCTACATTTATTCTTTCAGATTAATAAAAAGGAAAGTGATATAATGCTGCTTGTTTCACATATGCATAACTGCATGAGTACAGCTAAACAAAATATGGATATATTACATGTATATAATATATCCAAAGCTTCTCTTTTCATGCTACACAGGTTTCCAAAAGGAAACCCATAAATGTTAAGTTTAAAATTACTTTATAATCCAATCAGCAACAAATAATATTCAAATTATAGACCTGAATTGCTGAATAATATTTTATTTTTTCTAGAATTTCTACAATCACAGCCATCAATTTCTCTTCAGACTTGTAGTCTCCATCTAGGCACTTTTCCTCTGTCTCTGTTCAGAGAAATTAAGGGCTGCAAAGTCCTATCAAGTTTTCAGCCAGGGAGACTAAAAATATCAACTTTCAGCCAAGGTGACTAAGAACAGAAACTAGCAAATGATTCTGCCTAATTATATTATTAAAAAACACAAACTTTAAATTGGCAGTCATAAGTTTTACGGTATTTAATGTTAAAAGGTAGTATTATTTCAAAACTTACTACAAAGCTGCTGTAATCAAAACAATACAGCATTGACATAAAGATAGACATACTGATAAATTGATTAGAATTGAGAGTCGAGAAATAAGCCTTACATTTATGGTCAATTAACTTTTGAAGACAAAAAGTACTGAAACAATTGGATATCCACATGCAAAAGAATGCAGATAGACTCCTATCTCACACCATATAGAAAAATTAACTAAAAATAGATCAAAGATGTAAATATAAAAATTAAAACTATGAAACTCTTTAGAAGGAAACACAGCTGTGAATCTTTGTGATTTTGGATTAGGCAATTATTTTTTGGAAACAACAGCAAAAGGGCAAGCAATCCCTCCCAGAAAAGAGATAAATTTGACCTCATCAATATTAAAACCTTTTGTGCTTCAAAAGACACCATGAAAAAGTGAAAAGACGGCTGGGGGGATCGATCAAGATGGTAGAGTAGGAAGAAGTGAACTTACCTCCCCCAACAAACACATCAAACATACATCTACATATGGAACAATTCTCATTGAAACTGGAAACTAAGAAAGACTCCTGTACAAACAAGGCTGTAAGGAAGAGCTACACAGAATCAGGTAGGAAGGGAAGAGAAGCGATCAGGTCAGGACCTGTGCCCCTGGGAGGGGACTCAGAGGGAAGGGGTGAAGATCTGCCATGAGGAGTAAGCTTTTCAAACCATGTCTCAGGCAGCCCAGTCCTGGAATCTGACACAGGGAAGACAAGCTCACTTGGCTGGTTGGAGAGCCGGTGGAACTCACAGAAGGGCCGTGGGAATCCTGGACTCCACTTGTGAGAAGCATGTGAGCGCTGGCTTACTCCCAAGGTGGGGCAGAGGGCTGACTGAGGACTGCTCCAGTGGCTGCCCAGTTTCCTGTGACCACCCCAGTACGTGCCCCAGCCTGAACCAAGTGAATGCTCCAGCCACGCTTACTTCACCTCACAGCTCTGCACTGGAGCGAGGACTGCCAGGACCTGGGAGAGAGCTCACTAAGCGGATACAGAGACAACTCGGACCCTGGGTGGCGTCTGATGGGACCATGGCATGGTGGGGGTTGCCACTGCTGATGCTTACACAGGCAGCACATCAGGGGTGGTCCCAATCTGTGACAGCAGCCAGACTGCCACAGCCTGTGTACTGATACATGCCGAGAGCCCATGTAGCCACGTGGGCCCCACCTGCCCTGCCTCATGGCTCCACAACTGAGCACGGTTGGCAGAGGCTACAGGGGCTGTGAGAGGCAAAGGAGACTCAGATGCAGCAGGGATGGTACACTGGAGACAGACCAGACCTCTGTCTTCAGCTGGCACACTACAGCTCAAAACCTGTCACGAGCCGAGAGCCTGCATGGGCCCCTCCTGCTCCATCACTGCCCCCCTCTGGGGAGAGGGTGCCTGTGCTGGGAGAGAGGAGAGCACATGCTTAAAGGAAACAGCTAGCTCAAACCTGAGCCATAAGACTGCTGTTCCATCAACTTGGGATGTGACCCTGCCCCCGATAGGGCAGTAACAGTCACTGAGCAGAGGGGAAGCCCCACCCCATACAGAGCTCCAGCCCTAGCCCCTCCATCTCCAGCCCCACCAAGGTGATAGCTGACAATATACCCTAAGGAAGGACATGACTTCTGTTCACATCAAATCCAGCTTTTCCACCAAAGGCACTGGGCTCATGCAGACTGTTTACGAACACTTCCACATAAAGACACCCCTTTAACACCATTATAGGTAACTGCTCCACCTGTCTTCACAGAGACAGAAAAAGTTAAGTAAAATGAAAAGACACAGGAACTACAGAGGAACTACTCTCAACCGAAACAGCAAGAGAATACCCCTGAAAATTTAAATGATGAAACAGAAATAAGCAACTTACCAGATAAAGAATTCAAAGTGTTAGTATTAAGAATGTTAACTGAATTAGGGCAAAGAATAGATGAACACAGTGACAATTCTAACAAGGGACTAGAACATATTTTAAAAAACAGTCAGAACTGAAGAATACAATAATTGAAATGAAAAACACTGTACAAGGAATGAATAGCAGACTAAGTGATATAGAAGAACACATAAGTGATCTGGAAGATAGAATAATGGAAGTTATCCAATCAGATCATCAAAAAGAAAAACATGAAAAAAAATGAGAACAGTTTAGGAGATTTCTGGGATAACAAGCATACCAACATTCACATTATAGGGGTCTCAGAAAAAAGAGAGAGAGAAGGGGGTTGAAAATGTATTTGATGAAATCCTAGCTGAAGACTTCCCAAATCTGAAGAAGGAAACACATATCTAGGTACAAAAAGCACAGAAGGTCCCAAACAAGATGAACCCAAGCTGATTCACACCAGACATATCACAATTAAAATGGCAAAAGTTGAAGAGAGAATTCTAAAGGCAGAAAGAAAAAGCAGAGTCATATACAAGGGAACCCCCATAAGGCTATCTGCTGATTTCTCTGCAGAAACTTTGCAGGCTAGAAGGGAGTAGCATGATATATTCAAAGTACTGAAAAGGAAAAACCTGCAACCTAGGATACTCTACCCAGCAAGGTTATCATTCAGAATTGAAGGAGAGATAAAGAACTTCTCAGACAAGCAAAAATGAAGAGAGTTCAATACTAAACCTACCCTGAAAGAAATATTAAAGGATCTTCTCTAAGTGAAAAGGCTATAACAAGAAGTATCTACAGGAAAGGAAAAATCCCACTAGGAAAGGCAAATATATAGTAAGGGCTAAGGATCAACCACTTAAATAAGCTAGTACAAAGATTAAAAGATAAAAAAAATTGTCTACAATAAACAGTGAAGGGATAAACATAAAGATGTAAAATATGACATCAAAAACACAAAATGTGGGTGAGGAGAGTAAAAAAGGTAGATATTTTAGAGTATGTTTGAATTAAATGACTACCAGTTTAAAGCAAGTAGATATAGTTATAGTCAACATATATAAACCCCATGGTAACCGCAAATTAAGAACCTATAATAGACACCCAAAAACTAGAGAGAAAAGAACAAATGTATACCACTAAAAAAAATCATCAAAGCACAAAGGAAGAGACTAAAAGATGAAGAAAAAACAGAGAACTACAAAAACAACCAGAAAACAAGAAACAAAATGGCAGTAAATACAAACATATCAATAATCACTTTAAATGTCAATGGACTAAATGTTCTAATCGAAAGAGCATTTATGGTGGCGGTGGCTGACTGGATAAAAAAAAAACAAGACCCATATATATGCTGCTTACAAGAGTCTCACTTCAGAGCTAAATACACACACAAACTGAAAGTGAGGGGATGGAAAAATACATCTCATGCAAACAGAAATGACAAGAAATTGTAGGTAGCAACAGTCATGTCAGACAAAATAGACCTTCCTTTCTTTGTGGAATTAAAAATGGACAAAGGATTTGAACAGAACTGACTCAAAGAAGAGATACAATAGCTAATAAGTACAGGAAAAGATGCTTGACATCATTATTGAGTAGGGAAATGCAAATGAAAACCAAAATGAGATACCTCTTCACACCCACTAGGATAGCTATAATCACAAAGATGGAAAGTTAAGTGTCAGCAAGGATGTGGAGAAATTGTAACCTTCATACACTGATGGAGGGAATGTAAAATAGTACACTCATTTTAGAAAATAGTTTGGAAGTTACTCAAAAAGTTAAACACAGAATTACCATATGACCAAAATTCCACTCCTAAGTATATACCCAAGAGAAACAAAAGCATATCTTCACACACACACACAAAAGAAACTTGTACTCTAATGTTCGTTGTAGCATTATTCATAATAACCCCAAAATGGAAACGACCCAAATGTCCAACAACTAAAAAATGGATAAATAAAATGTGGTGTACCTATATAGTGGAATATTATTCACCATAAATATAAATGAAGTGCAAATAAATGCTATAACATGGATAAGCCTGGAAAACAGTATGATAAGGAAAAGAAGCCAGACACAAAAGGTCACATATTGTATGACTCCATTTACACAAAATGTCTGGAATAGACAAATCTGTAGAAACACTGTGTAGATAGTGGGGCTGAATAGAGGGGGAGATGGACGGTGGTTGTTAATGAGTATGGGGTCTCTTTTAGGGGTTAGAAAAATGTTCTGGAATTAGATAGTGGTGATGGTTCTATAACTATGTAAATATTCTAAAAATTGTTCTACTGTACACCTTAAAGGGCAAATTTTATGGTATGTTATTTATATCTCAAAAAATGAGAAAAAGCAATATTAAAATGTTAAAATTGGGGAAAAGATACAAGGAGATGAAATCTGGGATCCGTCTTCTCCATGAATGTCCAGCCCTGAGATTGAATAAATAGCCCATCATGAGCATTTCCTTCTGGTTAAGGCACTTCTGGGATATAGTCACAACTCAGCATCTGTCTGTGGCTCTTAAGATCATTTTCTGCTTACCTATTCTTTTTCTACCATATTCACACTTTATTGTCTGGAATTGAGAGGCTTAAGAGATATGCCTTTTCTAGGAAAAAGGTGTTTCTTTTGCCTTTCCAATATCCATCCTCTTTTTCTCCTTAATAGCAAGAGTATGAAGAGACAAAGTCACATCATTATCCATCCAACCACCCACACTTGCCACATTCTCCAATTGTTTTTTCCTACCCGTAGAAGCCAGCAACCTGAATGAAAGCCAATTTCAATGACATTTTTACAGTTATGCAACACTCAGATTCTTCCAAGCCTATTTCTATATTTTAAAAGTGTGTGAACATTTTCACCCTGAACATTCACAGACTGGGCCTCCCCTCTTTCTTTTCCATAAACACCAACCTGCTGATAGAGCTGCTACACTCAACTTCTCCTGGTCTCAGAAGACAGACTTCTACCTTGTATTGTCTTCTTCCATCTCCATTTCTCTGAAATTCTAACCTCAGAGGTTGCTAACGACCTCCTAATTGCCAAAACCGGTAGATTTTCTCAAGTTCTGATACAAATTTACTTCTCTGAAGCAATTATTGCTGTTTAAAAAACCAGTTTCTCCAAGTTGTCATTTTCTCTTTCAGGTAAGTGAAAAAAATCTCTAGCTGATCTTTCTTCACTATTTTGTCACTATGGCACAAAGATTTTTTGGAGTCGTGTGTCAAGTGCTGGCGTCATCAAAACATATACACCACACATTCACTAGTTGTTTGATCACAGGAAAATGAAATTCTCTGAGTCCTAAATTTTTTTTTCTGTAAACTGGGGATCTCCCAGGGTTTTTGTAAGGATGATGTTAGATACTGTATGTAAATTTCTTAGCAGCAGCCTGCTACATAAATGGTAGTTTTATAATGGTAAGTAGTATTTACATTTTCATTACCATCATAATCACTATTATTATACACTTTTATAAGAATCAGCTTTAAACTCTTAATCCCCAGTTCTGTGCTGTCCTCTCTTCCAAGCAACCCTGGAACCCTCTTCTGGACGGAGATCCTGGATGTCCTCCTAGCTCCTCCCACTCTCTCCGTCTATCCAAAGCACAATTAACATCGCTGTCAACAACCATGAAACACCACTGCTTCACTGATGATATCACCAGCCTCCTAGCATCAGGATTGAAAGCCTGATGTCAGTTTTGATTCTTTCCTACCATTAGGAAAGAATTTGTTCGCAAGTTTACTCAAGGATATCTCTGTAACATTTTCTGAGTACAACCCCTGTCCTCCATTTCCACAGGAAAATGAAGCCAGGCCCTCATTATATCTCATTTATAAGTGGTTCCCAGACCTGGCAAAATATCACAATCAAATCCAGATCCTTGGCACCCCACACCTACCAAATCATAATCTCCAAAGAGTAAAGCTTAGAAGTCAATCAGGTCAAAAAATTTCCAGGTGATTAGCATAAATTGCCAGATGTAGAAGTTTAGTGGTATACACTGGGGAAACAACCTCTGACTGTGTAACTCTGGTATCAGCTCTTTCCAATGTTTCTTCTTACCTAATGATGTCAGCTCTTATTTTTCCCAAATTTCACCTTCCCAAAGTACTAGCCTAAAATATGCTCTATCTCTCCACTACCTGTAAAGTTGCATCTTGATTATTCAACATTCATTCATCAACATCTGTTTTAGCACCTCCAATAATAGATGCTGAGTATATGAAAATCAAAGATTAAAGATTTGATGAACTGACAATCTAAAGATAGCAAGACAGAGGCAGAAGGATAGGGGTGTAAGGACAAAAAAAGAGAGAGAGTGAGAAAGAGAGAGAAAGTATATAGGCATCTATTCAATACCCATAACATGCTAAAAAAAGAACCTACAGTTGCAACTAATTTTCTCCTTAGCTTGGCATTCAAAGACTTCACTGTCAGGCTTCAACCTTATTTACCACCATTACCCAAGCTCCAATCAAAATGAAGAGTTCCCACAGTTTCCACAAAAACTGCATATAAATTTTGGCTTACAGTTTGTTCTTTAGCTAGAACATCTCCCTACACTAGTCGATTTCATCTTTCGTGTCCTAGCTAAGCCCTTGTTAATTCCCCAAACAGGAAATTAGTTCTTCCTGTTATTCCAAGCTTCTAAAGCTCTATGTGGTACTGAATACCTTCTACACTATATAATAGATATTTTATATTTATTATCTTTCCTATTACAACAAAAGGCCCTCTAGGGCAAGACTCATAATGGGTCTTTCATTAAACCCTCACAGCACCTACTGTAAACCATAAATACATGTTTAATTAATGAACATAGATAGATACATAACTAATACTTTCATAAAATCTGAATTCTATTATCTATTAGGAGCTTTATTAGAAGAAGAAAAGTTCACTAAAATGACATTATCAATATAAAATGATAGTTGATTAAGTTACAGTTAATAATGGGATATGGGTATAATCATTTTTTCATCATTAGATGGCTGGATCAATCTGCATAGTAGTGCCACGTTTAGCAGTGAGTTAGTAACAATTATGTGCATGTTTAATTGCAAACTAAGTTTTGAGTAAGAAACTACCTAAACACACCAAGAATATTATCTAAATTTCTTGAGAAAAACCTATACAGAACTAGAATATGCTAATAACTATATTCTGGTCTGAAATGTAAGACTGTCTCTGTATGAATATTTATATGTGTGTATATCTAGATATGTGTAAACACTCTGGAGCTTCTGTGCAATGATGTCAATTGAGCTTCATACTTAAAAACAAAGCAAAACAAAATCAAGCCTAAGCCTCACCAGGAAAATCCTATGCACAGCTAAACAGATAATTCTACTGAACCAAAAGTTCTCACTTAATTAGGTTTACACTGCAGTAGTACGCTTACAAAATAAGAGGTAGGAGACCTAAAAAGTGAATTACATTTAATTTTCAAATGTGCATTGCTACTAGCTACTCTAAGACCTCTCTCCTGGATATTGACTTAAATTCAAACATTGAAAGCTCACCCAACACATTCTGTCTCCAGTTTCTGAAACAAAGGGCTTCTCACTGACAATCACCAAGGACAATACATGCCAAGAAAATAAATGCATTACATCAAAATTAAGAGGGATACCTGAGGCCCTGAACTCTCTCGACAGGCAAAAGTTTTAGGTTATGAAGAAAAGTAATCTCAAGGATAACTAAGTCATCATTTAAATTCATTTCTAGGGTTACTATAAGCATAATAAACGTAAGTTACAAGGAAAAATGAATTTAAATTTCAGCAGCACCAGCGATGCACCAGCGATTTAGATCAGATATGAGAAAGAGTTTCCTGACTATGACTGCTCTTAGGTTCTGGAATACTCTGCCAAAGAGGCTTTAGAGTTCCCCTCTCTGAAGACCTTTAAGAATCAGACTGCATCTATGTAAGGAGACTCAACCCAAAAGATAAAGATAAGTAATTTCAGTGACTCACAGAGGTCCTTCTAATCTTATATTCTAAAAAACTAGGTAAGCCAAGAAAACTTTTTTTAATTCCTCCAATAAAAACTAACATTTCCAAATACTTGCTTTTATCATTTAATAATAAAACCAATCTATTTTGTAATACACACACACACACACATATATAAAATACCGTTTCCAGATTTAACAACTGGAATCATGTAACTCAAAGAGAGGTTACATAATTAACATAATTGGGGGGGGGGGTCAGTGTTTAAAGCTACACTTGTCTGGCTTGAAATCCCATTTCATTGTACTATTCTACATAGAAGAAAACAAGGGATGTTAACACTTGGCTACTTTTGCATTGGAGAATAGCTAGGGTATCAGGGGCTGCATTTCAGGCAGGCAGGTTTGAGCAACAGAGAGTTTCAGAAGACATACTCATCACACATCATTCGAGTGCCCAGTTTATACACAGCAATGCAACTAGGAATATATCAGGGCACTGGTTTTATTTCAAGCACTACAAGAAGCCATCATTATCATATATGTTTGAAGATGCTCTAGACCAAAAAGTCAGCCATGCCTCCTACTTTTCAGATGCATGGTGAACCAAGAATAAAAGGGCTAGTCGGGTCAGTACACACAATGGTGCATTCTGTCAGGGAGGTCAAGGTTACCACTACAAATCTTCTTCAAACTAGATAGAATTACATGGAAGAGTATCTCTAATCCTCAGTCACGGGCTCAGCTGTAACCCTGCCAAGTTTCTAAGCAAATGGTGGTGGCAGATCACATTAAATGACAGAATTGGGACAGCTCGATACAACCTATAGTCTTAGTCCATTCAGGATGCTATAACAAAACATCACAGACTGGGTAGCTTATAAACAATAGGAATTTATTTCTCACAGTTCTGGAGGCTGGAAGTCCAAGATCAGGGTCCCAGCATGGTCAGGTTCTGGTGAAGGCCCTCTTCTGGGTCACAGGCCGCTGACTTCCCTCTGTGTCCTCACACGATAGAAGGTACAAGCCGGCTCTCTGTCCTTAATAAGGACGTTAATCTCATTCATGAGGGCTCTGCACTCACGACCTAATCACCTCCCAAAGGCCCACCTTCTAATACTATCACATTGGGCATTAGGATTTCAACATATGAATTTTAGGGGGACAGAAACATTCAGACCATAGCACCTCTCATTATTATTAGAAAATTCATTCATAGAACTTGTCCTATTAATGATGAGTCAGAAGAGTATTCTATTATATAAAGGATAATGCACTACTTAATCAGAAAAATAAGGCAATAGTAAATAAACCTACAAGGAAGGACTATAGCCTTATTCTCTTTGAAACTTGAGGTTAATGTGTCTTGACAATAATTGGATTCAAAAAAAGAGACCTTTACAAAAATTGTAATGGACCAATTTATAGAACCAGAAAGGTGTCAGAGCAGGTGAATTTCTTAAGTTTCAATGAGAAATTAAATCCTCACAACTGCCAATGAAAAGATTTACATTTTTCACATTTGTTTACTTATTGAGCTCAGTCTTTGAAAGGAACTGCATGAAGTCTTTCTTTAGTCAAGGTCAGTGGAAAACACAGTGAGCTGTGTTTGAAGAATAAGCGTTTATCTTATCTTCTGAGTAACTGTTATATTAGTCGACCTTGGCAAAGCCTAATGTGAAAAACACTCTTGCCAAGTGGAAACGACACATAACCAACAATGAGAGCCAATGCTCTAGTCAGAATTCTGTCGATGATAGAGGACATGGTATCTGTTTCTTACACAAAAAGAAATACTTCTGAAGGTATGAAAATAAAGTTATATATTCAGACACAATTCAAATAAAATAGAGCAGTTGAAATGTTAAAACAAAACAAGGAACTTCTTAAATGAGATGGCTGATCGCCTTTTCTAAATTAGTGATAAACCCATATTAATTATTGAAACATATAACATGAATGGGAGATCTGAAGTAAAACTCTCTTTCATGGCTTAGTGTGAAGCCAACTTCACACTCACCTCTCCTTCCCAGCACTGAACACCTCCGCATTCAGGGGTACACATGGCACAAGGCATGGGGGCAGGGGCAGAGGGTAGGCTGCTGGCTGCTTTCTCAGCCACTCTGTACTCCACTATATGCCCTTAAACAACAGTTTTCACATTTTGCTCTTAAAAAGGCAAAAGTAAATTTGCCAAAAAAGAAGAAAAGAGATAGGAACGGTTTTTGTTTTTTGTTTGTGTTTGTTGTCACCTACATAGCTTAAAACACTGTGTTGCTTTGCAGTCCCATTTGCATACAAAAATATAACCCACAAAGGAATGGGCTCTAAGGCAACAAGAGCACTACACCCAACTATTAACCAGCTGAGTGACATGGGGCCTCAGCCTCTGCAGGGCGCTTTTGGGTTTCATCTTTAAAATGAGGAAAGGCAATTACAGTTGACCCATGAACAATGCAGAGACTGGGGGTGCAGAATACCTCTCCCATCCAAGTAAAAAATCCCTGTATAACTTTACAGTTGGCCCTTTGTATCTATGGTTCCATATCTGAGGATTCAACCAACCATCCATCTTGTAGTACTGCAGTATATACATACTGTAAAAAATCCACTTATAAGTAGACCCATGCAGTTCAAACCCATGTTGTTCAAGGGCCAACTGTATATGATTTCGAAATGATCTTTAAAACACGCTGATACCAAAAATCAATAGGTTTAATATCCATTTTGCTCTCTGGATTTTGTTTCATGCCTCTTTTGGGTAGGACAAGGCAAAGCCACAAAGAAAGAAAACAAATAGAGGAAGGAAACCAAGAGCATGGAAGTATCACCATTTTCCTGTTATGAAATAAGAACAATAATTCCCATTTCTGTGGGGCTGTTTTGAGAAGAGGATTCATTTAGATAAATAGAATGTTTAGTGCAATCTGATGCTTTGCATGAGGTAAGTCAAGTCTCCTTTCCTATTTTTATTTTTTACAGAGGCATTCATATAGGAACCTTGACAAATGAACAGAAGTTGGATCCAGAACAACAGGGCTATTTGACTCTGGTATATCAAAACTACCTCAATAAGTCAATGTGTCAGTCCCACCAGAAGGCGACATCTAGAATTATCCCTGGGCTGATCTCAGTGTTCTCTGAAACACAGTGCACAAAACTATATTTTAACAGTACGTAGCATATGTCCTCTCAAAATGTTAAGGATCTCTGTACATACTTTTTTTCCCCTAAACAATCTTAAAGGAGATACTTCCAGCAATTAATGCAAACTAATGTTGAGTGATTTTCCTCAGATGATGCTGCAATGTCATTTCACTTCAACATATAGGAAGCTCTTAATACTGTTTCTAATATATATCCTCAGCCACTCAAACAAAATTTCATGTACCATCAGACATCAATGTTTATGAAGAGGGCCCAGCAGATGAGTGACAAGCAAGTCTCCATCCACCTTTGCTAAATGCAGCCAAAGCTTTACATCAACAGTATGTTATACTCCAATAAGAATGTTTTTAAAAATCCCCTTCAAAAAAAAAAAAAAAAAAAAAAACAGTATGTCACATTGAAGGATCAGACAGCAGATAAAGTATAACCATTCAACAACCAAAATCTATTTGAAGAATTTATATTGACACATAGTATAAAATACTAAAAGACACAACTATAAGAACAAGTTGCAAATTGCTCTCACTTCCTAAAGTAATAATAATTCTTATTTATCTAAACGTCCCTCGTTGACTTGAATCACACATCCAATGTACTCTATTTCTCCACTTTTTAAGCAGTAACCTTGGTTAAGGTCCTCTATAAGACCTTTAGTTTTAGTAAGAAGGGCATAGCAATCCTTGAAAGCAGACCCGGGTTCTACCTGTCACTCTCCCAAACAATGGTAGGATCCCTAACCTTGCTCACAACATAAGGTATTTGGTATCAAGAGTTAATGAATGAGTGAATGTTATATTCAGTGACGTTATGATAATACTACAAGGCGAAGCTTGAACACTTTGATATTTGGCCTTCTCACTACCTTATTTCTTTTCTTATATTTCATCACATTCTGCTATTACAATCTGGCTATGGTGTGCTGCCTAGATCCCCTTTTCAGGACAGAAATACTCATTTCTCCAGATATTAGGAGAGATATCTATTGGTGGCTTATGTCTGAGTCCCTGTCTGGAAATTGCCTTTGACTGCAGGAAGATGCCTTGCCAAGGTTATGCCTTCTCCCCAGGGAATGACTGCATCCAGTGACTGCTGCATCTAGGGGTTCAAAGATGTGGTCCTTTTACCTCAAACAGAACAACTCTGAGAGACCATTCTAACTTGAGAGTTCCCGGTGGGATCAGCCGAGCATCAGTCATTTATAAAGGCAGCCACACAGTATAGAAAGGGGAAAACTAGACATTTTGAGAACTGTTAGACACAGAATATGAAATGACATTGCTCTCTAGGGACATAATAATAACACCATTATGCCCTCCCCCCATTAGAGTGGGGATCTCTGGGAGTCAGGTAACAGAAGGAGTCCTAGTTCAAGTCTGGTTCATAGCAACTCCACTGGGTCTATGGATCCAGCCAGTGAGCAGTGTCAGTGGTCCCTGAAAGTATAATTGAAACAAACATACTTGCAGATAGCAGAACTCCCAGTCTGGCTCACTGTCCTTTAAAATGAAATGTTAGAGAAGGAAAGGCCCAGTAGAAGTCTTGGATACTGCCCTCCTCCTTGTTCTTTCAAGATGGTGTATAAAAAACAATATCCCTTAATAGGGGGAATAGCAGAAATTACTGTGAACCATAATGTTCTAAAGGATCTAGGGGTGTTGTTCCCATCATGTCCCTATTTATTTCAGAAGACTGACCTCTACAAAAACCACGTGGGTCCTGGAAGATGGCAGTAGGCTACCACAAATGTAATCAAGGTGTTACCCCAAGTGCAGCTGCAGTGTGAAATGTGGTATTTTTACTAGAACAGATTAACACAGACTCATGTATGCAGTCATTGAACTAGTGAATATATTCTTTTCTAACTCTCTTAAGAAGTATGTTCAGAAGCCATTCCTATTTACATGGGAAGGAAAACAGCATACATTTATGGTCTTGCACTAGGGTAATGTTAACTCTCTTGTCTTCTGTCACACTGACGACTGAAGAGAGCTGAACCATCCTGGATGTTCTGAAAAACATGACATCTGTCCCCTATGTCAATGAAATTAAGTTAATCAGACCAGATGAGCAAGGAGAAAACCTGTTTAGGGCTCTGCAGGCAGCATATTCCATACTTTAAGAATCCTGCCCTGATCCATGTGCCAAGTGTCAGGGTAGTTATGGCAACCCTAGGAACTAGACAATAAAACTCCACCCAAAGACATTTAAGTTAATTGTTTTAAAAACCACTCTGTTGGCTAAACCACGTTTCGAATCTCTATGTTATAATACCCTACATTTTAAGACAGTAATTGAGATATAAAAAAGAGAATTTAAAAGAATTAGTTTTTGCATGAGTAATCAGAAGTAGATCTGAGTTCTAAAACATTATTATATTTTGCGTGACCTGTGGACACAAAATCCTCATGTCACAACAGATCTTCTTCAGGATAAATAGCCTTTTCTTTAAAAGACATTTCTACGCAGGTTGGCAGCACTGGGCATGGGTCATCAGCCTGAGTGCCTGGGAGTGGGGGTAGGGAGGCGACACGGAGAAGGCTTCAGCGGCCAGACCGCGGCACGTGTGAGTCAGGTCAAGAGGTGAAGGCACTGTCGGGGCAGGCCAAGCCAAACCGCACCTGCCCTGATGGGAAGTGTTGCATTTTCAGGTCTCTCCGCTTACTCAAGAAATCTCCATCAAGAAAGAGGAGGCAACAGAAGCTGAGTTATGAACTGTCTAGTTCCCGACACGGGTGACCTTCAGGAACGTGGCTGTGAACTAGGCGAAGGAGAAAGACGTAAGAGCTGTTGTACGCTGCTTAGCAGATCATTTACAGAAACGTGATGCTTGAGAAATACAAGGACCTCGTTTCCTTGGGGCATCAGCTTTCCAAACAGATATAAATCCTCTAGTCAGAAAATGTGGAAAACCAAGGCTGATAGAGAAAAGGAATCACCAAAAGACCTGGCCAGATTCGGAGACTGTAGTTAAAATTACATCATCAATTTTCAATAGTGACACTTCTGAAGATAAAAAGTTCTATGATATTTAAATGGAAGAAATGGTAAGAAATGAGCTCTGGTAACTATCATGAAGAGTCTGGTAATGTAAAGACGAATTGAACAATTATTGGAAGAATGAGGAGAGGCACTTCAGGCAAGTTGCATTCATACAAAAGAAAGTACTTAGGAGAGTCTATGGAAACAGTAAATATTGAGGAGATCATATTCTTCCTGCTCAGCTATGCTTAGGGAGTAGGTCTGTAAAATATGGCTTGTGTTAAAAGTTTAATACATAATTTAGCTTAGTGGACATCAGGAAAGCTATGTAAGTAAGAGAAATAAATATAGTCAAATCTTTTGTTAGAAGAGTCACTTTGTTCAATTTGCAAGAACTCCAGCAGGAGATAACTGAACAAATGATAGTGATAACTTTCTTACTCGTAGTACATCCCTTGGTACATGTGAGGGTATAACTAAAAACACAAGCCCTATGAATGTAAAGAATACAGGCAAACCTCAGAGATACTGCAGGTTTAGTTCCAGCTCAATGCAATAAAGCAAATATTGCCACAAAGCAAGTCACACGAATTTTTTGGTGCATATTATAGTCACATTTACATTATACTGTAGTCTATTAAGTGTGCAGCAGCATTTTGTCTAAAAAAACAATATACATACCTTAAGTAAAAAATACTTTATTCCTTAAAAAATGCTAACCACCATCTGAGCTTTCAGCAAGTCATAGTTTTTTTGCTGGTGGAGGGTCTGAAATATTTCGAGAATGAACCAAAATGTGACACAGACAGGAAGTGAACAAATGCTATTGGAAAAAAAATGTCACTGATAGACCTACTTGGTGAAGGGTTGCCACAAACCTTCAATTTGTAAAATAACACAATACACTGAAGCATGATAAAATGAGGATGCCTGTATGCAGCTAGAGTTCTCACTACACTGACATCACATAAATCATACTAGTGAAGAACCTATGAATGTAAAGAATGTGGAAGTATGTCCAAGTCTTTACTGCTTCTATCTTTTTTTTTTGCACATTGGAGAACTCATACTGGAGACAAACTGTATACATGCAATCAATGTGGAAAAACATTTTTTCATATCTATAGGCTTATTGGAATATAAGATAACTCATACCAGAGAGAAACCTTATGAAAGTCCTGAATGTGGAAAATCTTTCAGACAGAACACCCACTTCATAATGTATCAGAGAACTCATATGTAAGAGGGAGTCTCTGTGAATGAAATGAATGTGGGAGCTCTTTTATTTTTTTAAATTTATTTATGTAATTTTTTGGCTGCACCGCCACACCACAGGGCTTGCAGGATGTTCTCTGACCGGGGATTGAACCCAGGCCGTGGTAGTGAAAGCCCAGAATCCCAACCACTAGGCCATTAGGGAACTCCAAATGTGGGAACTCTTAAGGCCAAAAATCTCATCTCATTATGCACTACAGAATTCACAATTGGATGAAACCATGAATGTAAAGAGTATGGAAAATACTTTGAAACTGTCACCTTTTTTTCACATCAGACAACCCATGCAGGAGAGAAATCATATGAATGTCATCAGTGTGGAAAATTCTTTAGCCAGAGTTCTGCCCTTCTTCTGCATCAAAAAATTCATATGGAGAGCAATTATATGAATGTTGTCAATGTTGGAAAGATTTCATCCATAAGAAAACCTTACTGAGCATCAAAGAATGTATACTGAAAGAGTATGTAATCAATGTGGAATTTTCTTCAGCCAGAACTCTCTATTTGTACTCTTGTTAATGGCTTTAACACTATTAGGTACCAGAAGTCATACTGGAGAAAACACTTATTAATATAATAAATATGAAAAATTAGTCACCAAAAATTTTGCATCAAAGAAATCATTTTGGAGAGTAGCTCTGTAAATTTCATCTATGTAGAAATATTTTAAATCAATAAATCATGTTATTAACCCTACTATGCATTAGAAAACTGGTCCTGGAGAGAACCACACATACACATACACACACACACACACACACACACACACACATGCACACTACATTTCAACATTGCAGTAAACACATACATCAGATTTTCTTCTTTCCAAAAATTCCATTAATTCATATAAAAGTAATTGGTCTGGAAGCATTTTTTAATTGATGTACAGTTGACATACATAATGTTAGTTTTATGTGTACAACACAGTGATTCAGCATTTAAATACATTAAGAAATGATCACCACATTAAGTTTAGTAACCAGCTGTCACCATACAAAATTATTACAGCATTATTGACTATATTCCTTACACTGTATACTACATTCCCATGACTTATTTATTTTATAACTGGTATTTTGTACCTCTCAATCGCCTTCACATATTTGCCCAACCCCTCACCCACTTCTCTCTGGTAACCACCAGTTTGCTTGCTATAAGTCTGTTTCTATTTTGTTTTGTTTGCTTGTTTATTTTGCTCTTTTAGATTCCACATAGAAGTGAGATCATATGGCATTTGTCTTTCTCTCTCTGATTTATTTCACTGAGCATAATACCCTCTAGGTCCATCCATGTTTGCAAGTGGCAAGATTTCGTTATTTTTTATGGCTGAGTAATATTCCATTGGATACTACATGCATCATATACTACATCTTCTTTATCCATTCCTCTGTTGATGGACACTTAGGTTGCTGGTCTAAAGCATTCTTGACCAAGACTTAAGGCTTAAATCTGAGAAGGAACCTTTAAGTAGGCAAGTTGCTGTTGAGAGATGATCCAGGTTCATTATCTTCTTTAGAAAGACAAATAAATAAAAATGCTTCTGCAGGGAGTGCTGTTGCTGAGAAGGCCAAGAATTGTATATAGTTCTTAAGATAAAAGTAGGAAAATAATATTCCAGTGAGTTAACATGCAATTGTTTACATGACTGCTCCACCTTTGAGACATTGAATAGGTTTTAATCTGTTTGTCTGTTTTTAATCTGTTTGTCTGCTCAAAACCACATTCTGGTTAGCAACAGAGAAATGTAAAGCAATCAAAGAGAAATACATACTACTCTTAGTATCTCTTTTAAATATATCTGCATATGGATAAGAATTGAATGAACACCTATAGATAAATGAACAGAAGTAATTTAGTAAATAAAAGGATTATAAGGAAGTTTCATTTTATAGTTTATTCAGAACTACTGTAATAATATGGTGAATAAAATTTTAAATATTTAAAAAAGGATATCTAGTTTGTCTATAATAAGGTCAAGAAAGCTTGGATACAACTTGCTAGGAAACTGTCCTGTGAATTCTAAGTTGTTTTAGGTCATGGTTAGAGTGCTATTCTCTGGGACATGGTTTTAAAATTCCTGAGAATTAAAGAACCCAGTAATTCTCTGTAATTTGGGACCTAGAAGAAACAATAGACAGTTCAGGGAAAGGTATCATTTGAGTGGAAACACGTACCTGGATAATATACATAGTAACTGTGCTCAAATAATAAACACAACACTGCATAAGCTGCCCCCATGCCCAACCATTCTCAACTTAGTCTTTAATCTTCAAAAAGAAAACATAGTTAAGAATAGAGACTTGAGCCTGACTGCCCAGGTTAAAACCCCACCTCTTCCCCTAACTAGCTGGGTGATCTTGGCCATGTGCCTGAATTGCACATCTCCTCTTTTCTTAAATAGGGATACTAATAGTACTGATCCCACAGGTTTATTGTGAGTATTAAATCAGTAAATAAATGGCTTAGAATGGTTCCTGACACCTATTAAGTGCTTATAATTACTATTAATTTATTATATTTATTAATACATATAATTAATATTTATTAATTTTATTAATATTATTATTATTGCCCTAGCCTAATTTAAATCTGCTTGAGTACTTACCTCACTTCCAGTCACACATGTTTTCCCCCTTTGCTGAAATCAGGAGTTTCTAACTTGGGAGATCCCTGACCCTTTGTGGGTATATGGATTCACTTTTGAAAATCAGTAAACCACTTTTAATATTAATTTTAAAAGGAAAAAAAGACATTCTCCAATTATACAAAAGTATTGTTTTCACTGTTTTATCATCTTAATATATTGATATTTAAGGTGTTGATGTAGTTAGGATACCAGGTCAGCTGCTATGACAAAAGGCAACAGAGCAAGTGATTAAAGAAGGTTTTTCTTTCTCATGTAACAGTTGGAGCGAATGCAGTTCATAATTGATATGGTTACTCCATGTCATGGACCCAGGCCAGGCTCCTTCTATCTTATTGCTCAGTAGGCAGCTTCCATCTTGTGCTCTAAATCTCATTACCATAACTCAACCCAGCCTTTGGGTAGCACGGAAGGGGAAGAGGAGTCATGCCTTTTCTCTCTAAGTCTAGGTCCTAGAAGTTGCACACACCATGGTTTACACTTTATTGGACATAACTTAGTCAATGATCACATCTAGATACAACAGAGGCTGGGGTATATATTATCCTACATCTAATTCAGGGATTCCATTCTTTCCAAAGGAAGAATGTGAGAATGCATATGGGGGCTAAAATGCTGTCTCTGAAACAGTGGTATTCTATGAAGCCCAATTTAAATATCATATAGATATGTGGAACTAAAGAAAAACCTGAGTCTGCATGACCTATAAGATTCATATTGATATTATCCACTTTAAACAAGAATTTATAATGGAAACATAGCTACAGTGTTGCATATATGATATCATAGCATTCATCAAGACATGGATGATATTACTAGCCTAGTAATCCTTCTAGGATTAATTGACGTATTGCAACTAAAGCAACCACTCCCAAGTAGGCACTCAATATAGGTTTGTTCTCTTCCCTTTCATCTTCCTTCTAGATATCCCTAGCCTGTCGCCAATTAAATAGAACCATTATCTTATGCTCCAACTGGAGTATAATCAGCTCCTCCCTAGAGAGTAAACTGTTGGTCTTCAAAAGGAGTCTTTTAATTGACAGCCACTTGCTTCCTATTGCAATGTCCGCCTGTCTGAGCTTGGAAGTCCACCCAGAACTCAAGGAAAGAAAAAAGCCAAGAAAATATTTCTGTTAGGCCACGTGGACTCTAAATACCTGCTAAGCATTTTCCTTGGTGACCCACAGAATTTAAAAAGTGATCTCTATCTCCATACTGTGCCCCATGAAAAATCCATCCTCTTAATGTCACCATGAAATAGCTCTGAAGATATTATACACTCCTACCATGTCACTAACACCTAGTCTAGCTGTTCCTGAACTACTTATCAACAAAGCCACATGAACTTGTCTACATCTTCTACACCATAGAAGAGACTTGTATTGGCATCCAACATAGGAACTAGTAGAGTTATCTTCTAATCTCAGAATCTCCCCAATTGATGGAATTACCAAATTCAATTTTGACCCATTCCCTTTATCCAAAAGAACTTGTTTCAACTGCTTCACTTACAAAAAAGAATGTCATATTTATAGGTTCTCATGCCAAGAAAGCCACTGTGTGCTATGTCTCTTAATCTCAGGAGGTTATAGACTGACTTTTCTGGAACTGACCTATACATTCAAATGATGTATTACAACTATTCAGTTGCCTTTTTCTACTTTAATAATTTTATAACAAGAATTCTAAATTAAGTAGTCTTTTCTTTATTATTTAATATTTCCAAAATTTTGATGCTAATAAAATTTTGATTTCATGATAAAGGTATAGAGTAGACCTGGTAAAACAGATAGATACAATGTATTATTCCCAGATAGTTCTGCAATATTGTGTAGCTTATGAAATAATTTCTATTGTAAAATCACATTTTCAAATATGGTCATCAATAAAGTGATCTGCTCATTTTCTAGTCAAGTATAAAACCAATGCGTTAAAAAACGTCCAACCAGGTTGATGGAAGTAGCTGAATTACTGAAAACGACTTGGCAGAGGGAAAATGGTCAATACAAGGTAGTCAAAATAATTGCCCATAAATAAAAAGAGAGCATTTATAAATGGTTGAAAAGGAATTAGAAAATTTTAAAAACATAGGAATTCTATTTTTTAAATGACAAAATATACATCAAACTATTTTGATACTAAATTTACTAAACTCCTCCAAATTCTGATTATATGTTAAAATTTCACAGCAGCATATTAAGGGCAGAAATGCATCATGATGAAAAACAGACACTAAATTATAAATGTTTCTTCTTCAAAGTTTTGACTAATTTACTAGGAGATAGTGAGATTACCTTTTGGGAATAAATAAATGAGTGTGTGTATAAGATTTCCCAAAGTTAAAATAGTTACATTCTACTCTAACATATGTAAGATAATAATTTATGATAATGTTTCAAGTACTGTGCTATGAATTTTATGTACATTATCTCTAATCATTATGACAACTCTGCAGGTTAGCATTATTACCTCATTCTACAGATAAGTTAATTAGGGCTCAGGAATGCTCATTAAATCTGTCTAGCACTAGTGCGCAATGGAGCTAGGACTGAAATCTAGGAGTTTTGCTCCAAAGCTCAAGACATACAAAAAAATGGAGATATTCTGTTTAAAAGTTTGCAACTTAATTTCAAAACATTTGATTCACAGGAACCAAAAAGGTCAAATAATAAATACAAAAAGGAAAAGTAAGTTCTGCTGCTTAAGTTTGCAAAACTCAACACAAAGAATTCTAAATAGAATAGTTATTTTAGAATAAATCATTTCCTTTTAATGTCAGATAATACAACAGTGCGTTTTGTAATACAACATTTCTTTCTTTCAACATTGAAAGGCTGACGACAATAGCCTATACAGGGGGATGAAAATGTGGGCTAATACTGGCAGTAGGAAATTGCAGCAGGCAGACAGAGCCCTTCAGGTCATCATGGCAAGTCTAATAAAAGTGCTAAGAATGTTCACACAATATATAGTACTTTCAGTCTAAAAGGTTAGGCATTTTTCAGTTGTAGAAATATAAAGCATAGTTTTTTTAAAAGCTAAAGAAAAAAAGGAATTAGAAGGCCAGAAAGCTTTCAGTTGAATGGCAGTATTAGTTTTCTAGCATTATGAAAAACTATCACCACAAGGACCAGGTCAAATATTCCATAAAAATCATGAAGATTGGGGAAATGCAAATTCCATACACTCTCAAAGGTACCATTCTAGTAAACTGAGGCACTAAGCACTATGCTATCTATTTAATCAACTCCTAAGCCCTAGGAATTTGGGCTAGATATCAGGAATCCACTCCATTATTAAGCATATTGTCTAGTACAAACTTCAAAGGTTGAAAATGTTGACAAAACACACATAGATAAGCACAATTACAATTTTAGATTTAAAACCTAACAAAGAAATATTCCCTCAGGCCATGTCTCATGAACATTTTACAAGGTACAAAATCACAGGCAAACAAAACAAAACCCTTTGATCAATATGACATTAAAATTACACATTTAATCATACCAATCAGAAAGCTATTAAGTAAATACTGCCAGTTTCCTACTCTCTAGACAGCATTAAGATGTCTAAAGCAGCTTCTCTGGTCAAACCTGTGGTAAGTAGGAAAATTTTTCAATACTAAAAAATATTCAGAAAAACAAATAAATCATTAATGACTTAAATGGTGTCCAGAAACTACACAAACACACTCATAGAATCCAACAGTTTTTTTTTTAAACTTTTAAGTGACTTCATTAATATATAAGAAAATTGAGTCACATATAATTCATTTATATATTTACCATGAAAAATATTTACTTTAGCTTCTTTGTAATGAAATCATCTATTTAATGTTCTAGTTATGAACACATAGCTATTAATTAAAATTTTATTTATCTTGTGAATCAGCTAAAAAAAAGCAAGTGGCCTTCATACCATAGTTTAGGGGACCCCAGTGTAAAAGATTACAACAAGAATGCAATGAAGATTAGTATAATTTTGGCTGAGGAGACTTAAAGTGTGGATATTCCAAATGGAGAGTCAGCTCAAGCAGCAAAACTGTTTCTGTTCTATTCATTTTAAGGACATATACTGCACTTACTCTGTGCCAAGCACTGTTTTAGGTGCTTTACAAATATCAAGCTTTTGATTCTCACAGCAATCCTAAGAGGTAAGTAATATTATCACCTCCATTTTACAGATGAGACAGTTGAGGCACAGAGAGGCTCAGTAACTTGCTCAAGCAAGTAAGTGGCAGAACCAGCATTTGGACCCAAACAGAGTCCACACCACTAAGATGTGCTGCCTCTCTTTGAATGGTCCAAACCTGGCCCGAAGATTTGACGTGCATTTCTGTATTCCCTCTTTGTCTTACTCATTCCCTTTTGTGATACAGGCATAATTATTATTTCATACAACAAATATTTATATATGCTCTTGGGAAACAGCAGGCAAAAGCAGACATTGTTTCTGTTCTCATGGAGGTTGCAGTCTGGTGGGGAAGACAGGCATTATAGAATAATTACACAAATGAGTGTGTAACTGCTAATTAGGAAAACTGCTATGAGAAAAAGCACGTGACGAGGAACCTGATATGGTCTGGGCAGTCAGGGAAGGTTTCCTTGAAAAGTGACACCAAGCAGGAGCACTAAATACATTGACATTAACCAGATGAAGAAGCGGGGGAGCTAGAAATTTATAATCCCTCTAATTTCCAAGCAGCTGAGGCCAGCTGAGGAGCTTATTGAAGCAGGAGTGAGCGGACAGATCACTCTAATCCATGTCTTAGGGACTTTCAAATGCTGCCTAGCAGAGGGGTCCATACACGTATGATGAGATGACAGGATCAGACAACTGAAGGCAAACATAGGCCCAGCTGGGGGTAAAGGTAGCACTTCGAGACCTCCTTTTCTCTTCCTCTCCTAATAAAGCCCCCCACTACTTATTATGTTAAGGATAAAAGTGGGAGGAAATTATGACTAATGCAGAGGGACTTTTGTGAAAGCTTAGTTCTTTCAGCTGTTAGAATTGACATTAACTACTTCCATGGCACCAATGGGTCTCACAAGGTCGAAAAAGGTTTACTGTGAATTAGCTTTATCTCAAGGACCTTCTGTTATCTCCAGCATTTGAACTGGCCTTCTCTAGGTCTCCCTACACTTCCTAAACAACCTCTTGAAATGTGAAGACCAATCGAGTCCACAAGAAAAGTAAAAGTTTGAACAATGATGCATACAGCAGAAAGGCCACTTCCTGCCATGTGCATGCCTCACTCCTATTAATATATTTCTCAATAGTGTTGGTTCTGTTTTTTTTTTAATAACAGCACAACACTGCTGACTCACATTCACCATATGGTCCTCTTGGACTCCCAGGTCTCTGTCTGCTGTACTTGTGCCTGCCTAGTTAGTCTTTTCTTAACCATTATCTGTGCAATTACTTGGATGTTTTCATGCCTACGAGAACCTTGGGTTTATCCTTCTTGATTCTGATTTTGGTTTCAGCAGATCACCTCTAGATTATGCCATTCTCAAGCACGCTGCCCTTGTTCAGGTCCCCATAAGACCTCACCTGACTTACTACAAGAGCCTCCTATTTGATTTCTCTGTCACCACCTTTCCCAATTATGATTCTCTCTTTGCACAGTCATCATGTCATGCTTCAGACATTAGAACATATTAATTAGACAGCTTCCCCTTGTGGAAAAATGAAGCCCAAATCCCTCAGCTTAGCATTCAAAAACCTTTACATCTGGTCCCAACCGTTTCCCTACCAAACTCTGAGCCTGCGGAGCCTAAGTTATCAAGTACACAAGCCTCCTTACCTCTCCACAACATTCCCTGAGCTCCTCTGGTTTTGTTCGTACTCTCCATTTTTTCCCGAATGCCACCATTGCCAACCCTACCCCCTATTTCTACTCTCAAAATCTTCTCAATATTAAGGCCATCTTCCATATTTTTCCCAATCACCCCATTCAACATGTCCTGCCATCCACTGTGCTTGCACAGTATTTTGGATCACTATTTCAAGCCAGCAGTTGCTCACGAATTCTAAGGGTCACTAAATATCATGGTTGGAATAATGAGGACTGGCCTGCTCAAGTTCTGAGAGAAAAAAAGGGGGGGGGGGATTAGGAAGAGATGTAATATTTTTAGATTATAAAAGTACAGTAAGTATAAGGTTCTTAAAGATACTTCTTTTTGATACTTTGCGGTTAAAAGTACAAACAAGGTACTTCCCTGGAGGTCCAGTGGTTGACTCCATACTTCCACTGCAGGGGGCGCGGGTTCGATCTCTGGTCGGGAACTAAGATCCGGCGTGCCGCTCAGCACAGCCAAAAAATAGAAAAAAAAAAAAAAAAAAACACAAGTTTTTTTATTTTTTTTTTTCAAATAATCTTTGTTATGTAACTACTGCTGCAGCGTCATCCTTCTATAAGCTGACAGCTCCACAATTTTTAGGTTATGGAGAAAACACCTTAGTTGCCCTGCCAGGAAGCCAGTTGGGTTTTACTCAAGTTGGGTTTTCCTAAGGTCAGATATGTGATTCCTCTCACTATTGGAAAATACAGAAAAAAATTCCAAAAATAGACACTGGAACCATATGAACAAAAGGATAAAAGGATTAAATGTGATGCAACTACATAAGAAATAGCATGAAGTGACAGGAAGGCAAGAACAGAGCATGGGCAGGGCATTCTGATAGATGAGATGACAAAATCCCAGAAGAGCAGAAATCTGGGGGAAAGTGTTGGGAAATAAAGTAGGATTATTAGTACTGGGTTCTAATTTCTAGAAATAGTAGTCATTTCACAGCAAGGCAGGTTGGTGGATCGAGCAGGTCAAATCACTCAAGGAGTTATTTTCTCAACTCATCAAGAGAACCACTTTCAGTGGAGTTTTTTGAGCCCACTACATACATATAAAAAGGGCAGAGACACTGCAGGAAAGAATGGCCAATTCAGCCAACAATGACAAAGTGAGATGAACAACATTAGAACCCCAGGTAAAGAACAAAAGGCAAATATGAAGACCAAGAGATACAGGTGAACTTCCACTAAAATCCATGGGGCCAATGTAGTAGGAGAGGATGAGCTGAAAGCAAATGTGTGCACACACTGCCTCCCCCCACCACACACACACCCCTTCCTTATAGATACTTATATATATTAGTTTAATCACTCAGAAAACCTTGCTATAATTTTTGTCCATATTGAACAATTTTATTAGTCAAAAAATATTTGTCACAATTTTGGAATCTTAAAATGGTAGTGTAGTATCAGGGACAGCTGAATCTATTTGGATCTTACCATTTCAGCTGAGGCTGTATTATCAGCTAGGACAGCCTATTGAGGAATTGGATTGAGTGAATCTGCCCACACTTTTCCTAGCAATCTGGATAGTGACAAACCATACTGTTTGTATCTTAATAGGGATGAATATATAATCAAAATCAACAGAACAGTGATCATGCTATCGCCTGATTAATTCCACCACTCAGCTCTTGACAAACTACAAAAAACCCTAGCTACTCAGGAAAGTGAGGCTAACAATGTGAATTCAGATACAGTTTTCTATTGTGTCTGACTGTTTTGATGAAAGCCTTAACTTTTGGTTTCAAGGTTCATAGGATTCGCTGGCAAAATAACCACTCTACACTCAGTTAAACGAGAATTTAGAGAGAGTTTATTGAATTAACAAAGATTACAGTATACTAACTAAGAATAGTATAACTGAGAAAGAATAGTAAAGACAGAGGTTTAGACATCACTGAATTGGGGAAGCACCTACATCCAGATACAAGTAGCGCTGGGAAGTCACTTGAACAGCAATCTGGAGTCCCAGTTGGGAAGGTCCCGGGCAGTGCATCCACCCCACAGGTGAGACTTCAGTTTGCCACTCAAAAAGCCCAGCTTTTAGCATCAGGCCGCAGGCTGATAACAATCAGACTGCAAGTTTTCGGTTCTGGTTGTTGTCATAAATGCCTTGGTCTTAACTTGTAAGTTTTGGAATGTTCTTGATCCCCAGGGGCTGGCCAGACACTCAATGTGCAAGAAGTCCCATGACTTACTCTCTGTCTTATCTAGTGGTTTACGACGTGTGCTGGCGCCACCCCTGCTGGCCTGGGTGTAGCTCAGCAGTTTGGCATGCAGCCAGCTTTAGCGTCATTGTCCGGTCAGAGAGAGGCCTGGTGCTGCCTCTGAAGCCTGAACAAGACTACTTTAGTAGCTTCCCCAACACTGACTTTTTGGCAACCTCTCTTCCCATTTCAGCAGACACTGCTCAGTGCCCTACGACCCTGGGCCAGTCATTGCAGGTTTGGCCTCTCTGAAAATTATTTATCCACATGGCCTCTCCTCAAGAAGCTTGGGTACCATCTACTCAACATGATAAATGCCTAAATCAGGAGAGAAATTGAGAACTAGTAACTTATGTGTCTTTTGAGACATTCCAATAACATTAGTGATATTTTCTAGCATGGCAGCTCTAATCATGGTAATTGGGTGGGCTTTTTCTCAACTCATCAACAGAACTGACAACGTGCAGTCATACAGGAGCCTGGGAGAAAAAGAAAATAAGAATCTTATCATCACTATCTTTAATTCTTTCTGGAAATACTCATTCAGCACCTTGTTTTGCTCTCTCTTCATATTTGATCAATCTCTTGAAACTCAAACTCCACTAGCATTTATATCTGATGTTACTGTTTATTTTAAAAAAGATTGTTTACTTAAAGTAAGATTGTATCATTATACAGTAAGAATAAATGACTCACAAAGGTGGCACAACTGCAAAATGCCTACCTTTATGTTCTATTTATCACAACTTTTTCCTGATTATAAATTTTCTTTTTTCCTGATTATAAAAGCAAAACATGTTCACTGGAATAAAAGCTTATCCATTTTTTTTCTGCAAAGGGCTTTTTACTTACTGATCTGTAAGAGGTCATTAACTACGAGATAGACTAAGACTTATACATAATGTATTTCAAAATTTTTTTTACGTGTATAGTTTACTACTTTATTTTGTCTTTTTTTTACTATTTAAAAATGTATGTCATATTTAATCTATCAGTTGTTTACTTTTAAAGTCCTTCCTTTTTTATGCTTAGAAAGGCCTTCCCTACTTGCTATCAAATAAATAGTAATATATATTTCTTTCTAGGTTATTTTTGCAAGAATTTTTCACAAATTAGTTTTTCAAATAATTTTTACCAATTGGCCATAATGAGATAACACAGAAAAATCCAGAAATGGAAAAAAATTCCTCTAAAATTGATATTTTTTAAAGAGGAGCCTGTAACGACACAAATGGAAAGCTACTTAAAATATAATTGAGAAGTTATCACAAAGTCATGAACAATGTTATATTCGAGAAATTGGAGAAAACAAGAACAATATCAAAAATGCAATGAGTGGCTCAGGACAAAAAGCCCTATAGGTACTAGAACAAATACATCTGTGTCTAGATGGTCATGGGTTAAAAGCAGCAAAAGTTATTTGTAAATCATTTTTATAATAAACTAATTTTCATCTATATCAGCTTGCAGAATAAAAATGCCTGTTCACAAGTTTCCATTTCATGTCAATTAAGTTGAATAGAATATCTGTTGCTAGCATGACAGTAGAAGGCCTGGGTATAATCAAACACCGCAGGAAGCTATATAAACTGATCCAGCAGTTACAGCAAACAATATGGTCATAATCACTAGAGCCTTCAACTCCTATCTGTAGTCTTAGGATTTGTATGCTGATTTCTTAATAGAAAGCTATGCACACAAAGGTGTTCATTTCTAAATTGTTTGCAAATGAGAATCAGAAATAATCTAAATATTTTTAAATGCAATGAAATACATAGCCATTAATTGATAATTACAAAATGTATATAACAATAGGAAACTACTTATAAATTTTAGAAATAACCATATGCATGGTATGGTTACAATAAAATGCTGAAAATGAACATGAACAATCCTGAAAGGCAACACAGAAATGGGAACAACATATGCCACAATGGTGACACAAGGGTTACAATTTCTCCTTTTAGAAAAAGTTCCTTGGCTACAATATTATTCGTGCAACAAAAATAATTAATAGAAAGCTTTATAAATGTCTCAGATCAGTTATTTCCTCTGGCGTATTTTGCAGGATGCCAGTTTTTCCAGCAGGGTTGGGCACAAGAGGGTAGACTGTTACAGTTGTTTTGTTTTTGTTTTTTTGTTTTATTTGCCAAATGACTATAGGTATCTGGATGTGTGATATTTAAATGTAGTTCAACTGCATTTTGTTGTTTGCTTTCGGGGCTGTTTATTTGCCTGTTTACTGACAGAAACTCTCAAACACTATTAAAAAACAAAAACCAGCAAACAAAAAACATCATTTCCCAAGTTTAGTTGCCTGCAGAACTTGCTTTGAATGAAGCATTGGTCAGGACTAGTCTCCCACAGAAGACATAGTCTCTGTGTTCTTCTAGATACTCCCAAATCATTACAAACATATGGCATTATTCAGATCTTAACCAGTTTAGGGGTTACTTCTGTCACTCATAATCTATAGCATAATTACCAAATTATGTATTCTTTAATAAACTCTGGTTGATAAAATGCAAACGTTATGATCTTAGATAATTATGCAAGACTATGCAACACAATAATGCATGGGAACTCACTGAGTTTTTTCTAATTCTCAAAGAATAACTGTCAACTTTTTAGATGCTGTAATGTTGATATTTCCAAATACCCTCAAATTTATACAAACTTCCAATCACTTCATGTCTTAGAAGGGTGAACATACTTAAATTCAATAAGTTTACTAAACTACTCTCATACTTACTGAACATATATTAAATTATGGACACAGACTGAAAGGGATACTTAGATGAATATAACTTATCCCCGCTTTAAAGACATTCACAGTCAACTGTGTAGGCTGAGTAGTGGGATATGTAGCCAGGGTAACAAATACAGCAATAAATCTAAGACAAGGTGTAACATAGGTGGGGTACCAAAAATGGATCTAGATGTTAGGAGAGTGAGATGGAATCATTTTAAGGGCTCAGATACAGGGTCATCAAGAAGGGAGGATGCATACTAGATGGACTTAAAGAACATGTAGAATGTCTCCTGGTAGACAGCAAAAATGAGTCTCAGGTGCCCGTGAAGGAGAAAAGGGGTATAATGGGCGAGCAATGTTGCATACATGCCAGCACACAGGGTTCACATAGAGGAGCATGCGAATATAGTTTTGGAATAAGAGACTGACTTTGGAACATGGGAGCTCTGAGTGGCAGGCTAAGGTACTTAGATTTAATTTGGTAGCCACGGAAGTGCACCAAATGTTTTTCAGTAAGGAAAATTAGGACTATGAAAAACTAATCTGGTGCAGGCGTGTGTCAAGATTAGGAGATGTAACACTGGAGAACTGACACTCAGGAAAAGAGAGAGGGAGAGAGGGTGAGGGAGGGAGAGAGAGAGGAGATTAAATTATGTGACAGGAGGACAGTATAGAATTAAGTAGCAGCCTGGAGGTTTTTGGATGGTTCAAAAATCTATCATCAGAAACCAGCAAGAGAAAGGAGTTTAGAAAGTTCACATGTCAAGAATAATCAATGATGGTGAAAAGAAATCAATTATTTAACCAGGGGAATGTGGTCAGAAGGAAATTTTAAAAGGACTGAAGCACATTCAATGAATCCATCTAAAATCATCTTTAAATTTAATTCTATCACAGTAGTACTTTTGCAAAATAACACAATCATAATACACATTTGGAGGAGGAAGTAAGACAAGAGAGCATTCTCTCTCAGCCGCCAAAATCACTGGGGTCAGAAAACTCGAAAAAGCTTATTTAAGCATCTGTGAAGTCACTGCCTAATCCCTAGGGCAGAATTACTCCCTAGGGATTTGAGTCCACCTCTATAATTTTATTTCCTGAGACAAAGTAGGTTGAGAGGGCAACATTTGTTGATCCATTAACCCTGTCCATTTCAAGAGAAGTGGAGCAGAAATTGGTTACTTCAGCATCCTCAAGCACACTATGACATGGTGGGAGGATTCTTGAGACTGGAGAAATCATTTACCAAATCCAGTGTATGTGACACATTTCAGGAAAGTCCTTTAGGTCTTTTCAATATCATTACTCATTTGGTGGGTTAATATTTAAAATATTTATTAATATTATTTTAGCAACTCAAATATCATTTTTAGAAATGCAGTAACACCCCCTGCATGCATACTCCTGTGTCAATACCTACACACCTTGCCTGTCGAGGACCCTAGGCTACTATTCTTGGACACCCTGTTATCTATTATTGCAGGCATAAGGCAAACGTGCAAGGAGACGGTTTCTGTTGCCATGGAAATATCATTTAATATCCTAATTAGTAGGTATATAAATGCAAAACCATAACATTTGCTTATTTTCCAAGTTTGGCAACCGAGTCTAGTCTTCATGTCTGAAGACAAATTCCTAATGTCTTCAACACTTTTTTTTAAAGTAAGAATTAAGAACTTAACCTGTCTGGCATTTTAATATTTACAAATTGATTTGTTGTACACAAGAGAAATGAGAGAATGGAACAAAGAGCATATATAAGTCATTAATTCTTCTCCTTGAACAAACTATATGAAAATACCTGTTTACTAACAAATAAAAACAAGTTGTGGCATTAACTTTAAAAAAGGGATTTCTTTAAATCATAACTTCCCTTATAGTTAGGATTTACAAAAGGTAATGATAATTACAAAACTGGACTTCAGCAATTTATCCATCATCCAAAGCAAGGCATAACTGACATCTTCTTTCCACCCCTCCACCAAGTTTTGTCCAATTTGGGCTTTGCAATCAGGTAGAAATAAGAGAAATTGTGGAGATGAAGCACAAAATTTTAAAAAGTGGTAGCATTCTAGAACTCACTGCTTTCTACCTACTACCTAATTTGCCAGTGAACTCCCTACGCCCAGGCTCAAGCTGCTCCATTGAAAATGAAGCAAACTAAACTAAACTTTCCTTTTCTACTACCCCTTCCCTTGCCTTTCAGCATCCAACTCTGCCAGACAACTTTGGAAACACACAATTTTCAGTTTCCTTCCTTTTAGTCACTCCTATTTCAGATTTCTGAGCTGACCATTTTCCTGAAACTACTTTGGCGAAGAGCATCATGACATCAGCTTCTTATTGAGCAAACGGTGTGGCCTCTCTTTAGTCTTGACCCTCCCTGATCTCTGGACAGCATCTGGTGATCGCCTTTCGCCCCTGGAAACAATGCATACTTGGGAAACTGTTTCTTCTCATCCGAGAAAAAGTTGAGGAAAACCAATTAATGGTGAGCTCACCTCCACCCGCTCCCACAATAAAATCACGATCCCTCTGCCTGTGCACAGAACAATGGTGTGAAAACAATTTGGCAGGGGCCAGATATACGGAGACATGTTTCCTCTTTACTGATAAACTATTTCTGCTAATTATAGGGGCACTATTAGAAAAACACCTTTATTTTTGCTGGAGACACAGGCACACTGTTAACAAGAGATACAGCTTTTCCCTCCTACTGAAAGCATATTTTGCACAAACCACACATAAGAGTGACAGTTAAAACCTTACCCGTGCCAATAATCGATTAGTGAGTGTAGTGGTAAAGAATGTAACTAGAAGGAAAATTCTGCCAGCTTAAATATCAAAAATCAGGATGCAGAGAAACCAAATCTAACACCACAGGCAGCCTTCTAAGCAGACCACGCGTTGGTCATGGGGTCATCATTTGGCTGCTGATCTAGCCACGTCTCACTGCCTCTTCTCATCATCAGCTGAGCTAAGGGGGCCCCTAACACCAGGCTGCATGACTTCTGAAATCCTAAAGCTTTGGCCACAGAAGAGCCTCCCAGCTGACTGTGCCATTTTTTACCCTCCTTCCTCCCACGGGCTCTCAAAACCCAGAGACCTCATGGGTGGAAGCAATGAACAAATGCAAGATTTTATTTTACAATCTGCCTTTCTTTGCCTCTGTATGTTCTGGGTAAAAATCTAAACCAAGTGTTCAAAGTGAGAGTAACAGTTCTCTCTCTGCCATGTTTTGTTTTGTTTTGTTTTCACTTTGCTGATTTCCTTGACTTCAATGGTAAATACCCTGATATATTTTCTCACTTTCTCATTAAATGTTTTTTATTCTTTGTTTTTCTCTTAAGTGATTGGTGTTCTTGGGAAATCAGGATCCCGTATTTCTTATAGCACTTCAGACAACCTCTGGGACACTTCATCTACTTCCATGGTTTTAACTGCCACCTTCATCTTTGCTCCAAAATTTCTAATTTGAATACAAACAACTCAGAAGTCCAGACCTTATTCATAAATGTCTACTGAAAACTTGTGTCTTTAAGCTCTTCAAATTTAACATCACCCAAACCAAACATCAGCTTACTCCCAAACTATCTTTTACACCAGGAGGACAAATAATAAAAATCAGAGTTACCCTTGTCTTTGCCTTTGTCCTCTGTCTCTCACATCTAGATGGTTCCCAAGTCCTCTGAGTCCTATGTAATCAGTGCTATTTTCTCCATCCTTCCCGCCACCTCATACACCAGTCCTCCTCTAAGCACCATGGCAACTGTATTATTTGTTGGTCCCTAAATTTATAATCCTACTTTCATGCTTTCTCCTTAGCCTGGAATGCTATTTCCTGATTTTTCTTTATGAGAAATTTCTACATGTTTTTCAAGTTCGCATTCAAATGTGAATCTTCTAGACCTTTTTCTACTTTTGTTTGACCTTAAATACCCCTTCGTTATTGCTATCTAGAACTCTTGTCTATACCTCTACTCTCTATCATATTCTTTAGTTATTTGTTTAGGTCTGCCTTTCCTACTATACCATCAGATGTCCTAAGAGTAGAAACCATGTCTCACACATCGTGGTATTCTGAATAGGGTATCTTATCTAAGAAAGACAAGTTAAAAATTTTTTCAGCTAGATGTGAGTACAACAGTTAAATATCATTTTTAAAGTAAAATATTCCTTTTCATGATAACAGGAACACAATAAAAGTCTACTCTATAATGTGTATTACCTTTCAGTTCATCTCTTGTGAAAAATATATGATTTAAAATTATGATGAGTAATTTCTACTTTCCAAATGGACAAAAATAAAACCACAAATAATTCTTTGACTTGCTAGCCTTATGTTTTTTTATTGAGATATAATTCACATGCCATAATGTTTGCCATTTTAAAGTGTACAATTCAGTGATTTTTTTTTTTTTTACTACATGCACAACCAGTAGGTGTGACCATCACCACTACCTAATTCCAGAACTTTCATCACCCCAAAAGGAAAACTCATACCCGTTAGAAAATATCCTATTTTCTGTTTATATAGATTTGTCTATTCTGGACATTTTATTTAAATGGAATCATACAATATGTGATGTTTTGGTCCTGGCTTCTTTCAGTTAACATAATGTTTTCAAGGTTATTCATGTTTTCACATGTATTAGTACTTATTCCTATTTATGACTGAATATTACCCCAATGTATGGATATACCACATTGTTTCCCCATTCTTCAACTGATGGCCATCACTTTGTTCCACTTTTTGGCTATAACAAATAACACTGCTATGAATGTTGGTGTACAGGGCTTTGTGTGGATTGATGTTTTCATTTCTCTTGGGTATATTCCTAGGAGTAGAATTGTTGGGTCATAGGCAACTCTGTTTTTGAGGAAATACCAAACTGTTTCCCAAGGAGGCTGTGCCATTTTACAGTTCCACCAGCAATTTATGAGGATTCCAATTTCTCCACATCCTCACCAACATTTGATAGGTCCCTCTTTTTTATTAGAACCAGCCTAGTGGGTATTTATAGCTATCTCATTGTGTTTTAGATTTGCATTTACCTAATAATTAATGATGCTGAGCACCTTTTCATGTGCTTATTTGCCATTTGTATATATTCTTTGGAGAAATATCTATTCGAATCCTCCTCCCAAGAAAAACTAGGAATTTGCCTTTTTATTATTAAATTGTAATAATTCTTTATATATTTTAGATACTACACTGTCATCAGATATATGATTGTAAACATTTTCTCCCATTCTGTGGGCTCTCTTTTTACTTTCTTGATGGTGCCTTTTGATACACAAAAGTTTTTTTATTTTGATGAAGTCCAATTTATCTGATTTTTCTCTTTTGTGTCATATCTAAGAATCCATTGCTTGATCCAAGGTCATCAAGATTTACACCAACTTTTCTTCTGAGAGTTTTATAAGTAGCTCTTACATTTAGGTCTATGATGCATTTTAAGTTACTTTTTCTGTATGAGGTGAGATTGGGTCCAAATTCATCCTTTTGCTTGTAAATATTCAGTTGTCACAGAACCATTTGTTGAAAAGACTACTTTTCTTCCAATTGCACTGCCTTGTCACCCTTGTTGAAAACTAAGTTGGCTATGAAAGTATGGGGTTTTTTTTCCTGCTTTTTTTTTTTTTATTAATTAATTAATTAATTTATGGCTGTGTTGGGTCTTCGTTTCTGTGCAAGGGCTTTCTCTAGTTGCGGCAAGTGGGGGCCACTCTTCATCGCGGTGCACGGGCCTCTCATTATTGCGGCCTCTCTTGTTGCTGAGCACAGGCTCCAGACGCGCAAGGTCAGTAATTGTGGCTCACGGGCCTAGCTGCTCCGCGGCATGTGGGATCTTCCCAGACCAGGGCTCGAACCCGTGTCCCCTGCATTGGGAGGCAGACTCTCAACCACTGCGCCACCAGGGAAGCCCAAAGTATGGGTTTTTTAATAGCTGCTTAATTCTATTCCATGGATCTACACGTCTATGCTTACACCAGCACCACTCAGTCTTGATTATTGTATAATAGTTTTATAGTAAGTTTTGAAACTGAGAAGTGTGAATCCTCAAATTCTTTTTTTTTTTAAAGTCTTTACTGAATTTGTTACAATCTTTTCTTCTGTTTTTATGTTTCCATTTTTTGGCCGTGAGGCATGTGGGATCTTAGCTCCCCGACCAGGGATCGAACCCACACCCCCTGCATTGGAAGGCGAAGTCTTAACCACTGGACCACCAGGGAAGTCCCCTGAATCCTCAAATTTTGTTCTTCTTTTTAAAAACCATTTTTGGCTATTCTTGTTTCGTATGAATTTTAGGATTGTTTGTCAACTTCAGAAAAAAGGCAGCTGGGATTTTGATAGCAATAGCATTGACTCCGTATATTAATTGGGGAAATACCACCTTAACAATATTAAGTCTTCCCATCTGTGAACATGGATGTCTCCATTTATCTAGGTCTGCTTCAATTGCTTTTAATATTGGGGGGGAATTTTCAGCATACAAGTGTTTGATATTTTTATAGTACTAGATATTTGCAGTTTCTTGAATGAAAGGCAAAATAGTAACAGTTCGAGTTGTTTCATATTTATAATAAGAAGAGAAATGAAATCTGTTCAAAGTTAACACTCTAATAAAACTTTTAATGATATCACATATAATTTTGATATGAAATATTTTAAATACTCAAAAAGCAGTATTTTTGTATATTAACTTGTTTTAATTAAGAACAATTCTGCAACTGTAAGTTAGGACAAGCAAAAATAAAATGTAATATATCTGGATTTAATAGATCAGCTATTCATAACAGCAATGGCAACAAAATTCTTTCCACAGGCAGCCAGGCATCAAGAAAATTTCCTCACATAAACAGATCTATCTCAAATTATTCAAGCAAGCTGGAACAGAAAACAGGTATATGCTGCTCATTGATATCTTTACTCAAACTTATGATATCAAGCACATTGTAACTTACACTTATTTGTATAATTCTTTAGGAAAAACAGAACTATTATAAAGTTAACCACATTTCTGAGAACTAGATTTAGTGATTCGGCATTAACACAAATATCTTACAATTCTATGAATCATTACTTGCCACTTGCTACTAATTTCACATCCATATTCAATATTCTACAGAGAAAAACCACAGTTTTCAATATTAAATTTATATCATCTATTTACAGTATCTTAGTGTGGATCATAGGATTTTAAGGTGATGGGTTTATTAACGATAAATCAATACTGATATGTATGCATAAGGCTTAGACCAGATGAATAATTACAATTCAAGGCAATTTGCCCATATTCTCAATTTGCAGAATCAGTGAAGCGTTTCCATTCAAAATAATAATTTTTCATGATAAAAGAAGATCATGAAAATAAAACCAAAGTTAAGCTTCCCCTCAGGTTTGAAAAAAGAAGATCTAGTGCCAAAAAATTAAATTCTAGGCAGGAACTAGAGACTTCCAAAGCTTCTTAGTGGTGCTGAACTGGCCACTGTCTTAGTATTTATGCATTTCTAAAAAAACAGTGCTGCCTGTAGGATGGAGATGGTATGTAACACAACAGCTTCAATAGGAAAAGGATGACAAAATAATATTTAAGGTATCAAATAGCCAAATAATAAAGTCATTAAGATAAACTTTTAAAGTTTATTGATATCATGAGCATTATCATAAGCATGTTATCACTGTCATCAGAACACTGCTCAATCAACTCAGTCCAAGATCTAGAGAAGACAAAGCCCATGACTTTGAAGGGTTACACACAAAAATGTTCATAAAGGCCTAGAAAAGCACTAAGTGAATATTTGGAAGTGAGTACATGAATCCGTGTACACACCGCATGTAGAGAAAGGCTCAAAACATACTGATATTGGTATAAATATAATAATATACTTGGGTTACTATGGAAGAAACAAATATTGAGAATAATTTTAAAAACAAAAAGGTGTGTTTAGACTACCGTATAATGTATTTCACATAGGAAGAATGACTCATTCATACTAAATCTAACAGAAGAAAAAATATTTTATTTAAAATTAGAACAAAAACTAACAGAAAAAATGAGTATTATATTATTATTTTCATATACATATTATTTGAACCATGAATTGTTATCATACCATATAAAGAGGTCATACAAACTGGTAAGAAAAACACAAGATAAAGAACAAAATTTTTGAATAAAGTATTTCAACAAGGTGACTGGGTTTAAATCCAAATATAAAAATCAAAAGGAATAATTTCTACATCAGCAATACCCTTTTAAGAAATGTAAAAGAAAAGTAAACCTTTTCCCAACAGGAATAGAAACTACAAACAAGATGGTAATAAACTCACGGGACTTCCCTGGTGGTCCAGTGGTTAAGACTCCGTGCTCCCAGTGCAGGGTGCACAGGTTCCATCCCTGGTCAGGGAACTAGATTCCGCATGCCACAACTAAGAGCCTGCATGCCGCAACTAAAGATCCCGCATGCCGCAATGAAGATCTTGCGTGTTGCAACTAAGACCTGGCACAGCCAAATAAGTACATATATTTTTTTAAAAAGATGGTAATAAAAAAATAAATAAATAAATAAAAATAAATAAATAAAAAAATAAAAAAAATAAATAAAAAGATGGTAATAAACTCAAGATGAAAAGAGAAAGACTTTTACTAGGAAGAAAATTCATAATACTGAAGGGCACAAAAAATGGCTTTAATAAATGGAGAGACATGGCAGTGGAAAGACTACGAGTTAGAAAGTTGTTATCCTTCCCTCAAATCATCTTAAATTAAATACCATACCAGTTAAAATACCAAAGGTGTTATTAATGAATTTGATAACCTCGTTATCATATCCTTCCGAAGAAATGGTACAAAAACAGATAAGGAACTTTGGAAAAAGAAAAACCATCACTTACTGTATATCACAGCATACTCTATAATAGTTAAAACAGTATAACAACAAATTTTTTATACCCAGAGAATAAGTCCTATAAATTAACATAAGATAAATAATCCACTAGAAAAACATGGGCAGAGATGTGAACACACTCATGACAGCAGAGGCAAAACTTGGCCATTAGGCCAAAAAATCAAATGAAAAGATAATCAACCTTTCTAGAAATCAGAGATACAACCTCTATGACAAAGACATACCATTCTTACCTATTCAGTGGTAAACTTTTCCAAGTTTAAAATTATCATGTATTAGTAAAAGAGTAAGGACATATGCACGTTCATAGCTGCTGATGGAATATGAATTAGTACTACCATTTTGAAGAGTAATTAGGCATCAACTACTAAAATCTAAGATGCACATATCTCATGACCCAAAATTACAGTGATCAATCTACCTTTCAAAAAATATACTAATACATGTGGGCAAGAAACCAATGTAAGGATGTTCACCACAACATTGTTTGAAACAGCAAAATAGCAGGAACAAACTAAATGTCTATGAAAAGATAAGGATTAAATAAAGCATGGTATAATCACACTATAAAATAATAGGCAGCAGTGAAAATATAATGGTGATAACTCATGTTACCAGCTAAGCTGTATGTGAAATAAAAATGAGGTATACAATACCATGTTACCATTTAAGTAAATACTATATATATTTAAAATATTATATACATATATACACATTGACCATCTATATCTTTGAGGCACTCTCACAGTGCCCCCAAAGTCAACCTCAGCCCATATTTGAAGGCAGATCAATGCAAACATTTCACCTCTGTAGACAGCCAAAAACTAGAAACTTAAATTCCAATCAATGTAATATTACACAGAAATTAACATAAAGGAAGGTTTTTTTACTATCTCAGTAAATGCTTAGATATGTTTAGTTTAAAAAAATAGGACATAAAATTATATCTCAGCTTTGCTTTAAAAAGACCTCTACGTGACAAATTCAGATATACTCAAAGGGGAAAAAAGCTCAAAATTCTCCAAATGTTCACTGGATAGACGGACTGCAGTAATTTTTATTTTCAAGTTTCTTTTTCTGGTTGCTTTCTAGGTGTTCTACAATGGGCATGTATTGTTGAAGTGTCAAAGACAAAACATGTTCTTTCTGAAACAGTGTATCTTCTGTTATTGCATTCTTGAGATACCTTTATACGGAAAATGCCAAAATATTTCTCTACTCCCAGCCTATCACCTTCACTGCAGTCCCACTTTTCAGCTGCCCACTGAGCAGTTATCAGCATCCCAGCTTCAGTTATCCTGGATGTGACTTCACCTCTCCCACTGCTGTGCTCACTGATCCCATCTTCCTGCTGGCTCAGCCCTGTCCCGGTTCCCAGACCAAGGCAGGACTGAATTTACAAGTACTAATACAAGGTCATCCCCCCCTCCATCTCTCTCCCATCCTTTGTGAGAAAATGTTTCCAATTTGGGGTCTGCCTGGACTTTTGATGCACGCCCCTGAGAAGTCAGTACCACACTGTAATACACTTTGTATCATACTCTGGTATTAAACCATTCAGATACTTTTCACCTCTACTAGACTGTCAACTCACAGGGTCAAGTACTATATCTTACTCATATATGGATCCAGGGATGTGTCCCCCAAAACAGCAATTTGAATAATTCGTAAGAAAGTATCTGATGAATGACTGCAACATTTGTTTAACCAGAAAATCTGTCTGATTTGTTCAAAGACAGAATGAGTTTGGAGACTTAATTCAATCAGCTAGTATTTATTAAGAAACTAATGGGGGCCCAGGATTATAACAGGGAACTATTAGAGAAAGCAAAGGTATGGCTCCTCTCCTTGACACAGAATCTAAAGTGGTTGACACCTTTAAAAAAACAGAAAATAATTACTGTTTTAGCTTCTGCCTTAGCAAGCAAAACATGAAAATCTTCTTGCCTGAGGTCCTGATTTCACAGATGGGCAAACTGCAGTCGAGTTTGCCTGCCTGGATTCCAGACTACTGCCAGCACTGACTTTTGCCTCCTGTCCCAACTCCATGGGCCCCAGTATGCCTAGCTCTGCTTGTCACTATGTGTATGCTTGCCCACTTTGAATGATCCCAGTGGATCTAGACTCCTCCTCCCTCCACCGGTTCATGCTGTGTGCTAGGATCTAAATGTTTCCCTTCCTGTTTTCCTAGGGTACCTCTGTCACCTGTTTCTGTATGCATTCCCACAATAACAAGCTGTGACTACAATCCTAGTTTTCTGCTTCAACCTCTTTCCCACAAGACTGACAACATCATGGCAGGCCTCTAAAACTGTAACAAACACTGCTGCTTGCTGACCCAACATTCATTTCCCTTTCTCTTAACTAAACTGCCATTTAGCTCAGCCATCCCCTTCACCTCCTCCACACAGCCAGGAGCTTCAGGGAAAGAGGACTTCATCCCAGCCCCAGCAGGTGGATTCCTCATTAGTCTAAATCTATCATGTATGGTATTCCTTTTCCCCTTACTGTTGACTGGATTGGGGATCCAGTGCTGGCCGGTGAGATCAGAGGTGAGGGAGAACTTTTGGCAAAAGTTTCCTCGTTTTTTCTGGAAGAGATGCCACTGCTGCATGATGGTGTGCTCAGAACTGCAGCAGCCAAGATACCAATGCTGAGGATGAGGTCTAGACACAGAGGGATCAGAGAGAAGGGCAGAGAGGATATTGACCAAGGTCTAATACCTGGAGCCACCCAACCTCTGCATTTCTTGGCACTTTTACAAATCTTTTTGAATGCTTTCCCTTTCCTCTGCTGCCAGGTTACAGATAAGGGCATATTTCTAAATAAAATACATCAGCAGCTTTGTTTTCTACTTCAAAAAAGTAACTTTAAGATGGGGATTTGTCAGGTATTTGGGCTGTTTTTAGTTTGAAGCTATTATGAGAAAAGCTGCAATTAATTTTCATGTAAATGCCTTTGTGCATGTTTTCATTTCACCTGGGAGTGGAATTTCGGGGTTATAGGTTAAGAGTATTTTTAACATTAAGAGAAAAATGTTTTCCAAAGTGTTACATTCCCACCAGCAACGTATGAGGGCTTCGCTTGCTTCACACCCTCTCCAAAGCTTGATATTGTCAGTCTTGTTAAATTTAGCCATTCTAGTGTTTGTACAGTGATAACATATTGTGGCTTTTAAATTTCATTATTTGGGTAACTGATAGACTTAAATCACCTTTTCATGTGCTTACTGGTCACTGGTATCTCTTTTTTATGAAATATGTCTTCAGACATTCTGTTCATTTTTTTGGTTGGATTGTTTGTTTTATTGAGATGTAAGAGTTCTATATACAATTAGTCCATTTTCAGATATATAGAGATAGAAATAAAGATACATAGATCTAGCAAGTCTTGAGTCTTTTGAAGAACAAAAGTTTTTTTTTTTTTAATTTTGATAAAGTCTAGTTTATGTTTTTCTTTTAACTTTATGATTAGTGCTTTTGGGGCCCTATCCAAGACATCTTTACCTAACCCCAATTCACAAAGAGTTTCTCCTATAATTTCTTGTAGAAGTTTATATACTCTAAACCATAGACAAATCTCAAACACATTTATACTCAATGAAATAAGGAGACAAAAATGAGTACATATTCCATGATTCAATCTATATTCACTTTTGGAACAGGAAAAACTAATCTATAGAGACAGAAAGCAGATCAAGTGGAAGGGCATTTTTTAGAGCAATGGAAATATTCTACATCTCGATTGCAGTGGTGGTTACATAGGTATATTTATCAACACACAACAGTATTTAAAATGGATGTACTTTATTATATGTAAAACATACCTCAACAAATTTGATCATAAAAAATTTTAATGGGAATTTGGAGCTGGATTGGTTGAAAGACAGGTGACCACACAGTCCTATGGGATAGGATTTAGGGGATAAGACTTTGCTTGTGCCTGAGGCAAAAACATTAACCTTAGAGTATATGTAACTACTTAAATAAGTATTACCTAATTCTAAACTCATTAATGCCATATAGCGTTTCAAAGACAGTGGCATTACTCCAACAAGCCAAACATATACTGAGCTAGTCCCTATCCAGAGGTAGCAACTGACTTGTATCTCCAGTCCAGGAAGGAATTTTAAAAAGGAGAGACAGGGAAGGATGGAGAGGTTAAGAAAGGGACAGATTTCTTAGTTCTTCCTTGGCCCAGAGACACTGTGAAGCTAAATCTGAAGTTTTCTTGGGAAAGGGAAAGCACTGAAGGTAAAGAGTTTTCTTGAGTAGCAACAATTTGTGTTTCAAAAAAAAAAGCAGGGGGAGTGACACAGTAAGAAATAAATCATTATGCCTTGAAATTTTAAGGGAAATTCACATATGGAATTATAGAATTTTATAGCTATAAGACACTATATCATCTGGTCTAAGTCACTTAAAATACAGATTAAATAAATAAGCCTTGGAGGGTTTGAGGCTTGTTTAGTCATATAATTAGTTAGCTGGTTGAAAATCTGGAGGAAAAACCCAGGTGTCCTGATTCCTGATTCAGTTTTGCTATGAAATTATACTTTCTAGCCCAATGCTGTGCATGGAGCAGACATTTAAAAATGCCTGTTGAATGAATTCATGTGAGGTAATATGATTTTAAAAATACATAGAAAGCATAAGTAAACAGAGGGATAAATTTAGACGCAGACATTTTTTCCCAGTGAATTCTGTATATACTTCTTTATGACATTTCTGCATTTTAGAGGGAAAAAGCAAGCGCATCTTGTGAAATTACTCTGGCAGATATCAATGCCTGAAGAAAAATATTGAGCACAAGTGGTAAACCCTCAAGAATTGTGGGACACCCTTTCTTAGAAATAGTTGAGGGCAATTAGCTCTTTCTGAGGTAGTTAAGGACACAATAAGAAATAAATCTACCTCCTCACTAAAAGATGCATCAATGATGTTTAACAACTGCCTCAGGCCCTACAAATTTAAGATAAAGTTGGAAGACTGGGATTCTCACCAAACTGTTGTCTAACCACAATTAAAATCAGATGGGAATGGGGACTTCCCTAGTGGTCCAGTGGTAAAGAATCCGCCTTCCAATGCAGGGGACGCGGGTTCCATCCCTGGTCAGGGAACTAAGATCCCACATGCCGCGGGGCAACTAAGCCCACGTGCCACAACTACTGAGCTCACACGCCTCAACTAGAGCCTGCGTGCGGCAAACTACAGAGCCCACACACCCTGGAGCCTTCGCACCACAACTACAGAAGAGAAAACCCGCACCCCACAACTAGAGAGAAGCCCCCGGGCACCACAACGAAGAGCTCGCGCTCGGCAACGAAAGATCCTGAATGCCTCAACGGAGATCCCGCGTGCCACAACTAAGACCTGACGCAGCCAAAAATAAATTAAATAAATAAATAATAAATAAATCTTTAAAAAAAAAAATCAGATGGGAATGAACCATACCCTTTATCTTAAAGCTCAAGGCCCATAAGGTAGAAGCAAGATAGAAACAAAATGATACACGGAAAACACCAAGATTGCTCTGCAATGTACCAGGGAAACTGCAGATTTAGAAACAACTTGCTGACAGCCCCTCCCACAGGCACATTGAAGGACTAAAATGACTGATAGGGAGCTTTGGATGTCACAGGCCGACCCCATGTTACATAAGAAAACCGGCTCCCGGGTGAAGAGGCATAAAGGCCAGCTGAAACTGCTGGGCAGAGAACTCCTGAAACTTACATGAAATCTACACTTACTTTTCATCCCTCATTTCTGAGCCCTCTTGCCCTCTTGCTCCCTACTTCCAAAATAAATACTCCACTCAAAAGCTGATGGAGACACAGATCTGAGCTTTGCCTCCTGTCTCCTTGCTTGGCCACCCTGCAATAAAGCCTTTTTTCTCTGTAAAAGACCAATGCCTCAGTATTGGTCTTTCTGTTGTGCACTGGGCAACGAGCCCACTTGCTCTGGTACAGGAACATCAATTCTCTGGTCTTTTAGGGAGTCGTTGTGGTTTCTGAGTAGGCTGTGGGAGAACTGGCATGCCCCCATTAAGAGTTCATGACTTTAGCTGTGAAATATCAAGGCATCATTAAAAAAAAAAGATATTGGATTTACTGCAGGTACGTAATGAACAATATGAGCCCAATTTACACATATGAGCATATTAAAAGTGTCCTATTAATTGAACAGGCAGTTATAAATTTTTCAGCTCAATAGATGAAACAAAATTAATTAATTTTATCTCATCCTTACTCCACAGTTCCCTGTTCTCTATAAGTTAAGGTCACCACCTTAACTTACAGAGAACACAGTTGCTTCTTTTTCACTCCCTTTAATGCACACTGTCTTCACATCTGAAAGATAACAGTCTGAGTTGTATACACAGATATGGCCTTTAAATAAGAAGGAATAAAAGCCCTATAAAATTAAGCTTTATAAGGTCAGACTATCACTTTTTTATAATGTGTTACAAGTAATGATCTCAAAGAGTGGTAGAATGCGTATTTGTGGTTGAGTTAGAATTCATCTCCAAGATAAAAATTCACTTATGAGGAAAATTAAAACATTTGAAAGTAGTTTGTCAAAAATCACTGGTGCTGTAACATGAAACTGACTAGATGTGATACATTTGAAAATGTTTTATTTAGATCCGCTGCATCTTTAAAACATCAGAATATTAAGAAAACTTCCAAAATGAAAAATAAAAATGCTACAGTCTATGGTGTTAAACTTCTAGCTTTTGGAAATATATTCACGTTTTTAGCTATATATCTTAACATAATATTCATAAGACTAATTTTGTATATATTAGAACTACAAAAAAAAATTTTAAGAGTATTTTACTATTTTGGAGAAAGGAATGAAATTATGTCTATCTATTAAAAATGAATTAACATGAGCACTATAAACACTGAAACTTGTAACTTGCAGGTAAAATTTCTGAAAATCCTTTTTTGATAGAATAATTCAAATCATTTATGCTTTTGGATACATGTTTCAGGGATATATATTTCAAAGTAGTTAATAAACACCAGCCAAAAATAAAGGTGTGTCAACAGACGTAGCCAATGAGCAACTATCACCCCACACTCAGCAGATATTTAACTTGCTCAGTGTACAATCCCAGACAGACCCTCTGGTGTCATCACACCCTAGTCTCCCAGTAAACACTTGAAAGGGCATAACCCATTTGGAATCGTTAATAATCTTGAACACCAAAAAAAGAAAGAGAAAAAAGGGCCTGTGGTAACAAGCAAAAGTCAACAACGAAGTAAAAATAAAGTTCCTGGAAATACAATTACCCTTACAATTACCAGCTTTATGTATGACAAAATAAATAATCATGGTTACTATTCTCCAAGTATATATTCTGGAATATTCGTGGGTTAAGGCAAAACAAGAGAGACTTGTGATAATCATGATATTAAATCTTTATTGTCTAGAAAGCTCAACTTTCTCTCTGCCTTGAAGTTTAAAGAAAAGAGAAAGAATACTCTGGGTCCTCATTGTGACACAGACCTTGAATTCTGCGTCTTGGTGTGGGGCTTTGCGTGAGACAAAGAACTCAAACAGGTCCTCTGGGTAGCTGCACATTCTGTGATAAAATGGATCCCACAATACAACAAGTTGTCTTGTCCCAAGTGATAGTGTAATTACTCTGACTGTATGTGTTTAATACCGTTTAATACACTCCCTAGTATTCAAGTAATTAGTCTTCCCAAACACACGTTGCTTCTTCCCTCTCTGCTTTTGTTCCAGCTGTGGTACCCACCCTGCATGAAATCCTTCCCAGGAATCTCTGTCCAAGCCCCAGTGCTACTCCTGAATATAATCTTTCTCTGGCTACATAAACAACCGTCCTCTTCAGAATCCCTCTAACTACTTGCTTTTCATTTCTTTCCAGTAAATAATCATATATTGTCTTGGATTGTTTTTAAGCCATTTCTCCTAGTTATAATAATGCTTAAGACACACTGTGTTTATCCCAAGTACTGTGTTTAACACATTTAACTAACCCTTAAAGCAATCCTAAGAATCGGGGTCTACCATAATTCCCATTTTGTAAGTGAGGAGAAAGACTTAAATACTACGAAAGGGCATAACACTCTACTACTTAAGTAGAGCATGCACTAAAATTGAAAGCTCTCTCCAAAGATCTTGTTCTTTGCCACTGTGAAATATGACCTCACACAAATGCCTGTTCTCCTCAACTAGGCTGTAAGCTAAGGTTAAAGAGAGTGTCTTTGACATCTTTTGAATAGTGCATATACTTAGCTGAGGGTTGAGCAGGTTTTAAGAACTCTGAGAAAGGCACAGAGAATGTTCCAGAATATTTCCTACAAGGTCCACAAGATGTTGTACTGGGTCTTTGTCTGTACCATACATTCTTAACGGTCCAGTGAACCAAAGGCAGAAACCTCCAGAAATTAAATTCTTCAGAGGAAGTTGGTCTTTATCTGTAAACTGAATAATGATCAGAGTAGCAGGCTGCTTTTTGAAGATGCCAGTTCTTCTTCTGTTTCATATTTTATTCATTTTAACTCAACTCTCTCTCAAAATCTTGCTGTAAACAAATGTTTTCTATTTGTTAATAACCTCATAAGTTTTGTTTTCACTAAGTAGATGAATGTTTACAAAGTAGACAAATAAACAGTATCTTTGTTTCCATAGTAAGCACAGTGTTAAAAACAGAGGCATACACCCACATCATTCTGTATAGCAAAACTGCAATCAAGAAAAAGCAGGGCTGACTGAGGGGCTGCCTCTTCCCCACACTCACAACCATGAAGCTCCACAAAGAAAGAACAGGAGAGATGCTGGAAGGGGAAAAGTCATGTAAAAGTACATTAGGATAAAACTAACTTATTGTATTCATATATAATTACTATCAAAGTCTTTCACTAGCTTCATGGCATTCCAGGGAAATCAACAACAACAACAACAGAACACCCCTACCTACAACTGTGTCCGCTATTAAGTAATGTAACCACTCAAGTCTGGACAGGGTTGATGGCAATTCTGCATTAGAATGTTGGTAACACTGACAATTCGACCAAGCTTCTGCCACATGGCTTCAGTCAGCCAAGCCATTTATGGAATTGCATTCCCATCAAGGGGAGTTGGGGCAGGGGGAAGATCCATCATTCCTAATATCACACACTTCCCAAAAACTGATGCAGATGATTAACTGTGTCAGCTTTTTATCAAATCAGCACTCAATCACTTCGGAAGGTAATTCACTTCATCTCAACTCCTACTTTACATTCCCGTAAAATGTGAAAGTGCATATTGCACTACTGGCATATAATAACTTAAAAGAAAAAAAAAATCAGTAATTTGCTCCACAGCATAGTTTCTTACTGGCAGCTTCACTGAATCCACCATTAATTTCAGTCCCTCCCCAGATACTCATTAAGCATAAAACATAGCTATTTATAAATATTAAGGGGTTTTTATATTTTTTATTTTTTTTATTTTTTAAAGAGAGTATAGATAGAACAAAATACAGGCTTCTAAATATTCCATTTCTGAGTTATACTGTTTGTTGGACCTTTCTGAAATGATGAATATACTAAAAATTCTGAGACAGGGCTGTCCCGCCATGTATGAATAAACTTTTCAGCAACAATGCTTGCCAAAAGGAACATTGCCAAATCACTATTAATATATGTAATAGAAGGCATCAGAGTGTAAGCTAAAGAAAGCAAAGTAAAATATATCATTTGGTGAAAACAAGTGGTGCAAAACCAACTGAAATTTTAAATTGTTAATGATGGTCCCAGAGCTAATTTAACTTTTCCACTGGTGTAAACACAGACAAAATCACACAGTATGTTTCCAACAGCTTCACAATTTTTGTAACATAGATGAAAAAGGGTAAGAATATCTGCTAAAGGTGTAATGCAGCTAATGCTATCAAAATGGTATATTTCTAAGCCTGTGGAGTATAACCTCATTACTCCAAACTGTCCATTGTCCTCCTTTAGAAGTTAACTCATGATGAACAAAAGTGCATCTCTTCCACTCTTCTGCTCCCTGTTTTCCCAAATCAATCTACCCTAGTGTTTTGTATGCTGACCAAAACATTCCACAAATAATGCTGTGGTGCACACACATTAAAGTTTAGAGAGTTTCTGCCTCTGAAGTAGAGATAGTGACAGAACCAAGGACACAAGGGTTCAATTCCAAGGCAAATATTAGGCGGGTGGTTTGAAAATATCAACCCAAAGAGGCCTAAGGGAAAAGGATACAAGCATCCACTGTCACCACCCTCCCCCTCCCCTCCCCTCTTCCTCTCTTGTTCTCTTTCTCTCTCCTCTTCCCTCCTTGTGGCTTCTCACACAGAGACAATCAAAGCCGGGAAAGCTGGATTTTAAATTAGTGAGACACACACTGGGAATATGTAATTCCCAGAAGAAAAAAGAAACTGCTACAGAGGGGAGTGGGGGGGTTGTTGGCAACATGTCTAAGTGACAACCCTCCCCACCCCCACCCTAATACAGCAAAAATCCATAGATTCCTCCTCGACCGACCCTCTTCGCCTTCCAGTTCCCAGTACTCTATCCAACTTGACCCTTAACCCAAATAACATTGAAATCCACAGGGCATCCACTGTGCAAGAGTGTGTCTCTCAGTATATGTACCCAATTTTTTGGAAGCCCCTGAATCCGGACAGTTGTGCCAGGCAAGGGATCTCCCACCGGGGAAGGGGTGAAGAAAGGGGATAAAAAGAGATGGGATCAAGAGGAAAGGGAGGCAGAGCTGCGCTCTAGGGCGAGTGGCTGCAAGGAAGACAGGGAAGAATGAAAGGGTGGGAAGGAAGTGGGGCTGGGAGAGAGGAAGAAAGGGATGAAAGAAAGGCTGGAAGGGAGAAAGGAGGGGAGAGGAGAGAGGGATGTTGGGAAGGATGAGGGCGGGAGGGTTGGGGAGCTGGGAGGGAGGGGAGGATGGAGAGGATGGGAGGGAGATAGGGAGGGAGGGAGGCAGGCAAGGATGGAGAATGCTCTGCCCGGGACTCACCTCTGTGGGTCGGTGGGAGTTTCTCGCCCTCCTCCTCTTTCTCGCCCGTTCCCAGCAACTGGAGGGGTAATCACAGAAGGGACTGGAGAGGCGGCGGCGGGGAAGAGGGCAGCAGCTGCTGCAGCCGCCTCTGGCCGAGGTGCGCTGCCTCCTGCTCCGCCCGCCAGCCCGGGTCTCCGCCTCACTCGGGGCTGGAAGCGAAGCCGCTCCCCCCTCCCCCCGCCCGCCCCTCGTCCTGCCCAAGCGCGAGCGGCAGCGGCCCAGATCGCCGCTAGGGGAAGAGGCCAGTGCGCAGGCGCGGCCGCTTGCTCTCTCGCGCGCCCTCGCGGCCCCCCGGCTCCCGCGGCTCCGCGCTCCGCGGGGCTGGAGAAGGCACGGGGTGGGGGCCACCTGCGCGCGCGGCCTTGGGAGCGCCGGCGGGGCGGGGAGGAGCTGGGGAGGCGAGGCCGGCCGCGCCGCAGGTGGGGGGAGGGGACGGTGGCGAAGGGGCACTGCCGAAGGGCGCAGGTGCCGTGTCCATGACAACCGCGTTACCCCGGGGCGGGGGACGCGGTGAGCCGCCCGAGGACCAGGGACAGACACCCGGTGCGGGAGAGGTCCTGGGGGAGAAGGGGACGAGGGTTGCAGAGCAGGAGGAAAGGGAGAGCCCGAGAGGGCGCGTGGCAGGAGGAGGGCAGCGCCCCAGCGCAGCGAAGGTAGTGACTGACGCAGGAGGGAGGTTTGTTGGGATCTGGAGGACCAAGAGAAAGAGGATTGGACTTTAAAAAGGACTAGGAGAGGATGGAAGTGTTAAAACAAATGGCACAATTGCTCATTTCACATGCCTTTATTGAGTGCTGTCTCTGTAGAGGGCATTGTGGTTCTTTTATCGATTTAAAGAATATTACTGAGCCCTTAATTTGTACTAGGCACTCTACTTAGGCATTTTGAGATGTCCAGAAATGTTTAGTATACGGTGTTTGTCCTCGCGGAGGTTATACTTTAACTGAGGAACTTACACAGAGATTTCAGGGAGCAAGTGCTCTGCCTACCACCATCAACTGGGGCTTGATGGTGGTGGAATTAACTGTTACAGAAGTGCTAGAACGGAAAAAGGTGCACAGCTTTATCAAATATGAGAGGTAAGTTACACTTACCTTTGTTCTGCCACAGTGCCAAGTGACTTTTTAAATCAAGAGAGAAAAATAGAGACAAACAAACCTATGGCAGTTTGGTATAACACAAGTGATACTGCATTCACATGATGCAAACTGGCCTTCTCGCCTACAAGCATCAGTGTGTTTGTTCATGCCAACAGTTGCACGGATTTATATCACATGGTGCACACATTTTTTCCACTCCTTCTTCACTGGCAACGTCAGCTATGTTACATCCCTCCTTCATTCCCAAGCTGGTATCTGCTGCAATTGTTTTAAGATTGTGTCAAACCCATGTGACTTATTCTCTCCAGGCAATGACTTTAGACCACTATCTGTCCATTCCTCTATCTTTCCCGCCCAATATCTTTTTGCCTTTCTTTTTTAGTGACACCACCACTGTACCAAATTAAAAATCCCTGAGAGAATATGGACAGGAATCACCAGATGTAGGGTTAAGAAAAAAAAAAAACCCTTAGCCTAGAACGATGTTTCAGGACCATGGACAGTGCTGTCGCATGCTCCTCCCACCAAGCTTTATCCTTAGGCTCAGCCTATGGATTCAGGAGAAAGACGCTAAGAAGGTAGAGTGTGCTTCAAGAAGTAAATGCCGAGTACCAAATGATTTGTGACAAAAGATAGGAACAGAGTAGAAAAAGAGAAAAGCATACCGTGTACTGGAACAAGTAGAAAGCAAGTGGACCCAGATAGACTTTGAGTAAAGAATGGGTAAGATTGTGGGAGGCACCACAAGGCCCTAAAGTGGTAAGAGGGGGATAGTTTAGAGAGGGAGGTGCTTGAATAAAAATAGGGATACTTCATGCTACTGCTATACAGTATCTTCCTGGAGTCAGAGGACACCTCTGACTTCAAATGGTCCAAGAATGTGGAAAGGGGAAAAGTAGTTCCAGTTAAATGAGGTAGAATAATCTCTCAAGGATGTTTTGTTGTTGTTACTCTGATTTTTCATTCTCTAGTCCAGCTGGTAGGGGATAAACCAAAAAATACAAACCAAAGAGTTATCAGATCTCTCTTTAATGTTGGAGAGCATTCATTTATAGCTTTGTGCATCGTTTTAAATTAAGTTTAAATTTATAATTCTATGTTTTAATTGGCAGCAGACAGACAGGAGGAAAAAAAAAAAAAACCTAATGTAGACCAAGTGCTGTCTTGTCAAAATGAGATGTCCCTCGCTTTTGTCTTGTAGTGACTTTCAAAACTATTAGATATTATTGAGAGAACTTTAAAAGTCATTAAAATATTTACAGGGTTTTTGTCCATGCAATTGCTTTAAATTAGAGTTAGTAAAAATAATGGCATAAAAGCCATCCCTTATTTCTCAGACCCCTGGTCCCCTTACTCTTCCTTCAAAATGCACCAGACTGTTGTCTGTCAGTCAGATAATGATAAGAAATTACTCAGGCAATGTATTTAAGTCACCAGCAGGCAAATGACAGCTGAAATTTTTGTTCTCTGCCTCCAAAAACTTTGCTAACTCTTTAATATTTTGAATGAAGGGGAAACTCCAACCCCTGCCTACTTCATGGAAACATCCAAATTGAGTATTATTTTAGTTATATTTGTTTCTCTCAGATAACAGTCTAAACATCCTTGTATAAATAATGGCTATCATTTGATACTGAAAATCTATCATTTTATTTGTCCCCATTCTAAACCAAGAGGAAATTTTTAAACTTTATTTCTTTTGTTTTGAGACTGCTTGTGACTCTGGCTGTTTTCAATTTTCTCGATTTAAGTATTGTCCTTCATTTCAATGACATAAACATACACAGCCCTAAGAAAAACAAGCAGTTTTTCCCTTCCCCCATTCATATTAAAGATCAATGCCAAGCTAAATAACAAACAAAAAGAGTACTGTTTAAAGTGCATTATTGTATACAAATGGAAAAACATACTGTATGTAACTAAAATACTGTTTAACCTGCAGTGATATGACATCTAGATTTTTAGAATAGACTCCAAACCAATACTGGCAAATCCTAAGTAAAATTATCCCTAGTGCTTATACATTTAAATATCAGATCCCTACACACTGGGACCCTCATTCAGTCTGTCAGCTCCTGAAATATCTCTATCAAATCCTCCTGAGATATTCATTGTTTTAAATTGGAGTATAATCGATTTACAATGTTGTGTTAGTTTCTGCTGTACAACGAAGTGAATCAGCTATATGTATACATATATCCCTTCCTTCTTGGACCTCCCTCCCACCCACCTAGGTCATCGCAGAGCACTGAGCTGAACTCCCTGTGCTATAACACAGGTTCCCACTCGCTATCTGTTTTACACATGGTAGTGTATTTATGTCAAAACTAATCTCCCAATTCATCCCACCATCCCCTTCCCTTAGACTTTATATTTTATAGCAGTTTTAGATGCACAGCAAAATTGAGCAGGGAATACAAAGAGTATCCATATATACCTCCTGCAAACACCCACGCAAAACTTCCCCCCACTACTAACACCTCGCCAGTGTTACATTTGTTAAAACCTATGAACCTACACTGACACATAGCTATCACTCAAAGTCCATAGTTTACGCTAAGGTTCACTCTTGCTGAACTTTCTATATAGGTTTTGACAAACGTATAAATGACACGTATCCACCACTGTTTCCTACATAATAATTTCACTACTCTAAAAATCTTCTGTACTCTGCTTATTCATTCTTCCTTCCCCCAACCCCTGGTGACCTCTGATCTTTTTGCTGTATACATAGTTTTCCCTTTTCCAGAATGACATATAGTGGGAATCATACAGTATGTAGACCTTCAGATTGGCTTCTTTCACTTAGTAATATTCATCTAAGTTCCCTCCATGTCTTTTCATGACTTCATAGCTTATTTCTATTTAGTGCTGAATAATAATATTCCATTGTCTGGGTGTTCCAGTTTGTTAATCCTTTCACCTACTAAAGGACATCTTGGATGCTTCCAGCTTTTGTCAATTATGAATAAAAATAATATAGAAATTTTACTTTTTAATAACCTCCTAAATATGTCAGAACTTGTCATGGTAATTTTTGCGTATGAGTACCCCAGGACTTCTTATATGTTTCATCTTGTTCTCACAAACCTTGCTACAGATTTCTTCTATTGTCTAAAAAATATCAGCCAATGAAACTCTCACTTTTGTTGTTTTTATGTACTTCATTCATTATTAAAAAAAAAAAATCACTAAATATCCTGTTTTAGAATTTTTGTTTACTACCTATCAACTCTAACTTCCCTTTGTCAAGCATATTTATCATTCATAACCCTAGTGTGTGTGTATATGCTGTTTTAATGTTTGCAAATAAGTACAATGGGTGTTTTAGGAATCACATATATAAAATTTCTTTCTTTTGCATTTTGAAACTTTTCAGCTGCAATGTTATGTAGATAGATTGTGGTAGGCAGAATAATGGACCCCTAAAGATTTCCATGCACCAATTCCTTGAACCTGTGAATACGTTACATTACATGGCAAAAGGAACTTTGAAGATGTGATTAAGTTTATGAAATTTGAGAATGGGAGATTTTCCAGGACTATATGGATGGGTTCAATACAATCATTTGAGCTCTTAGCTAGAGTCAAGAGATGTATCAGAGAGATGAGGCAGAAGAAGAGTCAGAGAGATTCCAAGTGTGATAGTGACTTGAACGGCTTTGCTGAATTTGAAGGGGACCTTAAACCAGGGAATGAGGGCAGCCTCTAGAAGCTGAGAATAACCCCTGGCCAACAGCCAGCAAGGAAACAGACCTCAGTCCTACAACCACACAGAAATGAACTTTGCCAACAACTTGAAAGAACCTAGAAATGAATTGTTCACCAGGGCCTCCAGAAAGGAACATAGGCCTGCCAACACTTTGATACTGTTCTTGTAAGGCTCTAAGCAGAGAAACCAGTGTAGCCCATAAGATTTCTGAACCACAGAACTGTGAGATAAATTTGTTTTAAGCCATTAAATTTGGGGGAATGTGTTAAGGCAGTGATAGAAAACTAATACAGAGAGATTTTATATCATTTATTGTATTTGAAAAAAAAAAAAAACCAACTTCATTGGATGGCACTTATGAGTGCTTTTAAATTCCAGCATTACCGTATTCTAGTTTTTGACATTGGGCAAGTTACTTAATGTCAATAAGACTTAGTTCCACAATCTGTAAAACAGTGACCATTTTTATCTGTGCTCTTGACTTTGTTGTGAGAAATAAATTGTCCATAAATTGCTCTTTCTTTAATTAATATTTCTAATATGAATTAGGCAATGATTCAGACATTAAAATAAGATTATTCCTTGTTATATTTTGACCACTTTGGATCTGTTTCCATAATTTTTTATTTCCAAATAAAAGGAAATATCGGGGCTTCCATGGTGGCGCAGTGGTTAAGAATCTGCCTGCCAATGCAGGGGACATGGGTTCGAGCCCTGGTCCGGGAAGATCCCATATGCCGCGGAGCAACTAAGCCCGTGCGCCACAACTACTGAGCCTGTGCTCTAGAGCCCGCGGGCCACAACTACTGAAGCCCACGCACCTAGAGCCCGTGCTCCACAACAAGAGAAGCCACTGCAATGAGAAGCCTGTGCATGGCAGCAAAGAGTAGCCCCCAATCACCGCGACTAGAGAAAGCCGGCGTGCAGCAACGAAGACCCAATGCAGCCAAAAATAAATAAATAAAATAAATAAATTTATTTTTAAAGAAAAAAGGAAATATCTTTTATCTTTTCAAAGGAAAAAAAATAACCGGTAATATGTCTCCTCAAACTAAATATGTCACTTCCATCTTCAGGCTCCCTAATAGACCCAGGATCCCTTAGAGGAAGATGGGGCAACTCCTTAAAAATTTCCAGATTTTATCATTTTACTCTCAACTGTTATCCTGGAAGAGCGTTTTTCTAAACTCTGTTCTAAGGAAGAATAGTTCCAGTATGAATTCTTTCAATAGCAAATGACTGCAATCCAACTTAAATTAGTTTGAGTAAAAGGGAAATTTTGGCTCACATAGCTGAAAAGTCTAAAGTGTGTCTCAGTAAGGTTCAGCTAGATCCAGGGGGGGTCATCAAAAATATTAATCACAGTGAAGGCTCTGATTGGTTTTGCAAAGGCCTTGTGTTCATCTATGAACCAATTACTATGACCAGAGGAATGGATACTCTCATTCATATGCCCACCCTTGTGACCACATGCAGGAGAAGAACAATTACCAAAAAGACTTTGAAGAACGGCATGGGAAAGCATACTGCATAAACCAAAAGTACAGCTGCCCAGCCCAGCACTGTGAAATTATTTAAAAAGTGATCTCCACCATGAAATTTTATTGGTAAATGCTGGGTGAAATGCATTTTAAAGCTTTCCTTCATGAATCCTTAGAATGTCATAATGTGCAAGAAGGTTACTTAAGAGAAAGCTATCATATGTAGTGTCTCCTATATTTATTTGATCAGGGAACCCTCTGTCACGAAGTATCTCTTGCAATGAGAGTTCTAAGAAACATGCTTTGGGAAGAGCTGACCTTAGATTTTGCCTCACTCTGCTGTTCTTTGATTCTCACAGCTTATTAATGAGCTTATTTCTGTTCTTCTTGATTTGTAAAATATCTGATCCTCACTGCCATTATTATTCTTATTATTATAGAACTCAAAGAGTCTTTACTGATAATCCTTCATCTGTGGCTTCCTTATTTTGCAGATGGAGAAACTGAGACTCAAAGTGTTTTTTCTCCCATAATCATGGAACTAGTCAATTCCTGTGTGAATCATCTGAACTAGGTTATGCTGAGGTAACAAATAACCTCAAGATCTCAGAGGGTCATGTGGTAGCTCTGTTTTATATACTTCTCTTTCTGAGATCTATGCTAACTGCACAGCCACTACCGAGATTCTAATTCATCATCGTTACAGAGGGAAAGAAAGCAATTAATTGTTCTGGCCCAGGAATAACTTGTGTATTGGATCCAAACTAGTCACACAGCCCACATAACCACAAGGAACTTTGGAGTGCAAAACTACCATGAGCCTGGAAAGACAAGGAAGCTGAAATGTTTGGAGGACAATCCTGATTACTACAAGGGAAAACGTGTTGGGACAGGATTTTCTGACTTACTTCTCTCTACCACTTTTGATTTTCAAATGTGATTTGATGATGCATGGTGATAATGATAGGTATCATTTACAGAATATGCTAGTGCTAAGGACTTATTAAGAATTTTCCACATATTGACTTATGAGGAGATCACTAATATTATCCACATTTTTACAATGAGGAACCTGAAACACAAGGTGTTTTAATAAGGGTTGCCCCGACTAAAACACGAAAGGTGCCTCATATGTTTAAGGCTTTGGGTGTTAGTTCTTGCACCAGGTCATAGAGTGGTGGGTGGTGGAGGTGAGCTTTTAATCTATACAGTCTGGCTCCAGAGTCCACACTACTCTTCGCAGCGCTCTACTACCTTCCCACTGATGGAAGAAAAATAACTCCTTCTTACAATTCAAAACACTAAGTTCTTAGTTCAGCTCTGAGGTGGCTGAAGCAGATTCATTTCTTTTTTAACTTAACACATGCACCAAAACATGTTATGAAGGAGCTTTAAGAATTTAAAAAATAAAACAATGAGTACTCCGTCAAACAGAAGATTTATACTACCTGAGAAATGTCTACAGTCCTTATTCTACATACAAATGCACTCACCCATGCACACGTGCCTTTCCTCTAGTATTTTGTTTGAAAATATTCTCTGACAATCAGAAATATAAAGGCCAGTGAACAAGCAGATCTCCAATTCTACAAATACTATTGACCCAAGTGCCTGTTTGCACTGTATAGTATTATATATAATGTTCTAACTAAAAGTTCAAACTCATCCTTGTTAAGAACAAATATTCGGAAGCCTTGGCATATTGATTTATTCATCCATTCAAGAAACTTCTGACATTTGCCTATTGACAGTCAAAATTCTCAATGTAGATTATTTAGATAAAAGACAGAGTTTGTGCCATCAATGACCTCATAGTATAATGAAGCAAACTGACAAAGAAGTGCAGTTTAATGTAATGAGGGCTACAGAGCACACTGTTTATTGTTTACCTAGTAACCATTCCACTCTGTTTCCATTCTAACAGCTCTATACCTCTCCACCATGCAGCCCAGGTGCTTTAGGCTGAGGTTAACCTCACCTCTGGCTCCAAGACTGGTTCAGATCGAAGGGGAAATCCCACTGACCTTGTCACAGGCATTAGTTCAAAAGTTCAGGACTAAGTTCAATGTCCCATTTCATTCCCTGGCCAGAGAAGTTGATTTAGGAATTAACATATGATGGAATATGCACAAATGGGACAAAAAAGTTTTCAGTGGCTTCCAAGAAATAACTTTCTTTTCAAGAGAGCTAATAGAAGAAATGTCTACTTTTGTTTGGATTTAAATGGCATATGGGTATAAAGTAAGGAAATGACACAGTCTTTTTAGGTATAGGAAGGAAAAGATAGACCACTACAGATAACTCAAACAAAAAAGGATTTAATACAGGGAATTGATTTACACAGGTGTTGGAAAGATTGAGTGAATGAGAGAAAATAAAGTAATTTAGACACTGTCATTATTCCATACATTTAAAAAGAGAAAATAAGGAAATTAGTTATCATTTAAAAGTATACACATATATGTCATACTCCAGAACTCACATATGAATGACTTCCTTTATTTACTACCCATTCCATGTTTACTTTGCCTGCAACCAGGATCTCAGCTAGTATGGTCCTTTACCAGATGAAGGTAAGCAAAATTTTCATTCCTGAGGGTGTGAGTTTTGGGCGGAGCTGTCTCTTTGGGTTGTATAGACTTCCATTAATTTTTCAGCTGAACATTAATGTACTAAGATCCACTCTGGGAAAACTCCCTGGTTCCAGACATAATTTGACTGTCTCCTCTATGGAGGAGTAACACAACTTCTCCTTGGTAAGCACTCCATAAATCACAGTAGCCCAGTATTTGTCTGTTGTTTCAGTGGAATAAGAAGCCCAAAATAATCAGGTGGCAGACTTAACTTCCATTTCATTGAAAGCATTATGTCTCCTGGTCAAGACAGTTTTCATAATGGAAATAAGACCACTCAACCAACAGACCTAGAAGTTGTGTGTACAGGGAAAAATTATTGAGGTCCACTTCTCTTCTTAATGAATGGATTAAGAGTAAAACAATTTCATATGTGGTATCTAATAGAAGCTGGTACTATGTGATGTAGGAAAATACCCCAAATTTTAAAATTCATGTCTCTCAGCTGGCACTGTATCTAATAATCCAGGAAGACATTCTATGTCTCTGTTAAGGCATCTGCTTCTGGGCCAAGCAGTATATGGTAAGATAAGTGAATTGTATGAGCCCACAGCTGCCTGCCTTTTGCTTTGTAATAAGTTCTTCAGTCAGAAGCAATATTGTATGGAATATCTTGATGGTGAACAGAGTACTCCAAAAGTCTCCTGATATTGGTGCTGAAAGAGGCATTGGAAGCAGGAAAAGCAGATCCAGCATCCAGAATAAGTTTCGTTCCTCTGAGGACAAAGTCGTTTACCATTTCTAGGTGGAAGAAGTCCAAAGCAATCAATCTGATACCAGGTAGTTGGCAGGTCTCCACAAGGAATGGTGCCATATCAGGGTCTTAAGTTTGACCCTGTAGCTCCTGTGCACTCAGCAAGGATGGTAGTCAAATATCTTTGTAAAGAAGGACCATATTGTTGAGCCCTTGGAGAACACCTGTGCTACTTTGCAAACAAGCCCATTGAAAAAGCATTGGGGAGGCTAGAAAACTGGTGGCTGGGTGACATCCACAGACCAGGCCATCATGTACACTTTTCCTCTAGAAGTTAAGCACTGTCACTTGGCTTCTGCCATTCAGGGATCCCATTGTTTCCACTGAAAGCAGGGAGCCTATTTCAAAATTGGCCTCTTCCAATGTCATACTCAGAGAACAAAAGATAGCCACCAAAAAACTCATTTTCTTTAATTTTATTATTGATAAGTCCAAAAATATGTAAAAGAAGAGGAATAGTATAATTAATCCATGACTATTTATCACTCAGCTTCAATAATTATCAGTTCATAATCAATCTTGTTCCATCTATGCTCATATCCACCCCCTGAATCACAGAGTTTTTGTGGATTGTTTTACTTCTCTCAGTAATGTACTTTACAAATGTCTTTAATGGAGTACTCTCTGGACTCATATGGGAACATATCAGGGGATGGCCGAGTTACAAATAACAGATACACTCTGTTACTTCTACTTCCCTAAGCTTTGGAATATTTCTTCATTATGTCAGGGAAGTTGTAGACTCTGAACATCATTAACTGTAGGTGACATTAGAGTCTGATGTGTTCATAGCTGAACCACTCCTAACTGCTGAAGATAGCATGTTAGATACAGAATCTCTGTAAATCACCGTTCATTCCAAAATACTTAGAATCACTTCCCACACATATACCCCAAATTTAAGTTAATATGAATAAAAAATAATAATCTTACAATTCCTTTTTGTATATGTCATGTCCCCCTAGATAGATTTTGCTCTTGCCTCCTAACATATGCCAAAATCTGACTCAAGTCGTAGGTCTGAAGGCAATGAGGCATGGTGGAGATCAGTCTTATCAACAGGCATCCACTTGCAAAGCAGCTTCCTTATAGGAGGTTATTACAGGGTCTCCAAAAAGAAAAAGACTAATAGCCTTTGATATAGGAGATTATTTCTACTATCAATGGAAGTTCAAAGAGATTTGCCGGTTTAAGGTCCTCAGTTTCATCCATGTCTAACCAGATATCCATTCTTTCTGAAGAAATGCTTGAAAGTGCACGTAAGATACATAGTGAGGCAATGAATTCAACTTACATTGTAGTTCTGGAATTTTCACTTTTAGATATGGGATGAGATTTAGGATCTCCCCTACAGCTTCAATAAATGAGACATTGTTTTAAGAACACAGTAAAACCTCTGTTAGTCTCTGGCCTGCCTTGAACTAAGAGATTAAAGTCCTGGACTTGTCAATTTCTCTCTATGAGCAATCAAGGGCAGTCTCAAAAAATCCTTGCCCCACAGGTTTTGTCATCATTACCACTATAGTGGTCAAATGCATTAATCACTTGATTTCCCAGAGCTTTGCCTTCAGTAGGCCTATCATCTAAAGCAACAACAGATAGGAGTTTGGTAAATGAGATGCCTCCGCATGTCATGAATTAGCAGTAACCAGTTTTCCACCGGTGGTAAGATCATCACTATATTCCAGCTAGTTAATGTACCTAACCCAAGAATCCCATCTTTGAAGTCTGTTTCCTGGAACCTGAATAAACAGAAAGCACTCTGATGATTTCAAATAACAGACTTTAATTTTGGGATCTAATTCAGGAATATTATAACATACTTATTAGAAATTCTTTTTTAAAAATTTTTATTGGAGTGTAGTTGCTTTACAATATTGTGTTAGTTTCTACTGGACAGCACAGTGAATCAGCTATACATATAATATATACCCTGTTTTTTGGACTTCCTTCCCATTTAGATCACCACAGAGCACTGAGTAGAGTTCCCTGTGCAATACAGTAGATTCTCATTAGTTATCTATTTTATACATAGTGTCACTAAAAAAGGGGATGAAGATGTGGTACACCAGAGATTAGTAATTGCTGAAAGCAGCTACTTCATCTAGTTCTTGGAGAACGAAAGGAATAAGATGGTGTAATCAGAGCCCCAAAGAACACTCATTGTTTCCCTGGTAGGATGATGTCTAGATAGCACAAGTATGGAAAAGGGGCCTGGAACTTGTGCTAGAACTATGGAAGAGGTGCCACTGAAGCTGAAGCTGCATTGCTGATGGATGGAAGAATGCAGTAGCTCAAATACACTTCAAGGAGAAGAACAATAAAAAAGAACAATAGCTTCTCTATTCCTCCAACTATTTGATACCCCACTAGTATCCTCTATTGGAAGACTATAACTCGAGGTTAGCTAGGAATCAAGGCCAAGGAATGTACTTTGTAGACCCCCTATCCCCAGTATTTCAGAGCAGAGAAGATGGGGGCTGAGAGACAATGTACCATGCAGCCAATGTGATGTAGAAAAATCTTGCGATTATTTTTGTGCATAAGTCATCTTACTTTGGGTAAGAAAAATTGGTTTGTTCCCCCCCCCCCACAACGTGAATATAAAAATCTAACTCAAGTTTGTTAAGCACCTACTATATAGGAAATGCTGTTTATATTCCACAGACACTGTGGCAAATTAGAATAATACTGATACTCTAGAAATGGAAACAGATGAAAAGCACATAACAAATAAATATGTAGTATAATTTTCAGTGTTGATAAAAGCCATGAAGAAAAGTAAAGTGTGGTAAAGAGATAGAGAGCAGGAATTGGTAGAGGCTTTTAGGAGCAATAGGGTATTTCTGTCTGAGAAGGTGACAGATGAGTACTAAATCTAGATGAGTACTGATCTAAAACAGTATGTAAGTGTGATGGTTAACTTTATGTGTCAACATGAAGGGTGCTTTAGGATGAGATTAACATTTAAATTGGTGAACTCTGAGTAAAAAAGATTGCCCTTCATAATGTGTGGGGGCCTCATCCAATCAAATGAAGGGCTGAATAAAATTTAAAAAACAGCTTCTCAGAGAAAGAAGAAATTCTCCAGCAGATTGTTGACTCCTGGCCCACACTACAGATTTTGGACTTGCCAGCCTCTATTATTGCGTGAGCCAACACTTTATGATATTAATATCTTCTATTGGTTCTGTTTCTTTGGAGAACCCTCACTAGTACAAGGAACGATGCTTGCAAGGCTCCATGTAGGATAGTTTTGGGCATAAGAAGTAGCAAATGTCAATAAAAACTTTAAAAAAAGAAAGAAGCAGCAAATGTCAAGGTCCTAAGGTAGGAACAAGCTTGTCACATTGAGGGAACATTGAAATGGAATAGTATGGCAGGAGTGGAGTGAGTTAGAAAAGAGCAACAGGAGATAGGGCTGGAGAGATCTAGAGGGACCTTATTACATAGAGTATCTGAGGAGATGGAAAAGATTAACGATTTTATTCTTTTTTCTAATGGGAAGCAACTGAAGTGTTTTGGTCAGAGGAGTGACATAACTTGATTTTAATTTTCAGCAGATCACCATATGACTACTAAATGGATAATTGACTTAGGGGACCCACTCAGAAGCACAGATACAAGGTAGCAGGACATTGTATCAGTCCAGGAAAGATGGGGTAGCTTTGTGAAGTCCATCCTACCTCTGACCTTTGAGTTACATGATATGATTTTTTTTCTTGTTGTTTAATATAGCTTGACTTGAGTTTTCTATTACTTGCAGCTATAGTGATTCTGGCTGATGCAAAATTTGGTAACAAGTGTATGGTGCTGAACCAAGGTAGAAGGAGGTCAATGAAAAAAATCTTCCCCTCTTGGACTAGGAAGCTGGTGATATTTGTTATGCAATTATAGAAACGTTGGCTAAAATGACACTTCTTCTATCTTAGGAAAAGACCATGTACTTATAAATGGTGACATATAGGGTGACTGAGAAGAAAAAGTCAGGACATCAATCTGTTTTGGGTTAGTCTTCCAGCCTCCAGTGAAGTCTACAAAAAAGATATGACTTACTTTAAAGGGAACTTTCTGAAAATAGGGAAGAGAAAGATTGGAAGAAAATACCATTCTTTTCTGTCTATGGACTGAAAGCCAAACTCTTTCAAATCCCAAGCTAAGGTTTTTGCTACAAGGACAGAATGGTGGGAGACATTGGGACAAGATGAGCCTAACTCCTCAGACCTCTCACAAGGAAATTCTGCTAAGCATTTTCAGCTGGTTAATCATGTCATTGTGAAGGTGCAGGGGGAAGTTAACTTGGGGTAATTATGACAGTTTTGGTGCCTTTTCATCTAAGTTTTATTTTTTAAATTGCTCTGAGACAGAGGTCAAGATGAAAGTGCCATTCAGCTCCCAAGGTAATGGGCATTACACAGAAGCTTGTTGCTAAGATAATGAAATGATCAGAATCAGACCTTGACCAGGTAAACTACTGTGTGTGGTTGCCATGCTTGCAAAATTTTTGCAAACAAAAGATCAAAACCTGTTAACTTTTCAAGCAAGATGTACTGCCAAAGAAATTCTCAACCAGGCTAAAAACAGTCTTTGATTTCTTCAACCCAGAAAAATCTTCAGATCCTCAAACTTGTATCACCTGGGACTGGACTGCAAACACCACACCATCACTACAAAGGACGTTCCCTTCATGGCCATTTTAAATATGACTAGGGAGTAAAATGGACAAAGGACACCCATCCCAAAATTTGAACTGGGTACTGTCAGTTTGGCTAACCAAGGATCTCACTTCTCTTGCAGGTCATAAGATAGTTGGTATTTCTGTCCAAGAGGATGTGATATCTATTTATCACCCTGTGACACTAGTGTTTCTTACCCCACTCATCCCCTTTTTCAACAGAGGTTTATTTTCTTTTATATTTTGTTGTTTTTATTTATTTTTTTAAATTTATCTTATAGAAGTATAATTGATTCATAATGTTGTGTTAGTTTCTGGTGTACAGCAAAGTGGTTCATATACATATAGATAGATAGATAGATAGATAGATAGATAGATAGATTCTTTTTCATATTCTTTTCCATAATGGTTTATTACAGGATATTGAATATAGTTCCCTGTGCAATACTCTAGGACCTTGTTGTTCATGCATCCTATATATAATAGTTTGCATCTGCTTATCCCAAACTCCCATTTCATCCCTCCCCTATCCCCCACTCCTTGGCACCACAAGTCTGTTCTCTACATCTGTGAGTCTGTTTCTGTTTCATAGATAGGTTCATTTGCATCGTATTTTAGAGTCCACATGTAAGTGATATCATATTGTATTTCTCTTTCTTTTTCTGACTTACTTCACTTAGTATGATAATCTCTATGTCCATCGATGTTGCTGCAAATGGGATGATTTTATTCTTTTTTATGGCTGAGTAGTATTCAACTATATATATATATATATATATATATATATATATATACACAGACACACACACACCACATCTTCTCTCTCCCTTCATCAGTTATGTTTGTTTTAGTAATGGCATCCAGTTCCCTTACTACCACAGTATGTTGGGGTGAATACTGTCAGAAAACCATGAAAAGCTACATCTAGATCTGAGGGAAGAGAATGGATAAATCTTCAGGTTGTTTTCTTTGGGCATGGGCACTCTTGTAAGTGTTATATATAGGAGGAAGGGTATGTGCGAATGTTTAGTGGTAAAATAAAACATTGGATTGTGTTTAATATTGCTGAGTGTTACTAGTTATCAGTCTCCCCTTCTCGCAGAATTGAATATTTTTATTCAGGTGTTCATCCCTGCCCATATAATACATGTGATCTCCATTCCAAACCCCAGGTATTCATCACCAAAAGAGTACTTTATACTATCTTCTCACAGTGATTGATTTAAGTTCCTAGATGTAATAACAAAGGTGTGGCATTCCTCTAGCTACAAATTATTTTTAAAGAAATGGTCATGTGTCTTAACTAAGGCTATGAGAATAAGTGAAGTTTTGTTGGATGTTTTGGGGAAATTTTTTTCCAACTTTTAAATGCTAGTTTTCTTCTAATGGAAATCACAGTTGATGAAGATGAAATCAGGAACTGCCACAGTTATTTTTCCACTATGAGGAGTACATACTTAGAACAAAGTCAAAGAAAAAGGGAATACAGTTTAAGGGTTTAAAGAACAAAAACAAGATCTAGGACCACTGAATGAACTTGTCCCACCGTGAAGTCTTGTATAAGTCAAGAAGTGAGAGAGTAGCATTGAAATATATACACTACCAAATGTAAAATGGATGGCTAGTGGGAAGCTGCTGTATAGAAGAGGGAGATCAACTCAATGCTTTGTGACAACCTAGAGGGATGAGATAGGGAGGGTGGGAGGGATGGAGATGCAAGAGGGAAGAGATATGGGGATATATGTATACATATGACTGATTCGCTTTGTTCTACATCAGAAACAGTCACAATATTGTGAAGCAATTATACTCCAATAAAGATGTGAAAAAATAAAAATAAAAGAGCAATTTTTGAATGTAAAAAAAAAATACAAAACTTAATGAAGGTTTGGAATGGGTTTTCTGTTACTTGTATCCAAATTCACCCTGATATTGATATACAGATTAAGAATTGGATATCATGCAAATGCAGATTATTATAGAGTGTAATTCCTGGAAGAGATGTTTCCTGAGATGAAACTGAAAGGAAAGTGGTACTTTGCCAAAGACAAGAGAGAGAAACTATAGACAGACTAATAACATTTGGAATACTGTAATACCCTTTTTTATTGTGGGGTCTTCTAGTGGGACATAGCCTAACTCCACTTTAGTAAGAGAAGAATCATGGGTGTGCCTAGGTTAGCTTCACGACATTGAGGTGAATGAGTTTACAAGACATTGAGGACTTTAAATTCAAGTGAAGTTTGGTTGACATCATCTGATGTAACATCATTCTGTACAGAGCAAGGAACTGTAGGGACAGAGAACTCATAACCATCTGGTGATACAGAAGATGGCAACAGCAAGAACAAATGCTAGGAACAGTGAGTCAATATCAACGTGGCAACTAGTAGAGCAAGACGTTAAACCCAGAGCTGAGGACACAACAACAAAAGCCTAGGGGTAACTGAATCAATAAAGCCAGAAATGTGTAAGACGGTAAGTGGCAACTAGCAACTGACACCCAGCCATGGTGTTGGGGGAAACAAAGAGATGTTGAGGGCTGTGCTGAACAGGATAACACATGTTCATGTAAAGAAACTACTGCTACTCAGCTCTGGCAGGCTCCTTCCATGCAGTACTGTGGCTGAAATTGCCAGAGCTTTCGATTTGTGATAAACTCTGGAACTATAGATTTTTATGAGAAATCTCCCTATTATAAATTTTGACATATAACCGAACGTAAAATAGATAGCTAGTGGGAAGCAGCCGCATAGCACAGGGAGATCAGCTCGGTGCTTTGTGACCACCTAGAGGGGTGGGATAGGGAGGGTGGGAGGGAGGGAGACGCAAGAGGGAAGAGATATGGGGACATATGTATATGTATAACTGATTCACTTTGTTATAAAGCAGAAACTAACACACCATTATAAAGCAATTATACTCTAATAAAGATGTTTAAAAAAAAAGAATATATACATATATAATATTAACATGGGTTCAACCAAAATCAGAAGGAGAAAATAGTAATACACCAATAAATGAAAAATTAGTCAAACAATACACTTTAAAAATCTTTCCTGTTTTTTTTGAGATTCCACATATAAGTGATATCATATGATATTTGTCTTTCTGTGTCTGACTTACTCAGCATGACAATATCTAGGTCCATCTATTTGCTGCAAAATGGCATTATTTTGTTCTTTTTATGACTGAGTAACAGTCCATCGTATATATGTACCACATCTTCTTTATCCATTCCTCTGTTGATGGACATTTAGGTCACTTCCATGTCCTGGCTATAGTAAATAGTGCTGCAATAACATTGGGGTGCATGTGTCTTTTTGAATTATGGTTTTCTCTGGGTATATGCTCAGTAGTGGGATTGCTGGGTCATATGGTAGTTCTATTTTTACTTTTTAAGGAATCTCCATACTGTTCTCCATAGTGGCTGTATCAGTTTACATTCCCACGAACAATGCATGAGGGTTCCCTTTTCTCCACAACATCTCCAGCATTTATTGTTTGTAGATTTTTTGATGACGGCCATTCTGACCCGTGTGAAGTGATATCTCATTGTAGTTTTGATTTGCATTTCTCTAATAATTAGTGACGCTGAGCCTCTTTTCATGTGTTTGTTGGCCATCTGTATGTCTTCTTTAGAGAAATGCTAGTTTCTATTTCAGTCTTCCTCCCAGTTTTTGACTAGGTTGTTTGTTTTTTTGATGTTGAGCTTCATGAGCTGTTTGTATATTTTGGAGATTAATCTTTTGTCCGTTGCATTGTTAGCAAATATTTTCCCCCATTCTGAGGGTTGTCTTTTTGTCTTGGTTATGGTTTCCTTTGCTGTGCAAAAGCGTTTCCGTTTAATTAGATCCCATTTGTTTATTTCTATTTTTATTCCCATTACTCTATTAGGTTGGTCAAAAAAAATCTTGCTGTGATTTATGTCAAAGAGTGTTCTGCCTGTTTTCCTCTAAGAGTTTTATAGTGTATAGCCTTACATTTAGGTCTTTAATCCATTTTGAGTTTATTTTTGTGTATGGTGTTAGGGAATGTTCTAATTTCATTCTTTTACATGTAGCTGTCCAGTTTCCCCAGCACCACTTACTGAAGGGGCTATCTTTGCTCCATTGTATATTCTGGCCTCCTTTGTAATAGATTAGGTGACTGTAGGTGCATGAGTTTATCTCTGGGCTTTCTATCCTGTTCCATTGATGTATATTTCTGTTTTTGTGCCAGTACCATACTGTCTTGATTACTGTAATTTTTAGTATAGTCTGAAGTCAGGGAGTCTGATTCCTCTGGTTCCATGTTTGTTTCTCAAGATTGCTTTTGCTATTTGAGGTCTTTTGTGTTTCCAAACAAACTGTAAAATTTTTTGTTCTAGTTCTGTGAAAAATGCCATTGGTAATTTGATAGGGATTGCACTGAATCTTTAGATTGCTTTGGGTAGTATAGTCATTTTCACAATATTGATTCTTCCAAGAACATGGTATATCTCTCCATCTGTTTTTGCCATCTTTGATTTCTTTCTTCAGTATCATAGAGTTTTCTGCGTACAGGTCTTTTGCCTCCTTAGATAGGGTTATTCCTAGGTATTTTATTCTTTTTGTTGCAATGGTAAATGGGATTGTTTCCTTAATTTCTCTTTCTGATCTTTTGTTGTTAGTGTATAGGAATGCAAGAGATTTCTGGGCATTAATTTTGTATCCTGCGACTTTACTAAGTTCACTGATTAGCTCTGGTAGTTTTCTGGTGGCATTTTTATGATTTTCTATGTATAGTATCATGTCATCTGCAAACAGTGACAGTTTTACTTCTTCTTTGCTAATTTGGATTGTTTTATTCCTATTTCTTCTCTGGTTGCCGTGGCTAGGACTTCGAAAACTATGTTAAATAATAGTGGCGAGAGTGGGCACGCTTGTCTTGTTCCTGATCTTCGTGGAAATGCTTTCAGTTTTTCACCATTGAGAATAATGTTTGCTGTGAGTTTGTCATATATGACCTTTATAATGTTGAGGTAGGTTCCCTCTGTGCCCAACTTCTGGAGAGTTTTTATCATAAATCGGTGTTGAATTTTGTCAAAAGCTTTTTCTGCATCTATTGAGATGATCATATGGTTTTTCTCCTTCAATTTGTTAATATGGTGTATCACATTGACTGATTTGCGTATATTGAAGAATCCTTCCATCCCTGGGGTAAATCCCCCTTGATCATGGTGTATGATCTTTTTAATGTGTTGTTGGATTAGCTTTGATAGTATTTTGTTGAGGATTTTTGTGTTTATGTTCATCAGTGATATTGGCCTGTAATTGTCTTTTCTCTTTCTTTTAAACATCTTTATTGGAGTATAGTTGCTTTACAATGGTGTGTTAGTTTCTGCATTATAACAAAGTGAATCAGTTATACATATACATATGTCCCCATATCTCTTCCCTCTTGCGTCTCCCTCCCTCCCAGCCTCCCTATCCCACCCCTCTAGGTGGTCACAAAGCACCGAGCTGATCTCCTTGTGCTATGCGGCTGCTTACCACTAGCTATCTATTTTACTTTTGGTAGTGTATATATGTCCATGCCACTCTCTCACTTTGTCACAGCTTACCCTTTCCCCTCCCCATATCCTCAAGTCCATTCTCTAGTAGGTCTGTGTCTTTATTCCCTTCTTGCCCGTATGTTCTTCATGACTTTTTTTTTCTCTTAGATTCCATATATATGTGTTAGCATACGGTATTTGTTTTTCTCTTTCTGACTTACTTCATTCCGTATGACAGACTCTAGGTCCATCCACCTCACTACAAATAACTCAATTTCGTTTCTTTTTATGGCTAGGTAATATTGCATTATATATATGTGCTACATCTTCTTTATCCATTCACCTGTTTATGGACACTTAGGTTGCTTCCATGTCCTGGTTATTGTAAATAGAGCTACAATGAACATTTTGGTACATGACTCTTTTTGAATTTTGGTTTTCTCAGGGTATATGCCCAGTAGTGGGATTGCTGGGTCGTATGGTAGTTCTATTTTTAGTTTTTTAAAGAACCTCCATACTGTTCTCCATAGTGGTTGTATCAATATACATTCCCACCAACAGTGCAAGACAGTTCCCTTTTCTCCACACCCTCTCCAGCATTTATTGTTTCTAGATTATTTGATGATGGCCATTCTGACCGGAGTGAGATGATATCTCATTGTAGTTTTGATTTGCATTTCTCTAATGATTAATGATATTGAGCATTCTTTCATGTGTTTGTTGGCAATCTGTATATATTCTTTGGAGAAATGTCTATATAGGACTTCTGCCCATTTTTGGATTGGGTTGTTTGTTTTTTTGATATTGAGCTGCATGAGCTGCTTGTAAATTATGGAGATTAATCCTTTGTCAGTTGCTTCATTTGTAAATATTTTCTCCCATTCTGAGTGTTGTCTTATGGTCTTGTTTATGGTTTCCTGTGCTGTGCAAAAGCTTTTAAGTTTCATTAGATCCCATTTGTGTATTTTTGTTTTTATTTCCATTTCTCTAGGAGGTGGGTCAAAAAGGATCTTGCTGTGATGTATGTCATAGAGTGTTCTGCCTATGTTTTCCTCTAAGAGTTTGATAGTGTCTGGCCTTACATTTAGGTCATTAATCCATTTTGAGTTTATTTTTGTATATGGTGTTAGGGAGTGCTCTAATTTCATACTTTTACATGTACCTGTCCAGTTTTCCCAGCACCACTTATTGAAGAGGCTGTCTTTTCTCCACTGTATATTCTTGCCTCCTTTATCAAAGATAAGATGACCATATGTGTGTGGGTTTATCTCTGGGCTTTCTATCCTGTACCATTGATCTATATTTCTGTTTTTGTGCCAGCACCATACAGTCTTGATTACTGTAGCTTTGTAGTATAGTCTGAATCAGGGAGCCTGATTCCTCCAGCTCCATTTTTCGTTCTCAAGATTGCTTTGGCTATTCGGGGTCTTTTGTATTTCCATACAAATTGTGAAATTTTTTGTTCTAGTTCTGTGAAAAATGCCAGTGGTAGTTTGATAGGGATTGCATTGAATCTGTAGATTGCTTTGGGTAGTAGAGTCATTTTCACAATGTCGATTCTTCCAATCCAAGAACATGGTATACCTCTCCATCTATTTGTATCATCTTTAATTTCTTTCATCAGTGTCTTATAATTTTCTGCATACAGGTCTTTTGCCTCCTTAGGTAGGTTTATTTTTAGATATTTTATTCTTTTTGTTGCAGTGGTAAACGGGAGTGTTTTCTTAATTTCACATTCAAATTTTTCATCATTAGTGTATAGGAATGCAAGAGATTTCTGTGCATTAATTTTGTATCCTGCTACTTTACCAAATTCATTGATTAGCTCTAGTAGTTTTCTGGTAGCATATTTAGGATTCTCTATTTTGTCAAAAGCTTTCTCTGCATTTATTGAGATGATCATAAGGTTTTTCTCCTTCAATTTGTTAATACGGTGTATCACATTGATTGATTTGCATATATTTAAGAATCCTTGCATTCCTGGAATAAACCCCACTTGATCATGGTGTATGATCCTTTTAATGTGCTGTTGGATTCTGTTTGCTAGTATTTTGTTGACGATTTTTGCATCTATGTTCATCAGTGATATCGGCCTGTAGTTTTCTTTCTTTGTGACATCTTTGTCTGGCTTTGGTATCAGGGTGATGATGGCCTCGTAGAATGAGTTTGGGAGTGTTCCTCCCTCTGTTATATTTTGGAAGAGTTTGAGAAGGATAGGTGTTAGCTCTTCTCTATATGTTTGATAGAATTCACCTGTGAAGCAATCTGGTCCTGGGCTTTTGTTTGTTGGAAGATTTTTAATCACAGTTTCAATTTCAGTGCTTGTGATTGGTCTGTTCATATTTTCTATTTCTTCCTGGTTCAGTCTCGGCAGGTTGTGCATTTCTAAGAATTTGTCCATTTCTTCCAGGTTGTCCATTTTATTGGCATAGAGTTGCTTGTAGTAATCTCTCATGATCCTTTGTATTTCTGCAGTGTCAGTGGTTACTTCCCTTTTTTCATTTCTAATTCTATTGACTTGAGTCTTCTCCCTTTTTTTCTTGATGAGTCTGGCTAATGCTTTATCAATTTTGTTTATCTTCTCAAAGAACCAGCTTTTAGTTTTATTGATCTTTGCTATCGTTTCCTTCATTTCTTTATTTCTGATCTGATCTTTATGATTTCTTTCCTTCTGCTAACTTTGGGGTTTTTTTGTTCTTCTTTCTCTAATTGCTTTAGGTGCAAGGTTAGGTTGTTTATTTGAGATGTTTCCTGTTTCTTAAAGTAGGATTGTATTGCTATAAACTTCCCTCTTAGAACTGCTTTTGCTACATCCCATAGGTTTTGGGTCATCGTGTCTCCATTGTGATTTGTTTCTAGGTAATTTTTAATTTCCTCTTTAATTTCTTCAGTGATCACTTCGTTTTTAAGTAGTGTATTGTTTAGCCTCCATGTGTTTGTATTTTTTATAGATCTTTTCCTGTAATTGATATCTAGGCTCATAGTGTTGTGGTCAGAAAAGATACTTGATATGATTTCAATTTTCTTAAATTTACCAAGGCTTGATTTGTGAACCAAGATATGATCTATCCTGGAGAATGTTCCATGAGCACTTGAGAAGAATGTGTATTCTGTTGTTTTTGGATGGAATGTCCTATATATATCAATTAAGTCCATCTTGTTTAATGTAACATTTAAAGTTTGTGTTTCCTTATTTATTTTCAATTTGGATGATCTGTCCATTGGTGAAAGTGGGGTGTTAAAGTCCCCACTATGATTGTGTTACTGTCAATTTCCCCTTTTATGTCTGTCAGTATTTTCCTTATGTATTGAGGTGCTCCTATGTTGGGTGCATAAGTATTTAAAATTGTTATATCTTCTTCTTGGATCGATCCCTTGATCATTATGTAGTGTCCTTCTTTGTTTCTTGAAATAGTCTTTATTTTAAAGTCTATTTTGTCTGATATGAGAATTGCTACTCCAGCTTTCTTTTGATTTCCATTTGCATGAAATATCTTTTTCCATCCCCTCACTTTCAGTCTGTATGTGTCCCTAGGTCTGAAGTGGGTCTCTTGTAGATAGCATATATATGGGTCTTGTTTTTGTATCCATTCAGCGAGTCTGTGTCTTTTGGTGGGAGCATTTAATCCATTTACATTTAAGATAATTATCGATATGTATGTTCCTATTCCCATTTTCTTAATTGTTTTGGGTTTGCTATTGTAGGTCTTTTCCTTCTCTTTGGTTTCCTGCCTAGAGAAGTTCCTTTAGCATTTGTTGTAAAGCTGGTTTGGTGGTGCTGAACTCTCTCAGCTTTTGCTTGTCTGTAAAGGTTTTAATTTCTCCATCAAATCTGAATGAGATCCTTGCTGGGTAGAGTAATCTTGGTTGTAGGTTTTTCTCCTTCATCACTTTAAATATGTCCTGTCACTCCTTTCTGGCTTGCAGAGTTTCTGCTGAAAGATCAGCTGTTAACCTTATGGGGATTCCCTTGTGTGTTATTTGTTGTTTTTCCCTTGCTGCTTTTAATATGTTTTCTTTGTATTTAATTTTTGACAGTTTGATTAATATGTGTCTTGGCGTGTTCCCCCTTGGATTTATCCTGTATGGGACTCTCTGTGCTGCCTGGACTTGATTAACTATTTCTTTTCCCATATTAGGGAAGTTTTCAACTATAATCTCTTCAAATATTTTCTCAGTCCCTTTCTTTTTCTCCTCTTCTTCTGGGACCCCTATAATTCGAATGTTGGTGCGTTTAATGTTGTCCCAGAGGTCTCTGAGACTGTCCTCAGTTCTTTTCATTCTTTTTTCTTTATTCTGCTCTGCAGTAGTTATTTCCACTCTTTTATCTTCCAGGTCACTTCTCCATTCTTCTGCCTCAGTTATTCTGCTATTGATCCCTTCTAGAGAATTTTTAATTTCATTTATTGTGTTGTTCATCATTGTTTGTTTGCTCTTTAGTTCTTCTAGGTCCTTGTTAAACGTTTCTTGTATTTTGTCTATTCTATTTCCACGGTTTTGGATCATGTTTACTATTATTATTCTGAATGGTTTTTCAGGTAGACTGCCTATTTCCTCTTCATTTATTAGGTCTGGTGGGTTTTTACCTTGCTCCTTCATCTGCTGTGTGTTTTTCTGTCTTCTCATTTTACTTAACTTACTGTGTTTGGGGTCTCCTTTTTGCAGGCTGCAGGTTCATAGTTTGCGTTGTTTTTGGTTTCTGTCTCCAGTGGCTAAGGTGGGTTCAGTGGGTTGTGTAGGCTTCCTGGTGGAGGGGACTAGTGCCTGTGTTCTGGTGGATGAGGCTGGATATTGTCTTTCTGGTGGGCACATCCACGTCTGGTGGTGTGTTTTGGGGTGTCTGTGGCCTTATGATTTTAGGCAGCCTCTCTGCTAATGGATGAGACTGTGTCCTGTCTTGCTAGTTGTTTGGCATAGGGTGTCCAGCACTGTAGCTTGCTGGTCGTTGAGTGAAACTGGGTCTTGGCGTTGAGATGGAGATCTCTGGGAGATTTTCACTGTTTGATATCATGTGGAGCTGGGAGGTCTCTTGTAGACCAGTGCCCTGAAGTCGGCTCTCCCACCTCAGAGGCACAGCACTGACTCCTGGCTGGAGAACCAAGAGCCTTTCATCCACACGGCTAAGAATAAAAGGGAGAAAAAAATAGAAAGAAAGAAAGAAAGAAAGAGGATAACATAAAATAAAATAAAATAAATAAAGTAAAATAAAATAAAGTTATTAAAATAAAAGATAAAAAATAATTATTAAGAAAAAAAATGTTTTAAGTAAAAAATAAATAAATAAATAAAAATGGACGGACAGACCCTTAGGACAAATGGTGAAAACAAAACTATACAGTCAAAATCACACACAGAAGCATACACATACACACTCACAAAAAGAGAAAAAGGGGAAAAAATAATATATCTTTTCTTCCAAAGCCCACCTCCTCAATTTGGGATGATTCGTTGTCTATTCAGGTATTCCACAGATGCAGGGTACATCAAGTTGACTGTGGAGATTTAGTTCACTGCTCTTGAGGCTGCTGGGAGAGATTTCTCTTTCTCTTCTTTGTTCGCAGAGCTCCCTGGGTTCAGCTTTGGATTTGGCCCCGCCTCTGCATGTAGGTCACCTGAGGAAGTCTGTTCTTTGCTCAGACAGGACGGGGTTAAAGGAGCAGCTGAATCGGGGGCTCTGGCTCACTCAGGCTAGGGTGAGGGAGGGATACGGAGTGTGGGGCGAGCCTGCAGCGGCAGAGGCCAGCATGACGTTGCACCAGCCTGAGATGCGCCATGCGTCCTCCCGGGGAAGTTGTCCCTGGATCACGGGACCCTGGCAGTGGCAGGCTGCACAGGCTCCCAGGAGAGGAGGTGTGTATAGTGACCTGTGCTTGCACACAGGCTTCTTGGTGGTGGCGGCAGCAGCCTTAGAGTCTTATGCCCATCTCTGGAGTCCGTGCTGATAGCCGCGGCTCAACGCCCATATCTGGAGCTCCTTTAAATGGCGCTCTTAATCTCCTCTCCTCGTGCACCAGGAAACAAAGAGGCAAGAAAAAGTCTCTTGCCTCTTCGACAGTTCCAGACATTTTCCCGGACTCCCTCCTTGCTAGCTGTGATGCATTTGACCCCTTCAGGCTGTGTTCATGCAGCCAACCCCAGTCCTCTCCCTGTGATCTGACTGAAGCCCGAGCCTCAGCTCCCAGCCCCTGCCCGCCCCAGCGGGTGAGCAGACAAGCCTCTCGGGCTGGTAAGTGCTGGTCAGCACCAATCCTCTGTGCGAGAAGCTCTCCGCTTTGCCCTCAGCACCCCTGTGGCTGCGCTCTGCTCTGTGGCTCCGAAGCTCCCCCCTCCACCACCCGCAGTCTCCGCCCGAGAAGGGGCTTCCTAGTGTGTGGAAACTTTTCCTCCTTCGCACCTCCTTCCCACTGGCGCAGGTCCTGTCCCTATTCTTTGTCTCTGTTTTTCTTTTTTCTTTTGCCCTACCCAGGTATGTGGGGAGTTTCTTGCCTTTTGGTAGGTCTGAGGTCTTCTGCCAATGTTCAGTAGGTGTTCTGTAGGAGCAGTTCCACCTGTAGATGTATTTCTGATGTATCTGTGGGGAGGAAGGTGATCTCTGAGTCTTACTCTTCTGCCATCTTGAAGCTGCCCCTGTAATTTTCTTTTTATGTGCTATCTTTGTCTGGTTTTGTTATCGGGGTGATGGTGGCCTCGTAGAATGAGATTGGGAGTGTTCCTCCCTCTGTAATTTTTGGAAGAGTTTGAGAAGGATAGGTGTTAGCTCTTCTCTAAATGTTTGATAGAATTCGCCTGTGAAGCCATCTGGTCCTGGACTTTTGTTTGTTGGAAGACTTTTAATCACAGTTTCAACTTTATTACTTGTGATTGATCTCTTTATATTTTCTATATCTTCCTGGTTAAGTCTTGGAAGGCTGTACTTTTCTAAGAATTTGTCCATTTCTTCCAGGTTGTCCACTTTACTGGCATATAGTTGCTTGCAGTAGTCTGTTATCATCCTTTATATTTCTGCAGTGTCCATTGTAACTTCTTCTTTTTCATTTCTAATTTTATTGATTTCAGTCCTCTCCCTCTTTTTCTTGATGAGTCTCGCTAAAGGTTTATGAATTTTGTTTATCTTCTCAAAGAAGCAGCTTTTAGTTTTATTGATCTTTGGTATTTATTTTTTTAAATTTATTTTTAAATTTATTTTTGGCTGTGCTGGGTCTTTGTTTCTGTGCGAGGGCTTTCTCTAGTTGCGGCAAGCAGGGGCCTCTCTTCATCACAGTGCGCAAGCCTCTCACTATTTTGGCCTATCTTGTTGTGGAGCACAGGCTCCAGACGCGCAGACTCAGTAGTTGTGGATCACGGGCCTAGTTGCTCCGTGGCATGTGGGATCTTCCCATACCAGGGCTCGAACCTGCGTCCCCTGCATTAGCAGGCAGATTCTCAACCACTGCGCCAACAGGGAAGCCCGATCTTTGGTATTGTTTTTTGTTTGTTTGTTTCTATTTCATTTATTTCTGCTCTGATCTTTATGATTTCTTTCCTTCTACTAACTTGGGGTTTTGTTTTCTCTTCTTTCTCTAGTTGCTTTAGGTGTAAGGTTAGGCTGTTTATTTGATATTTTTCTTGTTTCTTGAAGTAGGATTTTATTGCTATAAACTTCCCTCTTAGAACTGCTTTTGCTGCATCCCATAGGTTTTGGGTTGTCGTGTTCTTGTTGTCATTTGTTTCTAGGTATTTTTTGATTTCCTGTTTGATTTCTTTGGTGATCTCTTGGTTATTTAGTAGCATATTGTTTAGCCTCCATGTGTTTATATATTTTGCAATTTTTTTCCTGTAATTGATTTCTAATCTCATAACATTCTGGTCTGAAAAAATGCTTGGTACGATTTCAATTTTCTTAAACTTACTGAGGTTTGACTTGTGACCCAAGATATGATCTGTCCTGGAGAATATTCTGTGTGCATTTGACAAGAAAGAGTATTCTGCTACTTTCGGATGAAATGTCCTATAAATATCAATTAAGTCCATCTGGTCTAATGTGTCATTTAAAGCTTGTGTTTCCTTATTTCCTTTTGTTTTCTAATTTTATTGTATTATTATTATTTTTCATACAGCAGGTTCTTATTAGTTATCTACGGCCATACCCACCTGAATGTGCCAGATTTTTTTATTTATTTTCATTTTCTAGCATCTGTCCACTGGTGAAAGTGGGGTGTTAAAGTCCCCTACTATTATTGTGTTACTGTCAATTTCCCCTTTTATGGCTGTTAGCATTTGCCTTATGTATTGAGGTGCTCCTATGTTGGGTGCATAAATATTTACAATTGTTACATCTTCACCTAGGATTTATCCCTTGATCATTATGTAGTGTCCTTCCTGTCTCTTGTAAGTCTTTAGTTTAAAGTCTCTTTTGTCTGATATGAGTATTGCTACTCCAGCTTTCTTTTGATTTCCATTTGAGTGGAATGTCTTTTTCCATCCCCTCACTTTCAGTCTGTATGTGTCCCAGGGTCTGAATTGGGTCTCCTGTAGACAATATATATACGGGTCTTGTTTTTGTATCCATTCAGCCAGTTTGTTTCTTTTGGCTGGAGCTTTTAATCCATTTATATTTAAGGTAATTATCGATATATATATTCCTATTGCCTTTTTCTTAATTGTTTTGGGTTTGTTTTTATAGGTCTTTTCTGTTTCTTTTGTTTCCTGCCTAGAGAATTTCCTTTAACATTTGTTGTAAAGCTGGTTTGGTGGTGCTGAATTCTCTTAGCTTTTGCTTGTCTGTAAAGGTTTTAATTTCTCTGTCAAATCTGAATCAGATCCTTGCTGGGTAGTTTTTTCCCTTTCATCACTTTAAATATATTCTGCCACTCCCTTCTGGCCTGCAGAATTTCTGCTGAAAGGTCATCTGATAACCTTAAGGGGATTCCCTTATATGTTATTTGTTGCTTTTCCCTTGCTGCTTTTAATATTTTTTCTTTGTATTTAATTTTGTTGGTTTGATTAATATGTGTCTTGGCATGTTTGTCCTTGGCTTTATCCTGTGTGGGACTCTCTGTGCTTCCTGGACACGATTGACTATTTCTTTCCTATATTAGGGAAGTTTTTGACTATAGTCTCTTCAAGTATTTTCTCGTACCCTTTCTCTTTCTCTTCTTCTTCTGAGACCCCTAAAATTCAAATGTTAGTGCATTTAATATTGTCCCAGAGGTCTCTGAGAGTGTCCTCAATTCTTTTCATTGTTTTTTCTTTATTCTGCTCTGCAGCAGTTATTTCCACCATTCTATCTTCCAGGTCATTGATCCATTCTTCTGCCTCAGTTATTCTGCTATTGATTCCTTCTAGGGAATTTTTAGTTTCATTTATTGTGTTGTTCATCATTGTTTGTTTGCTCTTTAGTTCTTCTAGGTCCTTGTTAAACGTTTCTTGTATTTTCTCCATTCTACTTCTGAGATTTTGGATCATCTTTACTATCATTTCTCTAAATTCTTTTTCAGGTAGCTTGCCTTTTTCATCTTCATTTATTTGGTCTTATGGTTTGTTATCTTGCTCCTTCATTTGCAATATATTTCTCTGTCTTCTCATTTTGTCTAACTTACTGTGTTTGGAGTCTCCTTTCTGCAGGCTGCAGGATCGTAGTTCCTCTTGCTTCAGGTGTCTGCCCCTAGTGAATAAGTTTGGTCCAGTGGGTTTTGTAGGCTTCCTAGTGGGAGGGACTGGTGCCTGCATTCTGGGGGGTGGAGCTGGATCTTCTCTCTCTGATGGGCAGGGCTGCATCAGGTGGTGTGTTTTGGGGTGTCTGTAGGCTTAGTACAACTTTAGACAGCCTGTCTGCTGATGGGTGGGTTTGTGTTCCTTTCATGCTTGTTGCCCTGCATGGGGTGTTCAGCACTGGAGCCTACAGGCAGCTGGGTGGAGCTGGGTCTTTGTATTGAGATGGAGACCTCTGGGAGAGCTCTTGCTGTTTAATATTCCCTGGGACTGGGAATTCTCTGGCGTTCCAGCATCCTGGACTCGGTTCTCATACCCCTGAGTCTCAGGTCCGACCCCCGGCCTGGCAACCAGGACCCTGCAAAGCGCACAGCTTGGCAATAAGAGGGGAAAAAAAGAAAAAAAAAAAAGAGGGAAAGAGTTGGAAGAAAAGAAACAGACATAAAAAAAAACAAGACAATTAGTGAACACAAAAACATGCAAATAGCAACAACAACAATTAAGAACAAGCAAACAAACAAATGACCAGACAGCCAAAATCCCAGACAGAAGGTAAAAACAGAACCAAACAAAAACAAAAACAGAAAAGAAACACACACATAAACAAAATAAGAAACAAAAACAAAAACAGGGAAAACAAAAAACAAGAGAACAATCAAACAATAGAATCCTAAAATGAAATCAAATAATTAAAACCAAAATTGACAAAAACAAAAAATGAAAAATAAAACAAAAGCAGCATGCAAACTGAAAGAAAAAGCAAACACACAAAAAAGATAAAAAAGATAAGAACAAATAGAACAAAGGAAAAAAGATGTAAACAAAATAGAACAAAGGGAAGAAAAGAGAAAAAAAGAAAATAGGAAAAAACACAGAACAAAAACAGTAACTTAGAAATCGAAATAACAAAATTAAATGAAAATAAAAATAAAACAACAACAGAACAAAACAAACATAAAAAAATAGTAATAATTATATTTTCCTGGGGTCTCAGCTGTCAGTGTCCTTACCCCCACCATGAGTGACAGCCAACCTCCACCTCCCCAGGAGGCCCTCTGAAACGTCTAGGTATGTCTCTGGTTCCCCTGTGGGCACTGTGGGGGTTGCTCAGACTCTGACCTGGCCCAACTCCTGTGTGTACTAGTCCCCAAAATCCACAGCTGCTAAAGCTAGACCAGTTTCATTTGTGGGAACTGTCCATTCAGATATTCCACAGATGCAGGGTTTACCAAAATGATTGCAGGGATTTAATCTGTGGCTTGTGCAGCTGCATGGGAATACTTTTGTTCCTCTTCCTCAGTTGCCCTGCCCCTCGGGTTCAGCTGTGGTTTTAGCCTCACCTCTTCGTGTGAACCACCCACAGGAGTCTGCTCCTGAGGCTGCCCTGGAGCACTCGGGTCTGCCCTGGTGAGGACAGGGTGCAGAGGTGGCATGACTGCCTGGGTTGAAGGGGCCCTGGTGGCCACAAGTGCATGGGAAAGCCAGCCACGGGCACGATAGATCCAGCCTGAGTGCCTAGTGGCCAGCGCGAGAAGGTCAGTCCTGGAGTGGGATAATTTTATTAGTCCTGGTTGCAGGTGTGAGGAGGTCAGCACTGGAGGGGGCTTTTCTTAGCTTTTGATGGGACAGGGAGCTGTCGTGTAGAGAGAGAGGCTGCAATGGCAGCTCCCCCCTTGCATGTCACTCAACAATGGCACCTTGCATCTTTGGCAGTCTGGGTTTCCTCCACAAGCATTCCTGGTTGTGAATTTCCTCCCTCCCATCCACTCAGGCTGTGTCCTTGCAGCCAACAGCAATCCTCCCCCTTGGTTTGCTCTCCAATCCTCATGTTCCAGCTCTCAGCCCCAATGTGCACTGGCAGACACATGTCCCAGTCTGGGGCACTCAGGGCTGTGGCACAGACTGTGTAGGTCTCACTCTGTCTTGTCTGCCACAGACTGGCTGTTTCACCCTCCTCCAACCACCTCAGACGCTCCCCTTCTTTCCCAACTGCTTTCCCTGTCGGTGAGGGGGCTCCCCAGATGCAGGAGCCTTTCCTGTGCTTCAGCTCCCCCCCAGGGGTGCCGAGGCCATCCCACTTCCTCTCCTCTTTTTTTTTTCCTTCTTTCTTTTGCCCTACCCAGTTACATGGGGATCCTTCTTGTCCTTTCTGGTGTCCAAGGTCTTCTGCTAGTGTTTAGCTGGTGTTCTGTGAGAATTGTTCCATCTGTAGATGTATTTTTCATGCATTTGTGGAGAGAGACGAACTCCACATCTTCCTACTCCTCCACCATCTTGGTGAGTCCTGTATGTCTTCTTTGGAGAAATGTCTATTTAGATCTTCCACCCATTTTTTTATTGGGTTATTTGTTTTTTTGATATTGTACATCATGAGCTGTTTGTATATTTTGGAGATTAATCCCTAAATGAACTTATTTACAAAAAAGAAGTAGTGTTACAGATGTAGAAAACAAACTTATGGCTACCAGGGGATAAGGTGGGGGGAAGGGATAAATTGGGAGATTGGGATTGACATATATACTCTACTATATATAGAATAGATAACTAATAAGAACTTGCTGCATAGCACAGGGAACTGTACTCAATACTCTGTAATAGCCTATGTGGGAAAATAATCTACAAAAATAAAAGAGTGGATATATGTATATGTATAACTGATTCACTTTGCTGTACACCTGAAACTAACACAACATTGTAAATCAACTATACTCCAATAATTTTTTTAAAAAACTTAATAAAAGCAGAAGCTAAAGCTGAATTAAAAAAATCTTTCCTGTAATGGATTTTATACTTTCTAGGTTTTCTAGGTTTTAACTTTCAAGAAAACAATTTGCATGTTTCAAGAAAACAATTAAAACAAAACAATTAAACAAAAGCATGTTTCAAGAAAACAATTAAAAGCATGTATTCACTGAAAATCTATTGTTTAAGATATGGACTACATTTCTTAAAGCATGTAGAATATTTTCAGAGTTTTTTACACTGCCATATAGTATTTTATTAGAAAAAAAGGAAAATTTTCTATTTTAAGAAATACATGATTAGTTTTAATACAAAAATAAGAATTCTAAAGTTTATAAATGTGGAGAACAAGTGCTAAATTTGGTTGCTTTTGTATCCTTTGCATTTGGTTAACAGAAAGTACTTTTTAGAAGATTATTCATTTGGATTGCTTTTTTCCCATTTGAAGTATACAATTGAATAGTTTTTAATATATTTTCCACTATCCAATTTTAGCACATTTTTATCACCCCTGAAAGCCATGCTTTATCCATTAGTAGTCAATCCTTGCCTTACTCTGCCCTGTCCCCCAGCCTTAAGCAACCACTAATCTAGTTTCTATCTCTGTGGATTTGCCTAATCTGGACATTCTATATAAATGCAATGTTAAAATATGTGGTCTTTTGTAATTGCCTTCTTTCACTTAGAGTATTTTCAAATTCCATGCATGTGTTAGCAAGTATCAGTTGTTCATTCTTTTTCATTACTAAATATATTCCCTTTTATGGATATACCATGTTTTGTTTATCCATTCATCAATTGATAGACACCTGGGTTGTTTCACTTTTTAGCAATTATGAATAATGCTTCTATGAATCTTTGTGTAAGGGTTTATGTGTGGATGTGCTTAAATTCCTCTTGGGTATATATCTAGGTTAGGATTGCTGGGTCACATGGTAATGACATGTTTAACATTTTAAGGAATTGCCAAACTGTCTTTGCACCATTTTACATTCCCATCAGCAATGTATGAGGGTTCCAATTTCTCCACATCTTTCTCAACATATGTTATTATTTTTCTTCTGATTATAGTGAGTGTCAATTAGTATTTCATTGTGGTTTTGATTTACATTAAACTAAGGAATGATGATGTTAAGCATCTTTCAATATGCTCATTGGCAATTTGTATTCCTTTTTTGGAGAAATGTCTATTTAAATTCTTTGTCTATTTAAAAAATCCCATTATTTCTCTTCTAATTATTGAGTTGTAAATGTTCTATATAGTTCTGGTTATAAGTCTCTTATCAGATATAAGATTTATAAATATATTCTCTCATTCTGTGGATTTTTTTTTTCATTTTCTTCCTGATATAATTTGTAGCACAAAGTTTAAAAATCTAATATATGTAGGGTTTTTTTGGTCACATCTTTTTGGTGTCATATCTACTTATGAAACCATTGCATAATCCAAGGTCACAAAGATTCACACCCAAGTTTTAATCTAATTTCACAGTGTTAGCTATTACATGTATATTCTATGGTCCATTTTGAGTTAATTTTTGTACAGTGTTAAAAAGGAGTCTACGTTTTTTCTTTTTCATATGAATATGTGGTGGTTCCAGCACCATTTGTTAAAAAGACTATTCTTTCCTTGTTGAATTGTCTTAGCACCTTTTCAGAAAACCAGTTGGCCATTAAATTAGTTTTTTATTTCTGGAGTTTCAGTGCTAATCCGTTGATCTTTATCTCTATCTTTATGCCAGTACCGCACTGTCTTGGTTATTGTAGCTTTGTGTAGGAAGTTTTGAAATTGGAAAGTGTGAGCCCTACAGCCTTGCTCTTCTTAAGATTATTTTGGCTATTCTGGATACCTATATTTCTGTAAGAATTTGAGGATTAGCTTATTAATTTCTGCAATAAAAAAGGCATCTGTGATTTTGAAAGAAATTGTATTGAATTTGCAGATCAATTTGGGAATTATGCCATTTTATTATTAAGTCTTCTGACCCATTAATGTGGAATGTATTTACATTTCTTTAGGTCTTTTAAAATTTATTTCAACAATGTTTTATAGTTTTCAGAATGTACATATTGCACTTATTTATTTAATTCCTCATTTTCTTTCTGTTGATTATACTGTTGATATAAACTGAATCTTTTCTTAATTTCATTTTTAGACTTTCCATTGTTAATGTATAGAAAGGCAGTTGATTTTTGAATATTGATCTTCTATTCTGCAACTACATTAAACTAATTTACTTTTTCTAATAGTTTTTTTTTTTTTTTGGTAAGAATTTCTTAGGATTTTCTCTATGCCAGATAATATCACTGGCAAATTGATATAAGTTTACTGCTTCCTTTCCAATCTGAATGCATTTTATTTATTTTTTCTGGGTGCCAAACTGTCCTAGTTAGAATTTCCAGTACAGTGTTGAATAGCAATGGGAAGAACAGATATCCTCACCTTGTTCCTGCTTTTAGGGAATTACCTGTGTGTTTTTCATAAATGCCCTTTATGAGGTTTAAGAAGGAAGTTCCTTCCATTTTTAGTTTGTTGAGTGATGAACAGGTGTTTGCTTTGGTCAAAAAATATTTTTTCTACTTCTATTGTGATGATCTTTTGTCTTTTTACCTATTGATATGTTGTGTTACATTGATTGATTTTAGATATTAAACCAACCTTGCTTTCCTAGAATTAATGTCACTGGGTGATGATATATAATCCTTTTTATATATTTCTGGATTCACTTCTTTAGCACTTTGTTGAGGACTTTTGCATCCTATATTTATAGAGATAAAGATCTATAATCTTCTTTTATTGTATATCATTGTCTGGTTTTGCTATCAGGGCAATAATGTCTTCATCAAATTAGTTGGGAAGTGTTCATTTCTCTAATTTTTAGAAGAGTTTGTGAAGAATTGGTATTCATTCTTCTTTACATATTTGATACTATTTTTCATTTTGAAGATGTAGTTTTCATATTATGAAAGGTTACTTTTATTTATTTATTTATTTTTATTTATTTATTTTTTTAAACATCTTTATTGAAGTATAATTGCCTTACAATGGTGTGTTAGCTTCTGCTTTATAACAAAGTTAATCAGTTATACATATACAATATGTTCCCATATCTCTTCCCTCTTGCATCTCCCTCCCTCCCACCCTCCCCATCCCACCCCTCTAGGTGGTCACAAAGCACCGAGCTGATCTCCCTGTGCTATGCGGCTGCTTCCCACTAGCTATCTATTTTACATTTGGTAGTGTATATATGTCCATGACACGCTCTCACCCTGTCACATCTCACCCCACCCCCTCCCCATATCCTCAAGTCCATTCTCTAGGTAGGTCTGTGTCTTTATTCCCATCTTGCCACTAGGTTCTTCATGGCCTTTTTTTTTTTTTTTCCTTAGATTCCATATATATGTCTTAGCATACTGTATTTGTTTTTCTCTTTCTGACTTACTTCACTCTGTATGACAGACTCTAACTCCATCCACCTCATTACAAATACCTCCATTTCATTTCTTTTTATGGCTGAGTAATATTCCATTGTATATATGTGCCACATCTTCTTTATCCATTCATCTGTCGATGGACATTTAGGTTGCTTCCATGTCCTGGCTATTGTAAATAGAGCTGCAATGAACATTTTGGTACACGACTCTTTTTGAACTATGGTTTTCTCAGGGTATATGCCCAGTAGTGGGATTGTTGGATCATATGGTAGTTCTATTTGTAGTTTTTTAAGGAACCTCCATACTGTTCTCCATAGTGGCTGTATCAATTTACATTCCCACCAACAGTGCAAGAGAGTTCCCTTTCCTCCACACCCTCTCCAGCATTTATTGTTTCTAGATTTTTTGATGATGGCCATTCTGACCGGTGTGAGATGATATCTCATTGTAGTTTTCATTTGCATTTCTCTAATGATTAATGATGTTGAGCATTCTTTCATGTGTCTGTAGGCCATCTGTATATCTTCTTTGGAGAAATGTCTATTTAGGTCTTCTGCCCAATTTTGGATTGGGTTGTTCGTTTTTTTGTTATTGAGCTGCATGAGCTGCTTGTAAATCTTGGAGATTAATCCTTTGTCAGTTGCTTCATTTGCAAATATTTTCTCCCATTCTGAGGGTTGTCTTTTGGTCTTGTTTATGGTTTCCTTTGCTGTGCAAAAGCTTTTAAGTTTCATTAGGTCCCATTTGTTTATTTGTGTTCTTATTTCCATTTCTCTGGGAGCTGGGTCAAAAAGAATCTTGCTGTGATGTATGTCATAGAGTGTTCTGCCTATGTTTTCCTCTAAGAGTTTGATAGTGTCTGGTCTTACACTTAGGTCTTTAATCCATTTTGAGATTATTTTTGTATATGGTGTCAGGGAGTGCTCTAATTTCATACTTTTACATGTATCTGTCCAATTTTCTCAGCACCACTTATTGAAGAGGCTGTCTTTTCTCCACTGTATATGCTTGCCTCCTTTATCAAAGATAAGGTGACCATATGTGTGTGGGTTTATCTCTGGGCTTTCTATCCTGTTCCATTGATCTATATTTCTGTTTCTGTGCCAGTACCAAACTGTCTTGATTACTGTAGCTTTGTAATATAGTCTGAAGTCAGGGAGCCTGTATCCCCCAGCTCCATTTTTCGTTCTCAAGATTGCTTTGGCTATTCGGGGTCTTTTGTGTTTCCATACAAATTGTGAAATTTTTTGTTCTAGTTCTGTGGAAAATGCCAGTGGTAGTTTGATAGGGATTGCACTGAATCTGTAGATTGCTTTGGGTAGTAGAGTCATTTTCACAATTTTGATTCTTCCAATAAAGGAACATGGTATATCTTTCCATCTATTTGTATCATCTTTAATTTCTTTCATCAGTGTCTTATAATTTTCTGCATACAGGTCTTTTGTCTCCTTAGGTAGGTTTATTCCTAGATATTTTATTCTTTTTGTTGCAATGGTAAATGGGAGTGTTTTCTTAATTTCACTTTCAGATTTTTCATCATTAGTGTATAGAAATGCAAGAGATTTCTGTGCATTAATTTTGTATCCTGCTACTTTACCAAATTCATTGATTAGCTCTAGGAATTTTCTGGTAGCATCTTTAGGATTCTCTATGTATAGTATCATGTCATCTGCAAACAGTGACAGCTTTACTTCTTCTTTTCCGATTTGGATTCCTTTTATTTCTTTTTCTTCTTTGATTGCTGTGGCTAACACTTCCAAAACTATGTTGAATAATAGTGGTGAGAGTGGACAACCTTGTCTTGTTCCTGATCTTAGTGGAAATGGTTTCAGTTTTTCACCATTGAGGACAATGTTGGCTGTGGGTTTGTCATATATGGCCTTTATTATGTTGAGGAAAGTTCCCTCTATGCCTACTTTCTGCAGGGCTTTTATCATAAATGGGTGTTGAATTTTGTCGAAAGCTTTCTCTGCATCTATTGAGATGATCATATGGTTTTTCTCCTTCAATTTGTTAATATGGTGTATCACATTGATTGATTTACGTATATTGAAGAATCCTTGCATTCCTGGGATAAACCCCACTTGATCATGGTGTATAATCCTTTTAATGTGCTGTTGGATTCTGTTTGCGAGTATTTTGTTGAGGATTTTTGCATCTATGTTCATCAGTGATATTGGCCTGTAGTCTTCTTTCTTTGTGAGATCTTTGTCTGGTTTTGGTATCAGGGTGATGGTGGCCTCATAGAATGAGTTTGGGAGTGTTCCTCCCTCTGCAATATTTTGGAAGAGTTTGAGAAGGATAGGTGTTAGCTCTTCTCTATATGTTTGATAGAATTCACCTGTGAAGCCATCTGGTCCTGGGCTTTTGTTTGTTGGAAGGTTTTTAATCACAGTTTCAATTTCAGTGCTTGTGATTGGTCTGTTCATATTTTCTATTTCTTCCTGGTTCAGTCTCGGCAGTTTGTGCATTTCTAAGAATCTGTCCATTTCTTCCAGGTTGTCCATTTTATTGGCGTAGAGTTGCTTGTAGTAATCTCTCATGATCTTTTGTATTTCTGCAGTGTCAGTGGTTACTTCTCCTTTTTCATTTCTAATTCTATTGATTTTAGTCTTCTCCCTTTTTCTCTTGATGAGTCTGGCTAATGGTTTATCAATTTTGTTTATTTTCTCAAAGAACCAGCTTTTAGTTTTATTGATTTTTGCTATTTTTTCCTTCATTTCTTTTTCATTTATTTCTGACCTGATCTTTATGATTTCTTTCCTTCTGCTAGCTTTGGGGTTTTTTTGTTCTTCTTTCTCTAATTGCTTTAGGTGCAAGGTTAGGTTGTTTATTCGAGATGTTTCCTGTTTCTTGAGGTAGGCTTGTATTGCTATAAACTTCCCTCTTAGCACTGCTTTTGCTGCGTCCCATAGGTTTTGGGTTGTCGTATCTCCATTGTCATTTGTTTCTAGGTATTTTTTGATTTCCCCTTTGATTTCTTCAGTGATCACTTCGTTATTAACTAGTGTATTGTGTAGCCTCCATGTGTTTGTATTTTTTACAGATCTTTTCCTGTAATTGATATCTAGTCTCATAGCGTTGTGGTCGGAAAAGGTACTTGATACGATTTCAATTTTCTTAAATTTACCAAGGCTTGATTTGTGAACCAAGATATGATCTATCCTGGAGAATGTTCCATGCGCACTTGAGAAAAATGTGTATTCTGTTATTTTTGGGTGGAATGTCCTATAAATATCAATTAAGTCCATCTTGTTTAATGTATCATTTAAAGCTTGTGTTTCCTTATTTATTTTCAATTTGGATGATCTGTCCATTGGTGAAAGTGGGGTGTTAAAGTCTCCTACTATGATTGTGTTACTGTCGATTTCCCCTTTTATGGCTGTTAGTATTTGCCTTATGTATTGAGGTGCTCCTATGTTGGGTGCATAAATATTTACAATTGTTATACCTTCCTCTTGGATCGATCCCTTGATCATTATATAGTGTCCTTCTTTGTCTCTTGTAAGAGTCTTTATTTTAAAGTCTATTTGGTCTGATATGAGAATTGCTACTCCAGCTTTCTTTTGATTTCCATTTGCATGGAATATCTTTTTCCATCCCCTCACTTTCAGTCTGTATGTGTCTCTAGGTCTGAAGTGGGTCTGTTGTAGACAGCATATATATGGGTCTTGTTTTTGTATCCATTCAGCCAGTCTGTGTCTTTTGGTGGGAGCATTTAATCCATTTACATTCAAGGTAATTATCGATATGTATGTTCCTATTCCCATTTTCTTAAATGTTTTGTGTTTGTTATTGTAGGTGTTTTCCTTCTCTTGTGTTTCTTGCCTAGAGAAGTTCCTTTAGCATTTGTTGTAAAGCTGGTTTGGTGGTGCTGAACTCTCTCAGCTTTTGCTTGTCTGTATAGGTTTTAATTTCTCCATCACATCTGAATGAGATCCTTGCTGGGTAGAGTAATCTTGGTTGTAGGTTTTTCTCCTTCATCACTTTAAGTATATCCTGCCACTCCCTTCTGGCTTGCAGAGTTTCTGCTGAAAGATCAGATGTTAACCTTATGGGGATTCCCTTGTGTGTTATTTGTTGTTTTTCCCTTGCTGCTTTTGATATGTTTTCTTTATATTTAATTTTTGACAGTTTGATTAATATGTGTCTTGGCGTGTTTCTCCTTGGGTTTATCCTGTATGGGACTCTCTGTGCTTCCTGGACTTGATTAACTATTTCCTTTCCCATATTAGGGAAGTTTTCAACTCTAATCTCTTCAAATATTTTCTCAGTCCGTTTCTTTTTCTCTTCTTCTTCTGGGACCCCTATAATTCGAATGTTGGTGCATTTAATGTTGTCCCAGAGGTCTCTGAGACTGTCCTCAGTTCTTTTCATTCTTTTTTCTTTATCCTGCTCTGCAGTAGTTATTTCCACCATTTTATCTTCCAGGTCACTTATCCTTTCTTCTGCCTCAGTTTTTCTGCTATTGATCACATCTAGAGTATTTTTAATTTCATTTATTGTGTTTTTCATCGTTGCTTGGTTCCTCTTTAGTTCTTCTACGTCCTTGTTAGATGTTTCTTGCATTTTGTCTATTCTATTTCCAAGATTTTGGATCATCCTTACTATCATTATTCTGAATTCTTTTTCAGGTATACTACCTATTTCCTCTTCATTTGTTAGGTCTGGTGTGTTTTGACCCTGCTCCTTCATCTGCTGTGTGTTTTTCTGTCGTCTCATTTTGCTTATCTTACTGTGTTTGGGGTCTCCTTTTCATAGGCTGCAGGTTCGTAGTTCCTGTTGTTTTTGGTATCTGTCCCCAGTGGGTAAGGTTGGTTCAGTGGGTTGTGTAGGCTTCCTGGTGGAGGGGACTATTGCCTGTGTTCTGGTGGATGAGGTTGAATCTTGTCTTTCTGGTGGGCATGTCCATGTCTGGTGGTGTGTTTTGGGGTGTCTGTGGCCTTATGATTTTAGGCAGCCTCCCTGCTAATGGATGGGGTGTATTCCTGTCTTGCTAGTTGTTTGGCATAGGGTGTCCAGCACTGTAGCTTGCTGGTCGTTGAGTGAAGCTGGGTCTTGATGTTGAGATGGAGATCTCTGAGAGATTTTTGCCGTTTGGTATTACGTGGAGCTGGTAGGTCTCTTGTGGACCAGTGTCCTGAAGTTGGCTCTCCCACCTCAGAGGCACAGCCCTGATGCCTGGCTGGATCACCAAAAGCCTTTCATCCACACAGCTCAGAATATAAGGGAGAAAAAAATAGAAAGAAAAAAAGAGGATAAAATAAAATAAAATAAAGCTATTATAATAAAAAATAAGAAAAAAATTATTAAGAGTAAATGTATTCAGAAAATTTTTTTTTTAATTTTTAAAAATAGATTTATTAATTTTGTATAGTAAAAAATAAGAAAAAGATTTTTAAGAAAAAATTTATTAAGAAAATAAAATTTTAATTTTTTAAAATAAAAAATATGAAAAAACTTATTAAAAATTTTTTTAATTTCTAAAAATAGAAAATACGGAAAAAATTATTAAGAAAACATATATTAGGAAAAAAAATATTTTAAGTAAAAAAAAAAAAAAAATGGACGGACCTAACCCTAGGACTGATGGTGAAAGCAAAGCTATACAGACAAAATCTCACCCAGAAGCATACACATATACACTCACAAAAAAAGGAAAAGAGGAAATTAATATATCCTGCTCCTAAAGTCCACCTTTTGAATTTGGGATGATTCGTTGTCTATTCAGGTATTCAACAGATGCAGGCACATCAAGTTGTTTGTGGAGCTTTAATCCGCTGCTTCTGAGGCTGCTGGGAGAGATTTCCCTTTCTCTTCTTTGTTCGTACAGCTCCCAGCGTTCAGCTTTGGATTTGGACCCGCCTCTGCATGTACGTCGCCTGAGGGCGTCCGTTCCCCGCCCAGACAGAATGGGGTTAAAGGAGCAGCTGCTTTGGGGGCTCTGGCTCACTCAGGCCGGGGGAGGGAGCAGTACGGAGGAGGCGGGGCGAGCCTGCGGCCTCAGAGGCGTCGTGACGTTGCAGCAGCCTGAGGCGCGCCGTGTGTTCTCCCGGGGAAGTTGTCCCCAGATTACAGGAGCCTGGCAGTGGCGAGCTGCACCGGCTCCCGGGAGGGGCGGTGTGGAGAGTGACCTGTGCTCGCACAGAGGTTTCTTGGTGGCGGCAGCAGCAGCCTTAGTGTTTCCTACCAGTCTCTGGGGTCCGCACTGATGGCCGCGGCTCGCGCCCGTCTCTGGGGTCCGCGATGTTAGCCGCGGCTTGCGCCCGCCTCTGGAGTTCATCTAGGCGGCGCTCTGAATCCCCTCTCCTTGCGCGCCGCGAATGAAAGAGGCAAGAAAAAGTCTCTTGCCTCTTCAGCGGCTGCAGACCTCCTCTCCGGCTCCCTCCCAGCTC